>NW_023601543.1:73486946-74130628 GCF_014898055.3 Talpa occidentalis | reverse complement strand
GGGATAATGGAAATGTTCTAAAATCAATGGTGGTGATGGTTACATAATTCTATGAATATACAAATATATACTAAAATTGTGCATATTCAATTGTATATTTTAAGTGGGTGAATTGTATGTGGTAAATTACATCTCAATAAAGCCATTACTAAAAAAAAGTAATATAAAAATGCTATCCTACAATTACTGTGTGTGTGTGTGTGTGTGTGTGTGCATGTGTGTTGGTTCATAACCCAAGTTTTAAGTTACAGTAGGTTTTATATTTTCCTTCTCACTCCCCTCTAGTCTGTGTAAGATTTTGTGTAGACTTGATTTCCATGTGATGTTGTAAAATCTTCCATGAAACATTTATTTCATTGTGCAAGAAGCTCAAGATTTTGCATTTAATTTTTGACTTGGAAGGAAACTATTTAGTATGAGGTAGTTATAATTTCATACTTAACTCCAAAATGAAATAGACCAGTAACTTTTATAAGAAAATAAAAGTACTATTCTGAGTTAATGGATTAGAAATTCGTTTGTACTTATAATTACAAATTATTATTTTAATGTTTTGTAAATTAGATTTACTAAGAAAGTAATATAGTTGAGCAAATTAGAAATAAGCCTTAACTCCAACGAGCTGACCATTAAGAATAACAAACCTATGTGGTGTGGCAACATACATCTGAGAATGTGAACCTAGTCCCCTAAATCACAGACAATGTTGTAAGCCAATATTACTTCTAAAACAGTTACAGGGTCTCCCCAGTGGTGCAGCGGGTTGAGCGCAGTGCTCTGAAGCTGTCCACAGCCACTGCAGCACAGGTTTGATTCCCAGCTGGCCAGGGAGATGCCCACATGGTGCAGCAGACCTCTCCTGTCTCGCCCACTGCTCCCCTCAGCAGTGTACTTCAGTTGATCTGCCTGTTCTGTTCACCGCTCTGTCTCTGGTGAATCTTCTCTGGCCTGTACCCCAGCTCTTGTATAAACAAAATCTTTTAATGAAAAAAAAAATCAAAAAAAGTTACAAAAAAAAAAGAGAGAGAAAAACAAACCTAATAAAAATAAAGCCAAAGAGAATTCTGGAAAGACTGGAGTATGAAGAACATGAAAAATATGTCTCCCCATCTAGTCAACAATTGCATGCAGAATTGCTTCATTTGGCTGTTTCGAAAATCTGAAGTCTGTTGAAAGTCTGACAATTTCAGGGAAAGACTTGGACAGTAAATCACTAATTCAGTCTATTTCAACTGTTAGCACTGTAACAGCCACCCGTTCCCAATAGCCTTGCATGCATTCCCAGGGCAACTTTCATGCAGCTTGCAGGAGCCAGGGGGGGAAAAAAGGATCAGATCCTCCAAATCAAAAGACGACAACCATGGAGTAAAAAGACAATCCACAGAATGAGAGAAATTATACGCAATTCATATATCTAAGAAGGGATCAATGTCCGGCATATATAGAAAACTCAATAGTAAACAAATAGCATGATTCAAAAATGGACAACAGCCTTGACTACACATTTCTCCAAAAAGATATAAGAATGGCCAATATACATGTGAAAAAAAATGCTCAGGATCATTAATCATTAGGGAAATGCAAATCAAAACTCTGATGAGATACTACCTTACACCCAATTGGATGCTGCTATCAAAACAACAATCACACCACCAGCAAGCAGTAAGCAGTGGTGAGGATGTAGAGAAATTGGAACCCTGTATACTGCTGGTGGCACATAAAATGAGAAAATCACTATGGAAAACAGCACAGCGATTCCTCAAAATATTAAAGATAAAATTACCATATGATCCAGCAGTTCTACCTCTGGGAAAATAACTGAAACAGTTGAAAGCAGGGACTGAAAGAGATGCTTGTACACTCAGGTTCATAGCAGCAGTATACACAGTAGTTAAAATATGCGAGCAACATACATGCCCACTGATGAATAATGAATAGATAAAAAAAAGTGTGGTACAGGTATATGGTGAAATATTACATATACATATACACTGTGTATACACTATATATGTGCATGTGTGTATATATATATATGTGTATATATATATGTGTGTATATATATATATATACACACACACACACACACACACACACACACTACACACACACACAGTGGAATAATATTCCTTAAAAGGTAAGGAAATTGGGCCTCCCTGGTGGCGCAAGGGGTTGGGCACCACACTGTGAAGCAATCCGCAGCCTCTGCAGCAAAAGTTTGGTCCCCAGTGGGCCAGGGAGCATCCCATATGGTGCAGCAGCCCTCTCCTGACTCGCCTGCTGCTCCCCTCAGCACTGTTCTTCGGTCAGTCTGCCTGTTCTGTTCCCCACTCTGTCTCTGGTGAGTCCTCTCACTCCCCACATCTCTGGCCTGTACCCCAGCTCTTGTATGCATAAATAAATGAATCTTTAAAAAAAAAAAGTAAGGAAATTCTGCAATATGCTACAACATGGATGAATGCCTTATTCTAAGAGAAATATGTCCATCACAAAATGACAAATACTGTATGATTCTACTTATATGGCGTATAGAGTAGTCAAACCAAAAACAGAAAGTAGAATGGTAGATGCCAGAGGATGCGGGGGGAGAAGCATGGAGAGTCACTGTTCAATGCTCAGAGTTTCAGTTTTACAAAATGAAAAGAGTGATGGAGCCAGAAGGCGGTAACAGTAATACAACAATGTGAATGTATTTGATACCACAGAACTGGACACACAAAAATGGTTAAGATGGTAATTGTCAGGCTCTGTGTATTTCACCACATCAAAAAAAGTCAAGAGGAAAAAGGATGAACCCTTGAGCAAGCTTGAGCAAGACATATCACAAGGAGTCAAGTTCCAATTTACAATTACGAAAATATATTCACAGCAGAAATTTGCATAGCACTTTGGACAAGCACTACTCTAAATGTTTTCTACATAATAACTCTCATAATGACTCTGCAAAGTAGGTATTATTATTATTATGCTCATTTTATAGATAAGCAAATTGCAGCATAGAATAACTTGCCCAAGGGCACATGGGTGGGGCCCATCAAATATTTAAGCAGTCTGAGTTCCAGAAATCAAGTCTAAAGACAATGCTAAGGCTGTTCATTGCCAGGGAAAGAGATTGCTGTACTAAATTCCATTTATTTAGATAATGACTCCGAAGACCTAATACTCATTTGGATGTTTTCAAAGACAGAGTTTCTGTCGACAACATGAGGAAACCGAGGGTTGACAAGGAGGATATAACACATGAAAATAACCTGCCTGGAGGCAAACAATATTGAAAAGGAATGAGTTACATCCTGTTTCCTACTTTCACTGCAAGAAACATCCAGAATTGCCATCGGCTCTTATTAGGACCTGGGCATACAGTGTTTGATTTGGGTAGTCTATGAAGACAGTCAGTGTAGGGGTATCATACAACCTCTCTGTTTCGAGCATATTTATATTTATTCTTCAGCAAATGTTAATTGTACAAATGATAAAGAGATACAGTCCTGCTATAAAATGTCTTTTCAATTACACATATAACTAAAATGCTTTTGGAAAGAATAACCCTGTATATCATTTTTGTGTATTACAAAAAGACATTTATTTTCTCACTAGTCTGTGGGTCAATAAACTGGGCTGTGATCAGCTGGTAAATCTGGTTTTGCCTCCACTTGGGATCAATCGCACGCATGTGCCTCAGCTGGGGTAACTGGGATAGTCCAGAAGTTCGAGCCTTTCTTTCCATATAACCGCAGACCTCAAGTAGGTGGTCTCAGGGATCCCCACGAAAGCTACATCAGAAGCTGAAAGAGCTTTTGAAACCTAAGTGTGGAACTTGAACTATGACAAGTCCCAACCAATGCCAATCCAGATTCCATGAGGAGAAAAATAGATGCCAGCTCCTAATCAGAGAAGTTGCAAAGAATTTGCAGCTATTGGCAATCAATCACAATCCATCACACCGAATCCATGTCATTTCCTTTCTTGAAGGTAGGCTCACAGAACCTGCATATACATGCGTGTGCATCCAAATAGAAAAAGCATTGTCATATTCTGCAATTTATTTGCATAAACTGTAGCCTAATATGTGTCATTTTGAATTTGTTTTTCTTTGTTACTTTAACTACATATTGATGGTTTTTCCTACATTGGCATATATGTGTCTTTACCATCAATTTTTATCAATGCATGGCATTCACAGTAAGGATACTTCATGATTTTGTACCTGTTTAGTTTTTCTAGTGATGGATATTAGATCACGAGCATTTTCTTTTTCGTGACTACAGATTTTATTGCAACGGAAAAGACTCATCCCTGCTACCACATGCACATTTTGTGTCCCTGATGTTGATATCAAGAAATGTCAATCTAATAGATTAATAAAGCTGACTTAATATGCCTTATGCTTTGTTACTTTTTTTTTTCTCTTAATTGGTGGAGGTCTCAAGAAAAGAGCATTGTGAATTACTGGGTCACTTCCCAAGCTCCAAGAGGGGATAGTGAATTACAAAGAGTGTTTTTAGGATGGGAATTGCTAGATTATCCCTGAATGCAGACGGAAATGATGTAGTTGCCACCACATGATTTTCTTTAAAAGCATATTGATGACATGGGACAGAGATCATTGTAAGACCAAAGTCCTAAGAGGTGAGGGTCATAGGGAAGAGAGATTTTCTCAGATATATTCAATAGACAAGTATTTTCCATTATAAAACAAAGGGAAATGAGTCCTCCAGTTAAGCATACAAGTAGGTTTATAGATTGCATGATGTCAAATAAAATCAGTTTGGTTTCATATAGAGTGCATTGATAGAATGTTCTTTATGCATTAAACCATCAGGGTTTCTGATAAGCTGTCAAAATGGAAGTGCTGGTTGAGATATGTTCCAGAATGAGACATGAAGTCGCTGATGTTGAAAGTACACAATTTGAGGAAGCCAGCGATTAGGAAAGACTTGTCTGACGAGAACCAAGTATGTGCTGCAGGAAAATACTGTGTTATCAAAAGAAGGGGCTTGTTAGGGGCTTTCTTCTCTGTCTCAATACAACAGAGAGAAGCTTCTATAGTCCACTTAGAGGACTATATGTCACTTGGAGGTGTTTCTGTTTTAAGGTGGAAGGGGACCCATGGCATAGAAACATTCAGGAGGCAGCCTCAAGAGGACTTTGCTACCAGAATGGAGGGCTGTGTGTTACTATGTAGTTGCACTTCTCAAAGTGCTTCCAAGAGATTTGAATTGTGGGAGGGTTCTCCTTGGGGCTCCATGTAAAAGAATACTCATGGGATTGTCTTAGGTCCTGTCTAAAGTTTATCTCAGAAAAGCAAACAGTCTTATTTATTTGATGATTTCACTCATATTTGGATCATAAAGAAACAAAACGAAGGAACAGATAAAACTAAACCAAAACAAACTCTAGAAGCTCACTGTAGCATGGAGGCTGCCACAGGGGGAGGGAGGGAGCATGAGTGGACTCTGGTGGAGGACTACTTGGTGCTTCGGTGGTGGTGGGTATGGTAACAAGCATCTGAAGATGTGTGAACCTATAACCCTGAATCACATTCAGTATAGTAAACTGACATTATTTCAATAAAAAATAATTTTAGAGCCTCCCTGGTGGTGCAGGGATTAAAGACAGCTCTGTCAAGCTATTGCCAGCCACTGCAGCACAAGTTCGATCCCCAGCTGACCAGGGAGCTACCCACATGGTGCAGCAGACCTCTCCTGTCTCACCTGCTGCTCCCCTCAGCAGTGTATTTCAGTCACTTTGCCTGTTCTGTTCCCCACTCTGTCTCTGGTGAATCTTCTCACCCCCACACACCCCTGGCATGTACCCCAGTTCTTGTATGCATAAATAAATCTTAAAAGAGAAGAAAAAAATGATTTTAAAATTAATTTTAAAATAAGTACTCCCTGAAACAAATGGCCAACTCTAAACACTTCCAACTTCAGAGCAGGAAAGTGCCACCACAGTCCCAATCAAATTAAAATTTTCCTGCTCTACCTTATCTCCCTTCCTTTGGTACAAATCACTGTATCTGCATCTAGAATAGGACATAGATCATAATAAGAAGTTACAGAAGTACAGGAAAGAAAATATCCTTAGATTCTTGTTGTAAGATTCAGTTAGGAAACTTTTTCAATTTTCAATAATAAATATTTTAATCACTGGTTTGAGAACCAAAAATACTACAATCTTTGTGATAAATTTCCTCCAGAGGGAGGGGAAATCCATTCCTATTGAATACAATTAAGAGGCAGTAGAAGGGCCTCCCCTGGTGGTGCAGTGGTTGAGCTCTGGGCGCAGCCTCTGCAGCGCCGGTTCCATCCCCGGCCGCCAGTGAGGGTCCCACATGGCACACAGACCTCTCCTGCCATACTCGCTGCTCCCCTCAGCAGTGTACCTCGGTCCTTCTGCCTGTTCTGCTCCCCACTCTGGCTCTGGTGAATTCTCTTACCCTCCCGCACTTCAGACTGTACCCAGTGCTTGCATAAATAAATAAATAAATCTTAAAAAAAAAGAGGCAGTAGAAGATAAGAACAAATTTGTCTTATGATTAAATTGCATGATATCTATATGTTTGATGTGTTTATTGGACATGAGGATATTATAAGAAATAGCCACTTGGGCCTCCCCGGTGGCGCAGCGGTTGAGCACTGGGTTGCGAAGCTGCCTGCAGCCTCTGCAGCCGGTTCGATCCCCGGCTGCTCCCCGGCCACCAGAGGAGGGTCCCACATGGCGCGCAGACCTCTCCTGCCGCCCGCTGCTCCCCTCAGCAGTGTACTTCGGTCCTTCTGCCTGCTCTGCTCCCCGCTCTGGCTCTGGTGAATTCTCTCACCCTCCCACGCTTCTGACTGTACCCAGTGCATGTATCAAACAAACAAACAAACGATAAATAAATAAATAAGACATGCCTCTAGAAAATTAAAAAAAAAAAAAAAAAAAAGAAATAGCCACTTACATTTGAACCTATTGCTGAACTGCTATTGGGGATACATACATTTATCATACAAAGTTAACTCTATGTGTGCCCATCATCATGCATTTGCATGAACTTCTCTTTAGGAAGATTTATACATTAACTAAAACAGGCTCTTTAATGCTTTTGTCTTTAGTCTGATAAATACGGCACACCTTGATTTTTCTCCAGAATATTTCTAAATTTTAGAAGCTGGGGTTGTATCAGTTGTGGTCTAATAAAGAGATTATTAGCAAGGGTGTGAGTAGTCTGCAAGGAAGCCATTAGGGGGAGTGCATGTTTAAAGTTATGAGGGAATGAATTGGTGATGAGAACCCAGGAACCAGTCAAAGGAGCAGGTTGAGGTGATCACATAGTAAAGTAAAATTTAGAAAACCTAAATAAGAGACCAGGAAAAAGACTAATCAATACAAAGTAACAATCAAAATCAACAAGCAACTATAAACCAGAGACACACTACCGGGGCTGGGGGGGGAGGGAGGGGCAGGGAAAGGAAGGACTAGAGTCAGAATAAGAGGGGTGCAATTGTATGGGGAATATAACCAAAATGAAAATGCATATGTTGTGCAAAGATGAAAAAAGATTTTTATATATTTTTTATAAATTATATAAAATAAAATATTTAAATTATATATAATTATATAAAGAATTATATAAAATAAAATATTTAAATAAAAAAAAGAAACAAATACCCTTATCTTGGGCCCTCACTTTTCTACAGTCCCCTGTGATGGAATTCAACTGGAAGCCAGAGGGTTAGAAAGCCTGTAGATGTAGTTTATGTAGGTTAGAGACCAAAAGGCAGAGTTTAAGGTATAGAGAATTACACTGCAGGACTGAAAATGGAAGATACCCAACAAAGGCTTCTTAGCACCAAATTTGAAATCCTCTATAAAAGTCCCTGGTTGTCTACATTTACATATTTCTCAGTATGCTAATTTTACTCTCAATTCTATAATTTTTCCATAGTTATTTTCCCTTTATCTTAATATTTAAAAGGTATATTTTAAGCTTTGTTCATGCAGGTATTTTTTTTTTTTACCTAATATCTCTTTTTTTGGAACTAAGCAGAATATAAATATTTTAATTTATAAGGAAATTACCCCTTTATGAATTACTTGATGCCCTCATAATACATTTAATTTGTGTCGTCAATCAACCAAAAGCATGTGAGTGAAAAAGTACAGTCCTATAACTCTATCTGGAAATTTTAGAACATCATTGCAGAGTATTCAGAAAAATGTTTTCAAAGAAGTGATATAAAAACCTATCTTCTATACTAAAGAACAGAAAAATATCAGTTTCAAGTTATAGTTTAGATGGTTTAAGATATAGCTTCCTGCAATTTCTAAAAATGATCAAAGACATTTCAAGACCGCAAATATACACAGAAAACTGCGTTTTCTGTTCCTACAAAAATATCGCAAACCTTTTTTTATCATTAATCCAAAATACATAGCAGTATGAGTTACATTAAGTTATCTATTAATCTGATAATGCCTGATGAGTTTAACCTGACAAATATTGATACAAGAAAGTTAGTAATGTTTATGATTTTCATTAGTTCTATTCTGAATAGTAACCTCAGTGTTTTTCTAGTAATATACATGCCTATCATTCCTTTATGTACACTATTGATGGTAGAATTAGGTCTTGGGCTCCCCTGGTGGCTCAAGGGGCTCAACTCACAGCACTATGAAGGTATCAGCAGCCTCTGAAGCATAAGTTCAATCCCTGGCCAGGGAGCTACCCACATGGCCAAGCAGACCTCTCCTGTCTCACTTGCTGCTCCCCTCAGCAGTGTATTTCAGTCAATCCACCTGTTTTGCTTCCCACTCTGTCTCTGGTGAATCCTCTCAACTCCCCCCCCCCCACAAACCTCTGGCCCAGTTCTTGTATGCATAAATAAATCTTAAAAAAAAAAAAAGAATTGGGTCTGGAAATTACATACCTTTGATTTTTACTCTACATGGCAATGTTCTACATAAGAATTCAGACACGGAATTACTTACATGGCTGAATAAATGTGGCTTGTCTAGGAATAGTGACAAAATTCTTGCCATTCAGTACTTAAGATTAGCATTCCAATTTCAATTATCTAAGTGAGAAATTATTTACCAGATAATAAGAAAGGCTTTTGTATGACATGGTTTTGTTTGTTTGTTTTTTTTTTTCCTATGAGATAAACTATCTGAGAAGGAACTATCATGGTTTCACAGATATATCAGTGGTCTTAGATTCAGAAAAACTATAGTTATGTTTTTACTAGTAAAATCTAATGGCTTTTATTTCTTTCATCTGATGGAGATAAGTGAAGGACATATGGATTGGCTAGTACTAAAAGTCAAGAATTTTGAAGGAGCCAAAATTTTTTGGAGTATGAAAGTTTGCTAGAACAAACCTTGTCACAAGGATTCAGATGCAATTTATTTGGAAGGTGACCCTAAAAACAAGTGTTGAGGATGGGAGACATGGCATAGGTAAGAAATGGAAGCCAATAAAGAGTGTGCTGGGCCTCCCTTGTGGTGCAGGGTTTAAAAACACCACTATCAAGCTATCACCAGCCACTGCAGCACAAGTTCAATCCCCAGCCAGGGAGCTGACCCACATGGTGCAGCAGACCTCTCCTGTCTCGCCCGCTGCTCCCCTCTGCAGTGGATTTCAGTAGATCTGCCTGTTCTGCTCCCTATTCTGTCTCTGGTGAATCCTCTCACCCACCACATCTCTGGCTTACAGCCCAGATCTTGAGTGCATAAATATATATATTTTTTTTTTTGAAAAGAGTGTGCTATTGATCAGGATACTCTCGTGGGCAACTAATGCACAATTCCATTGGGGAACTCAGAGATATTGTACAAATGTGCCTCAAGGATGCCTCACCCAGAAGCTAAGGAACCTTAGTTATTTACCTCCAGATCCCATCTGGATATTGGTTGAAGGCTGCTTACAGGCATCAACTCACCAGGAATTCTGGTATGTCCCACATATGGGCCTCCCTGGTGGCCCAAGGGGTTAAGATGCAACCTATGAAGCTATCACCAGCCACTGCAGCTCGAGTTCAATCCCCGGCTAGGGAGCTACCCACATGTCACAGCAGACCTCTCCTGACTCTGCCGCTGCTCCCCTCAGCAGTGTATTTCAGTCAATCCTCCTGTTCCATTCCCCACTCTGTCTCTGGTGAATCCGCTCACCCCTGCACCTCTGGCCGGTACCCCAGTTCTTGTATGTATAAATAAATATATTAAAAAAAAAAGGTGAGAGGTGCTTCCCATAGATGCTGCAACCTCTTATTACAATTGTGAGTAACAAGGGAAAATGGGCAGAGCATCAACACATCTGTTACAGGAGAAAAAAGAAAAAGCTAATGAATGTGACCTATGAACTCAATGATCCCCAAGCTCTCCATGCTCCTGCAATGCATTGCCTCACCACTTAACATTTCCCTAACCTCAGGACTTACTTTTTTTTTTTTTTACTTTTTGCCTTTTTAATTTTCTTCTCCACTAGATGGATGACGGCACACATCATGCCAGTTATATAATGTACCAACAACAATCACAATACCTTAACATACTATAGGTTCTGAATAAATATTTGTTAAATTAGTTCAGGCAGAAATGTATGAAGCCCCAATAATGTGGAAATGGACCAAACATTGGCAAGCAGAATCCCATAGTCACTCAAGATTCTATTTGAAACAACTCACAAGTTCAAGACTGCATTTATTTCTATGTGTTTAGAGTGTTTTGAGAATTGTAATTACTCACTAAATATTTCTACAATTTAACTGGAAGATGGCTTAGCTCCTATCATGGAATTATCTAGGAATGATAACTAACAAATTAAATGTTGAGTTTCATAGCAGGAATCTAGAAAACTTAAATAAGGGACCAGAAAAAAGAATAACTATAAGAAAGAATATATCCAAATCAACAAACAACTATGAACCAGAGACACTCTATGGGGGTTGGGGTTCAGGGAAAGGAGGGCTTGGGGTCAAAATAAGGGGGTTGTAATTGTAAGGGGAATATAAAAATAAAATTTAAATAATAAATAAATAAATAAATAAATGTTGAGTTCATTTTTGTTTTATATGTTTAGGGTACACAGCTGTTTAACATCTTATGTAGAAAAATATAAAGTAAGGTTATATTTGGGGGGTTTTGTTAATCATGAATGGAAAAATATGACATTTTGTTTAGAAATGATTTCTAATTATGCAAAATATCATAATTTTACAAATAATCAGTGTATGTGTCTTTATCCTATACAAATGGATATTAGTCTAATGGTTATAAAACTAAATCTTATTAAAAGTGGGAAAAATATTGGAACCTTCTCTAAATTAAAATCAGGTTTTAGGAGTTTTCCTAAAACCCTCTGCAGTGGATTATTCTTTATTTCGGACAGAATCATTACACAGCACTGCATTCTTTATGAACTTTCATTAACTGAGGCAAATTATGCCATTTCAATATTGATCTATTGAAAAAGAGATCCATTTTTTTCTACATGATAATGGCAGAAATAAGTCTTTTATTTGATATTTCAGGGAGCCAAAAGTAGAATTAATATCCCCTGTCTATTTAAATACCAAATTAGGTCATATTGATGACTGAAACATTAAACACATGATTTCATCTGCAAAATGGAGATAACACATCATATGGCATCATTATAAGAACTCGATACAGAGAAAAATAAAGCCTTTCACACAGACTTTAACACTATCATCTGTAATGAACATTTAATATTAAAAGCAAATTTTCCATTAGTACTTTGATAAGTGTTAAAAATATATATGATTAGGAGGTAATAGTAGTTACCATTCTTTTTTTTAAGATTTATTTTTATTTATTTATGAATGTGGACTGAATTGTTACACACTTGACCATTGTTTCGCCAATTTGTATGTATAACCGCCATTTTAGACTTTTAGGTTTAAGTTTCGCTTTCCCGGAAGAGGATGCAACATTCCTGAACTATGTCTCATACTTGCCTCACCTTCTCGGACCATCCTGGTGGCCAATGGAAGGGAGACAACCAAATAAGGAGACCATGGCATCCCTGGCCAATCAACTGAGTTCAAGTTGCGCCTGCGCCAAAAATGCCTTTCAGTAACCAATGAGTAACTGCCAGCTTGTTTTAAAATTTAAGCCTGCTTGTAACCCTATAAATATCTTCCCATTTCTCAGTTTGGGACTCTCCCCATCCACCACTGTGTCCGTGAGTGTTGTGAGTCCAGACTCGAGTCTGTATTAAACTCCCTTTTGTGCTTGCATCAGCAGTCCATGATTTCTTGGGGGCTGCGTTCGTTGTTCGCGGGCACAACAATTTATGCATACAAGAACTGGGGTACAGGCCAGAGGTGCAGGGGGTGAGAGGATTCACCAGAGACAGAGTGGGGAGTAGAACAGGCAGACTGACTGAAATACACTGCTGAGGGGAGCAGTGGGCAAGACAGGAGAGGTCTGCTTGGGTATGTGGGTTGCTCCCTGGCCAGGGAGAGAACTCGTATCCCAGTGGCTGGTGATAGTTTGACAGTGATAAACTTTAACCCCTGTGCTACCATGGAGGTCCAGTTACCATTCTTTACCAAAATTCAGGATACATAAAAAGAAATCAGTGTAAAGAAAAATAAAAGGGAAATTTAGTAAATTTGTTAAACACAAAAATATATATGGAGTTGAATGGCAATGAGAAATGAGTACAGATTGTTAAAAAAAATTGTATTAGGAAATAATGCACATGCCTGTGTTTGGGTCTGATTTTGAATGTTATAATGATGTTAGAAATGTAAAGGGAACAGCAACACTCCTATTCCTCATTAAACTCTCAGTCTATATTAATCTGGAAGTATTCTAGCAGAAAAGAAAAACAGAACACTGGAATTTACCAGCTGGGGTTCCATAAGTTTTCAGACAGCTAAAAAAGTGTCCAAACCACATGTGTCTGGAAGTAGTGTGTAAACAGTAACAACAATGAAAGACAGATGGGGCCTCCCCTGGTGGTGCAGCAGTTGAGCACTGGGTTGCGAAGCTGCCCGCAGCCTCTGCAGCGCTGGTTCAATCCCCGGCCGCCGGGTGAGAGTCCCACATGGCACACAAACCTCTCCTGTCTCGCCTGATGCTCCTCTCAGCAGTGTATTCTGTCATTCTGCCTGTTCTGTTCCCCACTCTGGCTCTGGTGAATTCTCTCACCCTCCCGTGCTTCTGAATGTACCCAGTGCTTACATTAAAAAAAAAAAATAGAAAAAAAAAGATGTATGCATTTTTAAATGAGTTTCAAACACTTAAATGATGGCTTATTCTAACTTCTTACTGTTCCCCACCCTCCATTTCCCTGTGAAGGGGGAGAATGTGGAGGCTCTACCCGTGAGCTCCTCAGGTGTCCCCAGCAATGCCCCAGGCCACCACTGCTAGAAAGGAAGGGAGTTCAGGAGCCAAGAGGTCGCCACCTCCAATTCTTCCAGGGCAGCTCCTCTTTTATCTGTTTATATACAGTTTTGTGTAATATCTCAGGTGATAAAAATCCATTCCTTTAAAATTTGAAACATACAAGTCTAGTTCTTTTAAAATCCATCCAAAAGAAGGTATTTTCTACAGATTTACCAATGAAGTTTCTATATTATATTAGTTCTCCTTTGTTCCTTTAAACAAAAAAAGGGAAATTTTAGTGTTTTTGCTTTTTAAAGTGTTTCAACACCAGAAACAAATATATGAAGAATCAATTATAAAGGAACAAGGACTTTTGTTTCAAGGTTACTAATTCCCCCATGGAAATACCATGAACTTTGGTCTAGACGTGATTAAAATTAATTCCATGAAAACTTTAAAACTATATATAGCTTTGGTTTCCTCATCAGTAAAATAGGAAGAACGTCTTTCTTTTTAGAGATTACATTATATGAAAAGTCCTAAAGCAAAAGGCCAGGTTGTTGGCCACAAAACTGTCAGGAAATCAAATCACACTGAAAGCTGATGATTTCATTGACATATTTCTGAATGACGACTTCATATTTTTTAAATTTTTTTAAACAAACACATTCAAACATAAAGAGGTGCAAATTATGAAAAGCACAGGCTAGTTAACAGGAAAATCATTATTTAAAAATGTAGTCTGAAAAATAAGTATCAGAGAAAGAAGTAATGTATAACATAAAGACTAATAGAGCTAATACTGCTGTGTTATATAGGAAAGTTAGAGTAAATCCTAAGAAATCTCATCGCAAGGAAAATTTATTTTTCTTTTTATTCTAGCTACATAAGAAAATGTTGGCACGAATTACTGTGGTCGTGAATTCACAAACACTGCAATCAAACCATTAGGCTGTACACCTTAAACTTATATAGGATATCAAGTATTTCTCAATAAAACTGGAAAATTAAATTTTAAAAAGAATATATAGGGCCTCCCCTGGTGGTGCAGCAGTTGAGCGCTGGGCTGCAAAGCTGCCCGCAGCCTCTGCAGAGCGGGTTCGATCCCCGGCTGCCGGCAAGGGTCCCACAGACCTCTCCTGCGCGCCCGCTGCTCCCCTCAGCAGTGTACTTTGGTCCTTCTGCCTGTTCTGCTCTCCGCTCTCTCTCTGGTGAATTATCTCACGCTCCTGCACTTCTGACTATACCCAGTACTTGTATAAATAAATTTAAAAAATAAAGTAAAATAAAAAAAATTAAAAAGAATATATATAAAAGAAACTTCATCTTTGCAATTAGTAAATTCTGCTCTCGTGCATGCCTCTGAAATGACATTACAGATGAAAAGGCAGACTCCTAGGTCTTTAGTTGGGAGTATTAATTGATTCTGAATAATAGCTCCTGCTCTTAGAAGTTAATTTGATTTTCACATCAATTTCTCTACTTCTGACCTTTGTTACAGTAGGAGTAGAAATTTACATTCTTTTAAAAATTGTATTATATTTATTGAGGTAACAATGGATTGAGATGTCAGTTCATACCTCTTCAGGTATGACCATTCCCAGCCATTCCCACCACCAATCTGCTTCTCACTTCTTAGCCACTAGTCTTATTTGAACTTTCCTGCTAGGTCCCATATTTCCTATAATAATACTTTTCCAGGGGCCTCCCTGGTGGCGCAACAGGCTAAGTCTCAGCACTAAGAAGCTGTCAGCAGCCACTGCAGCACAAGTTGGATCCCCAGCCAGAGAGGTGACCCACATGACACAGCAGACCTCTCCTGTCTCACCTGCTGCTCTCCTCAGCAGTGTGTTTCAGTCAATCTGCCTGTTCTGCTCCCCACTCTGCCTCTAGTGAATCCTCTCACCCCCCACACCTCTCTGGCCTATACCGCAGTTCTTGTATGCATAAATAAATCTTTAAAAAATAATAAATTAAATCTTAAAAAAAAAAAAACAAACCCTTTTCCATACTCTCCATTGTGCAAATTTCCAGGGCTGTTATTACAGTCCATTCATGAGTGGATGCACTTGGGGCATTGCATGTGTGTCCAGGTCTTTCCCTTGGGCAAATAACATGCCAAAGACTATCTCAGCTTTGTGGCACTAACTCTCAGTGTGTCTTAAAACACACACACACACACACACACACACAGAACTAGCTGCCTTCCCTCCCTCCCTCCCTTTCACCCTTCTTTTCTTTACTTTAAACAAAAATAAATCGAGCATCTACTATCTATCTGGCACTTTGGAGGGTAGTAGAAATGTATGAAGAATAAAATCAGATATGACCTCTGCTCACATGGAATATATGTCCGCTGTAGGAAATGAGCAATAGACATTGAATAACCATTGACACAAAGATTTCAATACATCTACTGTGCATGTGTTATAGTTGCCGATTGTGCCAGAAGAGTTTTTATCAGAAATATTTGACACTGTGAGTGATTCTAAAGTTGAGATTAGAAAGACACTTCTAACAGCTAGAAGGGGCTACTTCTGTGAAGAGTGGGAGAAATAAGATACATTGACTAGAAGAACTATCATGAATAAAGAACTTAAGGTGGACAAGAATTAGTAATTGAAGAAATACTTTGGAAAGGACCTTCTGGCTGTGATATAGATAATGGGTGAAGAACTAAATATATGAAAGAAGAAAATTTAGGGCCTCCCCGGTGGCACAGTGAGTTGAGCACAGCAATGTGAAGCTGTCCACAGCCTCTGTAGCGCAGTTTTGGTTCCCGGCTGGACAGGGAGATACCCACATGGCACAGTAGACCTCTCCTGTCTTGCCCACTGTTCACTTTCAGTCCATGTGCCTGTTCTGCTCCCCACTCTGTCTCTGGTGAATCCTCCCACCCTCCTGCACCTCTGACCTGTACCCCAGCTCTTGTAAAAATAAATAAATCTTTTTAAAATAAAGAAAGTAGAAAATTTAGTAGGCTGTTTAGAATCTAGATGAGGGAACATTTTGGTGATCTAGGCTCAAAGTACACAGTGCTCACACCCCCAATATATACACTGAGGAGGGTCATAAGGATTCCATACCAAGTTGTTTTTGAAGATTTCAGAGACCATGCATGAGGTCTATGGTTTGCAACACCCTCAAATACAGTGACAGAAGTAGTAAAACAAGAGCTAGCTGATGATGTTTATTAAAGGAAATTTATTTATATGAAAAGTATAGATAGGTCATTTTACAGAGCAGGAAACTGGGATACAAAGACACTAAGAAATTTAAACCAGATTTACATTTCTGAGAGACATCTGAAATCAAACCACCTGTGTTCTGCTCAAATAATTAATATTATTCACTCATAAATAATGAATGCATGCCTATTATATGCTAGTCATAATTTAAATACTGGGAATTCAATATCTGACAAGGTAGAAATTTTGATCTCTGTGCTCATAAAACTCTTTGCATTCTGAAGAACTTAGAAGAATGCAAAGTGAAAAGTACAGTTTATAATGTACATGCACTTATTAAATAAACACTAAAAATAATCATTTTGAGTTAGGGAAGATTTCTTGCAGGAAGTGACATCCACAGTGAGGCAGTGCAGACAGTATATGTAAAGCCTCAGATTGTAAGTCTAGTTTGATATATTTTTCCTCAAGAGAAATTTTTTTTGTTTCTTTCAGACAGAGCACTGTCTTATGATGCACAGGCCATGTAACATAGCAACACAAAGCTTATGGAACTTTACAGGGAAACTGAAACTAATTCTTAATTGTTGTGTCCCAATCCCATCAATGCCTGGCAGCTTCTTAGTTTCATCACCAACTTCTTTGTGTTTGGCAGATAAACCTTGGGGGAGATCCCCAAATCCTAACTCACTTTCTGGGTTTCCTGCATTTCTTGCTTCCCATGTTAGTTCTTCAAGGTTTTCAGACCATTAATTTTTTAATTGTGTAAATTTTTGTTATCCCATGTGGGAGGGTTGGTTCAAATTAACTGGTCTCCCATTGCTGGAAACATAACTCTGAGGTTTTTTAATACATGATTTATAATGTTTACTGACACTCTTGTAACTCTTACTTTGTCTTTCTGTAACAGGGTGGTCCCCAGGAAAGGGAGAGGTTCCAGGTTTCCTGCCCCACCCAAGGGAGGGTGGAGCTGAGAAGAGAGAGAAGAACCTGCAAAGGAGACTGAGGAAGGAAGGAAGCAGGATGGAGAGCCAGAAGGAGACCTGGAGGAGGCACATGGAGCCGAGATACACATGAAGAAACTACACTTGCCTTTTAGTCGTGGACTGGGTAACAGAGATGTGGGGGAGAGACCCGTGGGGAGGTGACAATGGCGGTTTTTGTTTTGATTTTGATTTTGCTCTTTTCCTCCCAGACTTGTATGGTTGTTTCTGATCCTGTTCTGTGGGTCCCCACTGGAAGATGCTTTAGACTAGTGGCAGGCTTTGGGGCCTTGCTCTGGGCCAGTCCTGGTTGGGTGGACTTTTACCCACGAGGAGGCGGGTAACTTTGGGTGCTTGATTTAGAAAATATATTTTTTGCCTTTTCTGTATTGTTTCCTAATTGTATTAAAGTTTCTTCCCATTAAAGTCTCATATGTTTTGTGTTGATGTGGCAGATGGCAGAACTTAGAGCAGGCAGGTTTGCAGGGTCTGAGGTGCCCCTCTCCCTGCCCTGTAACATTTCCTTTGGTTTTCTTAATAACAAGGTTACTAAGATATTCTTTTCATAATACATAACCAGTAACTCTACTATTTGTTGTATTTAGTTGGTCTCATTTTGCAACTGTTTCTTTTGATTCATGCTCAAGGTGACTATGAATGTTTTGTATGTTTTGGGATTTTTTTTTAAAGGTGAGTTCATATTTCTGGAAAACTTACAAGTACAAATTTTTTAAGGCCTTATTGAAAGTGAGGTTCTCTCTAGTGATTTTCATTTCCCCTGTTGGCACATTAGAGACCTTTTAATCTAAATTTACTAACACTGTACTCAAGATACCCCACTCTTGGTTAGTGTCTCATCCCAAAGTCATATCCTTTGCATTTTGTTAAAGGAGCACAATACAGATACCAAAATCTATTCTAGTTTATCCACTGTAGCACAATAAACTACCCCACATTAAATGTTAAAATAACATTTATCTCACACTCAGATCTATAGTTTTAGCAAAGCTAATCTGTTCTCCATGCTGGGTTTGTGGAGGTGGTTCCAATATAGGTTCTGGAATAATCTGAAGATTTGTTTAATGACATGTCTGGCAGTATATCCCAACTATCAGTTGTGACCTTGGCTGGAGTCCAGTGCTAGAACATATATACAGCCTCCACATATAGCCTAGGATTCCTCATAACATAGTAAATGAGTAGCAAGGGAGAGGCAGAGGGAGGGAGAGAGAGGAGAGAAAACTCTCAATAGAAACTATCATCTTTTCTAAAATAGACTAGCTAGACTATTACACATTAAACTGAAGCAGAAGTGGATTCCACTTTTTCATTGGAGGATTTGAAGACATGTCATTAAACAAATGACATACATTTGAACAAAGGAATAAGATAAAAGGCACCCTATTATATAAATGCAAAGAGAGAAAGTTGAGGTAGAACTCACATAATGGCATCTTTCTCATTAAATAACAGAGACAAGGTCATCTGCTGAGAATGAAGAGAGGTGGCAGTGTCAGAGTTTAGGGTGCTTTCTGAAGGACTGAGAAAATGGATCTGAATAAATGGAGTAGAATTTAAAATAAAGATTTATTGTGAAACCAATTGCCCAGTTATTTGGGATTTTTTCCCAGCAGCAATTGGGAACTGTTTGGATTTAAACATAATGAGAAGCCACATGTAGGAAATGTAGCCAACTATTGCAGATTTTCTACCTAGAACTAATAGAAACATGTATATCTGAATAAAGTCCATGATAAACAGCACTGAGACAAAAACAAGAAGTCAGAAAGCAAGACTGAAGCTACAAACAAAAGCAGGATGGAAATTAACTGATACAGAGTATCAAATCTAAGGACCAACAGGGGACAAAGCTGCTGTGATGATTTTCAGGACTGTTGCAAGAGTAACGAAGACTTCAGGGCCTCCCTAACGAAGACTTCAGGGCACAGCACTATCAAGCTATCTGCAGCCTCTGAAGCACAAGTTCGATCCCCACCCAGCCAGAGAGCTACCCACATGGTGCAGCAGACCTCTCCTGTCTTGCATGCTGCTCCCCTCAGCAGCGTATTTCCATCAGTCTGCCTGTTCTGCTCCCCACTCTCTCTGGTGATTACTCTCACTACCCACACCTCTGGCCAGTACCCCGATTCTTGTATGCATAAATAAATAAATCTCTTTAAAGAAAAAAAAAGTAATGACTTCAGAGTTTGCTTCTCATAGTTATTTGGAGTCTAGTCTGATAAAAAGACCTGAACAGATTGTTCTAGAGCAACTTCATCCATTGACATTCCCACCAGCAGTATATGAGGATACAATGTCTCCACATTCCCATCAACACTTGTTATTATCTATCTTTTTATTTTAGACATCCCAGTGGGCGTGAAGTCTTATTTCATTGTGTAATTATTTTGAGCAACTTTTCAGGTGTTTTTTGGCCATCTGTTTATTTTCTTTGGAGAAACATAATTTAGGGGTATAAATTCACACCTCCTCAGATGTACGTCACCACACCATACCACCATCAAAGTAACCATAATGCACCACATTCCTTTGGCCTGTTCATCCCTTTCCTCCCCACCCCATCCCTTTATTTGTCTCCAGGCTATAGTCAGATTTCTCAGCTTTGTTTTGTTTCTTTATATTCTACATATGAGCAAAATCACTCAGCAGTCGTCTTTCTCCTTCTAAAGGACCTGGCATCATCCTTCCAGGTCCATTCATGTTGTCTTAAATTGCAAGATTTCATCTTCAAAAGAAAATCTTAAGTGATGACAGTTCGAGAAAAATACTTAGCAAAGTGTGTCATCAAATTTTCGGACAGTGACATATAGAAGCTATATTGTGCAATCTAGCTATATTCATGTAGAGTGTAACAGGGACATAAATAATCCATACCAGTGTGGATGGCCCAATTTAAGAATATTTCTTGAAGATAACAAATATTTTAATAAGGGAGTTTCACTCCCAAAGTGTATGTTAATCACAGGATCACTGTTCACATGTGGGTGTTTGTCCTGCAGAAAAGTATAAATTTGCCCAGTAGCAGCTGTGATCAATTACTTCCAAAATTCCTAATGACCTGATGGTCCAAACCAAACTACAGACAATGCTTTGTATAATTTATTCAACTATCCCTGACCTGAAATAGGTGAACTACATGAACATTAGCCCAGATAAGAAACTACTTATTCCTCTTTAGTATTACCTTGAAGAGCTATCAAAGAAAAAATGTTATTGAGACATAATGCATACCCAACACATACTCGCAAGTCCTGGATAAATCAGAAATGGCTTGGCAATTAATTTTCTACATACTCATTTGCAAATGCCAGGCCATGCATGTATAGGAACATGGATCACATTTGACTTTTTCTTCCTCTTACTTGTCCTTTCTTACCCACGTCCACTCAAAGTCTTACCCAGTGTCAGATCCCTAGTGCTATCTCATATGCTTCCTGTTCTGTCATAAACTATTCTGTTGATGGTGACAACAGAAGCCACTTAAACATAAGTACTCACAACCCACAAAATTCAGTGGAAAAAAAAAAAAACAAAAACACGAGTGATGGACCTCAGGTGCCCAATCTGCGGGCGTCAGGGCAGATTACTACAAGATGTGCCAAAGTAGACTACTTAGTATTCTGAAGTAGGATTGCTTGTGAGATAGCAGATGGAGAAATGATATTAACCCCTCTGTCTCCTAAAAAGGAAATAAACCTCCCGTGTGAAGAGTGTTCTCCCTAAACCAGGAGAGAAGACATATTATCACTACAAAGTTTTCAGTATCTGGACCTCCTTGGTGGCACAAGGGGTGAAGTCTCAGCTTGATCAAGCTATCAGCAGGAGTTCGATCCAGGGAGCTGACCCACATGGTGCAGCAGACCTCTCCTATCTTGCCTGTTGCTCCCCTCAGTAGTATATTTCGGTATATATGCCTGTTTTGCTCCCCACTCTCTCTGGTGAATCCTCTCACCCTCCCTCTGCACCTCTGGCTTACATCCCAGTTCTTGCATGCATAAATAAATAAATAAATCTTTTTTAAATAAAATTTTTCAGTATCTGTTTCTTCCACCTAAATAAGCTCTGCCTAGCTCATGTTAGTATCCAAATCAACAATTTCAAGAATTTATTTGTCTAAAAATTATATAAACATGTTACTCTGTTCATTTCTCCAGATTCCATATTCATAATGACATTTTAATGAGCATAAAGTTAAATTGGTCTTTTCTCTCCTGTTTACAGGAATCAATTTATTTTCCCCGTCATAAGGACCTAGAAGGGTAGAAGATGCAATCTCCCAACAAAACCGAGATTTTAATAAGTCCAAGCCTTGCTGTATTTCTCTCTCCCACTGTGCTGTATTTTGTCATGTGGGTCCTAGACACAGTGACCATATAACTTTTGTCCAGGTTGGGGGTGAAAGAGAATGCTAGACCATTGGTGGCATATCAAGGCCATGCACAACCTGGGACTACAGTCATCCTCCTACTAAACTTCTGCTGCTTTTACTACTATTTATTACAGAGTCCTTTTAAAGAGCACCCAAATGTTCTGCCTACATCTTGGTCACAATTAGCTTCTATAGAATAGTTAAACATAATTGAAATTGGTCACTCTTATCTTTTACTTTCTACTTGACCTCAAATTTACCTTCCAAAATTGAAGAACAGGCCTCCCTGGTGGCGCAGGGGTTAAGCACAGCAATGTGAAACTATCCTCATCATCTGCAGCAGGAGTTCAATCCCCGACCAGGGAGCTACACACATGGCACAGCTGACCTCTGCTGTCTCGCCCGCTGCTCCCCTCAGCAGTGTATTTCAGTCAGTCTGCCTGTTCTGCTCCCCACTCTGTCTCTGGTGAATCCTCTCACCCCCTGCACCTCTGGCCTGTACCCCAGTTATTACATGCATAAATAAATCTTTAAAAATAAAAAAAAATTGAAGCACAACTTTTGCTTGTTCTCCTTCATTCTGGAGCTCTTAGTACATAAACTGTCCCTTGGTAATGCCCAATGCACAATATCTTGAGACCTAACTTGGCTTCCATTCAGAGTTAAGACCATCCCTTCCTATATTAATATAAATCAGATTAAAAATGGTCTTAGTCATAAGATCTCAGATTTTAAAATAACAACTCTCAAAGATAGATATATTCCCTTTCTATCTACAGAAAACAGAAGGGAGACAGGAACTAAGGAAGGAAGCAATGGCAAATGAAGTGGGAAAAGAGAGACTAAAGAAAGAGAGTGAGCAAATAAAAGCATTCTCAAAAATCAATACTGAACTCAGCACTTCAGAATTATTGAATAGAGAAGAAATTATATAAGGTTTTTTTTTAAGAAAGATGTCAACTAGGAGAACTTGAGCCACTTATTAGTTTTTGGAGTGAAAACTTTTGAACCAAAAATAGGCAAGTAAACATTATTTTGTATTCCTTTCAGCACACTGATGATATTTTTCAGTGTGATAGATTGAAGTTGTTTCAGATATTCTACAATTTCAGTGATTTTCACCCACTGAGACTCTATTCAGATAAAAGGATCAATCTAAATTCTGATGGTTAAGAATTGCATGTGCCACTTTTCAATCACATTTCCAGAAATCAACTGAATATATCAAATAATTCCAAAGAATTTTTGTCCTATCCCAACCCTTTGAATCTTGGTTTCAGTGGGACCAAGTTTTAATCGCTCTTTAGCAGAAAGTAGAAAGCAAGTTATAAACAGAAACCTGAAAACAGAAATCAATGGAACTGTCACAATAAATATGAATTTTAGTGTTTGAAACAATCATAAAGAAGCATTTTCATGTTTTTTCTGTTAAGGAATGTAAAATCTAAAGTATTCCAGCTTCTTTTATTAGTTTTTCTATATTATCAGGAAGATCTGAATAAAATAAAGGTTCATCTTAATCCTGCTCACTACTATCATGGCTTAAACCACCTACCTTCCACACGCAAGTTCTAATCCATTTGTTTTGTTGAATACAGAAAGAGAAACAGGCATATTTCAAAATGAAGGGATTTATAAAGCCATCGCAAACACACAATGAAATTAATATCTAGTGATAGCTCCTAAGATTCCTATCTTTAGTAGAATCAAATCTTGTGTTAGATATTCCCTCTTTATTACTTTGTACTCATTACCCATTTTTCTTCTCTACCGTGGGGAGGGGGTAGGGAGAGGAGGAAGAAAAAGGAGAGAAAGGTGAGGGTTTGTACTCAGTTGGCTCCCTCACTGACAGAACACGGTTTTATGGTGATTTTTTAAAAAAATCTACTGAAGGCTCTATCTCTTCCTTGTGATGCTCTTCTATAGCTACACAGCTTCTGAATCCTAATAACTCTGCATTGCATTTTCTCCCTTATGGCTAAATAAGAGCTCCTTGCTGTTACTCCCTACATGTACTTCACCAACCTTCTTGGTTTCCTTAAACCATACCTAAATTTTTTAATTGTCTTTTGTTAAAATTTCTTTAATCATATATTTTTGTGTATCCCTTTCATTTTTTTCCAGGATCCTGATATAGAGCAACTATCTATTGAATTCCCATCATAGAGTGAGTGGATTCAACACAGGATAGTCAAACTAAAGACACCTTCACTGTCCCAAAATATCTATCAAGGATAACTCTTTCCTGTGTATTATTTTATTCTAAGAAATGAAATCAACTTCTACCAGGTTCTTAGTGTCACAAATCTGAGTATTTTTCTTGACCTCTTTCCAGTCTTTCACAGCCCAACAATAACCAAGTTCTGTTGTTCTTATTGTTAGTGTCAATCCCTCTAATATCTCTTGCTTAAGTATAAGGTGACACCTGATTACTAGTCCTGCCTCCAGTTATCCATCACAACATTTCTCACAATGGAATAGATTTAGCTTTCTAAATTGAAAACCTGAACACATCAGTCCTTTTTTTTTTTAAGATTTATTTATTTATACAAGCACTGGGTACAGTCAGAAGTGCGGGAAGGTGAGAGAATTCACCAGAGCCAGAGCGGGGAACAGAACAGGCAGACTGACGAAATACGCTGCTGAGGAGAGCAGCAGGCATGGCAGGAGAGGTCCGTCGCACCATGTGGGACCCTCACCAGCGGCTGGGGATTGAACCAGTGCTGCAGAGGCTGCAGGCAGCTTTGCAGCCCAGCACTCAACTGCTGCGCCACCAAGGAAGGCCCCTGACCATATCAGTCTTTTTCTTAAAACCCTCTAACTAAATATATAAAACAAAGGTCAAATATTTCACATGGCATATCTGATCCTCCATGATGTGAACCTTCCCAATCTCATGTTTGCTTCCTACAATGTAGTCCATGCTCTAAGCCTCTTAGTCATAATTATATTCCTTTTAGATCTTTGCAGTTACCTTTTAGATATTTGCAGTTACTCTATCATTGCTAAATAATACTACTATTGTACTAGTAATCACATTATTTGTAATATGTTTTAGCTTGCTTCTGTGCCATTATAGGTGCTATTTCTCACACCTGAAAAACTTTTTCACTCAACTTTATTTGTATAATTTATCTAGCTATATTTCATATCCCAACAAAGATTTCACTGCTCCCAAGAAGTCTTCTACTTTATACTCAGACTGAATTTATCGCCCATGCCGTGTTCTATATCATTGCTAAATAATACTACTATTGCACTAGTAATCTCATTATTTGTAATATATTTTATGCTCTTCTAGCAGGCTATAAAAGAGGTAGGTATCCCATCTCAGTTATTCACCTTTATATCAAAACCATGTATCACATGAATATACTAATCAGAGTTGTATAGATAAGAAGTGATTTAATTAAACTGATGATAAAATGATTTACTATCCTGAATAGTAAAGGACATTTCTAGGTTAGATACAGTCTCATAGCAAAAAAATTCATGGCATTTAAGGTATGCATGACATTTACAGAGGCCCTGCTTTTAACATAGTTGGTAGAATTCAGTTTTCTGAGACGTCTTTATGGCCCTGGATAATCTCACAGTGGTAACAAGGGAAGAGTGAACAGTAAGTGTTTGGGAAATATACAGGTATGACAAGATAAGGTTAATTATGACTTTTGGAATTTAAACTGTTTAAACATCCTAAATGAACAACTATACACTTATGTGTCCTCCCACTATGAAGCTTCCAGAATCAGGGCTCATATACTCAAAATCCTTAAATAATGCTAGATTAAGATTTTCACCTAAGCTAAAGAGATATGTGCAAGGAATAAACATTGTTAAATATAGAATCTCATCTAGAAGAGAAAAAACATATGAAGAGAGAAATGTGAAGATATATATGAATATGAAGAGAAATGTATCACGAAGCATTTGGGGGAAAACAAGGGCATGAAAGAGAGGTGCCAAACTCATCAAATTGAACACGTTCACAAGGAGAGAGTTAAAATATAAAACATATATATTTAAATATGTTTTAATAGAATATATTTAAAATAAGTAGAATGTATATCTTCAGAGTATTACCAGCATATGTCATATCTACAAGAAAAATTTGTTTTTGTTGAGTCTCGTCAGCTCTTTGTAGATTTTACAAAAACAAATTTTTCTTGTAGATATGACATGTGCTGGTAATACTCTGAAGATATACATTCTACTTATTTTAAATATATTCTATTAAAACATATTTAAATATATATGTTTTATATTTTAACTCTCTCCTTGTGAACGTGTTCAATTTGATGAGTTTGGCACCTCTCTTTCATGCACTTGTTTTCCCCCAAATGCTTCGTGATACATGTATTTCTCTTCATATTCATATATATCTTCACATTTCTCTCTTCATATGTTTTTTCTCTTCTAGATGAGATTCTAGAAAATAATCCAGTCAAAAAATGGGCAGAAGAGCTAAAAAGAAACTTCCCAAAGAGGAAATACAAATGGCCAATAGGCATATGAAAAAATGTTCAACATCACTTGCAATCAGGGAAATACAAATCAAAACTACAATGAGATACCATTTCACACCAACGAAAATGGCACATATTAAAAAAACTAGCAACAACAAATGTTGAGGAGGATGTGGAAAAAAGGAACTCTCCTGCACTGCTGGGGGGAGTTCAAACTGGTCCAACCACCATGGAAATCTGTGTGGAGATTCCTCAGCCCACTAAAGATAGAGCTTCCATATGATCCAGCAATTCCACTCCTAGGTATTTACTCAAAGGACACAGAAATATTAATTCCAAAGAGCACCTGCACCCCTATGTTTATAGCAGCACTATTTATAATAGCTAAGCTTTGGAAAGAACCTAAATGCCCAAAAATAGATGACTGGATCAAGAAGATGTGGTACATATACACAATGGAATATTATTCAGCATTCCAAAAAGATAAACACACACAATTTGCAGCAACATGGATGGAGCTAGAAGGATCATACTCAGCGAAATAAGCCAGAAAGAAAAAGAAAAATACTGGATGGTCTCACTCATAGCAGGAATCTAGAAAACCTAAATAAGGGACCAGGAAAAAGAATAACTATAAGAAAGGAAAAATCAAAATCAACAAACAACTATGAACCAGAGACACACTGGGGGGGGGGCAGAGAATGGAGGGATTGGGGTCAAAATAAGGGGGTTGCAATTGTATGGGAAATATAAAAATAAAATTAAAAAAAGAATAAAAAATATCCAAACACATATATTTTGATTATATGTAGAATATAAAAATTTATCATTTTCTCTCTTAAAAAACAAAAAAAAATTGTGAGGCTGAAATGATTAAATACAATTCAAACTTAAATCATGATTTCTGAAATTAAAAACTACTCAAAATTACAGGCTAAGTGATAGAAAGAATGACTTCAGAGGATCAATGATGAATGATGAAAGACTAAGTGTGGTCAGCGTAACTGTTAACAGTGTTCCATGTCACATACATCTTAAGTGTTACCTCAGGTTCTCTTGATCCCACTCATGTCTACAGCAATTATGCACTGTCAACACCCCCTCCAACAGACACACCAAACACTGCTGAAGTAACCAACTTTGTGTGATTACATGTAGGCACAACACAACATTACCTGGATTTTTTTTTTTTTAACAGCATACCTCTAGCCTCCCACCTGAAACTCTTCCTTTTGCCAGTGAGCTACGAGACTGAAGTGTAACCCAGAAATGTAGGGGAGCTGAAGCCTATAAAAATAGCTTTAACTAAAAAGTAAAAGTAGGGCCTCCCCAGTGGTGCAGCGGTTGAGCGCTGGGTTGCGAAGCTGCCTGCCACCTCTACAGTGCTGGTTCGATCCCCGGCTGCTCCCTGGCCACTGGAGGAGGGTCCTGCATGGCGCACAGACCTCTCCTGCTGCACCCGCTGCTCCCCTCAGCAGTGTATTTCATCAGTCTGACTGTTCTATTCCCTGCTCTGGCTCTGGTGAATTCTCTCACCCTCCCGTGCCTCTGACTGTACCCAGTGCTTGTATAAATAAATAAATAAATCTTTGAAAAAAAGTAAAAGTAGCTTTAACTAAAGTGATTGAAAACCAATGAATACAATATTCATGTCTCTCCACCCCCATCAACTTCCCTAAGATTCAGTAATAGTTCATGAATTTCTCATAAGAAAGTCCATTAGACTGAATAATAAGTTACACCAGATGCCAAGTGGAGGCCATTTTGACAATCCTTCCCTGTATTGTCTCCTCCCTGTGACTCAGTATTCATTTACCTCCCCCTTACTTCACTGGGATCACACTCCCTAATAAACTAGCAGCACATAATTTTTCCCTCAGGCTTTGCTTTTTACAGAATCCAGATTGATAGTTCGTATTAGGAACAGCCCCAGAAAACATATATCCCATCACTTTTGGATGGAATTTTGGACATGAATTACTCACTAGATTAATATCAATATGGATGCCATTTCTTGTGATATGTGAGGTGGTGATAACCTCTGTTATACAATGGCATTACAATTTAAAACACTTTTTAAAACCTCTGGTTAATTGGGATAAAATGCAGGTTGATGGTGAGATCTTGGAATATATGGTTGCTATGGCAATTGAACTGTATGAGGCCAAAGTTAATTTAGAGTGAGTGTAGAATAGGCTGGCTTCTGTTACTAGCATTGAAAACCTAGCAAAAATGAAATAAAAGTCTTAGAGGATGCAATTGTCAATGGATGGTAAGTTGTAAAAGCCAGGGGTATTTTATTCCCAAGAGCAGTAAGGCAGACTGATCTAGATCTTATTATAAACAAAACTTGCTCCTACCACCTGATGATCATAGCAAATCTCTGACACCAGCATTTTATTTTTAAATATTTCAATATACATATTTCAAAATATTTTTTAATTCTCTATTTGTTTAGCTAAACACACACACAGAGTCACTCATTTATAAGATGTTATAGAAAATATTGTAAAAAAAAGAAAATATTGTAAACACTGATATTGGATAATTTTTTAAGGAATTATTATTCCTTTTGGGTGTCATTAAAAAATGATCATTTTGTAAAAATGAACAGGCAACTATAAATCAGAGACATTCTGCAGGGGAGATGGAGGGAGAAGGATCAAAACAGGGGCAGGAAGAGCACAAGGGACTGTGGTGATGGTTCTCGGGTTAACTTTTGGAGGGAATTTTACAGGGACTACACCTGAGAGGAGAAAGCAAACACTGTACAAAAATGAACAACGATGTAATAGACATACATATATATATATATATATATATATATACACACACACACACACACACACACACACACTAAAAGAAAATAAATAAAAAAGAGAATCAAAAATAATAATTTTGAAAAATGTATATTGAAATATTTAAAAATAAAGTACTGTTGTCAGTGATGTGCTATGATGATCCGGTGGTGGGAACAAGTGGGGGGTATATTTTTAAAAGATTTGTTATACACTGATAATTATTGAAGCTCGTAATTATTGAAGCACGGTGATGACTGCATGTGTCCATTATACTATTAGAAAATGTACATAGTCTATATTACTATTTTTAAAATCAGGTCTAGAATTTTACTATAAATGTTGCAGAGATACGAGAGATGGAATATTCGGTATTGATAGTATCCTATGACAAATTTAGAACTTTCATGGGAAATGAATGGGGTCCAAGCTCTGGAAAGGGGAATAGGGCAAATTATTCTGAGAACATTCTACTCACAAATTCCCCTACATCCTCTAGACCAATAGAAATATAAGATAGTCTGAAAGATAAACTATGTACCTTGTTAACATGTAAGTCAAGAAATAAAGATTGAAAAGGAATGTAAATGTGTGTGTTGGTTGTTTTTTTGCTACTTTTGATCAAGTACTACAAGAAAGAGATTGACTCTGGAAAAGATTGGCGTGTTTGCAAGCAGGAATAATAGGAGATTCCCGAAAGTTGGGGACTTGTAGGATTAGAAGAGGCAACTGCTTTTTAGCACTAATTGGTAAAATATACATCTGAGAAGGGCTTTGAGAGACAAAGGCCAATTAAAACTCAGCCTTGTGACAGAAATCTAATCAAGGGTATTCCCTCCATAGCCACCATTAAAATCTCTGAACAAATTAACATCTTTCAGAGAAAACACCCAGTTAAGTTTTGACACCCAATTAAATCCTTTCAATTGGACAAAGTGGCTCAAGAAAAAGAGAATAGAGTTATGACTCACCTACTGGAACTTAATAAGCTCAAGAAATAAGCAAGTTGAAAGAAGTAGATGTGAGGATGAGAAAGTCAAGAAATAGAGCTAATCTAATAAACAAGTACAGAAATTAACTGTATGTGTAGCTTTCAGAGCACGGAACTGACTAGAATTAAACACAGAATAATCCCACTAAGTTTCTTAAGACAATGTTACCACAAAAGAATTAGAAAGTTTTATGATTGCTTAATTCTCAAAGTGACTCTTGAATTCTCAGTCCTTCCAGGGGCAACATATTGAGAGAACCTGCAAAGTCCCCCCAGGAGAGATCATCTCCAATGCTTATTTCAGATTTTTATCCCCAAGAGAAATAATGGAAAAGGAAACATCTTCAAAGCTTATACCTGGAGACCATGGAGATCACTGAACTGGGCATGTTTTTCGTGAAGCATAATCAGGGCCTAATCAAAGAAAGAACATTCTACTTGTTCACTCACTCTCCAGCTGTCCCCTTATATAGTATATATAGTTAATAGAGTTAAATAGTTTTTCTTTTAATTTTGTGAGACATAATTTCTTTTTGTTTTATTAGTTCAAAGGTCATAGGTGTCTCAGTTAAGAGTGGTCACATGTGAATCTGATGATGCAGTTTCTCACACAACACTCAGAAATTCGAAAATCTCAGCCAAATGTATGATAGGATATGATTTTTGGATTTTATTCTTTGAAAAGATGTCAGTGTATAATTTTCTTTTTTTTTTTTTTTTTTAAAGATTTATTTATTTATTTTATACAAGCACTGGGTACAGTCAGAAGCGCGGGAGGGTGAGAGAATTCACCAGAGCCAGAGCAGGGAGCAGAGCAGGCAGAATGACCGAAGTACACTGCTGAGGGGAGCAGCGGGCGGCAGGAGAGGTCTAGCGCGCCATGTGGGACCCTCCTCTGGTGGCCGGGGAGCAGCCGGGGATCGAACCGGCACTGCAAAGGCTGCGGGCAGCTTCGCAACCCAGCGCTCAACCGCTGCACCACCGGGGAGGCCCATCAGTGTATAATTTTCATGAAAGAAGAATAAACTAAATATTTGGTAACTATAAGGCTAGACTATGAAAGTCATTAACACTCTTGACAAATACTTCTTGTTCTGTTTTCAGTTATTTATCAAGATTACATTTATCCAAATCTGTTTTTTAAAGATTTATTTATTTATGCATGCGAGAACTGGGGTACAGGCCAGAGGTATGGGGGCAGTGAAAGAATTCACCAGAGAGAGTGGGGAACAGAACAGGCAGACTGACTGAAATACACTGTTGAGGGGAGCAGCAGGCAAGACAGGCAAGGTCTGCTGTGCCATGTGGGTAGCTCCCTGGCCAGAGATCAAACTTGTGCTGCAGTGGCTCTGGATAGCTTCATAGTGCTGCGTCTTAACCCCTTGAGCCACCAGGGAGGTCCTGCATTTATCCAAATCTTGAAGTTGAAACGATGTGAATTGTTTTAGCAAAGGAAATGTAAATGGAGGTGATGTGTGCCACTCTCAAGCAAAAGTTTTAAGAAACTTTAAAAGAAGTAGGAGATACTGGTAAAGGGAACAGACTTCTAGTTAGAAGATGAAGAAGTACTGGGAATCTATGCACAAAATTGTGATTATATTTAATAATGTAGTATTATATACTTGAAAATTAGGAGAGCTGATTTTAAATGTTCTCACCAAAAACAAAAAATTATAGTAATCATGTAAGGGGATGGAAGTGTTAGCTTAAACTATGGTGGTAACCGTTTTGCAACATACAAGTGCATACATTGTATACCTTAAGTTTACACAATGATATGTCAATTACACTTTGATAAAATTTTTTTTTTTTAATTTTTTTTTAAAGATTTATTTTGTTTTATTTATTTATTTATTTATACAAGCAGTGGGTACAGTCAGAAGCGCGGGAGGGTGAGAGAATTCACCAGAGCCAGAGCGGGGAGCAGAGCAGGCAGAAGGACCGAAGTACACTGCTGAGGGGAGCAGCGGGCGGCAGGAGAGATCTGCGCGCCATGTGGGACCCTCCTCCGGTGGCCGGGGAGCAGCCGGGAATCGAACCGGTGCTGCAGAGGCTGCGGGCAGCTTCGCACCCAGCGCTCAACCGCTGCGCCACCGGGGAGGCCCTGATAAAAAAATTTTTAAAGTTTACTAAACAAATGTACCAGTAGAAAATTCATAATGTACCGTCTTTAACTTTGCCAAAGTAACCAGAATATTTGAGATAATGGCTGCTATATCAGAATGGATCCTGAGCTGAGATGATTTGGAACAAAGTTCCCAGCCAATCCACCATCCACATGGTACATGAGACATAAATTTTTGCTTTAAAAAAGTTGTCACAGGTCCTCCCTGGAGGCACAAGGGGTTAAGCACAGCACTATTAGGCTGTCCATACCCTCTGCAGCACGAATTTGATCCCCAGCCAGCCAGCGAGCAACCCACATGGCACAGCAGACCTCTCCTGTCTTGCCCGCTGCTCCCCTCAGCAGTGTATTTCAGTCTGTCTGCCTGCTCTGTTCCTCACGCTGTCTTCGGTGAATCCTCTCACCTCCCCATCCCTGCACCTCTGGCCTGTACCTCGGTTCTTGTATGCGTAAACAAATAAATCTTAAAAAAAAAAAAAAAGTTGTCACAATGGATCTTGTTTTTATTGCAGAATAATCTAACCTACACAATTAATTTATGTAAAAGCATGGATTAATATTCTTTCATTTCCTTTTAAGGCTATGGTGACTTATTTACAACAAAGTACCAGATACTTTAAAATCAGAAAATTTGTATAAATATATACACACACATATTCAGACACACTCAGTGTCTTCAAAAAGCAATCAGTCCTATCAATACCTTGATTTCAGACTTCTGGCTTCTCAAATAGTGAGAGAATAAATTTGTTGCTTTAAGCCACTGCATTTGTGGCAATTTGTTAGGGCAGCCCTAGGAAACTAACATAGAGGGAGTAAAAACATGGAACAAAATCATATTTTATTGCATTTTCAATGAGCTATGAAAAAGGTGATACCCACAATCAATTACATGTAAATCCAATGGCCTTGGGAAAACTAAAAAATATAGAAAGATCTAAAAATTAGTTTTAAAAACAAAAAAAATATTTCTGATACTTTCTTTTGGAACATGGTGAACAAAGAATTTCTAATTTATATAAGGAAAATATATTAGGAGGACTATTTGAATATTCCTAATTGCATATTTATGGATAAAGTTCAATAGTTCAATCTTCTAACTTGTAACATGAGCGGAGATAAGGAACAATGAAGGAAAAACAGATGAGGCATTACTGTGATACCTCATTCTAATTTGAATGAATTGCTTTATTCATTCATTCAATAGATATTACATAGCTGCTACACGCTAAGTACTAGAGATATCATTCATATCTCATTTCTGGATTTTAGGGGATCATAATATGGATTCAGAGATCAATTTAGACAAACAAATGAATAAACACGAAGATCTTTGAACTGAAGGAAAATACTAAGAACTTATGAAAAAATAAGAGGTAGACTTTGCCTAATCAGATGAGAATTCTATTCTAAAGATGAGAATTGGATAACCAGGTAATGGTGCAGATATGCAGAAACCAAAATCTCTTTAGAAAGGATAACATATGAAAAGGTTCTGAGGTGAAAAGAGTATGTTAAGCTATGGAAGGTTACAGTAAGTTTTTTATTAGAGTGCTGGATGGTAGATAAGGGATCATAGAGAGTGTTGGATGGATAGTAGTACAGAATGTGGCTAGATCCTATAATTTTAAGGAGTTTTAGGCTCAAATTAGGTTGAAGTTAAGGAGTTTTAGTTAAGGCACTAAAGGATTTTATTGGGGAAATAAAATGATCTGATTTTCCTTAAAAAAAAAAAAAGATTGATTCATTTTATTTATACAAGAACTGGGGTATAGGCGGAGGCACGGGAGGGTGAGAAATTACACCAGAGACAGAATGGGGAGCAGAACAGGCAGACAACCAAGAACACTGCTGAGGGGAGCAGCGGGCATGACAGGAGAGGTCTGCTGTGCCATGTGGATATCTCCCTGGCTGGCCGGGAATCGAACCGGTGCTGCAGAGGCTGTGGACAGCTTCATAGCGCTGCACTCAACCTGCTGCACCACTGGGGAGGCCCTAAAATGATCTGATTTTCATTTTAAAAATCATCCTAGAGGACTCTAAAATTCCATTATGTATTTTGTTCATAAATTCCATTCAACCATTCATTCAACAAATATTAATTGAGCATCTATATGACAGCACCATTCCTTGGGATACATAATCCCCTCTGACATGATGCCCAATACTGTTTGTATAAAGCATTGGGGATTCATGTGTCTTATATTACAAGAACTATACATAATAAATACTAATAAACTTATTTCTTCAGAATTCTGAACTTAGCAAAAGCCAAAGTAGCATGTCTCAAAATTTAACATCCCTGGGTATCACCCAGTGATTTATAAAACACTAATTGCCAGGCCCTATCTCCAGATAAGTTGCCACGAACGTAGGTAAGTTGGGACACACTATGAGTATCACTGAGCTTGAATTCTAACCTTAAGGACTCAAATTAACAAAAAATTGTGAAAACTTCAGGATAGTGCTCCTTGAACTATCAAGAAAATGCAAATTGTCTGTGACTGTTATTCAAAAATAGATTCTGATTAAATTCTTCTAGGGCAGGGCCTAAGAGTCTTCATTTCTAAAATTCCAGTTCATGCTAATTACACTGCCTCATGACACTTCTTTGAATGTCAATGTCTAGAGCAGACTAGTATCCTTGGGATCACCTGGAGGCTTGCTAGAAAAGTAAAAGTCACAGGCCCCACCCCACACCACATGAGTCAAAATCTAGGCTAAAATAAGATCTTCAGGGTGATTTCTACATACTGTAAAATATAATATGCATGATTCCAAAGCACTAGTTCTCACACTTGGCGAGACAATGGAAGTACATAGAGGGATGAAAAAAATAGTGATGTTAGTGTTTTCCTGATTTGGGGCCTCCCTGGAGGCGCAGGTAGTTGAGCGCAGCTCTGTGAAGCTGCCCGCAGCCTCTGCAGTACCGGTTCAATCCCTGCCAGCCGTGGAGCTACCCACATGGCAAGCAGACCTCTCCTGTCTTGCCCGCTGCTCCCCTCAACAGTGCATTTCGATTGGTCTGCCTGTTCTGTTCCCCGCTCTGTCTCTGGTGAATCCTCTCATCCTCCCGCACATCTGGTCTGTACCCGGTTCTTCTATAAATAAATCTTTTTTTTTTTTTTAAAAGAGTTTTCCTGATTTGTCTGGCTGTTGGAGCTCTTAAAGCCCCCCAGGTTACTTTGATACACATCAAACTTTGACAATAATTCTTCTAAATCCTTTTCCTTGAAGTGTGGTCTGTGGAGCAGAGCATTGGCATCACCTAGGAATTTGCTAGAAATGCAGATTCTCAGGTCCCACCCAGACACAATGCATCTGAATTTCCCTTTGATTTCTGGTGCATATCAAAGTTTGAAAAGCTAGCTGTTCTAAAGCTACCTTGCCCAATACCACTAGAGTAGTTACCAGCCACACATGGCTATTTCAATTTAATTACAACTTAAGAATTCAAAATTCATTTCCCCAGTCTCACTAGTCACATTTCAATTGCACAATAGTCACATGAGGCCAGAGGCTACCATATTGGATAATGGAGATGTAGAACATTTTCATTTTAGCACAAGGTTCTATTGGCCAGCACGACTGAGAATATGGCTTGCTTGTATTTAAAATTATTGAGCAAAGTCAAGTTTAAAACAGATATTGAAAGCTGAAGATAGTTGTAGTAGCTGAAATAAATACTCATAGAAACATACATTCATACATCTTTATAAAAAGCACATTATAAGTAAATGAAATAGTTCCCTTAAAATTCTGACCTAACCTAGAGATCACTATCTTGACTCCTCTGCATAGATCCTACAGCATAATTATTTTTTTTTTTTTACAAAAGTACTACATACAGGTTTATGGGAAGAGAAAGTTTTCCTGCTTTGTATTCTGAAAAGGCTGCAAAGGCTGCTACTTCCCAGCTCCCATTCACGCTAAGATGTCTCTGAACTGTGCTCAGGCAGCTCTGCTCTTACAAGGTGCTTCAGGGAGTAGGAATCTACTCCCTCTAGTTAAGTTAGGAGAATAACTAGGAAGCTTGCTGATTTAATTTTTGAGAAAGGTCTTGACGTTTTTTTTTGCCTCTATTTGCAAAAATGTCCTCAGGGGTTAAATGACTCACCAAGCCAGCCATCACTTTTGTCTCCCCAGGTGTGCAGCTGGGGCAGGCTTTTTTAACTTGCAGAAAGTGAGCACTGCCAGGGTTGTAACTCCAGACACAATCGTATTTCTGGGATGAAGGATATTTGGAAGGCCTCCCTTCCCTTTTAATTGTGAAATCTGAAAAGGGGACAGTTTGTTTTAAGGCACCCTCAGGCATTCCTATGTAATATTATTTAGAGGTTGACAGTAAAAGATATGTCGCTTAACAATTCCTTCAGCAGGAAGACTTTCATTCCATCCTAATGTTTTGGCTTCTAGCTTACAAGTAAATCTCTTGCTGTCTTTATGGTCTAAGCTCACTGTTGCTGTTTTGGTATAATGAGCAAAATCAAATAATGATATAGGCTTATAAATTATATTTGAAACAATTTATTAAAAGTGAGTTTTCTATAGTTTTCATATTAGAATGATTGCTAAATTCTGCTATTAGAGTGTATGTGGGAGGAAAACCAAGAGAAGTTACTTTCGTAACACAAGAATCACTTTACAGCCTTGTAAATTAAAATATTTAATAAACCAAAATAAGTATGGGAGATGATTTCAACTTATTAAGTTTACTTAGGTCATTTCTCCAAATTTCATAAATATATTTAAGCCTTATAGACCAAACCTAAATGTAAATTACAAATTTTAGATAATTATTACAAAAGACAGCACAATAAAATATTTACTAAAAGATATAGAAATACATACATTTGCAAAGGTTTTGCTTTGTCCTCTTATAGATGCATGCATATAGAATAGAAATGAGTTTTGTTTATATAATAACTAGAGTGTGATTATATCATTTTATAAATATTCACTGCTTTATGGCATATGGTTAATTACATAATTCAGAAAAATTAAAACAGTGCAAACTGACAAAAGAAGTACAGATCTTGCTGAATTATCCTTTTTTTCCCCCATACCTGGAATAATGCTGATTTTCACTAGGCAGGAAATTTGGAATAATGAATGTTTCAAATCTGGAATGTAATTTTCCAGATGAACTGATGCTTTGCTGATACCAGATATTCCCTGAAACTCAGCTGACTCAAACATCACTGACTATCAATGATATTTCCAACAGATGGGAAAAGGATTTCAAGGAAATGATCAGATTGTTTAACTATTATTTCCAAACATCAATATGCCAACCTTGTGGGTTTAAGCCAAAATCTACTCTAGCTTCCAAACAGTATCACCTATATTTCTAGAACTTAACCATTTGTCCTGAGGTTGATGGAAATAGGATCTAATGAGTGTTTGTTTTTTTTTTTTTTTACATTATTGTGTGTTTTCAATGGGAATTTAATGTACATACCTCGAAAACCAGTGAAGGCAAATTCCAAACTTATCTGAAGATAAAAATAAGCTGAAAGTTGTCTTGCCCATAGTCCCTTGGTTCTAATAAAGGTGTTTGTTGTTTTTCATAGGGAAATGGAGTTGTGGTACAAAGCCAGATGCCTGAATCTCATCTCATATTATCTCATGTTGTCACCCAGGGAAGTTAATAAATAATAAAGTAAATCACAAAGAGGATGTCATTAGAAAGAGAAGTTACTGATAGAAGTATTTTATTGAAGGCCAGTAAGTATAAGGAAAAGAATCTGAGACAGACCCAACAAAATGAAAAGCTAGAAATTCTAAATTTAAATTACCATTACTAAAACACGCCACAGAAAAATAATACATTGTAGTTACATATGCAAATATTTATTAGCAATATCCTGTGAATAGTATGTTATATATTTCAACCATCTGCTTAATATTTACATGAATGTCTTGTACCATACAAAGGGGCAACGTCTTCATGCATCACTAGGGAATTGCAACTCAAATAAAAAAGAGAAATGGGTCAAATGGGAACTGTGTTATTCTAAGGAATGTGGATAAATATAGAGAATTTAGAACTGTAGCACACACCCAGAATTATAAGTGTCATAGGTATAAGCGTAGAGGTGTAAGAAATGGAAAGACGGGCCCTCCCTGGCAGCACAAGGGGTAAAGATGCAACACTATGAAGCTATCCACAGCCACTGTAGCATGAGTTCAATCCCTGACCAGGGAGGTGACCCACATGGCACAGCAGACCTCTCCTGACTCGACCTCTGCTCCCCTCAGCAGTGTATTTCAGTCAGTCTGCCTGTTCTGCTCCCCACTCTGTCTCTGGTGAATCCTCTCGCCCTCCACACCTGTGGCCTGTACCCCAGTTCTTGTATGCATAAATAATCTTAAAAAAAAGAAATGGAAAGACATACAGAAAGATTAATAAAGGCTGGATTTCAGGATTATAGATAACATGCTAAGGTTTTTGTATTTCATACTTAAAGGTATAAGAAGGAAATGATTGTGGTATATGTTTAGAAAGATCAGGTTAGTAGCATTATGAACAATTCTTTTGTTCTCAGGATATTAAAGTCTACAGAGATAATATGCCCAAAATAAGAATCTAGGTAATATCAGAACCGGAAAATAAATTCATTAGACTTATTTGTGGTTCACTTTAGGAATGCATTTATGTTGTATAATATGATATGATTGTGCAATTGCATTGACAAATGCAAAGTCGAGCTTATGACCTTTCTTGATATGCAAATGAAGTATTTGCATTTGATTGACATTTCTGGAGACGGGTTATATATGTGTAAATATATATTTAAAATAAATATCTAATGTGGTATTGTATATATTTATATACCTAATACATGAATATTGATGATGAAGATATAGAGCATGAAAAATAGCTCAATTTCTCTTGTGCAAAGTCATTGTAGTAGACCTTCAGAATTCATTAGCATCATTACTAATTGACTCAAGTGTTGACTTCTGTGACCTTTAGTAACAGAATTAATTCAAATACTAAATCTAACAGAAGCAGAAAATTCTGAGGTAGTTTATTTTGTGTTCAGTTTTTGTTATGGAAATATTTAAAATGTACTGAAGTAGAGAAAATAGTATAACAAACCACCATGTGCCTATACTCAGTGTAAAAAGTTATTAGCTCAAAGTCGATCTTACTCACCTAAACCAGTGCTCAGTCAATTTTGCCCCCACAGGACATTTGTCAATGTCTAGAAATATTTTTGGTTGTCACAACCAGTGGTGGTCAGGGAGGGAGTGTTACTGGCATCTAGTCTGCAAAGGCTAGAGATGCTGGTAAATATTCTACAGTGCACACCCCCCACATCCCCATAACAAAGAATTACTCCATCCAAAATATCAGTGGTGCTGCTGTTAAAATATCTTTATCTAGATCCTATCTCACTCTGTCCCATTTCTGCATTATTGTTAAGTAGCACGCAAACACCATGTAATTCATCCATAATTCATTCAGTGTGAAACTAAAAGATTAGGAGATAGTGACGAATTTTAAAAACATGGTGACTAGGTTGATTTTTTTGTTTGCTTGTTTCTCAATCCACACATAACCAGCCCTTGATTTGCTTTGTATCTCAAAAAGCTGTCCTCTGCAAACTACATTTCCCAATCTCCGTTGACAAGTGGGTTCTTGTTGGGTTTCACAACTGGAAGACACTGGATAGAATGTTTCCAGGGACATTTCCAGGAATTTCCTGAGAGGATCCATTCCCTGTCTGCAGTCCACCAATACATAATTCCCACCTGGATCCTATAAATGTGAACTTATTTGGATATAGGATCTTTGCAGATATAACTAAGGTCATACTAGACCAGGCATGGGCCAAAATCCAATGGCTGGTGTCTTTATAAGCGAAAACAGACACAAAGAGTGAAGATGCTCATGTAAAAGTGGAGGCAGAAATTGGAGTGATGCAGTCACAAACCAGGCAATGCCAAGGATTGCCAGCTATCACTGGAAACTAAGAAGAGGTAAGGAGAATTCTTCCCTTGAAACTTCAGAGGGAGCATGGCCCTAGTAACACCTTCATTTTGGACATCCAAACAACTTAATAGAATGGACTTCAGTGGTTTTAAGCTCTCAGTTTATGATAAATGGTTATGGCAGCCCAAGGAAACTAATACACCACCTTTCATGGTCCTCTTGCCCAGTGGGTGGCATCTGTGATTTCAGATTGTACTTGGAAGCCCTAGCTCCTCACTTCTGGAGGATTTTTATTCTCTCTTCCCTACAGGTGCTATTGGCACCAAACAGTTGATAATCTGAGTTGACTCACCATCCTCAGTTTTAGTTTTTCTGATGATTTTAGAACTAGTTCCCTATATTAAATACCTAGTAATGAACTATCTGGTATGATTTCCATTTTCCTCACTGGATTCTTAGATACATGGAAAATACAGTTCCAAGTTTACTACTTTGCAAGAAATATTTATCTTTGGGCAAAACTTGTATTTCCTTTAACTTCTCTACTAAATAGATTCCATGCTCTGGCTTCTATACGAAATGATTGTTTTACTCTATTTAATTCTTTGCATTTTATTTTGTGAACACTAGTAAAAGTTAGCCTGAATAAGCTTTATCATTTAGCACTCTATATTTGGGCAATACTTTGTAAATATGAGTTAATTAGTGTAAGAAACAGTCATTTTCACGAAATGCAATGCAAAAATATAAACCAGTGTTCCACAAAATTTTTCTGTAAAGCACCAGAGAGTAAACATTTTAGCCTTCTAGCTACTCAGTTCTGTTGCTTTAACTACTCTACCACAAATACTCAGTTCTGTTGCTTTAACATGAAAGCAGTCATTGATAATATGTAAATAAGCATGGCTGTGTTCCAATAAAACTTTATTTACAAAGAAAGGTAGTTTGCCCGATTTCCCTCACAAGCCATAAAGTTTGCTGACCCTGCTGTAAACTATCCAGACTTTACATTCATGTATTTCCACTGATAGCACATACACACACAACAAGCCTCTAGATCATATTATATACAGAAAAAGTAGTTTCTTTCCCTTAAGAAAGTCAATTTTTCAAAGATCTGCTAGCCTTTACTTTCTCAGTATTTCATTCTTTCCAAAGATTGAGATTGTAGAAAAAGAGTCATTAGGCCAAAACATTAGACCTCAGGGATAAAGCTGCAGAAAATTGATTGAGTGAGGAAACCACCTTACACTTTCGTAAAAGTCTCCCTGCACTCTTATTTAGAAGGATGAATAATGTCTCACAACTAGCCAGGATTTATATTTTTCAGTACCAAATTTTTGTTCCATTCTCAAACACCCCCTGAAACAAAACCAAATATTTAAAAAGGTAAATAGTTTTGAGCACACACAGATAACAAAGAACTTATTAACCTTTCCACTGATTTATGTTGAAGGTGCACTCTAATTTGCTGTTAGTAATATAAAACATAGCTCCTAGTTTCTGGTAAGTCAACAAAAATATTTGTTAAACAAATGACCATATTATCCTAAAGATGGTAAAATGTGTATAATCATATATCACATTGAAGCTAAGACTGGCTAGTTCATAAATATGGAAGTCAAAGATTGACCTATGTGGACAAGAATAATTTGTTTCAAAGGCGGAATCTTTAAGTCTGAATGTGAAAAGAGGTGCGAATAGGAGCTGATTTACATCGAGGTCAGTTCCCCTCTTTGAATTGAATGGTTTCTCTCTCTCATAAGTGGGCACATTTAATATCCACAGGAACATAAAAAAATATTGAGTTATCTCCTGGGGTTAACCATGTCTGGCAACATGGTAGATTTCAACAGACTTTAAGGTTGAGATCTCCTTCCAGGTGCTGGAATGTCATACAATGGTCCACAGCTACCATGTATGTAGGCAGTCCTAAATAGGCTGTTAGTTCCTGAGCATCTAAATTTGAGACAATTTGTGAATGAATCACGATGCCCTCCATAGATCTTGGCAAGTGGATCATTGCTTCTGCATCTGGCCTTGTACACAATTTGCATATTGTGGAAGTGAAGCACTTTGCAGTCTCTGAAGCCCACCTCATTATGGTGTGATGAGCTCATGGCCATGTGCTTTCCATCTTTAGTTCTAATTTCAGGGCAGCAGTAGTTAAAATTTAAGGACATACATACACAGTGTATGGATAATGATTGGCTAAACTGTTTTTAGTTTAGTAAACTTAAGATGTTAAATTAAGAACACTACTAACTAGAGTGGAAAAGAGGACAAGCAAAAGTTTCTTCTCCTTAATACCAAGGTTTACCAAAAAAAAACTATTTTAATATTTGAGTTACTTTAAATGAGAAAGTACTGGGAACAGTTATTAAAATTTAAACTAACTATAATATACATTTAGTTTCTATAAAATATTTTTTACAGTTGCAAATTCATGGCAACCATGTGCTAAAACTGTGACAGTAGCTACATTTCTTATATTCTTTATGCAGCCTAGATTTGTTATTATTTAAAAAACAAGAATAAATGAGCATATGGGAGTAGGGTTTTTTTTTTTCAAATTTGTTTAAAATGTATATTTAAAATCCAAATTAAGAGAAAATTTAGGTATGTGTTATGATGCCAGTATTCATTATATAGATTGTGAGACATATAAACAAAAGAGGCACATAACCATATGCTGTCCTTACTACCAGAATTCTAAATGCATTGACAATTAATGCTTTAGAAATCCAGCCTAGAACCAAAGCTTTTGACTTCAATATTCACATCCCCTACAGACTTAACATGTTGCCTAACTTTCCTCTTATGAATGACAATTTTGACAATTAGAACTTTGGCTTTGAAGAATATTATGAATACATTTTTGTTGTATCCTAATAATAAAAACATAGACACATTATATGCTTAGATTAACATATTTTAACATAATTATATTTTTCTAAAAAACAAAATCAGTGAGAAGAGTGTTATTGTATCACAATTTTACAAATCATTAAATATCTGGCTTAGTAGACAGCTGGCTTCCTATAATTGCTTCAGCATTAAATGAATTGTGCTATCATGTTACACAGCATCTGGAAAACTCTACTGTGCACATCAGAGAAAATGAGATTGGAAAGCACAATGTTTGACCTTATTAGGAAAATAGTTTTGACTTATAAACACCCAGGACAGATCTCTGGAAATCCCAGAGGTCTGCAGACCACACTTCAAGAACTGCTATTTTACCTTATTGACTGAGAAAGATGTATGTTAGTTACGAGAAAGGACAAGAGCAAAAACCAATGATCACTAGATCACCAAAAAGGCATCCTATAAGATAATGGCATCTCTGCAAACCACAAAGGCAAGATGAATTTAGTGAGAAAAATCTATCAATTTTGTGGAAATGCATCAAGAAACCACATTAAAGCAACACGTCTGCCTTGAGATCAATTAATATAGAACTCAAGAATAATGAAACTATTTTAAAAGGTAGGGTTGGAGGCTCAGAAACCATTTCAATATGGAATGAAGATAAAATTAATGGAGGGATTCTGATTAAAAATTAATATAAATAATCTGAATATAGGCAAGTTAAAACATAATTAATTACTGAAATTTAGAGCATTAAAGAGCAAGTGGGAAGCATAATTGTACTCATTTCTTTGTCATAAATTGTACTCATTACTTTGTCATAAAATATGTGGACCAGAATGTTATTTATACCTTAATGCTTTACAATTTTTCTCAGTTTAAGGATGTTTTAGAAATTAATATCTCAATTGCCAATAAACATTTTATCTAGAGATCAGCTCATACTTTATTTTATCCATATTTTTTCCTCATTTTCCCATTAGTTGTCAGACTTAATTTGATTACTTAACTAAGGTTATATTGTAATAATAATCCATTCTATTTCTTCATTTAATTTTCTTAATAGCTGTAAATTTATGTAGAGAGAGACCTGGAAATGTATACACTAACTCTTTAAAATGATTGGTTGTATTTTACCTTCTATAAGTTTTCTGTTTTTCGCATTCATCCATTTCAGGATTAAAAAAAATAACCATACAAAATATTTTTAGAAGTAATGCTGCTCCATTATTCCTTCAGAAATGTTAAATAATGAAGTGATAGATGTTTTTTGTGCTGGATATTTCCCAGATGGTCAAATGAAAGTACATATTTTTTGCTTTTGCTTGCTGTTTCAGGCTCTAGTAAACATAAAAAATAAAACCCATATAAATACTAGATAATGCAGATTATCAAAGTAAAATGTCAAACATTTTCTGAAAGGAGCAAAGTGGGTAGAAGTGTGATGTTGATGAAAGTGGGCATAGCAAACCATGGGAAACGTACATACAACATGGCCACCTAGGACAGAGTTTGTGGGTGGCAAGAGAGCTGATAAGAGAAAACTGCACACAGCAAGTCTATAGCCAGGTACCTTCTCTTAGGGAATATAAATAAAAGGAATGTCCTTCTTTAGACAATTTCAGCAAATACTTGGGAGATATCCAGGCCAATAACATGATTAGTAGCATTCTACAATAATGTGTTGGAACACTGGTATTTATGGGTTTTTTGTGAAAAAAAAAAAAAAAGTCAACTCCATTTTGGAAAACTCTAAAGCATATATACTATAATGTATTAGATAAATTGATAGATGATAGAGGGACAGATAAGTAAATTCTAAAGAAGGAAAGGACAATTTAAGAGATAGAAATCATTAGTGAAAGGTCGATGCAGGGGCCAGCAATGAGGAAGCCCACATAGGAAATACAAGATGACCCTGACACCAGGACCAGTGATACCATCAAACCGAAACTAAAGCCATGAACAGGAGAAAAGCAACTTGGCTCCATGAAAAACAACTTTGTTCTGCCTAAATCTGTTCTCCCCGCCCACCAACCCAGTTTTCCTGCCTAACCTCTCCTCACCCTATAAAAGGACATCTCCCCCCACAATGGGCGTGACTTCATGGACCCAGACCTTGGGTCCCCGAAGCTCGCCCGGGGGCACAATAAATTTTCCCTTCCTTTGAGAAAGTTTAGCCTGGCTCTCCTTTTCTTTACTGCACTGAACCTATGCCACCTGACCTATAAACCTGAAAGTCAATGCTCCATTCTAACAAATAAAAAGCTAAACAAATTGAAAAATTAACAACTCTTCTTAGATCTGTCAGAGAAGTGACATCATAGGACAAAGAGCTGTCCCCAAAATTGATGAATACAGCAAATCAGTTTGCCACAGCAGAAACCTACAAGCCAGAGCCAGCGCTAGGCTAGGGAATGCTGAACTATAACTGGTGTATTGTTCGAAGCTGATTATAGACAAATCTGATTTAAAAACTCAGGGAGATGCAGTTGGGTTTGTCAGTTTTACCTCCAGGAGTTTTACCAGTTTCTCACAGAAAAAAACTGGAGAAAAATACCCTGATGCTTTGTCAGAAGGAACATTTTATTCCCCCGGAGCCCAACTAACCTGGGGGGAGGGAGCTATACAACCTTTAACACCCTCTTACTATGATATATTAAGGATTCCAGTAGAAAAAGTAAGCAACATTCAAGAACAGAGGACTAATGTAAGAAAGAATCAAAAGGAAAGACTAGAGATGAAAAACTCTAACAAATGAAAAAAAATGCCATTGATGGGTACATTATTAGAATGGACACAACTAAGAAAGAATCTCTGAACTTGAGACTATGTCAATAGAGAATCCCAAAACTTAAAAGCAAAGATTTAAAAAAAAAAAAGGAGATAAATGGAAAAGAATATTAGAATATTCAAGGATTGGGGCAACTACAAAAAAGTGCAAGGGACATATAATAGGAAGAGAAGGAAAAGAATTTAAAAAGGGTAGAAATATTTGAAGAATGACCAAGAATTGCCCCCAAATTAATGTCAGACATCAAACCATACCTCTAAGATCGGAGAACATTAAGTGGTATAAATCAAAAAATAAACATATCATTTTCAAATTACAAAAAAAAAATCAAAGATAAAAAAAAACTTCAAAGAAATTTTAAGGAAAAAAATCTTTATGGATAGAGGAGCAAAGATAAGAATTACATCTAATCTCTCAGAAAACATGCAAGAAGTGCATACAATGAGATATTTAAATAAGTAACAGAAAAAAGAAAACATACTAACCTACAATTCTGCTATGGGAAATTAAGTAGGGAGAAATAAGGATTTTCTCTGACAAATGAAAATTGAGAGAATTGTCTTGAAGGAAATGTAAAAAGAAGTTCTTTGGAGAGAAGAAAACTCACATCAACATAAAGAACATTAGAGAGAGAAAGAAAAGGTAAAACAAAACTTTTATTTGTGTTAATTTTAATTGATCTAATTAGTTGCAGTTTGTTCAAATTGTACTATCAACAAGGTATTCAATGAGTATAGTTTATGTATAGGTTAAATGAATAAAAGCAATGACCCAAAGGGTAGGAGGGGAAAATTAACACTACTAATCTGAAATTAAAAACATATTCTCATTGGGCCTCCCTGGTGGCGCAGCGGTTGAGCGCTGGGTTGCGAAGCTGCCCGCAGCCTCTGCAGCACCAGTTCGATCCCCGGCTGCTCCCCGGCCACCAGAGGAGGGTCCCACATGGCGCGCAGACCTCTCCTGCCGCCCGCTGCTCCCCTCAGCAGTGTACTTCGGTCCTTCTGCCTGCTCTGCTCCCCGCTCTGGCTCTGGTGAATTCTCTCACCCTCCCGTGCTTCTGATTGTACCCAGTGCATGTATAAACAAAACAAACAAACAAACAAATTAATTAATTAATTAAAAAAAAAGAACATATTCTCATTTACATTAACTCCCCCCAAAATTAAATACCATTTATCGTGGCCACTAGATCTTGCTCGTAAGTATCAAGAACTCATTACAAGCAAAAGGAAACCATTCAGAAGTGGTTAAGGGAAAATAAAGTGCTTCATCTTGAGTCAAAGGGCAAGTTAGAGCCATTAGGCAGTTTTAGGGACATTGCAGGAGGGGACCTCTGAAGAGTTAAGGAAGGCTCCAGAGATAAGGACAACTAGAGGGATGTAACGAATTCCTCTGGGAATAATAAACATCCCAGGACCAAGGACAACACTGTTAACGCTGGCCTCGGTTTCCCTCAGCCAATAAAGAGAGGTGGAGTGTGGGGAAACAGAGAGTGGTTTAATTTATTGACAAATGAGGAGGGCAGCAGACTGACGTCTGAAAAAACACCGTCCTGCCCTTTGTCAGAATGCAGGGCTATTTGTGCAAGGCTGAGATGGGAAGGGGTCAGCACTGAGACCGCTGGGCACCAGCCTGGTTTTTTTCAGTAGCTGATGTTTGACTTTCTATTCCTTGAAATGCAGGGGTGCTCAGCTGGGAGACTGGGCCATAAAGATAAATCTATCCAACAAGGGGGAAGCTGCAACAAATGGGGAGAGACAAACCTGTTAGATAAGGAATGTGAGGATCCCCTGCTCATAACAGTGAGACTGTTAGTGGGAAAAGGATGTCCTGAAGTTTTATATCGGGGTTGCTCCGTGACAAGACCACCAAGAACTAACAATCACAAAGAAACTGGAGGAGCTTTAGAATAATGAGGGAAAGAAGGTCTATATTCCCTGAGACACGACTCCTTGTCCCCTTCCTTGCCTCTCCCTGGCCTGGTTCCACGGCCTGGGAGTCCCACTTTATTTCTGTTCCTTTTCTCCTTAATAAACTTTTTCTTTCTCGAAACAAACCTGCCTCTTCTCGCTTGCTTGCCTGAGCATAGGCGAAGTCCCTGCTGCGGCTTCATGAGACAACAACCCGTGGGGGTCTAGTGGCTGGGGCTCAGCACTGCCCCCGCAGCCTGAGCCCAGCTCCTGGCTGGGAAACTAGGCCTGAAAACCTGAAATTATGATAACAATAGCTAGAAACATGTAAATAAATGGGAGCGATTAACAGTACCTGCAAATCAAGTGTACTGAAAATCACTAGAGATGGAGAAGACTTAAGCACACTAATTATTAAAATCTATGTAATAGAGTAGAAATCAAACTAAATTTTGCACTCTATTAACTGAGGAAATACATTTCTTTGAAGTTCATTTGGGACACTTAGGACATTGATTGGGTCATAAAGAAAAGCTCAATGTATGTAAAACAAATAAATACTTGGCTTACAAGACAATGTCAGGAATCAATACTTTTTAAAAAGACCATTCTATCTGAAAATTTAAAAACTCAATACTGTATTTTAGATTCTATGGGACACAACTATTGATGAAGCAAATAATGAAGGCTTCACAGGGCCAGAAACAAGGAGGGGGCGGGTAGAAATGATTGACATAAGTCCTAAAACCAGCTACAGAGAAGAAAAATCCTTAGGCACAGAAATTCCTTAGGTTACACTAAGGAATAGCAAGTATTTGGAGGTGCAGACCAGAGGTGGGGATATGGAGATTGAGGGCAATTAGAGAATCACCAGTCCCTCATGTTGTCATTTTTTGGGGTCCTTGGGTGTCACCAGAGCTCCCCTTTCAGCGACACACAGTGGGTTCCCCAGGCGAGTTTCTCCACGAGACAGAGATATGAGTTATATTTAAAGGGCAGCTTTATTAGGGAAGGGATAAAACAGTTAAAGACACTTGCGTAGACACCAGCGGGCAGGAAGAGCTGCCCCAAAGAGACAGGTTTACTGAGAGAGGCCTGCGTGGTTGCAGGCGGGCAGCCTTGAGGAGAGCTGCCTCCACTGAGGGGTGTCAGTGAGGAGAAGCTCCCCCCCCCCCCGCATGGTGCAGGTCACAGGCAGACAGGAAGCTGCTACCCTGCAGAGGAGAGATCTGGTGAAAAGAAGCACCTGCATAGTCACAGATGAAAAAAGGGATTTATGCCCAGAGCCAGTGCAGAGACTGCACTGATAGTCTTCTGTTTTGGAGGGGCTCACTCCTTGTGAGCCTTTGGAGAGTGGCTGACTTTGGATAACTAAGCAGAATCTGAAAGGGAATGGAGATTCCACAATGGGCTCAATCTCCCCGTATCTTTACCCTTGGGCTTGTGCTCTGGACACTCCCTAAGGCAGTCTGATACCTGCTTGGGTCTTATGCTTTGAAGTCTAGGCGTTGGCGCCTGAGGATCTTGGTTTCCATGGCTGTATCAATGGCTATGCTAATCTCTTCTAACCCCACCTCCTTGTGTGAGCCAGGTTTCTGGTCTTGTGGGGCCTCCTTTTCAGTTTTTCTATTTCTATCCTCTGTCACTTACAAATTAACCTTGAAAATGAACACCCTGAAAATGATTGATTTAAAAAAGATAATTTCACAAGGGAATGAACCCGTCCTGTTGTGCCCAACATCGACCAGTGCAGTCCCCAAGGACACAGTCAGCCGATGCAAGAACATAAAGGAATTTATTACGGGCTCGAGTCCAGGCCCTCAACATGCACCAATGCAATGGCAGAGGTCAAGAGCCCCGAACAGAGGAAGCAGGGGTCTATTATAGGGTCACGAGCGGTGCGAATTTTGAAAGAAGCTGGCAATTACTCATTGTCTACTACAAAGGCATTTTGGCGCACACGGTTATAGTTTCAAACTGATTGGACGGTTAGTGATGCTGTCCCATTTATGGATAGGACTGCCCTCATTGGTGGCCGGGGTGGTCTGCTTTTTCGTCACCAAGTGAGGGTTGTTACTATTGAAACTATCTCCGGAATGTGGCTGTACAAGGACTAACATATCAAGGTGGAGGATATACAAAATGGCGAAACCTTGGCTAAGCTTGGTTCCATACCTCCCTGAAAAAGAAACACTATATTAGAATAACTCCTGTCCAAGACTGTCCACAAGTGTCTATGCAGGTGGCTCTTTTTTTTCTTTCCCCCTTTCCTATCTGTCCTTTTAAAATGAAACCTTTGGGCCTCCCTAGTTGTGCAGGGGGTTAAGCACCACACTATGAAGCAATCCACAGCCTCTGCAGCATGAATTTGATCCCTGGCCAGCAGGGGGGGGCAGCCCATATGGCAAAGCAGACCTCTCCTGTCCCACCCGCTGCTTCCCTCAACAGTGTATTTCAGTCAGTTGGCCTGTTCTGTTCCTCACTCTGTCTCTGGTGAATCCTCTCACCCCCTGAATCTCTGGCCTGTACCCCAGCTCTTGTATATATAAATAAATCTTTAAAAAAATAAAAACATAATGTAAATTTTTCCTGCCTGAGTCTGCAAATTTTGTCTCCCTCGTAATTCTCCATGTGCCACAGAAAGGGGATCTGTCCCAAAACTTTTCTCAGAGGCAACCCAAGGATCCCACTCCACTTTACCCTACAACTCATCAGATCACAATGGCAGAATAGTCATACCCTTAAATATTCATATCAAAAAAAAAAAGAAGAGAATGGAAATATGTGATTTCAATTTTCTACCCAAAAAGCTAAAAAACAAAATGAACTAACATAGCAAAAGGAAATAATACAGGTTACAGCAGAAATTAAGGCATTACATAATAGAAAAGGACTATAAGAAGCTATAAATGAAAGTCAGATTATTTCTGTGTATGATTAATGAAATAGAATTGTTAGGGGGAAAAGGATGTCCTAAAGCTAATTCCATACAGGCTTTGTGGACTCCACCCCCACTCCAGACCAAAGCCATCAGGACATTGGGAAAGACAAATCCCATCACCACCAAAGGGAAGGTTGCTGGAACCTGAGGGTGGGGTTAAGCAGCCAGGTTTGGTATAAAACCAGACAAGTGGGCTTTGGCGGGGGGGGGGGGTCCCTTTTTTGGCTCTCCACCAGCTCACAGCGCTTGGCCATCTCCCAGAGTGCCTTTGGGTTTCCAGGTCGGTGGATTGGGTAGGATGCATTAAAGTCTTTATTTCCCTATTTTCTCCACGAGTTGTACATTTCCTCATTTCCCCTTCCCTTATAAATAAACCTTTTATTAACCTTTTGTGTGTGCCTGTAGTGGAGTATTAATAAGTCCCTTTTAAGCGTGTGGGTGATGACTCACAGGCAGGCAACCCGTTTTATATCGGGGCTGCTCCATAACAGTTTGGCGCCCAACGTGGTTTCCAAGCTACATCCGTGGTTGACCAGCCCAGAGTAACTTTCCTTGCATTGGTCACCAGAAAGCACACTAGGTCTGTGGCTGCTCCATAACAGCCTCAGTAAAGATGATCAAGAAAAATACAGTTATAGAAACTAATATCCTCAGGCACCAACTCCTAGATCACTAGGCACAAGACCCAAGCAGGTGTCAGACTGCTATAGGGAGTGTCTAGAGCTCAGACCTGAAGGTGAAGATATGGGGATTGAGGGTCATTGTAGAAATCTGGCCCCTTTCAAATGCTTCATAGTTTATTCAAAGTCAACAACAAACAAACCACTCCATGAAGGAGTGAGCCCCTCCCAAAGAAAAGACTGTATGAGTGCAATCTCTGCACTGGCACCTGGCAGCAGTCCTTCTGCCCACCTGTTCCCATGCAGGTGCTCCTTTTCACCAATTCTGTCCCTCTGCAGGGCAGCAGCCTCCTGCCCACCGGTGACCTCTACCATGCAGGGGTTCTCCTCAATGACCTCCCTCATAGTGGCAGCTCTCCACAAGGCCACCCACCTGCAACCATGCAGGCCTCTTTCTTAGCAAATGTGTCCCTTTCGAGGCAGCCCTTTCTGTCTGCTTGTGTCTATGCAAGTGTCCTTTATTCTTCTGTCCCCTTTTCCTAATAAACCTGGTCATTTAAATATAACTAACATCTCTGCCTCGTGGAAAAACTCACCTGGGAAACAGGCTGTGCGCTGCTGAATGGGGAGCTCTGCTGACACCTTTCCCTGAGTGAACCCAAGGTCCCACTCTCCAAACCTACTGACTCCAAATACAACATCAAACACAAAAGTGAACAAATGATTTCTGGAACAGAAGCAAGTAAAACTTGAAAACCTCTATGAAATGGATGATTTACTAGGAAATATAATTTATTAAAATGCATCCTTGTAAAAATATTACCAGACCAGTTTCCATAAAAGAAGTTAGAAGAATTCTTATCAAAGAATTGCTCTCTCTAAAACATAAAATTGTTTTACTGGAAATCACACTGTAGACAAGCAAAATTTACTGACCTAAAACAAGTCTTTTTGGTATAAGGATTACTTTACATGAGGGCTTAAAGTTGGGTGGAGGTTTTTCTTTTGCAAGAGACATTTACATGTATAAAGAAAATCTCCATTTGGAAGGGTCCATCCATAGCCAAACCAATTTAACTCTGGTTCAAAGGAAAAGACAAATCTTTATAACAGTCAATACCTTTATTTACAAGGCCTTTCCTGGTGACATCCCACAACTGATCTCCTTTCCCTTCCACCACCTCCCCCAACAATCCGTTTTTTTTTTTCACCCTAAGATATTTAAGGAGGTGTCCTAGGTCATTTCAGAGTTACTCAGTTTACTGAATCTCTCTTGTATACATGCCATTATTTTTTTTTCTTCTCTCTGAGTTGTTGATTATAGGTGCATGAGATCTTTTTAAACTTGGGTAATATGGTAGTTTTTATTTTGAAAGCAAAATTTCAAGTTGTGGAATCAAGATATTGCTCCATAACTGACTGTCAGTACTGTGCTAGTGAGCTAACAGGAGCTTTGATTATATTTTTTTTCCCTAATACTCAAGACAAAACGTCCCAGAAATCTAAATTAGGAAAAAATTGGTAGTCTTTTATTGATTGATCAGAGGCAATTTTATGCAATCTCAGTAGAGTTCCTGAGACACTCAATAAAATTTCACCCTTTCCTCATGGGAAAGACATTAAATGAATTTGATCTATTTGGTATTTATCTGGTAAATTGGAACTTAATGAGAAGAATTGTCACTAGGGAGAAATGTTTAACCTTGGTATACACATAAATATTAACATTGGTGCTGTCCTAAATTTTATAATGAAACCTTTGTGTCTGATAGGTTCTGATATAATATTACTAGTCAATTTTGATTGTTCTGAGATATTGTAAGTGATAATGTTGAACATATTTCTTTATTACATTTTACCAGATTTTAATTTTTATTATTTCAAAGTTTTGACATTTACAGAACTATTTCTAGAGAAATTAACTGGAGAAATTCCTTAACTCATGCTAGTCGATGGAACTGAATGGGTTTTCGGAGGTGAACATAATTTTGATAAGTTTTTGTTTGAAATGATACTTTTCTTTTTTTTTTAAGTTTTATTTATTTTATATAAGAGCTGGGGTACAGGCCAGAGGCACAGGAGGGAGAGACTACTCACCAGAGACAGAGTGGGAAACCGAACAGGCAGTCAACAGAAATACAATACTGAGGGGAGCAGCGGTCGCAACAGGAGAGGTCTGCGGCACCATGTGGGAATCTCCCTGGCCGGCCCGGATCCAACCCGCACCACGGAGGCTGCAGACAGCTTCACAGCGCAGCATTCAACCTGCTGCGCCACTGGAGAGGCCCTCTTTTTTGTTTTGTTTTGACTCAAGGAAAAATGTGTTTCTTCTAGTTCACCAGGATCTGCAGTAATGTTAAGTCACAATTTTTTTGTGTGTGAACCATAACTAAATTATATTTGCATTTTCTCTGTCCTTGATACTACCTTAATATGGAAAAATGGTAATGATATTTATTAATTATCCATGGCAATATGTCTATCTTTGCATAATTTCAATAAAGAATTTTATTTGTCTCTCTTTAACTTACAGAATTGGACACATGTTTCATTGCATGGCTTTGAAATTCTGGGAGTTGAATTTGAGCTGAGCCTGCCACTTTGCCTGAAGAGTTTCAGAGACTTCCAAGGAAGGTGAGGAATCTTGCCTCCTTTGGCAGGCCTGGAAACCCTGGAGAAAAGAGCTCTGGGTATGTCAAGAAGAGGAAGTCTCAGGTGGAGGTGGCTAAGATTAGAGGGTCTATCCTGAAACCTATGCAGACTGAATGTTGAGAGCTCAGCCTAAGATCCCTTATGGAACACCCAGCAAAGCCAACAAAATTCTGCTTGGTTATTCTGCCCTGTGGATTGATGAAAAAAAAATAGGTCAAATGGATTGGAATTAAGAGTTTACAAATGCATTTTGCTGTACTACTAGAAAGAACTGAAATGAAAGTATGGGAAACCAATTTTAATACTTTTTTCTTCCTCTAAGTTTTTTTTTTTTTCCTGATACTTTGTTTGCTATTTGTTTGACTAATATCTTGTTTTTTTTTTCTTTTTTCCTTTAGCTTGGACTGATGAACTATTGTTTTAGAAATGGTGGCTTTGCCACTCTTGCCATCCATGGACAAGGCCGCGTAACTGATTATTTTCTTTGAACACACTGGAAAACCAACCTTTCAACCTTTCCTAATGACCAAGAACCTGGCTAAAGAAGGCTTAAAGAATGGGTACCTAGCCTTTGTGTCAACACAGTACAATCTTTAGAAGTCACGAAAATGATTAAACTCCATAGAGAGTATTATCAGATCAAGATAGCTGCGGAAATGAAAAGATTTAAATGTATAGACAAAAGCCAGAAGCACCCTGTCAAGAATAATTAGATTTTTGATGGCAATGACTCACTCTTCCTTTCTTCTGCACATATGCTACTCTAATTGTTGAAGCAGTTCTCATAGAATAAAAGCTGTCTGACTGTTTCCCAGGTTTGAATTCTCACTTCAATTATCTAATAAACTCTTTGTCTAACTATCACTAAGACTTTCATCTCAATCAATACAACCCTGAATATATGGCTACCAACCCCCTATGTAATCTCTAGAGAATCACCTCTCTCAGTTCTACTGGAGGGAGGAAGAACATCATTTCTTCTGAGAGAGGCAAGGCATATTGGGTGTTAAAGTATGCTGATTTATCCATGCATGGAGAATCTCTTCTGGCCTCCTGAGCTCACTTAAATAGGGTTGTAAATATTAATGTTTACGTTAACTATAGGCACAATAGTTTATGGAGATCTCTATAACTTAATCATCTTGCATGACTGACATTTTATACCTACTGAATAGCAACTCCTCATTCGCCCATCCCCCAGCCTTGGCAACCACAATTCTACTCTCTGCTCCTACGTGTTTAACTATCTTAAACATCTCATGTAAGTGGCATTATGCAGTATTTTTCCATATGTGATGTGACTGCCTTATTTCTCTTAGTATAATGTTCTCAAGCTTCATCCATGTTGCTGTTTGTGGCAGAATTTCCTTCCTTTTTAAAACTAAAACTAGATAATATTCCACTGTATGTAAATACCACATTTTTAAAATCCATCATCCATTTATTGATACTTAGTGTGTTCCCATTCTTGGCTATTGTAAGTAATATTGTAATGAATATGGGTGTGCAAATCTCTTGTGAACCTGATTTCAATTCTTTTAGATAAATACCTAGAAGTGGAGTTGCTATGTCATATGATATTTTTATTTTTAACCTAAAATGTATTAAATGAAACAAGTACAACATTGATATCTCAATTTGATGAATATTACACAAAATAAAAAAAAAACTACAAGCCAGTATCATCTGTATTCTTAGAAATGGTGAATGTTATTAATAGATTTTCTAACATAGGATGTGTAACAGGGTGTCCCCAGGAAAGGGGGAGGTTCCAGGTTCCCTGCTCCACCCAAATGGAGGGTGGAGCTGAGCAGGGAGAGAAGAAGCTGCAGAGGAGACTGAGAAGGAAGGAAGCAGGATGGAGTCAGAAGGAGACCTGGAGGAGGCACGTGGAGCCAAGAGACACGTGAAGAAACTGCACTTGCCTTTTGGTTGTGGACTGGGTGACACAGATGTGGGTGACAGACCCGTGGGGAGGTGACAATGGTGGTTTTTGTCTTGATTTTAATTTTGCTCTTTTCCCTCCAGACTTGTTTGGTTGTTTCTGATGCTTTTCTGTGGGACCCCACTGGAAGATGCTTTAGACCTGTGGCAGGCTTTTGGGCCTTGCTCTGGGCCAATCCCATTTGGATGGAGTTTTACCCACGAGGGGGCAGGTAACTTTGGGTGCTTGATTTAGAAACTAGATTCTTTGCCTTTCCTTTATTGTTTCCTAGTTGTATTGCAGTTCCTTTCCATTAAAGTCTCATATGTTTTGTGTTGATGCAGTGGATGGCAGAACCTATTTAGAGCAGGCAGGTTTGTGGGGTCTGGGCTGCCCCTCTCCTGCCCTGTAACAGATGGACTTGTGTTTTTAAAATCAAACTTACTTGTTCATGGTGTAGCTTTTAGGGGGCAGGAGCTTGGCTTTCACTGTAAATTTCTACAAAGGTATTCAAAGTGACATTGGATACTAAAAACACTGACAAAATTCAACAAACATTCCTGATAAAAGCACTTAACAAGTTAGGAATCACTGTGAACTTTCTTAAGTATAGACAGAGAGATGACAGATAAATGATAGTACAGATAAATATACATACAAATAGATACATAAACAGAAAAAAGACACAAGAAAGGTACTACTGCTAAAGATAGAAGATACTGATGCCCACACCTTTGTGTTGAAACACTAGATGTATAAGCCAATGTAATCATAAAATAGAAAGCAATTAAAACCATAAGTATTGGAATAAGATGATAGAGTTCTCCTTTGCAGATTATATAATGTATCCAAAATACTAAAAAGATACATTGCTAAAACTAACAATTCAATTTAAACAGTAGGTTAATTATTGGGAAATAAACTGAGAGACAAGATGTATTATTCATTTCTATGAATAATAAACAATTAGCTGCTGTAATGGTGCTGAACTTAATAATAGATGTTGATTTATAATGATACACAACTGCAACTTATTCACTGTTAAAATGTGATGTTACTCCAATAAAAAAAAATCAATAAAAAATAGAAAAAAAAGGAAAAAAAAAACAGACCTATTAGTATGACTCAGTTATAGGAAATATTTTTAAATATTTTTAAATATTTATTTTATTTATTTATGCATATAAGAGCTGAGGTGTAGGCCAAAGGTACAGGAAGGGTAAAAGGATTCACCAGAGACAAAGCGGGGAACAGAACAGGCAGACTGACTGAAATACACTGCTGAGGGGAGCAGCAGGCTAGACAGGAGAGGTCTGTCACGCCATGTGGGATTCTCGCTGGCCTACCGGGATCAAACCTGTGCTGCAGAGGCTGCGGACAGCTTCCCAGTGCTGCTCTTAACTGCTTGTGCCACCAGGGGAGGCCCTCATCTGTAAAAATTTGGCCCATTGGACCTATATCTGACAGTATAAAGTTGGGCATTTAATAAATGAAAACGTCAGTATTACTTTTAATGAGAGAAATACAAGTCAAAACTACACTAAAATCCAATTTGTAACTTGTAAAGATACAAATTTATTAATATATAAACAACACCGATACAAGATTATTTATTGTAGCATTAGTCATAATTGTAAAATACTGAGAACTTAAACAGTTATACAGACCACTTGGATTAAAATACATTGCATCCACAGAGTGAGATGCTATGTAATATAAAAATTAAATGCCATGCATCTCAATTATCAGATATGTAGTGATTTTTAGGATTAAAGAGTGTGTGTGTTGGGTGAGGGGAGCTAGGTGCAAAGTAGCATACACTGCAGTCTACTTGGTGGTGATCATAATTTATTATATACAGAAGTCATCATATAATGGTGTATACCTGAAACTTACACAATGTTATAAGCCAATAGTAATTCAAAAAAAAAAAAAAAAAAACCAGGGAAATAATATTATGTTTGTCTATTTTTGCTAAAAAAAAAATAAGAAGGATAAATCAAGAGTTAATAGAAATATTATCACAGGTTTCAGGTGGTAGAAGGGGTGTATGATATATGGATTTATTTTTTTATGTTTAGATTTTTGAATAATGTAACTTGTTCACATATTGAAGTATAAATATAAATAAGGAGTTCAATAGAATAGAAACAAATAAAATTGTATGTATACCAAATTGATAACATAACCATACAGAGGAAATAATTACTAGCTATAATTCTTAACACAGTAGTTAAACCACAAAAACTGCAAAATTGCTTTTGTTAGTTATGGCAATGTTGAAACAAATTTATAAATATTACAATATTTATTGTAAAAATTATATTGGAAATCAAGATTTTCACTGCAGGGGAAATGCATGAAACTATAACATATACTTTAATAAACCTCTATAATGATACACCAAATATCTGACAAGTGGCCAATATCCAAGCTCCACCAAAAAATTCATATGACTCAACAAAAAGAAGGTACGTAAACCAATCCAAAAATGGATAGAAGAGTTAAATAGGCACTTCTCCAAAGAATGCACACAAATGGCCAACAAGCATGTGAAAAAATGTTCATCATTACCTATTATTAGAGATGCGCAAATTAAAACCACAAAGGGATACCAGCTCATACATGTGAGAATGGCCCATATCAAAACAGATCAGAAACAACAAATATTGGTGTGGTTTTGGTGGAAATGTAGACTGATCCAACCTCTATGAAAAACAGTTATGGAGGGTTCTCAAAATATTAAAAATGAATCTACCATATAATCCAGCAATCCCATGCCTAGGTATCTATGTAAGATACAAAAACACTAATCCTAAACAAGAATGTTAAAAAAAAAAAGAAAAGAAAACACAAATGCATAGGGAAACATGAATTTTTACGTTCATTGCAGCACTATTTAACACAGCCAAGCTCTGGAAACAACCTAAGTGTCTAAAACCAAATAAGTGGATCAGGAAGATGTGATAATATGCTAATGGAATCCTATTCAACTTGTAAAAAAGATAAACTCTTGTCATTTGTGACAACCTGGATGGCACTGAAGTGAAGTGTGCCAAGTGAAACAAGTCAGCAGGAAAAAGGAAAACATCAGATGGGTGTCCTTTATATGTGGAATATAGATAAATCAAACAAAGGGCCAGTTTAAGGCAAACTAATAACAAATTCTAGAAATCTGAGTACAAAACTGAAGCTACTAGGGTGTGGGGGAGGGAGAGGTGCAAGAGCAAAGTGGGGCTGGAGCACAGGACTATGGTGCTTTGGTGGTGGGTGGGTGCGGTGTGAGAAAAACAGCTGAAGTGAGAGTTCTTATACCTCTAAATCACAAACAACATTGTAAACTAATGTTACCTCAAAAGAGAGAGAGGTGGATGGAAGAGAGAGAGAGAGAGAATTGCAAATGGTTCCACTGAAGTCCGCAGCTGTGGAACCCTCAGTGCAGAAGGGGAAGAAACTCCCCCAAGTTGAGGAAGAACCACTGGAACAAAAGAAGCAGACAGAAGGATCACCAAAGCTTAGAGAGGACCAGGAAGACTTTATGTACCTCAATAATATGGAGGAAAAAAAAACCTGTAATGCAAGGGGCATCGGGTAAATACTAACTAGTATTTTAAGTTGTGTGTGGTTGGTTGATTATTTTTTATTCTTTTTTTTTTAAAGAGGCATGTATTTTTATTTATTTATTTATTTGTTTATTTGTTTGTTTGTTTGTTGTTTATACATGACTGGGTACAGTCAGAAGCGTGGGAGGGTGAGAGAATTCACCAGAGCCAGAGCGGGGAGCAGAGCAGGCAGAAGGACCGAAGTACACTGCTGAGGGGAGCAGCGGGCGGCAGGAGAGGTCTGCGCGCCATGTGGGACTCTCCTCCCGTGGCCGAGGAGCAGCCGGGGATCGAACCGGCACCGCAGAGGCCCCGGGGAGCTTCGCAACCCAGGCTCAACCACTGCACCACCGGGGAGGCCGTAGTTGATTATTTTTTTAAATAAATTCATTTGTAGTTGTTTTTATTAACAAGGATTTTTTTTTTAACCAAATTTGACAACTGGGACATGTGAGTATCATATCAATGATCTAATGCCAAAAAAATAAGAAAGTCTGTAACTTTGTTTTATAACCCTGTGAATTTTGGCAAATCAATAGAGGGGGAAAAAGAGACAATCTTAAGCAAAAACAATAGCTTTAGCTGTAATTGTCTCAAATTATTTCCTTTAGCCTCCATCTCATTCATTTCCGAGAAGAGCTATCTTTGTTGGAAAAGATTTCCTGTCTGGGGCCTGGGCTGCGAGGCTGCCCACAGCCTTTGCAGCGCCCGTTCGTTCCCAGGGTCGCACAAAATAAAAGAAAAAGATTCAAAGTCCTATTTCTTTGGTAATGATGCCTTAGCAATTCTGTGAGTTTGAAGCTATCAGTCAACAGTTTATAAGTATCTTAGGATTAAAAATACTTAAAAGTCGGGATTCAATGTCAATTTTCTGATTTTAATTTACATCTAGGAGGGGATGCTAGCTTTTGTCTTTTTTTCTTTTTAAACTAAACGCTAAATTTCACCTAGGCAGCACCTGACACACAGGATTGCCATCATTCCAATAAATGTATATCACTCTAAACTTTGAATTTGATAGAGCAAAACCAATTTATCCTATATTCCTTTTCTTAGCCATTCTTCTTTTTCCTTCGCATTTGGATTGCCTGAGAAAAATAAAGAATAGAAATTCTTGGATTTTTTGCTTGGAAAATCAAGGAATACAATAACCAGGTATTGAAAGAAATATTGCTATCAATTCAAATTTACAATTGGATCACAGAATCTGGTTATAGTTACATTTTAAAATCCACAAAGGGATTTTTTTTTCTTTTTTTAAGATTTATTTTTATTTATTTATACATATAAGAAGTGGGGTGTAGGCCAGAGGTGCAGCTGATGAAAGGATTCACCAGAGATAAGAGTGGGGAACAGAACAGGCAGATTTACTGAAATACACTGCTGAGGGGAGCAGCAGGTGAGACAGGAGAGGTCTGCTGTTAATCTCTGTGCCACCAGGGAGGCCCAGGATATTTTTTCTTAAAGGAAAAATCCTGTGTGGTCCAAAACACTTGAAAATTATGTTAAAATAAAACACAATCAGAAAAGTGGTTTATTTGCTCTGTGCTCCAAATATGTTCCAATGACTACTACAAGCGTCACAAATGAATATGTAATTAATTTGAGGAAGCAAGGTAGTATAGAAAGTATGGCAAAAGTGGGCCTCCCCTGGTGGCACAGCGGTTGAGCGCTGGGCTGCGAAGCTGCCCGCAGCCTCTGCAGAGCCAGTTCGATCCCCGGCTGCTGGCGAGGGTCCCACATGGCACACAGACCTCTCCTGCAGTGCCCACTGCTCCCCTCAGCAGTGTATTTCATCGGTCTGCGTGTTTTGTTCCCTGCTCTGTCTCTGGTGAATCCTCTCACCCTCTTGTGCTTCTGACTGTACCCAGTGCTTGTATAAATAAATGAATAAATATTAAAAAAAAGAAAGTATGGTAAAAGTATACTAAGGGATGATGAAATGAACATAAATAGGTGAAAGAAAAAAAATAGCTTGTGCTCTTAAAAGAAACATCATAAACATATTCAAGTTCATTTACAAAACTCCCTAGTAATAGAGCCAACTAGAAAAATAATGTATTGAAGAAGGGCAAGGAATAAAATATATTTTTAAGTAAGGAAGTAGAATAGTTAACACAAACTGCCAACTTTAACACACAATATTTTGAAAATTCCTTTGTCATCAATTAATTTAGGACACGCATTTCAAGTGTGTATAAAGTTTTCATACCACAGAGTTAAAAGGCTCTTGCAACTAATATGTGTTAAAAATATATTTCTATTAAGAATATTTTATTTTTTTTCCAGTGAATTATATACCAAAATAAAAAGTAATCAGGAATACTGTGAGAAGAGAGCATCCTCTTTGAATTGAATTTTGGAAACCAAATAAGTAAACTTCATAATCTGGTGATAATTGATTTGTCTGGATTTTTAGGTAGTGATTTCCCCATAACATATTTTTCTCACTTTTCCCATTTCTGAGATGACTTCACAATATAATTTCTAAAAGAAATGAAATGTTTGATATTTTTTCATTCAAATGTAGACAGTATGTTCAATATTTTATTCTTATTAAAAATGAATTAGCTAATCACACATACCTTAAAACCTTAGACTTATGCTAAAATTAAAATTAAGTATGCAAGCTATGCAGGATGTCCTTTTGTTAAGAAAAAGTAATTTTGTCCTGAAATAAAAAAGCCTGGTTGCTCAATAATGAGAAAAAGGAGTGTAAAGCAAAATCTGAACGCAATGGGAAAGTTGTTTAAGGTTTTCAGGAAAGGTATTTTAGATTTGCTAGACTTAATTATAAGATTTTTTTAGAGCTTTAATATCAAATATTGTACTGACGCAAAACCAGAATGTGGTTTGATCTCTGTAAAAATGACAAATTTCTTTTTGGATTATTAGTTGTCTTTTAATAAGAGGTAGTAAAGTGTTTTTTTTCTGTACCTTCTAAGTAATCTGTGGAGGAGGCATAAATTCTGTATTTTATCAGAATAATATCCTGTGCTTTTATGTTGACATTATCATACCCTTAATTAATTAAGAGAGTCTTCTTGCTTTTGAAAGAGCTAAGGTTTTATAAAATCATGTTTCCATCTTTATTTACTTTGGAAATCTTTTATAGTCACTTTGGTTAAATAGGTAGCCAAATACTGTTTCTCAGAGACCCATAATCCTGTTTAATCAAGTGTTTAAGTCTCCTGATATCTTTTGACATTTTGCGTTCTGAAAAAAATCCTAAATGATATCTTCTTGACCTCTAACTGTTTTTGAGATTTCCCAGAGGATCTTTGGAAAATCACAAAGAATCTTTCACCTTGTGAAAAGAGAGGAGCTAGAAATAATTAGGTTCATTTAATATGTTATGAGTTTCATGGGAAAAAGAGATGCTTAACCCTCACTAGTTTAAATATGTATGGGGAAAATATTGCTAATATAAGCATTTCAGGTGTATAAATTTCATAGAGTTGTCAATATCCTTTTGGTTCATGGTCTGCTTTGCCTGATATTTCAGTAATTTTGTAAAGTGGTGTATGATACAGAAGCAGTCAAATTTCCTTGTCTATTGAATTATTTGTATAATTAAATATCACCAGATATTTAATAGTTACTACATTAAGTTTTTTTGTTAGACACAGATAATTTTATAAAGTCCTGTTTCCTGTTTCCTTGAAAGTCCTTGCAATTAGTTATAGACCATAAAGCTTGTTTTCAATGAAAAGGACTAATTTTGAGACCTGTGGAAAGGATCCTGCCAAGTGTTCCAGAGCATGGACTTCTAGCTTTGCTTAAATGTATTAGAGGACACCACTGGATTGAGTCTGCATTAGCCCAAACTTTAGTAGAGAAGCTGAGTTTGTGAGACAGTTGATCCAAGATCAAGAATTAATTGCATAGGAGTGAATGAAATTATGAAGGATTATTATAGGTTTCGTTTGGAATACTGATGATGGTTTGAGGTCTTATTTTCTAGAGTTAAGGAACACAATTTTCCTTTCTTTAACAATTTAACAGATTATAATTTTATAAACAGATGAAACATTTATGTCTTTACTCTTGGTGTGATCCCTCCAGAATTCTCAAATTCCTACTGAGTATTCCTACTTTCATGGCAAAGTGATTGCATGGATTTAATAAGAATCAGTTCTTTTGCCTCCCTGGTGGTGCAGGGGTTAAAGTCGTGGCACTATCAAGCCATCAGCAGCCACTGCAGTATGAATTGGATCCCTGGCTAGGGAGAGATAACCCACATGACACAGCAGACCTCTACTGTCTCGCCCACTGCTCCCCTCAGCGCTGTATTTCAGTAGATCTGACTGTTCTGCTCCCCACTGTCTCTAGTGAATCCCCCCCCAACCCCGTACCTCTGCCCTACACTCTAGTTCTTATATGCATAAATAAATACAAGTAAATCTTAAAAAAAAGAATCAATACTCCTGGTTAACAAACATAATTAGAAACATTGGTTATATAAATAAGTCTTTGAAACATCGTATTTGAGAATCATGCTCACAGAAGCAGATATAACCAATTACTTATCAAGAGCTAAGATTAACTTTTTGAAGCCAATGCTTACAAAGAATCTCTTGGAAAAGCTAGCTTGGCACCTGGTTTACAGGATACCTAACTTTTCAGGGGAATAAACAAGGCCTGCTTCCTGGCAGGCTTAGGAGTCTTAGGTTATTTGGGGAACTTCGAAAAGCATGAAATTTACCCAAATTTATAGGTAATGCAGGTGAAGCCTGGTGGTGAGTACTTGACTTGACTACTATTTGGTATATCAGACCAAATCTAATTAGACAACTTATTTTGAGATCAAGGATAATCTTTGCAATTGTCTTTGATGAAAAGGGGCATGACTGTAGAGAGAAACTTTATGCTTCAGTGGTAAAACATTGTGTCCTTTTCTCTGAGCAATTCTGTACCTCTTTGTAAACTGCATGGTTCTATTACCTCCCTGAAAGTTGGACTAGATCCTGCCTGCTTCTGTCCCTGTTTAATATTTTCAGGTCACTACATGCATATATCTATATATCCACATATGTAGACACAGATACACATTTAATATCTCTACGGCATAGATTTTACAAAACACACTGCCAAACATATTTTTCATACACATTAAATCCTTAAATTATAAAAGGGTATGAAAAATCAGTAATCTAATAGATAATATCAAGAAGAAAACCAAAAGCAGAGGAGTTACTCAAAGAAAAAGAGAGTGAAATAATAAAAAATACCAGAGAAAAAAGAAACAATGATATAACTTAACAAAGACAAATACAAATTTGTCATAAACTCTGACTCTTTAAAGAAGTGTTTTAAATGAGTGCATGCTAATTTACAAATTGTTGAAAAGAGTAATAATATAGGTGCTCCTCGAGAAAGATTATTTCAAAAAAAAGAAAACAAATAAAAAAATAAGAAACATAAAACAGAGAAAAATATAAAAAGAAAAATAACTATAGATATAATAGATATTTTAAAATTTGTGAGAATATAATGAATAAAACCCTAGTAGTGAGGTAAACTTAGGAAAAATGGAAAATATCTTAGAAAATATTGATTGATTGAATTGTGATTCAGGAGGAAAAGTAGAAAGCTTGATGTGTTATAAATTTGAATATATTCTACCATTAACCCAATTATACTTCCCAGCTTCAGAACACCTCCAGTTCCTCTTTGTCCCAGAAATTACACAGAATTATTTTAAGAGTAAAAAAGAGATTATTTAGTGTGTGATCTCACACTCAAGTAGTCAAACATCTTGCTGTGTATATTCAGCCCTGCATTGCCAGCTTCAGCTCTTTTATTTCTACGAGGTCATTTCATGAACCACATATAAACATATTACCTTTTTTCCTCTAACACACACAAAAAAATACTTCATATTTTATTTAGTCTGTTTGACATATATTATTTTATCTGCTATCTTTGGAATTTGTCTTCTCACATTTTATACTTCTCCACTATGCACTTGTGATATGAGGTTTAGACAATAATGTAAATTTGTAACCCAGCACATTTCACTTTTTGCTTTGTCCTTCAGGAATTTCAAAACCAAATCTGCAGTCCAACTTGAGAATTGCAAGGATATTATAATGTACATTTTTCTAGAGTAACTTTATATCTGCTCTTTTCATAGTATTTCCCGACTTAGTATTTTCTTCCCGTGTTTCATTCATATATACACATAAACATATAAAGTATATAAAATATTTCTTAATATAATACATAATAAAAACAAATATATTCTTTCTTATTGTAAGCCACCACAAATAGCACTTGGATTAAAAAAGATAAATGTAAAATGAAGCTCAAAAACCAGAAACATGGACACAGCAGATAATTACAAAAAAATGAAATTTGGAACTAAGACCTTATATATAGAAAAAAGCCTTGGAGTAAATTTTTAATCTACTTTGCCTGGAGCCCTCGTCTATCACTTGAGGTTTTATTTCATTAACAAACTTTGTCAAAATTATTTTTAACTTATTACTAAAAATATCTTTGATAATCCATTGCTCATCAAATAGCATGAAATGATGATTTTATTTGCTGATTTTGGTATAATGGTTAAAGCATAAGTATTGAAAATCTATTAACACTTAGACGTTATATTGATACATGCCCATTTGTTTCTGCACCTGCACTTCTTTTTAAGCGGTATTTCCATGTAGTAGAGATAGCATTTTTATAATTTTAATGACATTATGGCCTAGGCTTTTGATCTTGAATCTCCCTGTTTTTAAACTATTAAGTTTGAGTGTATGTAATGTATTGAAATCCTTTCCATTACTTGAAACCTCCTTATTTTTGATTAAAATGCTCATACAAATTACTTAGTACGCACAGTAGCTGTGTGTAGTAAGAAAAATCTCAAGTGTTGCTGTTCTTTTCCTTGATGTATGTAGTATTGTTCTTTTTACCACATCAAATTATTACTTCCGTGATGTCTTTGGCAGAGTGTTTTACTGAATAAAGTGTGATTCACAGTGATGGATGCTCCAAGCGTGACTATATTCTCTGATGTGTTTGCTGATTAAGGCTGTTTGACAAAGTGTGTCTCGGCTGTGGTGCAACCCACAGGCATTTCTGTTGTGAGGAGCAAACGACAACATCTCTAACGGTAAAAAAGGCAATGTGGTGCCTATGTTTCTCCGACAGTAAAGCTTTATCACTAACATTCAGAGGTCACAGAAAATGACATCTCAATCCAGCAAGTACAAACTACAGCTTTCCCAGGCAGAATCTTCAGCAAATAGGCCAATATATGAAGTACAATGGAGTAACATAAAAACTGCTATTGGGCTCTGGTAAATTATAAGTTATCTCCAGCTGTTAATTATAGGTTTGGTGCCTTTTGTTTTAATTCCAGAGATGTGCAGAAGTAGAACCCTTTATTAAGCTCATCCAGTACCAATCCATGAACATCCCAATTACATGTTGTTTGTTGATAGGAAGTCAGGTTGAACTAAGTAAGGAACGTTCACCAGTAATGTGTCACTGGATATAAAAAGAGATTATCTTTCTCATTTTATTTCTTTACTCAGTAAGTCGCTGCCTTAATTATGCCCTAAATATGACTAAACTTTTGATATCTGTTTAGAGTCTAAGCCAACTACTATTTTGTGATTGGAAAGCTCTTCCCACTTTTTAATTCCTGAGATATAAGAAATAATTCCAGTTTGCTCATTTTAGTGACGTAAAGAATATTTTAATTGAAAGCATGTTCATTTCCATTGGATATTCAGGGTCTAACTCACAAAGAAGCAAAATGAGCAACTTCAGCTTCTGCTTCAAAAATATGTAAAGATATATTTGAAAGTCAAAGCAGATTACACGCTTTCTTCACCATGTGTTGTCGTTATCATCTGCCTGAACACTAGCTTTATTAATGTGGAAATCTGTTGTGGTTCAAAATGTAAACATCATTAGCTATGGAACTGGTTTGTCCAGTTTAAAAAAAAAAACACCAACATTAATGTTAATGTGTTTATAGATTTAAAGGATCAATGAAAATACTTGCTGGAGAAGCAAAACAAATTCAGAATGTACGACTCACTGAATAGATGAACTCAACAGTCTTTCCAAATTGTTTTCATGAATTTTGTATAGATTAAATTTGTCAAAATAAAATTATCTAAAAAACAAAGTAGAGTCTATAAAGAGGTCCTTCATCAAATTGATATAATAATACCATCTGCTTCATCTATTGTGTTATAATTGCTGGCTCCTGCTTATTAAGCATTTATTGAGGTCTATACATTTCACATATGTTTGGTGGCCTAAATACAAGCCTTATCAATCAGTTTTATTTTTTATTTTTCTTAACATTGGTGAAATGCCTATTTTTCATTGGTATTCATAAAAATGATAGGAATATAATTCTCCAGGATTTGGATTTTATATATATATATATATATATATATATATATATATATAAAGATGATATCTCATCCAAGTGTCCTGTGAAAGAAGCTGCAAGTATATGTACATATTCCAAAGTTGGCCCATTAATAGGGAATTCAGTCAGGCTGAGGAGGAACAATAATAAAAATGGTATAGTAGCTCTATGTGTGATGAAGCAGACTACATACACTAATATAAGCTGAAGCCAAAACTGACATTATCACACACATGTTTTTCCAGTGGGAAACTGTGGGAGAAGAGCTCTCACAAATATTTTAAGAAGAATAAGTCTCTACGAGAGAAGATAGTTTATGGGCCTTCAAGTGGAGCAAATAAAATAGCTTTTTCTGAGTTCTATAACTGCATTTCCTATGCACTATTTTTTAGTAAAATTTGGATCACCATCCTCAGTTTTCTTACCTGACACTCTGAATTTGATCTGCAGTTCAAGAGCTCCAGACACGAGCTTTCTCTGGTCTCTGTTACATTTTCATCATTCTTCATATTTTACCTATGAAAACAGACATAGGAACATTTGACCAGATACTGGATGGAAATTGATTCTAATAATTTCTAGGGTTTCACTATACGGGTTTTTTTCCTTGAATAAAAAGGTTAGTGTTTAAGCCACAGAGGTCTTAAAATATTTGATGAGATTTAGTCTACACTTGGTCTTAGCCAAAAGGCATAGAAGCAATGAGCTTTAGTCTAAAGTAAGATAAAATGTCAGGAATTAATTACTCCATGCAGATATGACAAAATGATAAATGGGTATAAAACTATATTTACTTATTCCTTTGGCAGAAGACAGAAAAGAGAATGTTATTTTCAGATATCAATCAGTTAGATTTGGGATGAGCATAACTGAAAATTTCTAAAATCTGAACTTTTTACACATGAGATGAGCTGTATAATAAATTCAAAATGACACAAATTGTTCCACTAGAAATTATATATCCCACTGCCAGGGGTATTGCTGTGCATGTGATTTCTGTTTGGAAATGGAACATGAAAACCTACCACATTAGGATTCTACAAAGACATTCATTCAGATATTCATTCATGGAACAAACATTTCTTAAGATATTAGATGTGCCAGAAGGTGTGATAGGTCTTGAGGAGACAGTGGTGGGTAGGCCTTAAAGTACAGATCTGGGAAGAAATAGATAAGAAAAGACCAAATTCCAGAAGAGTGTAAGAACCATGTAGAAAAGCACAGATGAGTGGAATTGTCTCTTGGTGGAACTATTTGTATAATAACATATGACTTAATGTTTGGCCAATAGTAGAGAAATCAATAAAATATTTCATAGCATATAAATAACTTCAAACAGCAGGGGGCACTGAATATTAGCAGTTTTGTAATATATAGTTACATGAGACTAAATGATCTCATTTTTTAATAAACAACATTTACATAAAATTGCAATATGAGCAATAACTATGTGAGTTTAGTGACGGACCTGAATTTCACACATATTTCTGCTGTTCACAATTAGTACCTCCATCACATAATTCACTTTGGTTTACAGTGGTAAATAGGAAAAATGAAATGGAAACTTTGGTTTAGATTTCTAAGGAGATAGAAGAAATTAAATGAATATTTCATTTTACATATTAAAATCTCAGAAGTATAATGTGCTGTTACTTTCTGTTATCAAAAGCATTGGAATAGAAGCTCCATTAGGTTCCTAGAAGAGTGAATATTGAGTGTGGGGTCCAGGGTCAGACAATACAAGCTGGGATGCTGGGGAGAGGGTCACACTAGAAATAGCTCCTTTATATTATTACATGTTATTTGAAACTCCATTGTGAGAAATGAACTTAGTTCTATTTATAATGTTTCCAATCATCAGACATCCTCCACTGGAGGGAAAAAAAATCTATGGAAACAAATACTTTATACTACTTAAATGGAACCATTTTCTAAAGTCTATAGTTAAGGGAGTGACAGTGACAAGACCGACAGGGGGGTTGGGTAGAAATAGGTTCAGAGGACTATGGTAGGGACAAGCAGATTTAAAAGAAAAATTGTATATTTTATTTGATTAATAAAATCATTTTTTAATATTTAATACACACCAGAATCTTCTAAGTGAAATTATGTTCTTTAAACTTCTACATATTTGGGGCCTCCCGGGTGGCACAAGGGGTTAAGACACAGCACTATGAAGCTATCCACAGCCATTGCAGCACGAGTTCCATCGCAGACAGAGAGCTGACCTGAGACGGCGCAGCAGACCTCTCCTGTCTTGCCCGCTGCTCCTCTCAGCAGTGTATTTCAGTCAGTCTGCCTGTTCTGCTCCCCACTCTGTCTCTGGTGAGTTCTCTCACCCCCACCTCTGGCCTGTACCCCAGTTCTTGTATGCATAAATAAAAATAAAATTAAAAATAAACTTCTACATACTCAATTAGCAGTGTTGCCTTCTTACTACAAATGAGAAAGTTGAGGCTCAGTAATGTTATATATAAATTGTCCAAATTCATGAGCTAACACTAGGCAAAGATGAAGTTCAGACTTCACATTTATTTCCTTTTAAATACCATGGCTTTCCGATATGCCAAGCTTAATAGGATTAACTCATGGATCTCCTCCCAAGATCAACTTTTTGGCTTAATTAATTTTCCCCCATGCTCCAAGGATCCCTAATTCCATAGTCAGCCTAGACAATGTTTTCCTTGCTAGAACGTTTGGCCCTCAGAGTGCTGCAATTTAGGTGAGTCATAATATAATCATTCTGAGAGTTAAAGAAAAAAGGCATGCTCTTACTTTCCTGGACCTGTGGCAAGAAAAGGCAGACAAAATAGCCCAGGGCAAAGAGAGTGTAGCAGTACAGACTTTCCCCACTAACTTAATGCAAACTTTTTGCAATCTAAACTGGCGTAAAGTGAAAAAGTAATTATCATTAATTTGCATGGAAAAATGTGCATTCCCAGACCCCAAAAACTAATCTACCAAATCATATCAAATAATGCATAAAACCTAAAATAACACTAACACACAGTAAAAGTAGAAACGATATGTTAACTACACAGTCTGCATAAAGTAGCTCCTGGGGAAGAAGCTTGGCAGGACCACTCTCGCCGCTCAGGTGCATGCTGCTTTATAATGGCTGCTACAAAACAAACGCTGAAAGCTATTTTTGCTATTCCTCTTTTGTCATATAAGTGAAAATCCTTTTTGTATTTTTTTGAGCTAACCAAAATATCTACTAATATAAGTTTTTGTAAAAGCAAAATTGCATAATGCAAACTTTGAAAAAACAAGGACTACCTAGAGTCAGAAAACAAATGTAAAAGCAACGAGTCACTAAGTCAGACGAGACCTCCAAAGAAAAAGGTTTATGGCATCTAGATTATTCCACCAGAGTAAAAATGCACTAACAGAAGCTAAGGGCACCTGGGTGGTTTTGTTTTCAGACAGTCATGCCTGTTTTGTTGTCTCTATCATCTCAGTTAGCATTACCTAAGTGGTTTTCTGTGGAACTTTTGTCCTGCCAGATTCCCTGAAAGAAAAAAAAGAATATCCTGTGGCAAAAAGGTCAGTTGGGGGAAATTTCCTCTATTTCCCTTTTGTACATTCATAGAAAGGCAAATTATTTTAAACATTTCCTAGTTATTTTTTTTAATCATTTTTTTTAAATTTTTTATCACTTAATTATTTTTGTTTTTCATAAAACCTGCTAGCCCACAGATATAATATTCTGAATAATTTACATTGAGAAATTCTATACTAGAACAATGCCTTCCAGTTTTTCCACGTAGAGCCCTCCTATTATTTTTCCCACTTAGAGGTGCAGGGGGTGTGTGTGAGATGATTCACCAGAGACAGAGCAGGTAGCAGAACAGGCAGATCTACTGAAATACACTGCTGAGGGGAGCAGCGGGTGAGTCAGGAGAGGTCTGCTGCGCAATGTGGGTAACTCCTTGGCCAGGAATGGAACTCATGCTGCAGTGGTTGCCAATAGCTCCATAGTGCTGCATCTTAACCCCTTGTGCCACCAGAGAGGCCCAGACCTCACGTTTTGAAAAACATTTTCACTAGTGTCTTTGGAAAATGTATTGCGACTATTGTTATATTTTTTGAAATGTTTACAGAGAACAAGCCCCAAAGACTGTCAAAACTACAAAGCTCTTTGTAGAGTTCAATTTTTCAAATTTGAAATTGGGAATCACTATTTTTTAAAATATTGCTTATTAACAAAATTATGTTCATTACTGTCATATTTAGTTCTTTCATGGTTAGAACATCACTGCCATATTTTCAGCACATTTTCTTATGCCCATAAAGGTGTGGGAAAACCACAACTTTCAGTTTGACTAAGAGTTCCCCAGGGATTCCCCTGTTCTAGGAGATGCATCAGTACAGACGTGCAGGGTTCCACTTTAGTCTTCATCTTGTAAGACTGTCCTTCTGCTATCCTGGTCTGAGTCCAGGGGCTGGACTAGCATCTGGCACAACTGAATTATCCACAAATGATCAACAAGATTTTTCATTGTATCCATTATGAAAAATCTGAAGGAAAACCTCTATTTTGTATTTAAAATTTTACACTGAGCTTTACGCTTTTCTGTGTTCTAGTTTTGAAAATTATGAATGGAATTTCTGAATTTGAAACAAGAAATTAATAGGTATCTAATGTATTTCCATATATATACATATATAGCTACCAAATATTTTTTGTTTTCAAACTTTTTTTTTAAGATTTATTTATTTATGCATACAAGAACTCAGGTACAGGTTACAGGTGTGGGGAGTGAGAGGATCCATGAGAGACAAAGTAGGGAACAAAATAGGGGGACTGACTGAAATACACTGCTGAGGGGAACAGCGGGCAAGACAGGAGAGGTCTGCTGTGCCATGTGGGTAGCTCCCTGGCCAGGAATCAAACTCGTGCTGCAGTGGCTGCAGATAGTGTCATAGCTTGCATTTTAATCCCTTGTGCCACCAGGGAAGCCCTGTTTTCAAACTTTTAACTTACCATTATGTAAGCTTTCTAATAAGTGGTTCAAAGTCACATAAGATTATCTTTAATTATCTGAAACTTTAACATATAAATGGAAACTATGATATCCATCCCCCCCCTCATTTACTGGTATTAGACATTAATTTATTGCCATTCACATAAGCATCACCAACTTACTATCTGATAAAATATTTTTTTCTTTATTTGACTTATGAATTTGCCTTGTTTTTTTCCTATTGTGCCCTGGTTATAAGACATGAAACTTCTATTACGAGAAAATTGTCATTCTGTCCGTAACTATTAATTGTAGGGGTCCTTTTGTTTGTTTGCTTTTGTTTTCTACCTACCTCTGTTGGTTTGTGACTCAGGAGACATAGTACTTGTTCTTAATTGCTGTGAACTAGATGCACACACATACACACACACATCTTAACAATTATTTTATTACATTTAGCACCGTTGTAAAATAACAGAAAATTGTTTTGGTTAATTATCAGTGTGTTGCACTCATTAAACCCAGGAAATATTAGGTAGGAACTTTAAATTTGTAAATACATAAATATCTTTTGGAAAGTATGTCATTGATCTATATCTCCTCAAGGACAGTCACTGAAGCCAAAAACTAAAGCAAACCACAAACACACCTCCAGATCCACTGTCTTTCCCAAACATACACACATGAATAATTTGACAAAAAGTCAGATGTTTTGAAAAACTATCACCAGACTCCCTTGTGACTTTACTATTTGCTAGAAAGATAGTTGTTTATTATTGAAAAGGCTGAGTTTGGATATTAGCTACTAACACTTATTCTGTATATTTGACCTGAAACTGTTAAAACAGGGAAAAACAGAAAGGTTGATGTGTACACTGGTTTGATTTAGAGTTTGGCAGTTTTGGTATAATTTGGGGATGCACCAATTATTCATTTAATAGATCATTTACCAAAATCACCTTGCTTTTGAAGAATACTGTCACATCCTTGGTATCTTGTGTTCTAAGACAAATATGATAAACTATGGAAAAATGTTTTATTTGTACTTTCTTTTATCTGAACATTTTCCATTTTTTCATCCTTTTTACATATAAACTGATAAATGCCATCTTTTCAAATAGCCTGGAGGAATCTATACTCATGTGACAATACCTTTACTCTACCCATTAAAAAAAACTGATGTGACTCTTCTTGAGAATATTGTAAAAGAGAAATATGAGGAAATCACTAGTGAAAAAGAAAGAGGAACCACCTTTCTTTTTCATATAGGGTTTAGGAGGAGTTTGGTGTAACAAAAATTATAAAAAAATAAATTTCTTATCACAATTCTTCACACACAATCTATTAAATTCCAATCAGATACATGCATTTATACACAGTTAATTATTGCATTAAAGCCAGACTTGAAGATCTTAATATTGGAATTTGTTAATATTGTGTTTTCTCTCTGTTTTCATTTCCTTAATATAATTTTTCTTTTAACTGTATCTTTTCTAAAATTTTGGATATTGTATGAGGATTGAATTATCTATTTTGAATCTATTTTATTCATGAACACATTTTCTTAAAAAGAAAAAAATAATTAGTTAATATTTAATGATTACAAATTATACTACCAATGATCAGTAAATCTCTGAGTTAAAGTTTCAGTGAAAAAGGCAAGTCTAGAAATTCACAAGTCATTCAAAGCAAGGAAGAAAGCACCTGAAAATAAATCATCACATGCAATATACACTATCTCTGCCCCAGAGAGAAAAAAGGGGGAACATAAATGATGATTAAAAAACAAACCTGGTTTATATATTTATCTTTATATTCCCGATGGCAATATAAACCCTAATTCTTTGCATTACCATATCACTATTCATATATTCTCTATTTTCATTCATAATATCCATCTTTACTTAAAAGTATTTAAGTATATAAATTTATACCTAAACATAGAAATGGTGATAATGCTGTTAGGTTATTATAGTATTAGATTTTCTTAGCATAACCAAGATTCTGTAAAAAAGGAAAGTCTATAAATGACAGTAACACTTCCCTTCACAACACTGATACAGTAACTTTTGTTCTCTTAGTCACTGTGTCAATCAGTTTATTCTTTTGTTTTTCATAACTGCACAATAAATGTCAGAGGTGGCCTGGATATCCCAAGATATCCTTTTTATGGGCAATTAAATATTTCTTTGTCATCTGGCCACTAATATAATTTGCTCACTCTGTTACCTATCTTTTCTCTTCTAATCCAAGATAAGTCTTTAAAACAGGAGAAATATGCTGAAGCTTTAAAAGTATGACTCATGCTCTATTATGTTAAATAAAAGTCAAGCATTTTGTGATAGACCATGTTGATTATACTGCTGAGACTCTTCATGTGAGATGTAAATTAACTTATTACTGCAAAATTGGGTTGACATCATTTTTAAGGGCTATTTGAACACATTAGGGAATGTGAAATTAAAGCAGAACATCAGATCAAAATCTCTGGGAAAAAGCATGCTTGTATTTGATAAATGAAACATGTTTTTCTTTTTCTTTCAGTAGAAAAACAAAATATAAGGTTTAATGCAATTCACCGACACCCTCTGAATTGAGTCTTAAGCCTCGCATCTGTTTCTTGGATGACTGTGGGCTTACCACCCAGGGTGTTGAGGCACTCACATGAACTGACTAGCTTCTCTTTGTTCTGATCTCTATTTATCTCCTCAGGCTCGATTCTCTCCTCCTTCTGCAAAAGACTGAAATTAAGTAATGCTGCATGCACTCTCTAATTTTAGTCATAGTATTCTTCTCAGGATGGTGGGGTGGAGAGGCTATATTGTGACAAATATTTCACCCTCTTCTTCAATCTAAGGATGATAATTTCAGTGTCGTTTATAATAGATATGGGAGGTTTAAAATGTCTCCCACTTAGCAGCTGTAAAATTGTTATCATAAAATAACATGATTTTAGCCATTTCATTTCATTGCTTTAGAATCGGGAGGAGGAGTTATTTTGATTAGGGGGGAAAAAAGAAGACTGAACTTCTATTCATCTGGAAATAAAATTTAAGCTTAAGGCAATAGTTGTTAAGAGATAATTTTGTATTATTATTTGTGTTTATGATTTATACATTTATTATACCAAAGCTACTTTTTGATGAACAAAGTTATAAAAAGTTTCAGTGATTTTTATATACTAAATCTCAATTCCAAAATCTCTATATGTTGGGATTTACATATCCAATTCCCGTGGTCTGGCAGTGTTCCTTTTTCAGGCCCCTCTGCTACAATTCTGATTTTTAGGTAGCTATAAAATCAGTACAGGATGCCGCTGATGGCTTCAGTTTGACCCATTCACAGATTCCTTAATATTCTTGCTGATTCCTACTCTACATAATAATGGTGGAATACAAAAGCATTTGAGTTGACTGAACTATGAAAGTGCAAATACACAGAAATGAAAAAGGAGGCCTGAGGGGACCTGAGGGACTTCAGTGACTATGGTCACACATTGGTGTAAAGAGTCTAATCTGCTCCCAGTTTTAGTCATTGCACAAATACTGCTAGTTAGCACTTGGGATTCACAGGCAGTAATGGTAGAAATCTTCTCGAAGACCATGGAGGACCAAAACAGCACATAAAATTAAGACCAAATTTCAAGTGTGGTATGTGCTATGACTGGGGTCACAGATACTAAGGGGACATGGGGTGGGAGCAGAAGTGCCTTATGTAGATTGAGGAAGTACTCAAGGTCCTTCTAGAGGAAGAGATATTGATGTTGTGAGCCGAAGGATGAGTGAGGGCTAGGAGAAGAAGAAAAGTGGGTACAGAGAGAGTATACATAAAGAACACTATGCAGGGGCCTCCCTGGTGGCTCAAGGGTTAAGACATAACCTATGAAGCTATTCACAACCACTGCAGCACGAGTTCAATTCCCAGCCAGCCAGGGAGCAATCCACATGGCACAGAAGACCTCTCCTGCCTCGCCCGCTACTCCCCTCAGCAGTGAACTTTGGTCAATCTGCCTGTTCTGTTCCCCACTCTGCCTCTGGTGAATCCTCTCACCCCCCGTGCCTCTGGCCTGTACCCCAGCTCCTGTATGCATAAATAAATAAATCTTAAAAAAAAAAAAACAAGAACATGATGCATTGCTCAAGTGGAAGGTATTTCCACGTGGAGGGATATGTTTTCATGATAGAAGAAAGAGACAGAGTGACTATCTGTATTAATGGGGTACAGCTCAACTGGGCGAAATTCAGAGGGGAAACTTGGCTGAGTGGCCACAGTACTCTGTAGAAGTCATGACTCCTGCTACTTACATTATATTTACATTATATTCTTTATATATTTACATTATATATATTTACAATATATATGTATTCTTATATATTTACATTATATTTTTTTTGTAAATTTGCCCTCACTTCTGGGGAAAGCATTCACATACCCCAAAACAAATCTCTCACTTTTAGTCATTTACCAGTATATCTTCCTGCTGGTTCTTATCTCCCTGTCTAAATGCTTTCTGCTTGACCAAACTCATTTCCTTTTTTTTTTTTTAAAGATTTATTTATTTATGCATACAAGAACTGGGGTACAAGCCAGAGATGCAGGGGGAGGAGTGAGGTGAGCTGATTCACCAGAGACAGAGCGGGAAACAGAACAGGCAGACTAACTGAAATACACTGCTGAGGGGAGCAGTGGGCGAGACAGGAGAGGTCTGCCATGCTATGTGGGTAGCTCCCTGGCCCGCTAGGCAACTAACTTGTGCTTAACCCCTTACACCACGAGGGTGGCCCCAAACTCATTTCTTTTATTTGCAACTGAAAGGGACAACTCTGTCATTCTTGGTGGCAGCCCAAATTAAACTGAAATTTACCTCATAAACTATTTGCCACTGCAAGGAGTTTGGGCAGGTTTTAGAAGTTACTATTGGCTAAAATTTGTATGGATTTATTTCCAGCTATAGAAGTTGACCTGTCCTCTAAAATAAACTTGTGTTTCAGCTGCTGTTTCCTTAATAGTATGTGAAGGGCTTTGTATAGAGGAAAGACTAAACATAAGGAAGACACGTATCAGTTTTACCATAGTTTCCAGGAATCCAACAGGTAAAAGTTTTCAATAGTCCAAGAGAAATTTTTTAGCAACAAAATGCAGAAAAATAATTATTCAACAGAAAATATTTTTCTATGTGCTGAGTATAAATGACAATAAAGGGAAACTCGATGTGAACCATCATCTGTCTAGAAATACACTGCATATTTTGGGGGATTTTACAACTTAAAATTAGCTTATCCTTTATCTTCTAGGAAAACTAATGCCTGAAAAAATTCATTAAAAATGAATAAGGTAAATAAAAATATAATTGGCACTTAAACATAAGCAAACAAACAAAACTTATTTATATTGCATAGCTAATAGTAACACTGTTGAAATAGAGCCATCTGTTCAACTCAAGAACTTAATTTTGAAATTGTTACTAAAGATAGCTAACAATAGTTTTGGATATCCCATTATCCAAAATTGGTTCTCCTTGAGAATATTCATGAATTATTTTTATGGTTAAGACATTTCTCTGATGTTTTACAGGGTTTCTCCTGCTTTGTTTTTTGTTTCTTTGCCTTTTTCAAAGTCTCTCATTACACATTTCTTAAGTTTTTAAAATACTTCCTATTTAAAGGCTGTGTCTCTATGGCTGTGTTGTGGATATCACCCAAAAAACATGATTACTACTTTGTTCTCTTTACTTTTAGATATTTCTACCTTTTTTTTAAAGAACTCTAATTGGTATGGACTCCCTGGTGGCTTACTGATTAAAGTCTTAGCACTATCAAGCTATAAGCAGTCACTGCAGTATGAGTTCAATCCCCAGCCAAGGGGCTGACCCACATGGTACAGCAGACCTCTCCAGTCTCGCCTGCTGCTCCCCTTAGCAGTGTATTTCAGTACATCTGCCTGTTCTGCTTCCCACTCTCTCTAGTGAATCCTCTCACCCTCCACACCTCTGGCCTATACCCCAGTTCTTGGCTGGCCAGTGATCGAACTCATACTGCAGTGGCTGGGGCTAGCTTCATAGTGCTGCATCTTAACCCGTTGTGCCACCAGGGAGGCCCCCTCTTTTTTTCTTTTAAGCGAAAAGAAAACTAGATCTCAGTACAGTGGGTTTAATTACCCAAGGGTTTGCAGGAGATAATCAGCAGATCTGGCAATCAAGATCCATCTAATTGGCTGCCCCAATAATACAGTAGCAACAGTATCAGACTACTCCTAAAATGAAACAGAAAGAATAAGAATTGAGTATTGCAGTTGTTCATGGGTGAGACTGTGATTGAAGGAGCAATGGAGATTAATTATTGTGGCTGGGAGACACAACAGATCTATTTAACTTCCAAGATGTGCTTCTGGGGGCCACCAGTGAAATACAGCATTGAAATTACCTTTTGACAGATACAATATATTAAGAAAACTTCAAATTACCAATTTAGGGAAACCATTATTAATTGATGGTCACTGTATTAGTTTTCTATTGCTGCTATAACATATTACAAAGGCAGTGCCTGAACACAACACAAATTTATTATCTTAGAGTTCTTCAGGCCAGAAATCCAGTGCAAGTCTGGATTCAACTTAAGGTAATGGCAGGGCTGCATTACTTTCTGGAAGCTCTAAGGGAAACATCTGTTTCCATGTTCATTCAGATTTGGGCAGAATTCTATTCCATAAGAAAGTCTTCATTTCTTACGTCCTCTCAGCTGAAGGCTGTCCTTAGCTTCTTGAGGCCTTTCTCTGTTGTTTTTTTTTTTTGTTTGTTTGTTTGTTTTTTGTAGATGTAAGCCACTCCTGTATCTCAGAACCAACCAGAGAGTCATTGAGTCCTTCTCATGCTGCCATCTCTCTGATCTCTTTGGTCTTTCCCTTCCACTTTTTTTTTTTTAAGATTTATTTATTTATGCATACAAGAACTAGAGTGTAAGCCAGAGGTGCAGGGGTGAGAGGATTCACCAGAGAGAGTGGGGAGCTGAACAGGCAGCTCTACTGAAATACACTGCTGGATGGGCGAGGCAGGGGAGGTCTGCTGTGCTATGTGGGCTGCTCCCTGGCCAGGGATTGAACTCCTGAGGCAATGGCTTGTGATAGCTTAATAGCACTGTCTTTAACCCCTGGGCCACCAGGGAGACCCTCCCTTCCACTCTTTAGGATTCATATAATTAAATTTGACCTACTTAGAAAAATCTCTGCATCTCAAGGTCCTTAACCTTAATCACATCTGTAAAGTTTCTCTGAAAATATAAAGAAAGATAGTCACAGGTTATAAAGATTATAGCACCAACATGTTTGGGATGTCATTATTCCAATGACCACAGCAACCACACAGACATAAAGAGTTCTTAACATTTGATAGACATGGAGATTACTGATTTTTTAATTATTTTTAACCAAGAGATAAAATAATCCCTTACTAAGGAACCTACATGGTTTTTTGGTGATCTCATATTATAAAGTTCTATTTTTTCCAGTAAATTTGACATATAACATTGTGCAAATTTGCGAGGTATACATGTTAATATGATACATTTGTATTTGTAATATGATTATCACTATAGCAATAATTAACACGTTTATCATATTACATAATTATTTCTTTATAAATATAATCAAATATTTAAAATTTAAGTAATATAACTGCTTCAGAAAAAACATTGCACTTACTACCTATTCTGTTTTCCTTCTTTGAATGTAGTCCTATCCTTTATTTATGTCTGTCTTGTTCTCTCATTGACTTTATATTAGAATCAGGGTGTATAGATGATTTTTTTTTTTTCACAGACCTTGAAAGTGGTTTCTTAGCAATCACTGAGTAATGACCAGGGTTTGACATGTGGGAAATAGAGCTGGACTTGTTCCCATAACCACATACCCCAAACTAGTTAACTACCATCCATATATCAGTTTGAGTTTTGAGAAAAAACAAGCACAGGTAATTAGAAAGAAAATAAGAAAGGAAAAATGAAAAGGTATACTTCAGATTGTATTGCATCTGCTCTAAATGTTGGGTTATATAATAAAAATTCTAAGAAAATAAATCCTGTTTGACTGCCTACTCAAATACTTGAAACAGAATGACAAAAATGTTCTTTACATTTCTGACCAAGAGCCAAAGCTGACAGCAATGGAGGGTAGGAGCTCAGACATTCTAAAGATGCACCCTACACACATCAATTTAGAAAAGACAAAGCAATAACCAAACTGGTTTCATAACTATCATTCATGTTCACTGTGTGTAAGAGAAAGCTGAAAATTCCTTAACATTGTTTTCAAGAAAAAATTCACAGGAATAGAGAGTGCTGGTATTTTCTTCCATCTGCCAATTCAAACCTTGGGGTCCCCAAGAGACCAAATCTGGATTCTTACTGAATTGCAGAATTTGGAAGGCTCCCTGTATAACACTGCTGGAACAGAACACTAACAAGATCTTGGACAGAACTGACATTTCCTCAAGTATATGTGAGATTCCATAAAGATGTTTAAAAGTGTGGGCAGGCAAGAGGCAGAGTAATACTACCCATGATGGAAACTTCATTAGGCAAATTGATCCCACAATTTGGTGGAGTTTGGCTGTATGAGTTCTCCTGATAGTGAAGCAACTGCATTATTAGGGCTAATGTTAAGGTCTACTGTGGCTTAATAGAATGATAACTATTTCTCATTTATACAGAGTCTGTTATGGAACCAGTAGCCACGATGCTCTCCTCTATCTTGAAAAGCCACCTGAACAGGGCCTCCCCTGGGGACACAGGTGGTTGAGCGCTATGCTGTGAAGCTGTCCGCGGGCTCTGCAGCGCCAGTTCTATCCCAGCTGGCCAGCAAGGGTCCCACATGGTACAGCAGACCTCTCCTGTCTCACTCGCTGCTCCCCTCAGCAGTGTATTTGAGTCAGTCTGCCTGTTCTGTTCCCTGCTCTGTCTCTGGTGAGTCCTTTCACCCTCCCGTGCATCTGGTCTGTGCCCCAGTTCTCATATAAAATAAATAAATAAATCTTTAAAAAAATAAAATAAAAAAAAGCCACCTGAACATCAGGCTTTCTACAGGGCCATGTAGGGTAACAATGGGATGAGGCACAACACCTTTTCCTAACTGGGGCCTATTGTCCGTGATCTTTTGCAAATCCATTCATTTATCCACATAAAGAAGTGACTACTTCTAAATGGATTAAAAGGGGTGATAGTTTTCTATTATAGACGCAGTGCTAACATGTAAACATGGAATATTAGGTTACAATTTAAGAGATCAAGAAATACACTAACAAATCTAGGTTCTTGGTAAGAAATTTCATCCTCTTTCTGCTAGATCCTTGAAAAGATCTGCTAAGCAGGGTCTTTTCAAGATGTCTCAAATGGGCTATTTTATCAAGCAGCATAAGGAGAAAAAGTTAACACTCAACACATTTCTTGAGTTTCTTAACTTCTCCTAATTTCCCTTGAAGTAATGCTCATTTTTCAGAACAAGCCACAAGGCCCCAAAACTACTTCAAAAATGAGGTGCATGATCTTCAGTGTGTGTTTGTGTGTGTGTGTGCTTGTGTAGTGTGATTTTCAAAAATAATGTTTTTCTATTTTCATTTCCTTTAAATATAACATTTAAGATAGAAATAATCTAAATCCCAGATGTAACTAGTTGTGACTTTAAGAAAGTTATTTAAACTTCCAAATTGTCAGTTTCTTCAGTTATTTAATGGGAGATCATAATATACCTCTTGGTTTACAGTTTCTGATGGTAAACTTAGAATATTTATATCCTTGCCTTTTTTTAAAGAATATAATGAAATTAGAGAAAATATATGAAAATTATATTGCAAGTCAGGAAAAATAGAAAAAGAATATCATTAGGAAATTTTGAGGGGATTTTCTGGAAAATAGAATTTGTGAATAGAGCTATATGCAAACGGTAGTGAAGGAGCTGAAGATGCTGAGATCTTCCCCCACACACTTGCAGTCTCATCAACATAAGAGCATATTGTTATGCAAAAAAAAATGCTACTGAAAACATGAGTAGTTTTAAAGAAAACTGATTGGCTGTGGTCATCATTGTCACCATTGTTGGGTTTTGATGTGTTTCTTCATGGTTCTCTATGAAATAAATGGCTCAGTTGACAGTTTGTCTGCTCCATGTGATTCTAGCTTGGGCTGCCAACATCTGGAGGCTCAGTTGGGCTAGAATACCCAAGATGTCTCATTCATATGTTTGACGGTATGATGAGAACAACTGAAGAGCTGAGGGTAGGATGCAGGATGATTGGCTCTCTTTTTCCTCTATATTCTCAGGGCCCCTCCTCCTTGCACTCTCTGCAACATCTCTTGAGTAGGACAATCAAATCTGTCACAATGCAGTTCAGCATTCCCAAGAGCACAAAAGCATAAACTTTCAGGCCTGACTAAAGCTTAGGCCTGGAACTGGCACAGCATCCCTTTATGAGAGTCCATGAAGATCACTAGTTTCTGGGGCCTGTGTTTCTTGTCATCATATGGGAGGATGAGAGCTAGTGTTAACAGGAGCCCTCTGCACACTGGGCGACTGGAGCCTATTATTTATCCTTGCTATTGGAGCAGGAGAAACTTAGAAATGGGGTTGGGCATGATCCAGGGCTATCAGGACTTCTGGACTCTCCTCTTCTTTCAAGCAGATTAGTTTTTAAAATTCCAATTACTCTGTCCTTTATTGAATCAAGAAAACAACCAACCAGTATGCTTTTCATTTTGAAGATATATCCCCCAATTATTTGAATAATAAATTTTATTCCTGAATGATCATTGCATCCAAAACAGTCAAATTTGATTATATATATATATATATATATATATATATATTTAATTTGGATGCAATGTGACTTAGATTTTAAAATGTGTCCATACACATATATCATTAGATGGATTAAGCTCAGAATACAGTGAATAATAAAGAAGAATTTAGTAAGTTTTATAAGCATATTTCTATTCCTTTCTGGAGCATAGATCAGAATTTTCTAGAAGGAATGTTTAATAAATGATTAAGTGATATCAATAATATAATTTTGCTAAATGTATCTTTTATATGTGTTATTAGATGAGCAAGACCCATGATAACCTAGTACTGAGTAATCTCCACTTATTTAAATTCCTATAGAGTTTATAAGCTGCAGTACTGATTTGGCACTCACAGGCACAAAAGGATTAGCAGGGACTCCTGTGCAACACTGGCCATATGGCACACTGGGAGTAATGGGTGCTGAGCTAGGAAGAAGGTGCAAGTGAGATTGAAGTCAATTCCAAGAACAGAAGTTAGAAATAGCCCCAGGTGATGGGACAGGCAGAAATGAGGTCAAAAAGAAAGAAAGGTAGTAAAACAACATACGGCATCCAAAAATTACTTCCAAATCTGCATATTGCTGGGGCAAAGAGGAGCTAATGCTACATGGCCAAGCTGAGCTCCTGCTGCTCTAAGGGTAAAGCCAGCCCGGAGACCGTTGTGGACACGCATGATGGGGATGAGACCGAACGGACCCTGACAAGTCTCATAAGCTGCCTTTACCATTAGTTCTTTAACAGCTGTGTTTATCACTAAAACTACATAAATCTTGCCCCAGGCTGACTTCAGTTTCCTAGAAGGCAAACTTTAGGCTCATATTTGAGCATAGTTGACTGTAAGTGAGAATGATTTATTGACACATTTAAATCTATGTGTCAATAAATAGCAAAAGTTAAATAGCAAAAGTTATCTTCTTTCAAATTGCATCCTTGGCTAAATCGGGCATGAATAAAGAAAAATAAAATACTTAATTTGTATGTCAAAAGAAAGAATACAAGCAAGATAATTACACCAAAAAGTAACTTTGAATGTGCATGCAAACAATCCAAATGGCGAGACAGCACAAAAATTCTATTATTTAGCTCATTGCCACAAAGACTAGGTTAGTTCCACAAGACATTCCCACACATCTGTTGCTTTCCGTGTAATTTGGGACTGTTGACATCATTGTCAAGTATTCTTCAGTTTAAATTAAAACTTTCCTCCATCCAGACAGCATGAAAGACCAGTGAGGTCATTAAAACTGATGGAGTAAAAATATCAAGAGCCATCAACAAAAGCAGAGGAAGTATTGAACATCAGGTCTACTTCTGAGAAAAAAAGGAGTAAGCAATAAAAATACAGACAGCGTACTCCAATTACATTTGTACATTTTGCAACCTGCATTTAAAAAGTTTGGTTTTAGACTGGAAATGGAGAATGGCATATCCCGAGAAATAATAGCTGTGTTAGTTGGACTGTCTGCTAAAGTACAGAATCCTATGGAAGCCATGAAAAACAAGAATTTAAACAGCTTGTCATCCAGTTCTAACTCACAACATTACACACATGAAATTTAGCATGAAAATTAGCAAAAAGAAAATGTTGCAGAAAAAGAAACATCACAATTGCAATTCCCAAGAGAGATGCAAATATGGGAATTAAATGACCCACGGTTATCTTATTTTTCTTGAACAAAATTGCCATGGTGTTTGGGGAAATCTTGGCAGGTGTGAGGCAGGCAAGTGATAATAGCACAATAACTACCAGAACTGATCAGGTGTAATTGTTCGCTAGCAGCTAAAGCCAAGCGAGGACAACCACGCCAACAGACTAGACTTACACAATAATGGAGTAGGGCAGTTCAGGGAGGCATTCACTGGAGTAAGAGTAAAACAGACTTAAAACTGTCACATGGACAAAGACACATAGTTAGACAATGGTTTGGCATTTTCTGTGTTGATTTTTCTTTCTTTTTACTTTTCATTTTTTAAAATCCAGCTATTCAAAATTATACTCTTATATTATCGATATCAGCCATATTAATACCTGAAGTATTCTAAATTTTTTTTGTGACATGAATTACATGATGAAAGTATTATTCATTGTGCTTGGTTTTTAACCTGTGCATTAAAAAAAAAATCACAAAGTGTGAAAAGACAGAAAGAAACAGAGAACTGACATCTCCAAAGTAAGAATAAATTCATCCCATAATACAACTGACTTAATCTCACAACTATGACCCTAAACTACTTAAAGAAATAAAGTGCTTGCTGATCAGCTTTCAAAGGAATTCCCAAAGAAATTCATAGATTTTTTATCATTAGATGATACAATTCTTCTCCAGTAGAATTTAATTACATGTAATAAATACCCTTTTCTAAATATAAGATCACATTCCCCCTCCTCACTAAGGTCCAAGTTTATTTTATAAAACTATGACAAATTAAGTAATCATCATTTTTTTTAATTACTCATAAAGTGACAAATAGTGTATTTATTCATGTGTTAAGCTCAGGAAATATCTACTGATCTACTTGCCAAATCTGCTTCCATGCTGCGACTAACCTAATTCTCTGTCCCCATGTAAATGTTCCAAGTTCCTTAGACCTTGTTATCTTTTGGCTTGCTTGCTTTTAAATATTTGGGTTCAGGTTTACCAGTAAATTTGCCAAAAGTAATGATCATGATTCTTACTTAAAGCACCCAAGACAGTTGTGGATAATTTGCTGAACATATGTAGCATTCTCAGAAGCTCAAGGTCAGGTTTAGAATTTTTTTATGCCAAGTCAATGGAAGGCATGAGATGCCAATTGCTATATCAATCTACTTAATTAAAAGGAAGGGAGTGAGTTATGTTATCAAAATTACCCTAAATGACATTTTAAAGGATTAAGGCCAACAAAAAGAAATTTTTTTTCCTACAATAAATAGGGATAAATTTTATAATCAATGTGATTTCTGGATTAAAAAAGCTGCATACACAGATATTTATATATGTAAAAATAGAGGTAGCCCTTTTATCATCTATAGAAATAAGAGGAAAATTGTAGAGATGTCAGATATATCATTAATACAAATACCTCATTTTAATCATTATTTTAAGCTTCCACCTTCTAAACTTAATAAAAACAGTGTGAGGATTTTTTGTGTGTCCTAAAGGTGGATGGGAAATGGAAAAATACAATAAAGATGATTAATAAATAGAAGAGATAATCATCTTTGAGGCAATAAAATTTTTCCTATAATTGCTATTTATTGATTAAAGACAGACCTCTTCATAAGGGTAGTCACACCTCAAACCCAAGGTGAAGATTCAGCTGTTGGGTGGGCAAAAAGAAAGGTGAATAGTCACTGCAATTATCAAATCCTGAACAGCTTCATAACATTACAATTTCACATTGTAAAAGAAATATGCCTACTTCAAATATTATGCTTTCATTTTGAAGAGTAATGGCATACTCCAAAACAATATAATGACAAATTCTAATACATTCAGTAGACACGTAACTACTCATTCATATCTGATATGATCTACATGAATTTCATGGGTATTTTTAGATTTATTTATTTATTTATACAAGCACTGGGTACAGTCAGAAGCGCAGGAGGGTGAGAGAATTCACCAGAGCCAGAGCGGGGAACAGAATAGACAGACTGATGAAATACACTGCTGAGGGGAGCAGAGGGCACGGCAGGAGAGGTCTGTCACGCCGTGGGGACCCTCTCTGGCGGCTGGGGGTATCTAACCAGCGCTGCAGAGGCTGCGGGCAGCTTCGCAGCCCAGCGCTCAACCCCTGCACCACCAGGGGAGGCCCGAATTTGATGTTTTTAATCTCTTTTTATTGAAATAGTCTGCTTTGGCTTCTGAGGTACTACTCTCCCTTAATTTGTGTAACCACCAGTGCAATAAAATCATTCTTCTTTTTAGAAATCCAGTGATTACTATATACCTCATATGGTTAGGCATAAGGAATAAAGAATCAATTAGAAATGGACACAGAGAAAAGTGCCATTTAATGGCTGAGACAAAGAAGTTAATGATTACATTGTTATTATTTGTGTTATAATACAGGTATTTTGGAAATCTTGTATTTGCAAACACAGATTACAAGCCTGTATTTATAGTATCTGTCATAACCTCTCTTTCTTAGCATGAGTGTAGTTTTTCAATACCTATTTATTGGACAACATCCGAGAATGCCACAGAAATCTCAAAAATCACTTTGCTAAAAACCAAAATCACCCTCTTTTTGTACCAGAATGTTTCTTCTTATATCAAACCTTTTACTTCCCAATAGAAAATCATTCTGGACTTCTTCCTTAAGACCTATATCTGAGTAATGAACAATGGCCATTTTCTTAACTATCTGACTAAGTCATTTATGTAGTTCTGGTTTGTATTCCTACATTTACACCCTCATAATTGCTTACCCCCAGTGTGTTTGGAGACCTGTACTCTCTGCCTAAAACCTTGACTCTTACATTCAAACTACCACACAGTTATTAGATTGATCGTGAGAAAAACAACTTTGATGAAGGTACCAGGGGCCTGTTGTGCAGAACACCCTACTGCCTACAGGGTAGACTATTTATTTCTTACAGGGGGTAAAAAATTCACAGTCTTTCCTCTGACTATATTTCTGGCAGCATTTGTTGTCATTCTTCATTTGCGCATCCCCTAAAATAAGATATATTCTCTTGGAGCTATTTTTCTTTGCTCAACTGTCCTCGTCTGGGATGTCTTAACTTCACTGTGCACTCAGTGCTTTGTTTTCTTGGTCTTCAAGGTTTATCTCCCATTTCACCACCTCCATGGGTGATTCAAAAGACATTTCCTATCCCACCGTCATCTGGCAAATATCACCTTACTTTGTTTACTTTTTTGCCTCACCAAAATGTCAGCTTCTAGAATCCAGAAATGTCTTTCATATAATTCCCTGGGTGCTTGCACTAGAAGATGGTCACTAAAGGCATATGAAATAAGTGATCATTGATTCATCTCTTAAATTTCAAGATTGGTAAAGGCAAAAATTGTGCATAAATTGAGAGCAATCTATGTGAAGTTTATGTTTACAGAAATTTTTGCTTAAAAAGCAATTTTGGTAGATCAGAGTGTAAATTTATATTATCATTTCAGAAATTCACATTCTACTATTAATTTCCCCTTTAAATATTCAGCTCTTGGGCCTCCCCAGTGGCGCAGCGGTTGAGCGCTGGGTTGCGAAGCTGCCAACAGCCTCTGCAGCGCCAGTTCCATCCCTGGCTGCTCCCCAGCCACCCACCGAGGAGGGTCCCACATGGCACGCAGACCTCTCCTGCCGCCCACTGCTCCCCTCAGCAGTGTACTTCGGTTCTTCTGCCTGCTATGCTCCCTGCTCTGTCTCTGGTGAATTCTCTCACCCTCCTGCGCTTCTGACTGTACCCAGTGCTTGTATAAATAAATAAATAAATAAATAAATAAATAAATAAATAAATAAATAAATAAATAAACAAACAAACAAACAAATAAATCTTTTTAAAAAATAAATATTCAGCTCTTGTTAAAAGTAAAAGTCTATTAGCAGTTTCTCTTAAATATCTTTTCCTAGAGTTTACCTAGATGGAAGTTTATACTACTCACTTTCCATGACACCCTGTGTTTCAGAACATTTTTCCAAGTTAACATTACAAGAAATTGCAAACATGGTGTGTTCTTTTCAATTCCTTTGCATGGATTTAAAAATTTAGTGGTGATATACTGCAACTCCCATTTTATGAAAATTTATTTGATCTTCCCCAGGCTGCTTCTCCCTCCCATCCAGATTCTTTGCAGATTGAAAAACTTTCATTATTTTGTCAATTTACCTTCTTTATTAATCAGGTTAAATAAAGCAAGTGATACTATAAACCCCCAAATCTCTTTAGCTTATCCTAGAGCATTTTATTTCACTTCCATTTAAAGTCTACTCTGCTATGAGTCCAGGGCCTCTTCCCACTGGCAACTGATTTTATGATTCAGTCTTGACTTAGAACTCTGTTTCTCACAACCAAGAAAGATCATGGAGAACTCACGTGGAATATTTCCTCTCCTAGTTCACTGAAACTAGTCCCATGGCCCCTTCATAGCACTGGGGTCCTTGGAAATATAGTCCTACTGTGTGAATGACTCAACTGTCCCCTATTTCCCTGCACAATTTCTCAGAATAGACAACAATCAGCAGCTGTCCAGGCCAGATATTTATTTTGTTTTTCTGCCTACAACTTTTAAAGTTCTTGACCTGGTGCTTTATATAACTTCTAATTTGCTTGCAGGAGTTTGGGGTTTGCTTTTTGCTTTTTCACTTTTCAAGTGCTTCATGGGATATTACAGGAGGAAAGTTCCATGACCTAGATTCTTGTGACATCATTCCCTGGAACTGATGGCTTGCTTTTAGAATTCTATATTTCATAATTGTATGGTGTCATTTTTTTCCATCATGTATTACAATCTGACATGCAGGACTTCAGGAAATGTTATTACATAACCTAAAGTTCCCGTTGTGCTTTTTTGACTTTTTATTAGTTACTAAAACACTGAACAAAGATAAACACAAAAATAGTCACTAAGTATATATAACTATAACTAGTTAAATACACACATGCATGTGCACACATGAATACTGTGTGTATACATACAGATATTTTAAGGTTTTATTTATATATAAAGTTTTTCAAAATTAATTTTTATGATTTTTTCCTAGAAATTTTACCCAAAAATTTGTGTGGACGGTCCATATATTCAAATGAATATTTTGTCACATAAATATTATAATAGATGACCTGAGATGATGTGATATATTCATCCTGATGTTTTCTACACTACCTGGCATGAGCCAACATTAGGTGTAATTCAGCCTGACAGGCTTTACTGGATCAACACATTACTATTTTAAACTCTATTTTCCTGATACAGAGAATAACGTGCTCTATTTAATTTATTCTTTTAAAGTCTACAAATACCAACTTCCTCTAGTAACAAGAACAAGAGTCACATACATTTTTCATTTAACTTTTATCACCACTCTATGAGATAGTTGTATGAGACATCTTATTTTCACTACCCAGTCATTTCCCTTTATTAATAGAGTCCTAGGCAATCAGCTCATATGTTTTTACTCCATTTTAAGATAGAGGTGGTTAATAAGATGAAGTAGCAGTTTCTGGGGCTTCCAGGGAAGTATTTTATGACTCCAAACATGTTCCTTCTAGCTGCTGACTAGATACAACTCTGGGTGCCTGGTGGGGATCGGGAGAAATGTTAAGCATGTCACTGACTTGGTCCCGTCATCCCTGAGCAACAAACTCACACCATTAATCTCCTACCTCCATAATTGGTTATTATATGAGGATATTACACCTTAAGTATTGGAGCCAGTTTAGTCAGATCTCTTTTATGAGAACCAAACACAATTATCAGTCAAATTAACAAATTCACCTTCACAGAGGTTAGAGGACAGGTGGATACAAGGGTCAAAGTCAGCCTGTCAGCTCCAGTCTGGCATGTTACCCCAGGCCATATTGTATTACATTTATTTATATATATATATTTACATATATACATATATTTATAATGTATTTATATATAGAGATATATAGATATATATATACACACACACACACACCCCATCACATGAGTCCTAGCAATTGTGTTCCTCTTCAGTCCTCTATGCCCGTTTGTTTAAGGCTTATGAAATATCCCACATAGTAGGATGAGAGTGAATTAGACAAGGGGACAAGAATATACTGGTTAATTATTTCCCTCATTTTCAACCCCAATCCCACCTTGGCACTTGTCTTAAAGTGTATTTTCAATCACCAGATCATATAACCAACAACACTAAAAAGCTGAAATTTGCCTTTGTAAGGACACATTTATTGATATGAATAATCGATGCAGGCGTATCCCAGTGAAAAAAGGAGGAAGAGGAAATAAAGGCGAGAGGGATGGAAGGAGGGAGGGAAGTCGTGGGGGATGGTGGGAAGAGGAGGATGAAGAAGGGGGAGGGGGAAGGAGCAGCAGGAAATGAATTCACTCTGCTTTGTGTGTGCAATGCCTTCTTGCTTTCTTACTGATTCTTGAAACATGGAGTTGTTTCTATTGAAAATAAAAAATTCTTTACGTACATTTTAAGTATTTAGAGAATAACTGCAATGTGAACATACACAAAGAAAAAAATATTTTTCTTACTTTCATATTTTCTACTCATGATTTTCTATATGACCTACTAACTAAATTAAGGCAGAAATGATCAGGAAATTATTAAAATTATTAAATTAAAATGATCAGAATACCAGGAAATTATTCCTTTTTTATTTCCTTTTTTAAGCCTTCTTCAAACAGGGAATACTCTTCATTTCAAATGGAAGTGCTTTTCTCTTAGGAAGAGTGCTATCAACTTTGTAAACTGCCTAGCATAGGAGCCAGACACTTTTCTTTTGAATTCTACAGAAATTAATCTCCATACCTGAAGGGTCTATGAACACAATTAACAATGCTATTTGCTTTGCTTCTGAACTCTTGTAAAATACTAAGTAATTATTTGGTTAAATAAATGACCTTAAAAGTGAAAGTTCCATTCTTATGCTTTCTCTTTTAAAATATCATGATCTCGGGGCCTCTCCTGGTGGCGTAGCTGTTGAGCCCTGGGCTGCGAAACTGCCCTCAGCCTCTGCAGCACTGGTTCGATCCCCAGCCGCTGGCGAGGGTCCCACATGGCACACAGACCTCTCCTGCCACGCCTGCTGCTCCCCTCAGCAGCGTATTTCAGTCAGTCTGCCTGTTCTGTTCCCCGCTCTATCTCTGGTGAATCCTCTCACCCTCCTGGGCTTCTGACTGTACCCAGTGCTTATATAAATAAATACATAAATAAATCTTTAAAAATAAAATAAAATATCATGATTTCTTATATTTATTTCATAATCCTGAAGTATAAATTATTTTCAAACTGTATCCTCAATCTTTTGAACTCCTCCTATTACTATCAAATATGTCAGACACATTTCTAAAGTTTTCTTTAAATTGGTTATTATTACTGTTACTGTATTACTTTTTAACAGAACATCATTAGCTATACCATGGAGACTATACACTGTATATGACATCAAAGCTGCATATGGCTATAGTCTTCTCTCTCCTTCCATTCATTTTGCATATCACAACTAGCTCAATGTTAATAAAACACAACTTCATAACCTAAGAGAAATTCAGTGTTCTCTCACTGCCTAGAAGGTAGTATGAAATAGTCTTAGCCTAATATTCAAAGCTAATCACCATTTACCTTCTGAAAGTTATCACCATCCACATCAGATCCCTAATCGACCACTCTAATTTGCTCAAAATCTTCTGAATAGATCTTGATATATTCTCTCCCTCCAAATTGAATAAGATATAAATACAATGATTAATAGTGCAAGTAATACAAACAGGGTATAAAAAGCATAATTATAGATAGCATATTCAGAGTATAAATAGAATGCATTATCAATTGACATAAAATTGTTAGTGCCTAAAACAGTTCTCAGTATGTGTGAGTTGTTTATGAGCCTATAAAATCAAATAATGATGAGTACTTTATTTATATTAACCTATTCCCCCACCCTCTCCATACTTACTCACACCCTGTGCTTGGCAGAGATAGTAACACTTAGTAGGTATTCCTGATTTGCTTGAGGCGGGCAGATAGGCAAGCAGGCAGGAATAAAGAAAGGGTGGAAGGAACGAAGGGAGTCATAGAATCATGAATAGATTCTTGAAGAAAGTTGACCACAGTACACTATATTTCACACTGTCTTTAATAATGCCTTTTTAATCTCATTTTTTTTATGGAGGCAACATTGGTTTACAATGTTGTTTGTGATTTAGAGGTACAGGGTCTCCCCCTTCAGGTGCTGTTTAATTCAATGTCATGAATGGAGAGAATATGAAATGGTCAATTATTTTTTATCATAAAAATTGGGGGAAATACATGACTGTATAAAGTTACCCTTTCAAAATCAGGAAAGAATTAAATTAGAAATAATTATTGATTCTTCATATTAATTGAGAAAGAAAATAAGTCAAGGTGGATGATTCTACTTTGGATCAAAAATGAATTTGACTATATAGATGGTTGAGTATCTTGTATAGCCTGTCAAATGTCCTCAGGCACAGTTCCAAAAAAGAATTCAAAACTGTGTTAAAAATAGCAGCATTGAAGCAAAACTACCTGTCGTTTGACTAATTCAAGCCATGTTCTCCCAAATTAGCCCAGAATGTATTTCTGACATTCTGTTACGCCTATATATACACCATGATTTCTGAGTTGACAAATATTCTCCTCCAGGCAATCCTCAGTAATTAATACCCTCTTAGGAAACAAATATAAGAAGAATACTTCCCAAATGAAATGCAAATTTCTTTGAAAATAATTTAAATAAAAATTTGCTTAGTCTGAGTCCAAAACTTGAACATTGTCCACTATGCTAAATAAGCTTTTCTTATGAAATAAAGTTAGTGTTGCCCAAGGATGTCTTGATAGTGACTTTCCTTCTAGAATGCTAGCATCATAAGTGGAATAACACACTGAGGCCATAACTGCGACTTGGCTCAGAGGCCAAGGATCATTTTGGAAACCAGTGTTAAAAATGATAGTGATAGTTAACTTGTCTTTCTCTGACTCAATCACTTTTGCTATGCACAGGCTGTATTTCTTGGACAAAAGTTTCACAATTTCATCACAGTTTTTTTTTCAAGGCCTTTACTGAATGCTGTGATGGACAGTGGACTTCAAAGTCTATATTTCCTTTCAGTGAAGGATTTGTTGCTCCAGCTCTGGGAGCTAAAACAAATGTCTTCCCTGACATCCCCATCAGGCACTGCCTCAGCCGCAGTACGTTCTCAGACAAAATGTCATGTCCTTCCTAGGGACACTTTCATGCAATGACTGACTGTTCAGGTCATCTGAGTTTCCAAGTTCCCTGTGAGCGTTTAACTGAAGTTGTTGGGGCTGCCATGCAGTTTGACTTTTCCATCTGCCTTATCTTCTTCCCTTTCTTCCACAGATGTATCCAAGGGCACACTCTAATTAATATTTTGAGATCTGAATTCAGTTTCAGAGTCTGCTTTTCTAGGAACCCAACCAACAGAAACCATGTGAAGTACCAGCTGAATGTTTGACAAAACAGTAAGTATTATTACCTGTTTTGCCTTGTCTTTCTGGTCATATAATTTTAAACCTTGAATCTTATCCAAGTTAGTGCCTTGTTGTTGTTGTTGTTGTTTTTCCCCAGAGCTAAACAGGCACCTAGACAAAAGTTGGAGAAGCTGAAGCAAAAGAACAAATGGGAGCTGGAAGGGTGTGGGATCCCTAAATCAGTCAGCAGATTAGCAACAACCTGTGTGAACTGCAACAGGGATGAACAAAATAAGGTACAGAGAGTTGAACAGAGGTAGCCAGTAGCTTCCTCAGACTCTTAGCATAGGAAGAAATTATAAAATATGGACAAAACATAAAACGATAATTTCAAGACAGAAGAAACAAGAACAAGAAGAAATTACAGGGAAATTTAACATTGAAAGAACCTAACTATATTCAGTGAAATTTGTAAGTTTTCCTTAAAGTATACCGAAATTGCTATACAGCATGTAACATGGAATTAGTAGCTACCAGAAGTAAAAAAAAAAAAAAAAAAAGTTTAGACTATAAGGCTGCAGTAATAGTTACCAGAAGGGAAATGGGATGTATAAATCAGGTAAAACAGATCAATTGTATGGTGAAGGATGGAATTAGACTATTAATGGTGAACATGATGTAGTTTGTACAGATGTTGATTATAATGATCTACACCTGCAACTTATATAATGTTAAACCCACTTATATTCCAATAAAAAAGAAAAAAAATAAACCCTTTGGTAATGACAATGAGTGAATGTCTATTATCTTTTGACAAAGAAGTCAATTCCATTAGCCATTTCTAATTGCTGCAAAATTCTTCCTCATGCTATGCAGAAGAGATTTTACTAATTGAACTGCTGTAACCCCTATTCCTCCCAGCTGTTTCTGCACATCAACCCTCAAGGGAGAAAAAAAAAAAAAACTCTGAAAGTGTTTAATGCTCCTCTCAGGATAATTAAAAATGTCTACCATCCTGCACACATATCTGCCACTTAGACACATGCATGCCCACAAATTCACTGCATGCATACATGCAAGCACACAAATAGACTTTCTCTTTCATAGGTTAAACATCTCTATGTCCCCTCAAACTTTCTGCAACTTTCCCTTTGCATTTTGGTTACTCTACCATGTTCAACATGGTTGATCAAATTGGCTCAAAATATAAGGATTTCTAGATAAACACAGATCTCAGATATGCTTGGCCACTCAAAGCAGATTAAAACTATTGCCTTGCTTGTCTGTCTTCCAAGGAAGGTAGTTAAAAAAACATGTAACATAAAATCTTATCTCAACTAATTTTTAAGTGTACTATAAAGAATTAACTGTAAGTACAGTGTTGTATAGCAAATGCCTAGAATTCTTTTATTTTATATTTATTGGTACAGAGTTTCAGTCATGCAAGATTGCTTCACTAGCTTTGACATCACATTCTTGAGACAACCCTGTTGTACTAACCTTTCATTGAAGTAGAAGTCATAAATCATAAAATCATAGACTGACACGACTGAAAGGAACATTAAAAACCATCCACTTTAATGAATCATTGAAGTCTATATTTTAATATGAATTCCTGTTAAACTAGACATCTGAAAGACTATGTTTGCTTATGATACTTTAGAATTTATTGATTGATCTTACATTAATCCCTGTTGAACTTATTTTTTTTTACTTTTATCAATATATCACCATGTATAGATTTTAGCAGATAATCTATGATCCTATTTATGTCCCTTGATTCGAAGAGAATTATATGTATGATTTTAACATTCGTTGTATTTTAGCTTTCTTAGATATTTTGTTTAATGAATCCAATTTTTTGTCATGTTTTTTTGGTTTTGATCCTGGTCTTTTATTTTTGTGTACTACTAGAAACCTTGGTCATACAAATGACAATATTGATTACTAATCATTCCAACCTAGGGGAAAACGAGTATTACATCTGAACTGTTTGATTTATCTTCCATTCTCTATACTTTTGCAGCTACAGCACAAAATCTAAATGCAAATAGATGAAGCCTAATTGTCTTACAATTATTCTACAAAGAGCACAACTACTTCAATTTAATGAGCATACTGCCATATAATATTACTGTTATACTACAGTAACTTCTAAAATGTTGCAGAAAAGTGTGAGAAAAAATGAGTTAGAGAGAAGGGTTGTCATGAAAAATTCTCTAATTGGGAACTATAGAAAGTGAATTCACTTCACATCTTTCCCCCACTTTCACTTCTAGACACAATTATGTCTGTCTAAGTAAAGGAAGCAACATAAAACTTTGCACTAGAGAGCATCTTTATAAAGAGGATAAATGAAAGTTTTCCTCTGGTGAGGAAAAAGAAATTCAGGAGCATAATTCATTGGGAAAGAAAATCATTTTTGTAAATATTGATGGGAACCCATGAAATACTGAAATGAAATTTCTATGACAAAAGATGAAGTTAATTTGCAGTCTTTAAAATGGTACTTCGTTACTTATATATGCTTTATTTTTAATGCTATATCTAAAATTTTAAGAAATAAAATTATAAGACATAAACTTACTTAAAAGTCTCTCCAGTTTGACTTATACTCAACATAAGAAAATTCAAATGTCTTATAAAATCTAACCATGTGATAGAGATGATAGGTAGATTATACTTTAAAAATCACCAAGTGCCAGAAAATTATGTTCATCGCTAATTCATAAAGCTGTTCACCTTGGCAAAAGAGCTCAAGTTGAATGCTACAGGGAAGATAATGAATTTTGTTTGTGCTGGTCAGCAATTTTTTTTAGTATTAATTGAGCTACTCATAACTATAATTACCTTTAATAAGATAATAATCATAACATAATCATAAACTATTGATACATAATAAATATTATTAAATATATTTCCTTGTACAGAAAGAAACTTTTTGTTAGAATAAGCACAACCCAGTGTCCTAGTTCCCCCTTCTGCAAGTCTGATTTACCTTTCACTAAGATTCTTTTTTTAAAGATTTATTTATTTATACAAGCACTGGGTACAGGCCAGATGCATGGGAGAGTGGGAAGACCCACCAGAGACAAAGTGGGGAACAGAACAGGCAGACTGACGAAATACACTGCTGAGGGGAGCAGCGGGTGATACAGGAGAGGTCTGCTGTGCCATGTGGGTCAGCTCCCTGGCTGGGGGATCAAACTCATGTCACAGTGGCTGCGGATAGCTTCATACTGCTGAGACTTTAACCTCTGAGCCACAAGGGAGGACCCTATTTTTAAAAAAAAATTAACCATAATCTAGACATTTAAAAATGTCCCTGTAGTAGGCAGAATTCGTATATGGCAGCATAAGATTCCCACCCCTACATGCACACTTTTTCCCAGATATTCACTCAAACACGAAGTACTGCTGAGAAGGGTCTTTGCAAATATAATTAAGATTTCCAAATCAGTTGATCTTAAGAAAAAGTGATTATCTGGGTGGGCATAAACTGTTTAAAAGGAGAGAGTTTTTTCCAGTGATAAAGAGGAAGTCAGAGAAACATACATATTCCAATTGGTCAAAAACCAGATACATAGATACATAGCAGCCTCCCCGGTGGTGCAGCGGTTGAGTGCTGGGTTGCAAAGCTGCCCACAGCCTCTAAAGTGCCGGTTCGATCCCTGGCCACGGAGTGAGGGTCCCACATGGCGTGCAGACCTGTCCTGCCACCCACTGCTCCCCTCAGCAGTGTATTTTGTCAGTCTGTCTGTTCTGCTCCCTGCTCTGGCTCTGGTAAATTCTCTTACCCTCCTGTGCTTCTAACTGTACCCAGTGCTTGTATAAATAAATAAATAAATCTTAAAAACAAACAAACAAACAGATACATATGTTGTAAATTGTTATGGGGAATCACATGGCAAGGAACTATGGATAACCTCTAGATTTTAAGGACATTCTAAGACCTCCACCATCAGTAAAAGGTGGATCTGACTCCTGTATCTGCAAGGGTATTAAGTCTAACAACAACCAGTCAGCTTGAAAGAAGCCTGTAAGCCCCATATGGGAACTACAGCTCTAAACAACACCTTGACATCAGCCAGGTAAGTCTGGGGAGCAGAGAATCCATCCCAGTCATGCCCAGCATTCTCCCTACACAGAATAAATTTGTGTTGTTTTAAGTCACTAAATTTGTGATATGTTAAGTAGCAACAGAAAATTAATATAATGCATGTACCCTAAGTGTCCAGCTCAATAAATTATCACAAAGTACAAACTAGTATCCAGAACAGGAAATAGTGTGACACCCCCAGGGCTGTTCTCACATTCCTTTCCAGTTACTCACCCACCATCCACCATTCCTCTATCTCTGTACCCAGGAGTAACAACTGCCCTGACTTTTAACAATATAGATTAATTTAGTCTAAGTACTTTAGATAAATGGATTCATATATTATATGCTCTTTTGGCTTTGTCTTCTTTAACTCAACTTCTTTAGCTGTAACAATTGTTGCAGGAAGTCAGAGAGACTTACTTCATTTTGCTATAGTGCTGTGAAAAGCAGAAATTTACTTATTCATTTGACTTACTGTTCACATGGGTAGCTTCCTATACAAGGCTATTACAAGAGTGATGCATTCCTGTATGTCTTTTGGTATACAGGATATTTAGTTTTAAAATAAAGAAGTGAAATGATTGGTCATTCCAGAAATCTGAGTAAAGAGGTGCAATGTTGCAAAAAGAGTATGTATTTTTGTTAAAACCCTCTGATTTTAGGTTGTTGACAGCTATATTATAGATGTGAACTGGAGCAAGTGACTTGATCTTCTTTACCCAATTTCCAAATTTCTAACATACAGTATTAAAAATATGACTTATTTTAAGGATTAGAATGTGTGCTTTTCAATACATTAGCCTGAGCTACAAGTGGTCATATAAATTTAAAAGTAAATTGTTTAAATTTAATTTCAAACCAACTTCCTCAGTCACACGAGCCATATTTCAATTTCTAAATGTGTTATTGGGCACTGCTGTAAGTATGTGAAGTATTTAAGACATCCCAGCACTCACATTTTTGAGGCATTCATTGCCCCACCAAAAAAAAAAAAAAAAGAAAAAAAGAAAACAAAACAAAAAAACCTAAATTATTCTGGCATCTACAGAAATTATCTTGATGATGCCCTGAAAGTTCTGTCAAATAATTTGAGGTATATTTCATTTTTCCTTCTCTTTCACTCTCCTTTCAGCGATATAAACAGTGAAACTGGGCCTCCCTGGTGGTGCAAGGGGTTAAGGCGCAACCAATGAAGCTTCTGCAGCCTCTGCAGTGTCAGTTCGATCCCCAGCCATCCAGGGAGCAACCCACATGGCGCAGCAGACCTCTCCTGACTTGCCCACTATTCCCCTCAGCAGTGTATTTCAGTCAATCCACCTGTTCTGCTGCCCACTCTGTCTCTGGTGAATCCTCTCACCCCCTCACACCGCTGGCCTGTACTCCAGCTCTTGATGCATAAATAAATTTTAAAAAATCTAAAAAAAAATGAAATAAACAGTGAGCTCCATCAATGGGGAGAGGCTGCTGCTGGACTTCTTTGCCTTTTTCCTCTGCGCAGGTTCCTAGAAGTGTCACTGTGCAGGACCACAAAAGACTGAGGCTGGCCTTTGTTCTCTGAACTAAAGTCTGATCTTGGATCCTCACTAATGCAAACCCTGCCTCTCACTGAATATTGTGACCAGCATTCATGTCAGTTTCCCCCTTGAAAATTCCATTTTTCTTTGAAATTCACACACAGGATTTTGTTGATGACTTAAGAATAATCTTGAGAACCACCAAGTTATTGTCAAAATAATTTCTCTTTGGAATGGATTTAAACTATGTCTCTTTGGTTATTTGCATTTCATCTTGTGATTTTGCTCTTTCATAGCTATGGTAGTTATTATCATTATGACATTATTATTTTTTATTAGTTGTATGTGAAAAATACCAAGATAGGTGCAATGGCAGTTGTAAATGTCATGGCCTTTGTCATTCAGAACATATAATGTAAGAAGGGAGATAAGATCTAATCTCAAATAATTATAATCTAAGGTAGATAATTTTATTTCTGGCAGTAAACATGTTTATCTCTATCATTTTCATTATACTTGTAAGTTTCAAATATGGAAATGACAGAAATTAGCAAACATCACCATCTGGTTTTATTTTGCCTTTTTATTCCTTTTTTTTCTACTTCAGAACCATTCATCTGTATAGACAAGAAAGCAACTATAATGTGATGTGATTTTAAGAAAACTAAATATCTCATTTGCATGATTTTTTTTTCCTCTCCAGGCTATCTGAAACTCTCAATTTCATTTTGAGGTTATTTACATCCATAAAACTCTTATTAAAACATAAAAATGTTCTTTAGGAGTTGACATATGAGAAGATTGTTTGATGATCCTTTGGTATCACCTGAACCCCAATAAACAGGGGTGCTTCTCAGAAAGTGTAATGAAGGGAATGAGGTGCCAGAAGAGGAGCAAGAAAATTGCTAGAGGTGGTTCATACCACATGCCCAGGCCTGGAAGATGTGCTGGGAAATGCCAAGAGCTGAAGAGCTGGAAAGAGAAGGATGAAGAAGGAGAAACATATCCGCCTACTCTGACAACATAAGGTCATGGTTGTGAAAATCCATTCTACTTCACCTACAATCTTGTCCTGGTCTGTGCCTACCAAATTTCATATACTTGTTTATTAAACCTTAATTAAATATCTCCAACTTGAAATCACAAGACCACATGGGAAAGTTTTTTTTTTTTTTTTCCAAAGAGTATGAGGTATTTTCCTCTCTATGAAAGACTTTGGAACACTTTGGGTTCACATGTGTGGTTTGAAAGTTGAACAAATTGGAACCACACAACCTATAAGCATAGCAGCCAAAATTCAAATTCATAAGGATTATAAAATGGTACCAGTATGTGGACAGATTGACAGATTACTAGGAAAGAAAAGGCACGTAAAGGAGAAGAGATTGTTCAAAAAAAGGTTTACTGAGTTGTTCTTACTGAAATAAAATAAATGAAGAATTATTTAGGTAAAAGCAGATTTTATAGTTTACCACAGCTATGAAGCTAGAGTCAAGATAATCCTGAAATATATCTCTAGAGATATCAAAATGCTGCAGCAATATCTGTAATCTGCCCCATACAAAATGAAGATGAAAATATACACAAGCCTTACACCACATATTATAAGCTCTTTGCTTCCTCTTCATTTCTATCAGGAAAATAGTCTTTCCTGTTAGATGTAGCCTTATGTGCACACCATGTGTGGGATTTCTAGCATGATATATACCTCATGTGCACTATTGTAGTACTGCTACTTACAGCTACTCTTTACATAGGTCAGTGATTCTCAGAGTTTGATCCACAGACTAAAAAGATCAGCGTTATCTGAGAACTTGTCAGAAATACAATCTCAGCACCACCAACACAGCCACTGCCACCCTACACCCTGGCCCTGAGGTAGGAATTCTGGAGCAAAGTTTCAGAGACTTGCCTTTTCACATGTCCCTCAGGTGACCTGACAAACACAGTAGCTACAAAGAATGATGGCTCATCATCACGAAAAAGGGAATGTGATTGAAAAAAGTAAATTCTCAATAGCCCTTTAACCATGAAGCAAAGGTGTATAGGAGACTCATAATTTCCCTCATTCCCCCTATTAAACATTTCCCAACATATTTTTGTGCAAAAGACCATTTAAGGAGGAATCACAAAGCATTCCTTCTTGGCTGACTTAGTCATATCACATTTTTGTCTTTCAATGAAAAATGCAGTGTTCAATGGCACCAACTATGAGAACCACCCAGTGAACAATCCCATGAAATCTGCAGTGTTAGATAAAATGGAAACATCAATAAATTATCACAGAATGCTATTATGATCAAAACTCTCATCTGTTTAGTCTTCAAATAAATTGCTTTTCATGAAGGAAAGTGAAAGTGAGCAAAAACTACCGCAAGAAATGGAGTTTTTTTAGAATTGCTCTCCTCCCAAGAACATTCTACTACAGCCCACAGTATTGAATGAGTAAGTCAAACTACTTCTGTAAAAAAGTGTTTTGGGCAGTGTGTGACTCACATTGCAAATTTTCAATATCGAACTCTGCTCATATCCAAGAATAAGATTATATTTTCAGATTTAAACATTAGTATTTATTCTATACTTTTTTCTAAAGCAAATAGAGAGAGAAGATACCATATAGAAAATGTATGTCTCTAACAGTATCAGATATACACACTCATATTGAACACAGTTCTAATTATGCTGGCCTGGATAAGAAATACTTTTGTGTGTACATAGGAAGTTTTTATGGACATAGAATCAACACTGTCTCCAAAAGGTTGGCACAGATAGGCAACTAGCAATTATATATAAATATACTTTGACAGAACAAATTAAAAATTAATAAATATGCTAATATTAAAGAATGCCAAAATGCCTACATATGCACAAGTATTTTCCCTCTGGCACAAAAGTTTCTATATTAATTTTTTTATTTGAGATAAAGAAAATAGACAAAAAATAACCACTGTCTAATTACTATTATTTATTTTTTATACTTATTTTTATTTATGCATACAAGAACTGGGGTGTAGGCCAGAGGTGTGGGGGAATGTGTGTGAGAGGATTCACCAGAGACAGAGTGGGGAGCAGAAGAGGCAGATTGACTGAAATCCACTGCTGAGGGGGGCAGCGGGCAAGACAGGGGAGGTCTGCTGTGCCATGTGGGTTAGCTCCCTGGCTGGGGATTGAACTCATGCCACTGTGGCTGCTGATAGCTTGATGATAGTGCTCAGACCTTAACCCCTGGGCCACCAGTGAGGCCCTCATTACTATTATTTAATAGCACTAGTAGTATTAGAAGCAGCAACAAAGAATTATATTGTGCTTGTCAGTTGGTTAGGCTAAAATGTTTTTCATATTAATTTATTTAACCTTTATAATAGTCAATGAAATATGTACACATATTCTCAACCCCATTTCACATTTGAAGAAACTGAGACATAGAAAGTTTCAATGATTTATCGAAGGGCATAGAGCTAGTAAGAAAAGAAGATGGGATTTGAATCCAGGTTATTGAACTTCAGATTTTATGTGCCTAACCCCTATTTTAGAGAGTCTCTATTAGAAAGAAAAGTATATTTCAACTTTGTTATGGAGACTATGACACATATAAAGCAGTAACATCTGAGAGTCAAGCAGCCACATGTCAAAAAAAAAATGATTCTGGGACTTAGAAGCTGGATCTAGACCTGCCATAATTTTTTTTATCTATACTGAATTTTTAGACTTCATGAATATATTTCAGTTTCCACATAATTTACCACCTTGGTCCCACACATATTGCTGATACTAAGGCAGGATAGGAAACTAGTTTAATGACAAGAGATAAGCTGTATCAGATACACACAATATCTCACAAAAATGAAACACAAATATATTTACTTTTTCTTCTCCAGGGACATACTAGTCACCCATCTAGTATATTCTTTGTGACCCTTTTTAAAGGAAAAACAGTGCTATGCTAGTGCCTTTGTGTGAATTGTAAAAATGACCTAATCTCAAGACACTGTATTGTGTCTATGAGACATTTGTTAAAATAAACTGTTTTAGAACAAGACACATGATTTCTATCTGCCAGAACATTCTTGCTAAAATAAATAAATAAATAAATGGCATATTTTATGTGAATGTCCCTACCATCGATATGGCATCACAGGTAGCACACAACCCCCGAGTTCGTAGTTAGTGCCTCTAAATCCACAGCCATCTAATGATCACTCTCTGAAGGCAGAGGCAGCAACTTTACAGCTGGGAATGCAAACACTCAGTTATGAGAATTTGCTCCCTGGAATTTAGCTCCCACATTCACCATAACACATGCTGCTGGTAGTAATTGGTGAGCACTAGTAACAGTGAGCTGAATTCCAGGCAAATTCTCAACCACCTGTACTGGAATCATCTGAGTCCAGTTGACAGCTGACACACAATCATGCCTGATAAGACCAGTAGTTTAGTGGCTTACGTGGAGTGGAGACCAAGATAATTACAGTGAAGAGGTCAAGAAACAAGGAGACCAGACCTCCCTGATGGTGCAGTGGTTAAGTCTCAGCGCTATGAAGCTATTGCCAGCCACTTCAGCATGAGTTCCATCTCCAGCAAGGGAGGTGACCCACATGGGGCAGCAGACCTCTTCTGTCTCACCCACTGCTCCCTTCAGCAGTGTATTTCAGTAGATCTGCCTTTTCTGCTCCCCACACTGTCTCTGGTGAATCCTCTCACACACACACCCTGCATCTCTGGCCTAAAGCCCAGTTCTTGTATGCACAAAAACATAAAAATAAATCTTTGAAAAAAAAAAAAAGAAACAGGGAGACCATATATTGGAAGGATTCTCTATTTTTAAATCACTGTCGATTATTTCAGGAATAATGAACAAGAAAGAGTCAACCAAATCAGAATCTCTTCAGGAATGAGAGGAGTGACAGGAGACCTATAGAAGTTTGCAATGAGAAGTAAGGGGAATGGTAAAATCTACCAGCAAAAGCTTCATATAGATATGTTTTCTTAGGGAGGAGAGAGAAACACTGTAGAAACAATCACGAGGAACAAAGAAGGACATTTCCAACCTTCAGAGTTTTATGAGGAATACAGGAGAGAGAATACAAACTTTAGAGAAGCAGTCACTACATAAGAAGGCTTAAGAAGACAACCGGTTTCACTTAGATTAAAATAGTAAGAAAACGTAGGAAGCAGTATTTTTCAAACTTAAATGGACCTGCAGCTCACCCAGAGATCTTATTTAAATGCAAATTCTGAGGTTTGGCCTAGGATTCTGCTTTACTTACAAATTTCCAGATGAGAAAACACTTTTTAAGGAAATTCCTGAATGAAGAAGGAAATGGTTTGGTGAATCAACAACTGGTGGAGGTTGGAGTCAGATGTCACGGTGAGGATAAGTCCAGGTGATGAATGACCGACCGCTGTGGTCTCAGGCCTCTTTGTTGACTCAGACAAAAGAGACTGGTGTGTGACTGGACTCACCCAATCATTCCTTCACAAACTGGAGGGGTCTAGCTATTAAAGTGGGAGAAGCAGATGAAGAATAATTTCTTGCCAGAGAACACAGAATTCTATTAGTTACTAGTTCAGAGTCCAATTGGCAGAGTCAGGGTGAGAGTGAGAGAGGGGTCTGGAAGTGCCTGGGGCTCTGAATGGCCACTGTCTGCTTTGAATGGTGTGCAGTTATCCCTCTACCGTCTTCCAGTAGGAATCTTCGAGGAAAAAAAAAATCAATTTGACATGGAAAAAGAAACAGGAAGGCATATATACTCTTCTAAATCCATTTCCTATTTCCCTGTTTTTTTAAAGATGTATTTATTTATGCATACAAGAATTGGGGTACAGGCCAGGGGTGTGTGCGGTGAGAGGATTCACCAGAGACAGAGTGAGGAACAGAACAGGCAGAGTGACTGAAATACACTGCTGAGGGGAGCAGCGGGCTAGTCAAGAGAGGTCTGCTGCGCCATGTGGGTTGCTCCCTGGCCGGCCGGGGGATCGAACTCCTGCTGCAGAGGCTGCGTCTTAACCCCTTGTGCCACCAGGGAGGCCCAGTTTCATCCCTGAGACTTTGAAAATACACCTCTACCCATACATAATTTATATTCTTATGAACTATATTAAATGCTTAACACATTAACATTTACCTCACCATAAAATTACCTAGAACCGGACATTATTAAAATGAGCCTGAAAATGAGGAACCTTGCCATTTTATCTATACATTAAAAAGGGTAAGTCTTCATTTGAAATTCCATATACAGTTAGAATATGTAAACTAATGATATAACCATATACATTTTTGGGGACTATAAAAATTTCATTTCAAAGTATAATACTAAAAGAAACTAAAGTAATCATGCAAATATCTTTCAGAGATGTGTAACAAAAAAATGTATGAAGCTTCAGCATCTCACTATAACTAGCCTTTTCCACTAGTATAATATAGTCAATCATCTTGAAATACTGAAATGATCTCAAATGATAATTAAAAACAAGGTATTGACAGCCAAATACGAATATGGGTACAGAGTCCAAATTCCTCATCATACATATTTTAAACATTAGCATGTTTAAAATAGTAATAAAACATCCATGCACTTTTCATGGGTACACAAATTTTATCACCGCAGGAGTTTTAGTACTGCCCATTAGCACAGCTGCCAGAAACCTCAAATGAAGCAACAATTAAAAAGCGTGTATGAGAATTACTTCATTTGTTTTTTTTTTTTTTTTAATACTACTAATCATCAGAGAGTTCAAGATTAATAGGATAAAGACCTCTGGGTTCCAAAGTAAGTTATGGTGAAATGACAGAAATACTTTCATGAACAAATATTTGGCTAGCAACTGAAATGAATGTCAAGGACAGTGGAATTTTAAAATTAACACTGAAAGCAAGTTCTTCTGAACCTGGATTTCTGGTACTCTCACGCAATAAGCCATTCCTCTTTTTCAAGCAGCCCACTAAGGGGTTCTATTTTAAGTCTACAGAGGAGTCTTCTGATGGCTTGAAAAAATCAGGCAGGCCAATATGATCATGGATGGCTTAGCGGGTATCTCTATAACAGCATCAGGGACTCACATACATCTCTGAATGCTGTGATGGCCTAAGCATCAGTAAGGTGGGAGGCTGCCACTACTAAATCCGTATTTACTGCAGAGCAACTCTGCAGAGAGAGCTCTGTGAGAGAACTGATGGTAGCCGGCTTCCCAAGCAGCTGCCATGTGGTTAGGGAACATAAGCTGAGTGGGCAGAAGAACCCTCTTAAGGAGTTACTGAAGCACAACATTCAGATTAGGTGGCATAGCTGTGGACTCCCGGGAGCAAGAGTGGCAGAGCCGATAGCTCTTTTCTATCCTAGCTGTCAGGCAGACCGTGAGCAGAAGCAGCAGGGTGACAGACTGCCACTTCAGTTACTAGCAGACGGCTACATATCATTAAAGACGTGGAGGTATAAAAATTACTGTACCGAAACGCACAGTTCTATAGTCAGGAGAGACCTGTCCAGGAGTCCCACATGAAGGCATCTGGTAGGCTTTTTATTCAAATAATAGATACATTCTATTAGAAAATGTAATTCAAGGATTTAATCCAGAAAAATGATTTATTATACAACCACTAGTTTTACCAGCTCTAGATATGAGAACAACTTTTTAGCTGTTTTTCCCCCACCCTCCCCAAAATATTCTATGTGCTGCAGAAGATGCTCTTACCAAAAGAAGAAATATAAATCACAATTAGAAAAGATCAGAATCTTTCCAGTTCCATTCACCACCCTGTGAACTTGGATGAGTTTCTCATTGAGCCTCAATTTTTTTCCTCTTTAAAATGGGGATAATCATAGTTAATTTTCATGATTTTCTGAGTATTAATATTTTTATTTATTTTTATTTTTTTAAAGATATATTTATTTATTCATACATGCACTGGGTACAGTCAGAAGCGCGGGAGGGTGAGAGAATTCACCAGAGCCAGAGCAGGGAGCAGAGCAGGCAGAAGGACCGAAGGACACTGCTGAGGGGAGCAGCGGGCGGCAGGAGAGGTCTGCGCGCCATGTGGGACCCTCCTCCCGTGGCCGGGGAGCAGCCGGGGATTGAACCGGCGCTGCAGAGGCTGCGGGCAGCTTCGCAACCCAGCGCTCAACCGCGGCGCCACCAGGGGAGGCCCACTAATATTTTTAAATGACTGGGATATGGTAGGCATGAAACACATGGAAGTTGCAATAATTAGTCCTCGTTAGAAATAAATATCCTTTATATTTGGAAGGTTTTTCTCTGTTGTGAAATGCTTTTGCATACACTCTCATGACCTAAGCAGAACATTCTTATTAGCATTCTATAAATAAAGGATCTAGGATGTAATGAGAGTGACTTGCAGAAGCTTGTAAGTGACAGATATCACAATGAACATCAAGTTTCTAGATGTCAATTCCGATGTTCTTTGACTCATGTTTCTAAATCATGCATTCAATAGTTTTATTCAAATGATTTGCTGGTTTTTAACTGTGTTGTGATAAATGTTCAAAATACAGAGACTATGGAATAATGAAATAAAAAATATTCAAGACCCCATTACACAGATTTTGTTTCGAAACCTCTCATCCCTCTCGCTCTCACGTGCTTTTGCGTGCTCTCGCGTGCTCTCACGTGCTTTTGCATACTGTTGTGATCTCGCATGCTTTTGCATGCTCTCGCGTGTTCTCACTCTTGTGTGCTCTTGCGAGCTCTCACGTGTTCTCGCATACTCTCGCATGCTTACGCTCTTATGTGCGCTTGCGTGGTTTTGCGCGCTCTCGCGTGTTCTCGCGTGCTCTCGCTCTTGCGTGCTCTCGCTTTCTCTCGCGAGCTTTCACGAGTTTTCGCGTACTCTCGCTCTCGTGCTCTCGCGTGGTTTTGTGTGCTCTCGTGTTCTCGCGTGTTCTCGCGTGTTCTAGCTCTCGCATGCTCTCGCGTGGTTTTGCGCATTCTGCGTGTTCTCGCGTGCTTTCGCTCTCGCGTGCTCTCCCTTGCTCTCGCGTGCTCTCGCGTGGTTTTTCACGCTCTTGCGTGTTCTCGTGTGCTCTCGCTTTCTCTCGCGAGCTTTCACGAGCTTTCGCGTGCTCTCGCTCTCGTGCTCTTGCGTGGTTTTTCACACTCTCATGTGTTCTCGCGTGTTCTCGCGTGTTCTAGCTCTCCCATGCTCTCGCGTGGTTTTGCACGCTCCCGCGTGGTTTTGCGTGCTCTCGCGTGTTCTAGCGTGCTCTCAGTGCTTTCACGTGCTCTCGCTCTCATGTGCTCTCGCGTGGTTTTACGCACTCTTGCGTGCTCTTGCTTGCTCTCGTGTAATTTTGCGTGCTCTGGCGTGCTCACCTTCTCACGTGGTCTCACGTGTTCTCGCATGCTCTTGCTTCCGCATGCTCTCCGTGCTTTCAGGTGCTCTCGCTCTCAAGTAGTTTTTCGTGCTCTTGCTTACTCTTACTCTCACGTGCTCTTGCTCTCCCCCTCTTGCTTCTTCCTTCCTATCTTCTCTCTCTTTCCCCACACTCTCTCAACGTTGGTGGTGGGGGGGATGCATCATAAAAGACATCAGACATTACCCATAGAGAAAGGAGTGGTCTCTGATTCCCACATAGGATATATTTGCATATTTTTATAATTGGTGTCATCAAAATAATAGAATATCATACAAACATTATACAATTTGCTTCTTTCTCTTAATACTGCACTTTTGAGCTCTACTCATGATGAAGATATAGTTAAGGTCAATAATTTTAACTGCTGAATAGCATTCTGTGCTATAAATATAACTTACATATCTGTGATTTATATAATCATTAATCTCCTTTTCAACGGACTTAATTGTCCTAATCAATTATTTGGAATTTGTGAAAGATTTCTATTTGGAATTTATGTGTACTTAACTGTGTAGTATGTACTATGAGGCTAGAATATTCATCTTTTTCTAATTGACTAGAGTTTTCCAACAGCTACATGGAGAATAATATTGTCAAAACAATATACATTAATACTTACGTAGTTTCAATGTGTTACAATCTAAGAAATTTTTCTTAAAACCTTCAAATAGGTTGACAATATGAAAAATATTTAAGGCTTTTTATGTAAGACATTTTGAAGAAAATCTCCTAGGCTTGAAAAAGATAATGATTGCTATGTATTCTCATAAATTTTAACTTTCACTATTAGCTCCTATGGATTTTTGGAATGCAAATTTCTGTTTTATATATCTCATCATCTTCTATTTGTTTAGTTTGCCAGATATATATTGCTTCCATTTCTGATCATTCAAATTTTAATATTTTGCTTTAGGTGTTTCTTTCATAAACCATGTACATCTAATTTTCAAGAATCAATTCTACTGTCTTTAATCCTTTTGAGTTTAATCCATTTATATTTATTTCTTTTATTAAGACATGCCATTTTTTCTATAATTTAAGTTGTCCTGTATACTAATTTTCTTTCTGCGGTCTATGTTTTAATAAATACATTTAATTTTATATGTAACTCATAAATTGAGAGTTGGTCCATATATTATTCCTCATTCTTTATAAAACAAATACCTGATTCAAATATCTTCTACCTATAATCCATCTATTGTTTGAAAGTCTTTTCATTAAACTTTGCTTTTAAACAATCCCCAGCTTTTACTGTCTTTTTAAAGTTCATATGTTTAGGATTTACTATTTTTCTGTTCATCATTGCTTCTTTCATCCAATTTCTTCTAGATTCATTTTTCTTCTTTCTGACAAAGGTCTACTACAAGTGGTTATTTTATATGTGAAAACTTAACTCTATCTTTAATTGATTATAAATGCCTTTATTTATCTTTCTAAGATTTCAAATAAATGTTAGTTTTGGAAATAGTTGTTTGCAGAACAAATGAATATATATATATATTTAATTACTTGGTACATCAAATATAAACATTTTTTATAAAAACCTTATGTAATAGCAAGTCATAAAATCTCAGCAATTAAGTGATTAATGGAACCATTTAAAAGATTTTCACAAAAGATAATAAAATTGCTTTTTAATTTATCTCATGGAGCTGATTTTCAAAATTTATCATAAAACTTAATTGTGAAAGCAAATTTGTGTAAGCAAATAAGTTCTTCCACTGTACATCACAAAACTGATTCAATGTAGCTAATTTCTCAGGATTTTTTATCTACATTTTCATTCAGGGTTAGTATTTTTCATGTGAAAATGATTAAATAACAGATTTTATTTGCACTATTAATCCCAGAAATGTGTATTAAGATCACTACCAAAAAAAAATCTCTACATGTAATTGTTATGGTAGGATCAACCTCCCCAAAAATGTTCAGACAGGCTTTTTCTAATATATGTCACCTTTGGATGTGGAACTAAGGTCAACAGAGGTTCTGTGAACCTGGGGAGAGATTGTTACCATTATTTTAAGAATGCAGATTACCTAGATTTAGGGATATCTCCAGAAACAAACATCAGAGAAACCTATATATGTGGCAGGCAAACATGTAACTACAGAGCATCTGGTCTTCATCAAATGAGTCACCTTCTCCTCACCATGTGAGTCCCCCTTCTCTCTCTTTGAAATCCCCGGCCCCTATTCTATTCCTTAGCTCAAAATATACTCATTTTGCCTCATTGCTTTTAGGAACTATATCCATGTAGATTCTACACACGTGTCATTAACTTTGTTCCTTCTTGCACTGATCTGTCTTACATTAATTTGTGTGCTTGTCCAGCCCAAAGAGAACTCAGAAGGATGGGTGAGTTTTCCCCTGCATCCCATTGCTATAAAAGTTCCTACACCCTTGAAGAAACATTTGCAGCAAGAATACTACATTTACTTTTAAAGATATGATTCAGGGGCATCCCTGGTGGTGCAAGGGGTTGAGCACCATACTATGAGGCAATCTGCAGCCTCTGCAGCCCGAGTTCGATCCCCCAGCTGGGGAGTAACCCACATGGCGCAGCAGACCTCTCCAGTCTCACCTGCTGCTCCCCTCAGCAGTGTATTTCACTCAGTCTGCCTGTTCTGCTCCCCACTCTGTCTCTGGTGAATCCTCTCACCCCCCACACCTCTGGCCTGTATCCCAGCTCTTGTATGCATAAAAAAAATCTTAAAAAAAAGATATGATTCAGTTACTTTAAAATGTATAGCCATATCCTAATTTGATAACAGACCCATATGGACTTTATGGCTAAACAGACATGACGTGTAAGCCTAGCTACTTGGTGATGTACATACATGTGTCGAAGCACGAGTCCTGCAATACTTCAATAATGGATGAGACACTGCTTTATCTGTTTCTATGAAACAAGCACCAGGGAGAGTTTCACTGTCTAGTTGTATTTCTCATCTGTAACACTAGATTGGAGTGCTATATGGCATGTTTCTGTCTTAATCTAGAGAATAAGTGGGACACTTATTCTGTCATTTTTGGATATGTGCTGTACAATTTCCACAAGAGAGAAAACAAATGACTATGAAAGAGGTCACAATGCATGGTAGCTTAAACAGCATAGAAAGAGTTGGGGTTACTATGAGACAACATAACCAGCTTTTTTTTTTTTTCTAGGCACCTATTTCTATTATAAGGTATTGGGGATGTCATGAAAAAAATCAGTAGAGGGCTTTCCCCAGTGGCGCAGCGGTTGAGCGCTGGGTTGCGAAGCTGCCTGCAGCCTCTGCAGCACCAGTTCGATCCCTGGCTGCTCCCCGGCCACTAGAGGAGGGTCCCACATGGCGCGCAGACCTCTCCTGCCGCCCGCTGCTCCCCTCAGTTGTGTACATTGGTCCTTCTGCCTACTCTGCTCCCCGCTCTGGTTCTGGTGAATTCTCTCACCCTCCCGCACTTCTGACTGTACCCAGTGCTTGTATAAATAAATAAATCTTTTAAAAAAATTTAGTAGAAGTCCTTGGGGCTGCAGTCTTTAAAAAGATGAGATTGATTTCTGAGTCCATCTATCTACACCATCTTGGGAAGACTCATTTTTAATTCACTATAAATTTCTTACTTTGAGAGGAAACATTTAACCAATTGTCCCTGTTCCCTAATTAAGTACACTTAGATTTGACAACAAAGCACTGGCTTCACCATAGGAAACAACTAGAATGTCTCTTGAAACCTGACCCCTTGTGCCTTCTCTGAAATGAACTCTGCATCAGGAAAACATGAAGTAGCTCATAACCAAGAACTCAGTCAAATGATTAAGTAGGAGAGTATTTATGTATTTATTTATTGAAAATGTGCTGAGTCAACGAATACCTTCCTTTTTCTCAACTGACTGAATTCCTTTAGGAAAAATTATACTGTATATCTTCAGAGAAGAGTTTACTTAAGTAAAAGAGAGCTGGATACAGTTTCTCTTCAAACATGACCAGACTGATGAAAAATAAAACATGTGGGGACTCCCTGGTGGCACAAAGGGTTAAGTGTCAGCACTATGAGGCAGTCTGCAGCCACTGCAGCACAAGTTCAATCCCCAGCCAGGGAGCAGCACCCACATGGCGCAGCAGACGTCTCCTGTCTTGTGCGCTGCTCCCCTCAGCAGTGTATTTGAGTCAATCTGCCTGTTCTGTTCCCCACTCTGCCTTTGGTGAATCCTCTCACCTGCCACACCTCTGGCCTGTACCCCAGCTCTTGTATGCATAAATAAACAAATCTTTAAAAAAAAAGAAAAAAGAAAACATGTGCATGTTCTGTCTACAAAATCCACACTCACCCTCACAGGTGTACTTCACTGTGCTCAATTTGCTGAGTCAATCAATTCCATTTTGTAACAAATATATATGAACATCTATGCACCTATGTATTATATCTAGGACATATTTTGCCCCACTAATTAGTGGGTCAGCAAACTAACTCAGCTGCACTGTTTCTATAAATAAACCTTATTGTAGACCATTTTTTACATATGCCTGCTTTCCTACTCCAACAGTAGAGTTAAATAGTTGCAACAGACCATGTGGTCACAAACCCTAAATTATTTTTTTGAGGTAACCTTGGTTTACAACATTGTGTATTATTTAGAGGTATAGGATGGCACACTTCAAGTGTTATTATTATGTTACCACACCACAGTCACTACCAAAACACCCACACTCCTTCCCCATAGTCCACTGTGCCCCCCTCCGCCTCTGGTAGCCTCAATTCCATAGTCAGATTTTCAGGGTTATTGATTTGGCTTTATCTGACCCTTTGTTTTGTTTCTCTATATTCCACTTATCAGCAACACCAATTTAACTACCTGTCCCTTTAAGAAAGAGTTTACCAGACTTTGCACTAATTGGTTCATTTAAAATAAATACAGCAAATATACATGCATAATCAATAAGCTTTCCAGTTCCTTGCTTCTGTACCTAAAGTCCATTTCTAAATATTTTTAAGGACTGCAATACAATAAACTGAGGTTAATACTTTTTTCTGTGCAAGTATTCTTTGCACAATGATGACATGGTTTAGTTAATGAGAGTCTGCGCTAGCATCATGGCCAAGGGAAAGTCTGACTTGACCTTTTCATTCAATAAAGATCCAGTTAGTATCTATATTGAGGGACAGAATTTGAATATGTAATGGTATATATCAGCACTTCATTGAGCCTAATGAAGGCTTAGGTATTGATTAAGCAGGGTGCACCTGACATTTAAGAACCATTGATGAGCTCAGAAATGGGTAGTTCAAATGCCCAAATTAGGAGGGAAGAGTTTAGATGACATTCATTGTTTTTCTTTTCTTAATAACTGTTAGTATTATAGCATTAATATTTGTAGAGTTCTAAAAAGGGGGATACATAAGTGATTTAACTATTACAATGGTATCTTGAAAAGTTTTATAATCTACAGTGTTCTTTATTTGGTGATAAATCGATTGCTTTTGTTTTATATACATTTGAAATCTTTTACTTAAATGAGACATCTCTGCAATGAAAGAACATGACAATTCCTAAAGAAGGCCTCAAACAAAAGATCAGACATTTAACATAATAAACGGATATGAGAAGTATAATCAATTCCACAATTCAATATAATTGACATTGACACAATTTGTCAGCACAGTTTCAGGTTTCTTTGGTCACAAATTCAAGCAGCATAATGATCCAGTTTATTCTAGTCAAGAGCCTTAATCCATGACATCTCAATGAAATTTAAAAGCATGATTAGAATTAGTCTGAGACATTGATTTGTCACCGAGGGGAAGGATAAGATGAGTGTAATATATAAGGAGCAGGGCTCTCAGATTGAAAGATACTTCAGCGTTCTACTTGATTGATGTCACTGGGTGATTGGAATTTTTTTCATTCCAATCAGTGATTCTCAACTTTGGTTGTATTTTAGAAGTACCTAGAGTTAATTAAAGATAACATCAATTATTAAGAGTCCACTCCGGGCCAATCATATGAGAATAGCTAGCGGTAAGACTCAAGAATTGCTAGTTCTTCAAAGTTCCCCAGTTTACTCCAATAAATATCTAGTGCTGGGAACTAGTGGGTAGATTAAAAAGATGAGGCAGGGTTTCCCATCAGAACTCGGAAAACTCAAACACAAGTACAAGATTTTTAGAACCTTTTGATGGTGAGGATATTAATAAGTTGTGAAACGATGTGATAATTCTTAGCTCTCAGTTGCCTGAATTTATTTAAACTGAGTATTGAGTTAACTTCCTCACAGAAGATAATCAAAAGGTCAGGACATGATATGCTTATTCTGGAACTACAAAAATATTAAAATCTCAGATTAATTAACTTTGTTGGTGCAGCACATGTGTGTCCTCTCCTTTGGAGATTGATATTCTTGTACATGGCAACCTCCATCCTGAAGATTGTTGCCTACAGTTGGACAATAGATCCTTTGCTTTTATGATCAAATAAGGAAATCTGTGGAACATGAAGTTGGAAAATAAAGCTAGTAAAGTCTTGATTTTTTAGAAGATTGATGCATTTGATATACATGCTCCTTAAATGAAGCCCATATGAAATGCATTCTAATAACTTACAGACACAGAATCTAAGTGGCTTAATACAAAATTTCAGGAAATTTTGTTGAGATTATTACTGAAAGATAGGCCTCCCCAAGATGTTCAGAACAGTCTTCCCAAGATGTGTCACTTTGGCATGTGGGTTATTTCAAGCTACAATGAATGGAGGCCCTGCAGGCTCAAGCAAAACTTTTGCCACTCCCTGAACTACCTACAAGAATGAAAACTGAGGGAATCACTCAGAATTTTTACCAAAAATAACCTCTCTGTCAGAGAAACCTATCTATGCGGCAGGGCAAACATCTAACTATAGAGCATCTGGTCTTGGTCATATGAGTTCCCTCCCCTCATCACCTGTGTGACCCCCTCTCTTCTTGGAGTCCAAGGCCCTGTTCCTTTCCTTAGGCAGGTCATATATACCTTCATTCTGTACTATCACTTTTGGGATCTTTATCCATGTAGATTCTCCATCTATATGTAATTAAATGTTTTTTTTCCTCCAATTACTCAGCTTGAAATTAATTTGCTTATTTGACCAGCCTGAGGAAAATTCAGAGGGGTAGGGGAAATTTCCTGTACTCCTACATTATTTATTAGGATATTGGGACTCTCCCAAAGTATGATTTAGTACTCATTTTATTCTTAGACCTCAAAATGCACTGAGTAGTTTTGGAAATTTTGTGTGTGTGCACCCAATTCTCATGTGTCTTCATATAAGGACAAATCAATTCTAGATGGCAGTGAGTATTCATGTATTCAAACACTGAAAAACAGTTATTGACATTCTGCAAAATTATTGTACTCCTAAGTTAATCTATTTCTAAAAAAAAAAACTTCATGTTCATGAAAGACAAAGAAAAGCTGAGACACAGTCTAGAATAGATTATCCTAAAACACGCATGAATAGAGATTGAATCCTATATTGGTAAAAAATGCTAAAATTATACTTTGGGACAATTGTGAAATTTGAATACGGACACTAGATTGGGTAATAATACTGTTAAATAATCAATTTTCTGACTTTGTTATTTATACCGAGGCTATATATGAGAACACTCATGGGGTTCGGGGGGGGGGTTGGGAGGTAAAGGGGTGGGGGGAGAGAGGGGGAGAGAGAGAGGGATGATAAAACAAATAAGACAGATGTCTGAAGGATAATCTGGTTAAAGGGTGTATGATCTTATCTTGCAACTTTTCTAAAATGTTGCAAGCATCTTAAGGGGAAACTAAAAAAATGGTTATTAAACATTGTATATGCAGGCACTATTGTAGATTAACAAGTATCAGTTAAAATAATGCAGTTGCTAGTGAATAAAACCAGGAAATAAGTAAATAAGCTAGATAATTTTGAAGAGTGATATCATGACAAAAATATACTAGTACAATAATGTGATAGAAAAAATGGTATGGAGTACGTTATTCATATATGTTCACACCGGAAGGCTTCCCAGAGGAGGTGATATTTAACTAACCTAACCATCAGGATATGTGAGGAAAGGGCATTCAGACAGATGTCCTTGAGTTCGGACAATGCTTTGTAAGATAAACAAGGGAAGGCCATTTTATTTATTTTTTAAAAATTTATTTATTTATACGGGGTAGAGGCCAGATGCACCAGAGGGTAAGAGGATTCACCAGATACAGATCGGGGAACAGAACAGGCAGACTGACTGAAATCACTGCTGAGGGGAGCAGCGGGCAAGAGAGGAGAGTTCTGCCGCACCATGTGGGACCCTCGCCCTCCAGCAGGGATCGAACTGGCGCTGCAGAGGCTGTGGACATCTTCACAGTGCTGCGCTCAACCGCCTGCACCACCAGGGGAGGCCCAGGAAGGCCATTTTAAATCCTGCTTAGTGAACTACCAGAAAGTTTGTAAAGGACTGAGGTTAAAGACTAGATCACTCTAATTGCATCAACGAGTTCTGGGTTGGTCACTTTGCTCTCTTAAGGATATCAGGTTGAGACAATTCTGGATCCCAAAGGCTACAGGTAAAAGTGCTGCCATGAAAGACAATCCTTAGGTCAATTTACCAGTCACAACAGGAGTGGATTATCCCATAGATTAATGTGACAGCAGGTTAAACTTGAGGGTAAATGCAGCTTGGCTTGGCTCTTCTGGAGAACAAACTACAAATTGAATTGTTGCCTTTGAGTTACACTTTCAATTCTCCAGATAAATAAGTAAAATAATAAGTTGGGCTTGAATTTTAAAAGTGCTAATTAATATTTATAATGTATTTCCTTATAACATATAATTTTACCCATAGATTATTTATGGACCCCCCCAAAATACACAGACTAGGTTTCTTTAAATTTTCTTTTTTTAATTTTATATATTTTTTACATCATTTTTCATTTTTTTCTCAATATATACATTTTCGCCTTGGTTATAGTCCCCATATAATTCCCACCCCTCTTGTTTTGACCCTAATCCCTCCTCCCCTCCCCCCACCCCATAGTGTGTCTCTGGTTTATAGTTGCTTGTTGACTTTGATTTTTACTTTATTATAATTAGTCTTTTTCCTGGCCCCTTATTTAGGTTTTCTAAATTCCTGCTATGAGTGAGACCAACTTTATTATTTTTTGTTGTGTTGTTTCTTACATCCCTCCCCCATCAGCTCTATTTACCAAGAGAACAGCAAAGGCTGTGCCCCCCACCCCCAGTGTGTCCAGTGCAGCCCTTCTAAGACATGCCACCTTGGCATGTGGACTCACTCAAGTTAAGGTTCACCAAGGCACTTCACAAGAAACTTTTATCATTACTTTAACTACCTCAAAGAATGAAGATCCAGGACATGATCGAGAATTAGGATTTTTACCAGAAACAACCTTTCCACCAGAGCAAACTATCTATATGTCAGGACAAACATCTAATTACAGCACATCTGGTCTTTGTCATGAGTCACCCCCTCTCCTTGACATGTCACTCCCCCTCCATTCTTCTTGAGGCCCCAGGGCCATATCCCTTTGCAGCCAGAAAAGAACCCAGAGGGATAGGGGGACACCACTTCTTTCTCCCTATAACAGCAACCATAAAACATAAAGGGAGATGCGAGTGTTAGATAAAACTTTTTTCATCTGGCTCTTGAATCGAAGGATAAACAATGCTAGAGCTAATTTTTCTTAGAGGCCGATAACTAGAATAAATCAGGAATCCTCAAGGTATCATGAGTGTGACTTGTAAATATTCTCCATTCTTAAGTAGCTCTCTCAATATTTCCGTCCCTTCATTGAGTGTGATCTGTTGTGTAAAGTAATAATTATCATCCATATCTCTGGGAAATGAGACCATGGTGGATTCTGGCTCCATCCACCCTATGGTGGAACTTCTCTGCCACCTTCTTTGCATCTTGAAACATTTATTATAAGATTAATTTGGCATTTGTTATTACAGATATTGGTTGTTCCCTGCACCAGCACTCAAATCATTACTAGCTGCCTTCTCGTTACCTTCAGCAGTTAACTGCTGTAAGGTGAACTTTATAAATAAGCCACATGTACAGCCTCTTCACAAATACAAAAATATTTGCTCCTAATTATTTCACAAACATAATAAATCACTCCTATGCAAGCCAGAGGTGGGGGAGGTAGGAGGATTATTAAAAGTATTTTTATAGCAAAAATTAGAGAGGAGAGGACAAAAAAGGCAAAGTCAGGCAAAGGCCTGAAAGCGGGTAACCTCACAGCATGCTGGAAATATTGATAGAAATGATTATTTTAGCTTAGGAGGGAAAAAAAAAAAAACTAATGAGATTTGCTTCTTGACTGCCTGTCTGTCTTCTCCTGCTCTGCCTCACACACTGCACTCACCTGATCATTATTGGTCTTTGTACAAGCCAATGTCTTCCTTATAATAGGCCCTTGTATTTGCTCTCCTGCTAACTCTTTCACTGCAGAAGTTCACAGGGCTACTCCTTCACTTCATTCCAGTCTCAAATTGTCTCCTCTATGCAGCTTTCCTGAGCGTTATGCCAAAATTGGTAATGTCTTTCTCTACTACTTTACTCTGCTATGTCTTAATACAGACTTATTACCACTGGGAATTTTATCCATCTATTAATTTTTGTATCTCCCGTTATCGGTCTCCTGCCTTAGACTGTGTCTTTTGAAAAGGCAAGCAGCCTTGTTAGTTTCATTCACAATTGTATTCCTCATTCAAAGAATACCGTCCAGTGCATAAAAGGCACTCAATACACTTAACAGAGAACGTAGAATGAATGAATTCTCATGTCATCCATAATAAAAGGAAATGATAAATTTTAAAAAAGCAATCAATAGGATTTTTCACTTCAAAGTAGACCTCAGGAAAGTTGATATTGTAAGGCATTTAAAACTTCTCCTTTTATTTTAAGAAAATTCTTAAATTTTATTTAATTCCTTGTATTAGCAATTGCAGGCAAGGGTGAAGAGAAATTTCCCCCTACCCCTTTAAGTTCTTTGCAGGATGGTCAACTAATCAAAATATTGGACAAATTAGCAAGAAAACAAGGCTAAATTTAATACATAAGTATGGAGAATCGAGATGGATGTACATTCTGGATGTACACTGTGGAGTAAATGGGACAACATAAGGGTTTATATCCTAAGGAAAGGTATGAGATAGTGGCCTGCAGCTGTAAGGAGAGAGGAAGGTGATTCATATGACAAAAATAAGATACTGTGTAACTATATGTTTTCCCTAACATATAGATAGGTTTCTGCAACAGAAAAGTTATTTCTGGTGATAACTCAAATCCTGGATAATGACCCAAATCATTCTTGTAGGGAGTAAATAGTAATAATTTCTCTTGAAAACTGCAGGGCCTTGATTGACCTTAGCTTGATATAATCCATATGCCATGATGGCACGTATTGGAAAACCTGTACTGGACATCTTGAAGAGGCCCACCAGAATAACTTGGGGAGGCCTAGCCCTCATATTCTTCTATGTTTTTGGCTGAGACATCCTCCCTCTGTAATGAAAGATTCACAGGAGAAAAAGAAATAAGTTTAATAATATTTACACCTCCTGTATACATGGGAGATACTGAAGAACACTAATTCCCTGAATTGGCCCAAGTCACCATCTTCAGACTCATCTTCAGCTAAAGGCAAAAGATTTTATGGGGAGGGAAAATCCAGTTATGGGAAGTTTCAGGGGTAAGGCTGTTATGCAGATTTAAGTCCATTTGTCTTTACTGATACTAGTTTCCAGAGATTTGGTTGTCTTCCTCTTCCTAGTACGAGAGGAAGACACCCTTCTAAATGCAAATGCCCCTTACAAATTAGTAACTTCTAAGGGTGTTTCAGACTTTCTGCCATGTATGTCCTTTTTTTCCCCCAATAACAAGCTCAGCTCAAAATAATTTTTAATCCAGTGACTCAAGTTCGGGGTGGCAATTTCTCATTATAAGTCCAGTTCTTTTCAAACATCAGCAATTTATAGTTTAACAAGAAAGATCAAATGCATGTAAAATACAAGTCATCCTTCATGTCAGGTAGGGAAAATCTATGATGGTCATGTAAAGGCAAGTTTTCAAGATGGGACTGAGTTTTTGGTAGTGGTATAAAGTGTTTGAGTGGTCTAGGCAACATTTGTATTTTCCATTCTTTTTTTTTTTTTTCCTGTTGCAGTCATGCAATCCCTACTCAAATCTGTGAACTATCACCATCAAGGCCTAATTCTTCATGATTCTCCATTAACTTTATCACTTATTACAAAGAATCCAAATGTAAATTCTGGGTGATTTGTAAATTCATTTTTCCTTGATAGATACAGCTTGGTCAGAAAATATGACATTTTCTCTGAGAATGCCAGTCTTTTTTTAAAAAAATTACATAACTGACATTGGCATTCTAGAACCAGATTCTTTTCCAACACAGATTCACTCAGTTATAGGTTCTCAAGTTAATATAATGTTAAAGGACTGTTCAAGCATCACCTCTAAGGGTGTTGAAATGCTCTGTATTTAGGAAAGCCAATGTAAAGGAATTTGATTATATCATAATTACCCTCTTGTACAGGGTAACAGTAGGACCACATTTGAAGCACATTTGTACTTCACAAGTTTTTCATTAGGGATGCTTGCCATCCTTGGATGTTTATGATGAAATGAATTGGTTTTCTCAGTATACATACCTCTGACCTACTCTTTTCCTTGACCACCTAAATTTTTTTTTTTAAGATTTATTTATGCATACAAGAACTTGGGTAGAGGCCAGAAGTGTGGCGGGTGAGATGATTCACCAGAGACAGAGCAGGGAACAGAACAGGCAGACTGACTGAAATACACTGCTGAGGGGAGCAGCGGGCTAGACAGAGGAGGTCTGCTGCACCATGTGGGTAGCTCCCTGGCCAGAGATCAAACTCTTGCTGCAGTGGCTGTGGACAGCTTCATAGGTTGCATCCTAACCCCTTGAGCCACCAGGGAGGCCACCCTTTACCACCCAATTATAATGCAACTTTTTACCATATCTATTGTCCATTAAAAGGTTTCTATAATCTTTATTCTTTGGCTTCAGCCAATATCCTAAGACCTGAAAGTCACTGCTACTTTCAAAGAGAATGAAGGAAGTAATTAGAAGATGTTGTATTAATTATTTTGATAATATTTTTATTGTATGCATATTAGATGTAAGGAAATGTGCTGAGTCCTAATCGCTGTTATAGAGCAATTACAAAAGCTATAAAGAAACTAACATAGCCATGCTTTTGGCTAATAAACAAACCGCATTTTAACTATGAAGAATAAGAAAGTTTCATTTTTATTTCCATTTATGATTTCTGTGTACAGCCTCCATATTTTGAGTGGCATGGAGGTGATTCCTCCTTCCTCTCTAGGTTCTTCTAGACTGGCAAATAAGCGAAATCAGACCGACTGAGGCAAAAAAAAAATAATAACAACATGTGTACCCCCGATATAGGGAGAGCCCACTAGAAATGAATCACCTCCTTAAATAAAAGATCGCTAAAAACAAGGAAAGTTGTGGGGGTGGTGGGGAAGGTTATTATGGGAGGTTACCAGGAAAGGCACAGTAAACAAAGGTATAGACTGTTAGGCAGATTTAAGTTGTTGCATTTTTCATTAATGAGTTAAATATATTAGGTATTCCTTTACAGCCAGGGAGACACCCTACCAAATGGAGATTTTCCCTATACATGTAAATGTGTACAGCACGGACAACACCCACCCAACTTTGGGAGCCCCTCCAAAGAAATAATCCTTATGCCAAAAAGATATATTTTGGGGTTCACCTACAGTGGCTATGAAAATAACATAATGCATTACTTCCTAATTTTGATGGTGCATGTAAAGTACTATTTTTTTTTAAAGATTTATTTATTTATACGAGCACTGGGTACATTCAGAAGCGTGGGAGGGTGAGAGAATTCACCAGAGCTAGAGCAGGGAATAGAAGAGGCAGACCGATGAAATACACTGCTGAGGGGAGCAGCAGGTGTGGCAGGAGAGGTCTGCGCACCATGTGGGACCCTCGCCGGCTGCCGGGGATCGAACCGGCACTGTAGAGGCTGCGGGCAGCTTCGCAGCCCAGCGCTCAACTGCTGTGCCAGCAGGGGAGGTTCTATTTTCTTTTTTTTTTTAAGGAAAAATAGTAATTTTAATTACTTAGTTACTTTAAAATTGCAATGATATATTTTTTTATTTTTTTTCTTGTTACGTATTTATTTTTTACATCATTGTTCATGTTTAAACATTTGCTTCCCTAAAATACTATTTTCTTACTTGAATTCAGTTTTAAAAATTGGAGGCAAATTATGTGGTTTCAAACTTGAAAGTTTTTGGACCTCCCTGGTGGCGCAAGGGGTTAAGACGCAACCTGTGAAGCTATCCACAACCTCTGCAGCAGGAGTTCAATCCCCAGCCGGCCAGGGAGCAACCCACATGGTGCAGCACACCTCTTCTGATTCACCTGCTGCTCCCTTCAGCAGTGTACTTGGGTCAACTGCCTGTTCTGTTCCCCACTCTGTCTCTGGTGAATCCGCTCAACCCCCTACACCTCTGGCCTGTACCCCAGCTCATGTATGCATAAATAAATCTTTAAAAAAAAAAACTTGAAAGTTTGCTTCTCCCCCAATAATTCTCTTACCTACAACACATGTGGTCCATCAAACCACAAATAAGGGCTCTGTTTTCTTTTTTTTTTTTTTAATTTATTTATACTAGAAGTGGGGTACAGTCAGAGGTGCGGGAGAATGAGAGGATTCACCAGAGACAGAGTGGGGGGCAGAACAGGCAGATGGACTGAAGACACTGCTGAGGGGAGCTGCAGGCGAGGCAGGAGAGGTCTGCAGCACCATGTGGGTTAATCCCTAGCCTGACGGGAATCAAACCCGCCCTGCAGAGGCTGCAGACAGCTTTTACAGCATGGTGATCAAGCCACTGCGCCAAGGGGGAGACCGTTTGCTTTTTTTCTTTTAGATCATGTGGAGTGGATGGAAGTTGTGCACTTATTCTATGAAATTATATTTTACAGCAAATGAAAATATTAGAGACAATATCTAAAATCTGTATTGGCATACAACTTAGAATAGAGTCTCTAACTGAACATCAGAGTGTATTATCAATATGTTGCTATACCAACAAGAAATATTTGCTGTGTATTTTCTAACATGCAGAAAAGACTCCAAAAATCAGAAGCCAGATGGAGGTGGGAACAAGATATGCAGCTGGCCCATCTGCCCAACACACTGACTCCAGTGCGCAGTCCGAGGAGAACACAATGACTTCCCTTGGATAATCAACCTTATTTCAGAAAGTAGTCTGTTCACTTGGCTTGCTACAAAATAAGCTCATAAAAATAAGCATTTCCTAGGCATGGTATTCATTGTAAAATGCTATGCCATCGCTTTTATTAGCAAGAAATGGTGATCTTATACAGTTGTTCAGTAATATTTTTCCTGTTTGCTCTTTTAGAAATTGAATCCCATTTGTTCTTTTCTGCCCACAGAATTATTTACAACCAGTTATATCATTTTTCTCTCCAAACAGGTTTTACAGCACTTTCCAAACTGCCAATGTAATTCAAACCCTCCTTGCCTTCTATTTATGGTCAGGAATCCTGTAAGAGAGATTAAGGAACCCCAAATTAAGGAACCCCACTTAATTTGCCCATCATAATTTACTCTAAATAATTCCTCTTTTTATGATACTCTTTTTATGATACTTCAAAGGTCCCACTCTCATCTCCCTTTCTTCATTTACAATCTCTTGTTTTTAATTCATTTTATGATTTTTTATCAAAATATATTTGATGATTTTTATACATTTACTTGAACGACTATGATAATCATCTTATTGGTATTTCAACATTTATTATCTGTACTCCTCCGGTCGTACACAACTTTTATAAACTATCAAAAAAACCCACTTAATTTGCCCATCATAATTTACTATAAATAATTCCTCTGTGCTTATTTTATTTTGCGTGGTTTCATTGTTCTCTAGATGTTTATAGAATTGCTCTGAGTCAGTTTGTTTTTTAGTGACTAGGGCATGTTTTGTGCTTGAAGAAAGGCTAAGAGGATCCCTTGAGGAACTTGATAGTAACTCTTTCAGGTACATCACGATTGCTAAAAGTAACAATAATACTTGGACACACACACACACAAGTTCTTGCACTTGCATGTGCCTCCCATGATGTGTGTACCACCACAGCAAGAAGGACTCAAATTTTGACCATTTTTGTCCCACCCACATATACTCCTTTAAAATAAAATGCCAATTAGGGGCCTCCCTGGGGGCACAAGGGGTTGAGTGAAGTGCTGTGAAGCTGTCCGCAGCCTCTGTGCTGTGAGTTCGATCCCTAGCCAGGGAGCTAACTCACATGGCGCAGCAGACCTCTCCTGCCTCGCCCGCTGCTCCCCTCAGCAGTGTACTTTGGTCTGTCTGCCTGTTCTGTTCCCCACTCTGTCTCTGGTGAATCCTCTCACCCCCACACCTCTGGCCTGTACCCCAGCTCTTGCATGCATAAATAAATCTTTAAAAACATAAAATGCCAATTAAATTATTTGGGAGAGTCAGTAAATATTTAATTATATTGCGAACTGAAATAATCATTGCTGTGAAGCAAACTCAAATTTGAGTAAGAGAAAAATTTATTAAAGAAGTTATTAGAGTCAAACTAAGGAACTGGACCTGGGAGACCAACATGAGACTGAATGACTCGACTCTGCCCTTGGAGTTTCTGGTCTCAGTATATAGAGAAAAAAGTTACATGCACAGAAAGAAAATCTAACTTCATTCTGGACACATGAAATGACACATCTGGTTATATGCTAACATTTTCAGTTAAGGTAAAGGAGGTTGGTGTCTAATAAACTTAATTAATAAAGGGGAAACTGCTCCTAACTTCTAAGTCATGCCTTAATCTTGAAGAGTTAATTCAGTGAGAGCTCTGGTTTAAGAAGATATAAGGATCAAAGGTTATTTGAATCTCTTATCCAAAATAACCCCTTTAGATGTAAGGGTGCAGCCAGGCTATTATCTCATACTCCCCCTTCCTGTAATTCACAAACAGGACAAGAATATGGATCTGCATATTCCCTATTCTGACCCTGACACTGTGTCTTCTGAAATTCTTGGTGCACCATCAGCACCAAAACCTCCTGGATCCTCAATTTATAATCCTTGCATTCTCGTCATCATCAAACAAGTTCTCTGTAATGACACTGTGTCCCCTGAAGCTCTCCACAGCGACGGGTGCTGTCATCTCCCACAGTCCTCACCCATCTTCTCTGGAGATGAGGTAAAGTCTTTCTTTTGCCTCAAATATTCTATCTTCCTGTCACTAAAAACTGTCATGTATGAAGCTAATAACATTAGTCAATATTACAATATATCCTATCTTTCCACATAAGATATCCAGTGAATCCCAGATCAACCCCCTTCACTTCTGGCAGATTTTAGTTTCTCCCTTGCTGTTACTCTGGTCATAGCTACAACTTGATCTATTTCTCAATTTACATATACTATTATTCTAATAAGTGGTTCTTTCCTATCCCCTTCTCCCAAAAAATCTTGTCCTCCATTGTAAAACATCAGCATATTTCAATGTTCATTGCCTAAAGATATTCTGAACTACTCACTTTCTACCTGTTTTGTCATTTATTAATGTCTAACACTCAACCCCACAACTTAGCAATTAAAAACAAATACCAGTTTATTTGCTTATGAATTTAAAATCTCGGCTAGCTTCATCTGGTGTTGCCTCATGAGGTTGTATCCAGACACTAAGTGGCTATGGGTTGGGCTGGGTTCATCAAGGACCTCTATAAAAGATGAAATAGAAGTGGAGGAAATGGAAACAAGTTTTGTGGATGGATTTGCCTCAAAAATGCAGAAAAATCACATAAATTTTAATTTTTAGTATCTGAAGCTTAAATATGAACTAACAGCCAAAGCACAATATGTACAATGAATGCCTTTGAGGTACATTTAAATTTAACATATTACTTCTCTGACATTTTACTGACTGTTCTCTATGACTAGAATTCACTCTCCCATCCCCATACCTTGTCTAATAGACATTGTATTCCTATTTTTCAAATGTTATCTTCTGAGATTTAAGTAGAGTTGCTTGGCTTTTCCCCTGCAGTTCCATTCCATCTTTCGTAATCTCTGCTACATTATCTACTCTACTAAAATCTCACATTGTGTACCTTTTCCTCCCAGTGCATTTTAAATTCCTGCAGAAAAAAAAAAAACTTCCTCTTTACAAGTCTCTGCATCTCCAGAATCATCTATTAGTTACCTCTTAGTATGTATTCAATAAATGAACAATGCATAAATAGGTACATAGGAAAGTGACCAGATGGCCACAGTTTATCTTCATAGTAGGTACATTTCTGTGCCTTTGGTCAGTCAACAAATACTCAGGAACCTTCTCTGTATATGGAACTGTACTAGGTTTCAGGATACAGTAGTGAAAATGGCAGACACATTCCTTTCACTAGAAGCTCATGTTCTAATGAAGATAGTACATAAATAAAAACCAGTATCTATTACAATTACATGATAAATGCTAGTAAAGAACTAAACATGCTGCTTTGCTAGGGAACAGTGGGCACATTCTTACCTAGGCTAGCGAGGAGGAGCTGCTGTGAAAAGACAATGACTATTTCTAGGGGAAAAAGATGAAAGGATAGATGAATATATACATACAGGGAAAAAGAATTCCTATGGAGCAAAACGCGACTTGTCCAAGGAATTGAAGTCAGCAGGAATTGATATATTTGGAGAGTTGACATAAATAATATAGAAGTGATGAAAGATACACAAAAGAAGTATCTAGGAAATTAGAGTTAAAAAAATTTAATACTAGAGTGAGAAAAACAAAAACAAAACAGAAGATTAAGAAATTCCAATATCCAAGTAAATGATATCCATTGTAATAAACATAATCAGAAAAGATATTAGAGAAAATTATCAAAGAAATCTTGTGAGAAAATGAAGAATGTTGTACATTGATTTTTTTGTAAAATATATAATAAGCTGTAAATAATATAATGGTGAAGTTTTAGAACATGAGTGCAAGTCAGGTGACCATTAAAACATTTAGAAAGAAAAAATACTACTACATAATGGAAAAAGTGAATGGCTATCAAAACAGCATGGAATTTTTCTAAAGCTATACTGAAAGCTAAAAGGCAAAAGAGAATAAAATGCACTTAAGTTGGGATGTGTGGTGATGAGGTTGGTGTGACTTGGAGTCAGCGAAGCGGGCAGCACAGTGGCAGACTGGGAATTGGGGGACATGTGGTAAAGAAGTTTCTCTGGGTGGATTCAGGATTAAGAATGTGACACAGAGGACATGGCGGCCTAATCATCGGCAGGCCTTTATGGGTAACATCTGTGAGGGTCTGTAAGAAGCAGCCTTTTACAAATTCTCAGGCCTTCAAAGTCTTAGGATACTTGAGCCCTAAGCAAGGACTTGGCTACCACACGCAGCCCTACTTGGGGCCGAGGAAGACACTCCTAAACTTGCTGAAGCCATGGGTTTCTGAGAGTTCTGGATAGGAAGAGGAGGCAATACTGCTCACTAAATCCTTAAACGTCATTCCCAACTTAGCGTATTCTTGATCAGAATCCTTTCCCTCTACATTTCGTTCATAAAACAATAAGCAGGGAGAATTCACTGGTCTGTTGTGGTAAAGCTTTGCACTCTGAGGAAAATCGAAGACTCAGCAAAATTGTAAGAAATTGTTATGGAGGGAAAAGAAGGCTGAAACGTTGCAGGAATCCCTGTTCACAGTTTCTCGTGATCTAAGACATCTCTATATTGCAGAAGTGAAAAGATTCAGAAAGCAAGTTAGAAAAGTTGACCAGCTTTTGTCAAAAGAACAATTACTCAGGCTCTGCCTGAAGAACATTGTAGCACTGACTAAGCTCAGTCTTAGGAATGTGGTGAAAAAGTAAACTCAAAGGAAAATAAAATGGAAAAGTCAAAGGAAAATAAAATGAAAAATCAACTTAAAAAGCATAAGAATATGAACAGGTACAAGCTAAGCATGCTGCTAAACAATAAGCACCACAGAGAGAAAGCAAGTGGAGAACTCTACTTCAGATAAAGGAATCTGAAAGAAAACAAGAGACGATCATAGGTCCTACAAAATAAAAAAAAAAAATGGAAATGTTCAGAATATCAGAAAAAAGTTTAGAAAGGGTCATCCAAACTTGAATTCATAAATGGAGCATTTTCTTTGAAAAACAAGAAAAATTAAGATATATAGCCTTAACCAGGGTTAAAATACCTGTTGTTTTATGTTCCTTTGCATATGTACCTCCCCAAAACTAAATTTATCAACATAAACTGAATTGCTAAATTATATTAAATATAAAAGGTCCAAATATTTGTGTTCTTGTAAAATGAAATTTTCTTTATATGCTCTATATAATATCATCTAGGTTTTTTATTTGCTTCTGAAGGAAGGTTGGCCTGAAGAATTAAGAGGACCTGCTAGCACTATTTACAATAGCTAAGCTTTGGAAACAGCCCAAATGCCCAAAAATAGATGACTGGATCAAGAAGATGTGGTACATATATCCCATGGAATATTACTCAGCATTCAAAAAAGATAAACACATGCAATTTGCAGCAACATGGATGGCGCTGGAAGGGATCATGCTCAGCAAAATAAGCCAGAAAGAAAAAGAAAAATACCGGATGGTCTCACTCACAGCAGGAATCTAGAAAACTTAAATAAGGGACCAGGAAAATGAATAACTATAAGATAGTGAAAATCAAAATCAACAAAAAACTATGAACCAGAGACACTTTTTGGGGGGTGGGGAGCGGGAGGGGAGGGATTGGGGTCAGAATGGGGGGGTTGCAATTGTTTGGGGAATATAAAAATAAAATTTATTATTTAAAAAAAAAGAGGACCTGCTATTTGGGGGACAAGTTCAAGTATGTAACACTTTTCTGGGGTAATACAACATGCTTTTGTATTAAATGGAATATATTTTTAAATATTTTAAATGTTTTTAAAATGGAAATAATAAATTGTGATGGAAGCTTATTAACTCAGATTTTAAAATCCAAGTAAAATGATTCAATTATAGTAGAAAATAGATTACCGAATGTAAATACCTTACTTTTGTTTTACTTCCCACAGACCTTTTATAAAGAAGTTCAAGGAATATGTCTCCAGAGAAAAATGATAAATAAGAAGAGGATGTAGTCTGAAAAAAAGGAGCTCCACAAGGAGAGACAGCATGTGAAGTCTTGGGAAGACAGTGAATTTCAGTTCTAGAAGAAATGGTAATATGTACAGTCTGGAGAGGAACTGGTTTAAATCAAGAAAGGAGAACAGAAGCTTCAAAAGGAAGGATTTTAAGAGAACAAAATTCAATCCATGTGTGAAATATTACTGTGTGCCCTATGAGAGCCATCAGAACATTTAGCAGATGATATAGGTTAAGAAAAAATAAGCAAAGATATATATAAATACACATTCATGCAATGATTCACTGTAAGCAAAGCACAGCACTGCCTAAGAAAGATAAATTTGTACTCTGCTACTTGAAAAAGCAGTAAGAAAAAACTTGATTTGGGCCTCCCTGGTGGTGCAAGGGGTTAAGTCTCAGCACTATGAAGCTATAGGCAACCATTGCAGCACGAGGAGTCTGATCCTTTGACCGGGAGGTGACCCACATGGTGCAGCAGCCTCTCTTGTCTCGCTCGGCAGTGTATTTCAGTGGATCCACTTGTTCTGTTCCCCACTCTGTCTCTCTGACCTACACCCTAGCTCTTGTATGCATAAATCTTTTAAAAAAGGAAAATACTTGATTCGGCAAAATGCACGCGCTTCCACTCGCTCTTGTACTCTCTCTCTCTCTCTCTCTCTCTCTCTCTCTGTGTGTATATATATATATATATATATATTTCATCTTTATTCATCTATATTCATCTAAATATATATATATATTCATCTTTCCAATTGAATTTCTTTAAATTTTTAACAATCCTGTTTCTTTGCATCAATATAATTTATTAGGACTATATGTTTTCTAGGTCTAAAATTTATAGCATTGTCATTACTTTCATGAAAATAAATAGGAATATTTGGTTTCTTCTAGAAAAGACTGGAGGATATAGAAATCTTCCTACTCTTTAATATTTTCAATTCCTTTAATGTATTCTAAAAGATAATCACCAGCTGGCCAGGTGTTTCCTTAAGGAAACCATTCTTGAGATGTTCGTGGAGGAAGGTATAATTTGTATAGTCTTTGACCATGTAAAATATCCCTTACCCTGATCAATTAATGATGGTGATTTGGAGTTATCAACCTCAGAGACATTTACTTGAAAAGGTGATTTGCATTAACAAGAAGGTGATCTTGAAGTCCTTTCTCTTATACCAGAAAACAATAATTCTTTACAAAGCAAAAGCTTTCATTGTCTGAAAACAAAATTACACTCCTGCCTGCCATGCCTGTAGCACTGAAGCAGAAACAAGTAATTGGTTTTGAACAGTTTTAAACAAGTATTACAAAACTCTAATAATGTATTACTAACAAAATGTTCCTTTATTTCATTTCTTTTAATGAATTGTCATGTTGATCAGCTGAAGATAGAAAAGGTATTCGATTATCTGGGTGACCTATCACCACAGAACAAGGGAAAATGACATAAGAAATATTAGTTGTCAAGCATGGTTTAAAGAAAAGGTTTTGTATTCATGGCAATGACTGCCATAGATTTTCTGCATCCTCAATGAATGCCAAATGTGAGTTTTAGTCATTTGTAAAAATAATATTCCATCTCATTCATAAACATGTATCCATATGAATATATACATTCATCAACAAAATTAGAATTGCTAAGAGTAAAAGATCATTTTTACTGCAAATGCTTTTATTAGATGTAGCAGTCCTTCAGGTAACCTTATGGCAAACATCTGGGATAAAATTGATGGTAACAAATTTTATATATAACAAATATGTATGTTTACTAATAATAGCAAAAATGTGTATTTTCAAGAAAGTGCTTATTAAAGTTCCTGGTAAATTAAAAAAAAAAAAAACATCAATTAATGCTACTGAAATCTCAGTGCTCTTCAGTGGGGATTTTTATGATGATTTGACTGGAATTATGCATTTTGGGGAAGGTTTCAGAGATGAAATACCACTTTAGTCACATCTTGCCAAGCATATATACCAACATGACTAACATTGATGTCGACCTGATTTCTCTAATGTCAAATTATACTTTTTTGCTCCAATGCTATACTGTGCATTTTTTTTTTTAAATATTAAATTTTATTTTTATATTCCCCCATACAATTGCAAACGCCCCATTCTGACCCCAATCCTTCCCCTCCCGCCCCCCACCCCCCAAAAAGTGTCTCTGGTTCATAGTTTTTTGTTGATTTTGATTTTCACTTTCTTATATTCATTTTCCTGGTCCCTTATTTAAGTTTTCTAGATTCCTGCTATGAGTGAGACCATCCGGTATTTTTCTCTTTCTTTTTGGCTTATTTCGCTGAGCATGATCCCTTCCAGTGCCATCCATGTTGCTGCAAATTGCATGTGTTTATCTTTTTTGAATGCTGAGTAATATTCCATGGTATATATGTACCACATCTTCTTGATCCAGTCATCTATTTTTGGGCATTTGGGTTGTTTCCAAAGCTTAGCTATTGTAAACAGTGCTGCTATAAACATAGGAGTGCAGGTGCTCTTTGGAATTGATGTTTCTGTGTCCTTTGGGTAAATACCTAGGAGTGGAATTGCTGGATCATATGGAAGCTCTATGTTTAGTAGGTCCAGAAATCTCCACACAGCTCTCCATAGTGGTTGGACCAGTTTGCACTCCCACCAACAGTGCACAAGAGTTCCTTTTTCTCCACATCCTCGCCAACATTTGTTGTTGCTAGTTTTTTTAATATGTGCCATTCTCACTGGTGTGAGATGGTATCTCATGGTAGTTTTGATTTGCATTTCCCTGATTACAAGTGATGTTGAACATTTTTTCATATGTCTGTTGGCCATTTGCATTTCCTCTTCAGAGAAGTTTCTTTTTAGCTCTTCTGCCCATTTTTTGACAGGATTATTTTCTTTGTTGTTGCTGAGTCTCATCAGCTCTTTGCAGATTTTTGTGATCAGTCCTTTATCATTAGTGTTGGGTGCAAAAATGTTCTCCCAGTTGGTGGGGTTTCTCTTTGTTTTTGTTATTGTCTCTTTTGCTGTGCAGAAACTCTTTAATTTGATGTAGTCCCAGCTGTTTATCTTTCTCTTCACTATCACTGCTTTGGGTGATGTGTCTGTAAAGATGTCTTTGATGTGCAAATCCCGAAACCATAAAATACATAGAAGGAAATATACTGTGCATTTTGGAAAGAAGTCACCTGAGTAATTGACACTCAGTTACTTACACCCCACCTCCTTGAGGGTGGAGTAGCCACAAAAAATGTTAGAATTCTTTTCTGCACAGACTTGTCTCCCCTCCCTCATTTACTTAATCATTTGTTGACAGTATGAATTTGAGTTATAAACGAACACAACTTTGCTCTTTTCCTCAAATTGTTCCAGCTGTAGCTATTGGGGATTCTTTGAGTTGACTTCTGCATCCTTTCACATATCCCCAACCCTGTTTATTTATTTTAGTATTTCTTTCCTTTCTGGTACTACAGGAAACTCCAAGCACATCTTGAATATTCCGTTTCAATCCTAGAATCAGCCATTTCTCCAGGAATTCCAGTGCTTTCCACTGGCGAACAATATTAGAACAAAAATTTGGGCACTAAGTGTTCTAATTACTGCTGGGATTATCATTGCTTCTAGACCCTCTCCGCTGCAGAGCAAGAAAACATATGCATGTATACTAACACTATATACATGTACCAATGAATAGTTCAATATGTAACCACCTCTACACTAAGCTAAACATAAATTTATACTGATGGCTCCAACTCTAATCGATCTAGCCTCCTTCCCCTTGCACTCTGCCCTTGCTTATCTATAAATTTATACACCAACAGTGATAAACCTGATTCTATCATGCACCATCCATTTACTTGTTCAGTTTCAGTATACATGTATATCAGTAGCATAAAAGTTAACTCATAGGGGCCTCCCTAGTGGCATAGGTGGTTGAGTGCAGTGCTGTGAAGCTGTCTGCAGCCTCTGCAGTGCTGGTTCAATCCCCGCTGGCTGCAGAGCAACACACATGGTGCGGCAGACCTCTCCTGTCTCGCCCGCTACTCCCCTCAGCAGTATATTTCGTCAGTCTGCCTGTTCTGTTCCCTGCCCTGTCACTGGTGAAACCTCTCACCCTCCCACACATCTGGCCTGTACCCCTGTTCTTGTATAAATAAATAAATCTTTGAAAAAAAAAGTTCCAATCTTAAAAAATTATTAAAAAAAAGTTAACTCATAACCTTATAAACAAGCTACAGTGCTTATGTACTGTTTCTTTTGCCTTTAGTCTTGCAGATTCCAGTCATTTATAAATTAGGTCAGAAATGCACCTCCTTTCCAGATCCCCCATCAGTGAGACTGTCATGTATTTACAAACAACTATTTTCTCACATTCTGCAATTCATCTTAATATTCTACATGATTTTCAAATTTTGCATAAATTAAGGCTCCTTCTTTTTGCCATAAATCTCTACGGATTCTAACAAATGCATATCATATATCTAAAATAACAGTATCATATAAAATAGTTTCATTGTGCTATACCACTCCCTATCTGTTCTCATACTGCCAATGAGTTAGTTTTTGTAGTCCCAGTCTTAATTTACTTTGCTATGTTTAGAATCCATCAGTGAAGTCCCAGCATATGTTAAATAACCATTCTGGTATATTTCAACAGTGGACAAAAAAATCAAAATGCATACCACGCACACACAGCAAACACTGCATAAATACATATATAATGCATATTTTTGACTGGAAGGACAATGGCTTGTGTAGTCACTGAAACCATATCAAACTTTCAAAAAGTAATTAAATTTATATTTTATACATATTAGAAAAAAACAAGACTATTTGAAAATACACCAAGTCCTTGATACTTCTTTAATAGGCCTGGAAACCAAGAATGTAACTTCTTAGTACAAGAGACTTTTTAAAAAAAGAAAAACCAGAAATTGAACACTCTCACTAAAATCAGTGATTCTAAATCTTTTTTTCCTTGTTTGCAGAGGCTTATAAAAGTTGAAACAGTCTTTCTGTACTGTGTACAATGCATAAGTATCTATGACAACACAATAGGAACTGACAAAATACAACTCAGCAGACTTATAGAGGGAAATCTTTCAGACACTGAAAAAAAATTCCCATTTATTTTAAAGGACTAAATTGCTGGGAGTTTTCACATTTTTTTATTACATACCAAAATTATTCTCTCTTTTCATTCCATTCTGTACAATGCATTAAACAAATTTGGTACTGAATATTACCATTTACAAAACTTACCAATTTAGAAACAGAATAAATGAAAATCAGGTTTATATTACTCACCTGCCTGCAGTGGAAAGCTCTGAAATTTCTTAAGCCTTTTGTTAGTTTCAGAGGTAGTATTCAAGTTAAATCCTGCTCTACCAAAAAACATTCCTGCTTGATAAGGGAGGACTTTTGAATTTAAAGACCTTGATATGGTTACTGCAGAAGAAAGTTCACTTTGTCTTAGCTCAACTGACTTCAGCTGAAATGAGTAATGCTGATATTTTAGAGAGTATATACAAAACAGGTTCACACTTGATAAAGGAATATTAATAAATGAATAATGTTTCTTTAGTGAAAATACTTATACTAAAAAATTGGTTTGGGAATCAGGTTCTAGTCTATAGCAATCATGAAGTCTTAGGGCAGGATAGATAAGTGGATATTGTATAGTCTTGGGTTGGGTTGTATGGTTGAGATCGCTGATAGGTAGACTTGTGCCAAACAGGTCTGGCGTTGATGACACAGGGTTTGCCTCTTTAAATGACAGAAAATATCATGGGAGAGTTTGATAGTAAAACAACATGACACCAGACACAAATTGGAAGAGGAAGTGCTTGTTGGGTCATGCATCTGAAGGTGTTTCTAAATCATAACAGAGTAGTAGAGTCCAAAGAAGAGCTGTGTCAATCAGGTCTGGAGTTGATGACACAGGGTTTGCCTCTTTAAAAGACAGAAAATATCATGGGAGAGTTTGATAGTAAAACAACATGACACCAGACACAAATTAGAAGAGGAAGTGCTTGTTGGGTCATGCATCTGAAGGTGTTTCTAAATCATAACAGAGTAGTAGAGTCCAAAGAATAGCTGTGAACTCACTGGATGGAGGAGACAAAGAAAAACAGTTTGGAGTTTCAGAAGGCAGCCAAAGCTAGATGGGCAGAGAACTGGAGAAGAGACAACTGCAGGGAAAGAGTTCTAAAAATCTATGTATAAATTCCCACTGGGCCCTTGGCTGGCTCCAAAGTTGAACAGACGCAGGATGAGACTTTGTAATGCCAGGCAGAGAACAGAGCCAAGAGGCTAGAAAGGTGGGCAGGGAATTCAGAGGTCACACGATGCTGAAGAGGCACTGAACCCTGGGTTTTCCCAAAAGGGAGACCTTCATGGACACGCTCGATTTTCAGGTAACACCCCAGAATAACTATGTCCTAGAATAAAGATAAGGCAATAAGGATACAGGCAAAAGGAAATATGCCACTCTAACAAAGCTTAAAACTGTCTTTTTACCTTATTGTGCCAAGAACACTTAATGAACGATCTATTCTGTTAACAAAAAATTTTAGTGTACATTATTATTGACAATGTTGTTAGGATCGTGCTGATAAACCAATGAGACATGATTCTTTAGAGGAAGATGACATCTTCAAGAGTCTCAAAAATCCTCTATAGTACTTGGCATTCTATAAAAAATACCCAGACATACAAAGAAGCTAGATAAAGTAGCTTAATAATTGCTAATAGAATTGATCCAAAAAGTGAAATTGGAAGTAGTGGACAAAATTTTTAAAATAAGCTAAATATCTATTACTAGGATTGTGCTAAGGATCAATTAGAATCATATATGTACATATATTTAATGCTTAAATGTCTTCTTTCCACTTAGACATTACTAGAAATACACTGGAAATTATTAACTGCTCATGTTCTGATGCTATGATGAATATCAATCTTAGAGATGAATACTGCAACTTCATAAATGAAAATGAGACTAATGCAAATATAGTTTTATCTCACATGAATTATACTCCAAAAGTGTCTAAAAATATACCTTGCTTTTTGTGACTGAATGTCTTAGAGTATGTTCTTCAAAAAAGTGTTTAATTTTAATCATAATAGATTACTTTTATTCTTTTAGCCTTGAGAGTATAACCTTTCATGAAATTTTGCTAAATTGTGTATATTAGTTTGCTGTTATTCACCATTTGCTGGCTATAACAGGAGGTGTTACAAGAACATAAGTATTAGATTACCCCAGTGTAAAGATGAAAAATACTTATGAATTGTAAACCATATAATAGTTCAAACTGGGAAAATGAAATATTACATGTAGCAAAATTTAGCAAGACTAAAAGAAGACATATGTACTAAAACAGTATAAGGAAATTTTTATGTATAAGAAATTTCAGTAAACATCATCATCAAAAAGCACTTAAGTGCATGACTGCACCTGGAACTCTTTAGAAAGTAAACAAAGCAAATTAGATGATAATCTACTGTTAGTATAAAATATGATATGTTTATATGTTTTATGGGTAATTTGTTTAGAATATAATTTAGTATATTGGGCAAAATACATGTTCATATTATTCAGGTCTTAATGTAACATATAATCATTATGCAAAATTATTCACCTTTGAAACATTAGCAATAAAACTGAAAGATAACAGAAGCTTGAGAATTAAAACAGAATTTAATGTTAATGTTACATTATTTAATGTTATTAGAATAAAGAAAGAGATTTGTGTAAGCTGCTGAAATCATCATTCTTAAGGCCCTTTCCCTAGGTTATATTTCAACAATTTAGAAAGTAGAAGAAAAATATATTTGGTAATACTTTCTCCTGCTTAATTTAGTTTCATACAACCATTTTGTATTTTGTAAATAGGCAATAATTTATACATATTTATTAACTCATTCACTCATTCATTTATAATTTTAAAGATTTATTTATTTATACATACATACATACATACCTACATACAAGCACTGGGCATAGTCAGAAGCGTGGGAGGGTGAGAGAATTCACCAGAGACAGAGCAGGGAACAGAACAGGCAGATTGACTCACGAAGTACACTGCTGAGGGGAGCAGCGGGCGTGGCAGGAGAGGTCTGCATACCATGTGGGACCCTCGCTAGCAGCCAGGGTTCGAACCGGTGCTGCAGAGGCTGAGGGCAGCTTCACAGCCCAGCGCCCAACCGCTGCGCCACCAGGGAGGCCCCATTTATAATTTTATTTATGCCCCAATTTTTTACTGAACATCTACTGAGAATAAGAACAGCAAAATAGTCAATGCTGTTGTAAGGATGGATGTTGCATTCTAACTAGGGGAAGAGAAAATAAGTCATGAAATAAATAGATGTGACTTTAGGTATCAGAATTACACTGAGGTTAAAAAGAAAGGCAGGATTCCCACGAAAATGATAGAATTTTTTACAACAGCCAAGTTATGGAAATAAACTAAGTCCCCAAAGACAGATGAGTGGATTAAGAAGAAATGGTATATCTACACACAATGGAATGTTACTCAACGATCCAAAAAGATGAAATCTTGCCATTTGTGACAACATGGAAGGAACCAAATGAGATAAAGCTAAATGAAATAAGTCAGATGGTGAAGGAAAGATTCCAAAAGATTTCACTCATTTTTGAAATATAAAGTAACAAAAGAAAAGAACACACATAATTAAACCAAAATAAGTACTAGAAGTATCACTGCGGATTTGAGGCTACTGGAGTGTGTGGCAGAGGGGGAACAAAGTGGGAAGGGCCCAGTGGACTATGGTGGAAGATTATATATATATATATATATATATATAATATATATATATATATAGTGTGTGTGTGTGTGTATATATATATATATATATATATATGTATAGCACAAATACTATACATAGCATGGCCTTCTCCATGATTTCATATTTGCAACATCATACTGTATAAATGACTAGAGTTTTCTTTGTGGTAAAGGTCTTAAATCACAGATTATAGAAGTTAAAAAAATTCTATACAGAATACTCAGACAACAAAGAGGGAGAAAATTCACTGTTTACCACTAGGCAAAAGTCATGAGCAGGAATTTCACAGAGGACATTCAAATGGTGAAAAACTTTAAACTGCCCAACTTTATTATTTGTCTGGGATACGCAAACTAACCCCAAAATGAAATACTTCACATATCACCTGAATGGTTAAAACAAAAATGACTCAACATGCCAGGTGATGGGAAGGTTATGAAAAGACTGGACATCCATACAATGCACTTGACAAATGAGGATTACCCAACTGCCAATAAATACACACAGAGGTACACACCACAGTCATTTTCTGGGAAATGTCAAATTAAACAACAATGAGATGCCACGACATACCACACACCCTGGTAAAAATTTAAAAATACAACATAAAGTACTGTTTAAGATGTGTGGTAACAGAAACACACATATACTTTGTAAGTATAACTGCTTTGAAAAACTGGATATTATCAGTTATGGTAAAATATATCCATATGCTATGATGATGTCACTTTAGACTGAAATAAATACCCAGTATTCTATGTGTGGTCAAAGGTACATATGTAAGGATGTTTGCGGTAGCATTACTTAGTTCAATTCAACCGTTCATAGGTAGAATGGGTAAATTAACTGCAAAGGGTCAAAGAGTGAGAAATACAATAAAGTCAACGGTGCATAGCAAGATGATGACATCTGAGACAGCTGTTATGAAGAATCCTTGCCATGGGAAAGTCTTTCACTGGATTCTGATTCTGATCCCTGCAATAAAGTTCATTCATTATTAGCCACCACAGGGATAGCTGACTCTGCATTGGGGAATTTGCCCTCCCTGGGTGATGCAGAGCTTTGCAGCCATGTCAAAATGCTGCAAGTTTACAACACAAAGGTTTCTTACTTTGTCAATTACATCATTCCCCTAACGGTGGAGTTCTGAGACATTTGCTCCATAGACAAGAAAACATATGTTTCTTTTCTATTTCCCATTTTTAATCATTTGTTCTATTTCTGAGTGAAGAGTGATTATTGAATAAGCTAATGTCCTGTTTTCTAATACTGTCTTACAAGCAACAAACAATGGAAAACATACTCTTAATGTCCCAGCTATTTCCAAAAACTCGCTTGTAGATTCAGCAGATAAGTGTTCTAATATCAAATGTACAGATTACCAATTTTATATGTGTATGTTCTTTGAATGAAGAATAGCTAAAATGTATGTATGGAGCTTGAGTGTTTCAATGATCTAAACCTTTTAATCATTCTATATTTGAGGTTCTTACAAAGAAGCTATGTGTGGTTATAAGGATGAACATGAAACCCCTGAAATTGAGGAAAAAGGCTTTCTTCCTTTCCTGGGCACATTTGTGAATAAAAAAAGATACCAACATTTAATGAAGGAAGCCATATGCATAGCCAAAAGCATTATCTCAGAATCATATGTGCCTCTTTTTGTCTTCCAATAAAAGAAAAAGTGTGTGGTCCACTACACTTTTTTTATTCAAGAGCTGAAAAATCTTCACTAAATCACAAAGGCTCAATTCCAGAAAAAATAGCCTCCAAATGAATAATATAATATGGAACAGCAGCAGGTGGATGTGAAAATAAAATGCAATTTCATAACTGGATGGAAATCATATACTTCAGCATCAAGATGACAACCTTATTTTGCAGCCATAATTATTAGTCTTGTAGGAGCAGAGGTAGTGTTTATTCAGCATGCTTCTGTGTGTGAGAGATAAGTTATCATAAGTTTATATTTATATATATATATATATATATACAAAGTTTAATATATACATATATCCCCTTCTATAGGCACTTAAAATGTTTCTATTTTATGTGTTTATGAAATGTTACATATATATCTCTAAATGTTAGTATCCTGGAGAATTGATTCTATTTGCCTCTAAAGCAATATCAAATCTCTAAAACCTGATGAAGGTTGGATTATTTGAAATTGATAAAAAATTATTTTTAAAGTCTCAGTTCTCATTTTGCACATATCAACAATAGTTATTTAATAACAGATTTACCCCAAAATCATTGTGATAATACACAGAAGTCCAAAGCAGGTTCCTGTGACTCATATATATATATATATATATATATATATAACACAATTATATACTTAAAATTGGTAAGAGTGAAGGGCTTTTTATATCTTACATCAATAAATAAAATTTGATTAAGCAAAAACTTCAGTCCAAAGAATACTTTGCTATCAAAAGATCTAAAATAGATAAATTCTTAGTTTTATACATTTTTAAAATGATTCATGTGTGTATTGTTACACACATGCATCATGTTATAGAGACATCCTTATAGAGCGGGGAGGTTCCATGTTCCCTGGCCCACTTGATGATGGGCAGAGCTGAGCGGCCAGGTGAAGCTCTATATAGCACAGAAGACAGGTGGGCTCTGGGGAAAAAGGGATAAGGTGGGGGGAGCTCTAGCTTCTGCAGCCCGACTTACACTCTGATACTGCTGCAAAGGAGGTGTGGAAGGAGACACACGGATGAGCGACATGTAAAAACTTAAAAGTGGGCCTCCCTGGTAGCACAGGGGTTAAAGACATAGCACTATCAAGCTATCGCTAGCCACTGCAGCACGAGTTCGATCCCTGGCCAGCCAGGGAGGGAACCCGCATGGCACAGCAGACCTCTCCTGACTTGCCCGCTGCTCCCCTCAGCAGTGTATTTCATTAGTCTGCCTGTTCTGCTCCCCACTCTGTCTCTGGTGAATCCTCTCACCTGCCACACCTCTGGCCTGTACCCCAGTTCTTATATGCATAAATAAATAAATCTTAAAAAAATAAAGACTTAAAAGAGATATGTGGATGAGACACATGGGGGGGCTGACAATGGCAGCTGTTATCTTGATTTTTGTTTTGATTTTGTCTCTTTCACCCCTTTTGTATGGTTCCCCAGGCAGAAGGTAGCTTCACCTTGTGGCAAGCTTTTGGGCTTAAGTGGCATCACTATAGGCCAACCCAGTTTGGCTGGGCATTTGCCCACTAGGAGATGGGTGATTTGGAGTGTTTTATTTGGAAACTATTAACCTTTCCCCTTTTCCTCGCCTCCCTTCTCTACACACTCTAGTTCTATTAAACTTCTTTCACACTTAGAGTTTGCCTTGCCTTTCTGTGTATGAATGGCCAGATCCCTTTCAAGTATGCAAGTTTGGGGGTCCCTGGGTAATGTTCATTTTCATGCTAGCAATCATATATATGTATACACACACACACACACTCACACATGTCGATATGCAGACACAGTCACAGACACACCCCGACAAATGCATTCAAATAAGTTTTATTCTGAAAAATGATTTACTCCATCTTTAAGTTCTACTTTGCATGGATAATATCCTGATAAAATTTCAGGATCGTATCTCTGCCTTCCTTATAGGCTTTTGTTTTTTGTGTTTTATATTCAAACTTACAAGGGGCTTTAAAATCCCATTTTCTTTAAAATTAAATACAGAGATATACCTTGTAGAGTTTTTTTTTTTTAAACAGAGATTTATCTATCAGACCACTTTTGTTTTCATTTTGGTTTTGTATTTCTTAAGTGTTTAGTTTCACTCCTATGTATTTTGAAAAGATATAAGGCTATATTTGTTCTAATTCTGTTTCTAAATAAATCTGCTCAGATCTAACAATAATATTTCTAATAGATATCTTCGCTCAACCAGATTCTTACCACGTTTAATCACCCTAGTATGAGAAAAAGATCTCATGGCATTCAACACTTTTTAAATCAAATTTGAAAAAATAAAATCTGCTATTTAACCACTGTTATGGATGATTTTATTCATTCATTAAACATTTAAGCAGTAACATAAAACATACTCAAAGCAATTCACAGGAAAAAATTATGATCAGACGCAATCAGTGCCACCACTCGTGCAAAACATTTGTTTTTATTTTTTTTTTCATTTATAAATTGAGCTTCAAAAAGAAGATATTTATGTTAGGATACTACAAATGACTCCCTTGGTTTTCTTATTTAGCTTACTTCCTCTGATTAAAACAAGAATGTGCTTGTCAAATACTTTGTAAAATAGAGGCTTCCTGATTTTTCATTATGTTTTTCTTAAGAAGCACAAATCACTTTCTACCAGCTTAAGGGGGGAATGCTCAAATTTTTGCAATATATAAACAAGATAACAAGATCAACTAGTAAGAGTGGAAATACCTACATATAACTTTTGGGGAAAAATGTTAAAGATCAATTTACATATATAATTTTGATTAGATAATATTCATTTCTCAATTCAAGTATTAATGATAATAACATTAATTTGACAAATGCATATTATGCAAATGATGGCTTGCACTGTAGGCATACATGAAGCATTTTCTTATTTTATAATTTAAGTGAATAGTTGAAAAATTGAATATTTAGAATAAAGTATAGTATTTTTTTAACCATGACATTAACTTTTTAAAATCTGTCAAGTAACTTTCAATGGAGAGCACTGAAATGGAATTTCAATTGGGATGGTTGAATTAAAGTCACTCCAAAACAAATATTTTTATTCATTAAGTGATTTTATTTTATAAATGAATTTTAAAATGGGACAAATCATAAAATGCCTATCTCCTGCTCTTCATTTTGGAAACATAAGTCCATATGTAAAGGGTAAGTTACCTGCTGTACCTCTGAGGATTTATGTTGTAAGAATAAGAAATAGAAAAATAACTGTTAGAAGAACTTCAAGAACCAGAGCTGAGAGGAAGGCCAAGGAATCAAAGTAGTAAAATGGCATTCATGTAACAAGATAGGTTGTCGGCTATTCAGTGAAACACAGGAACATTAAAAGTCTAATCCATATATGTCTGCCAGCACCACTATGGGATAAACAACATTGAAACCACTAGACTCATGATTCTGCTGCACCCAGACCCAACACCTTCTCAATCTCCCCTGGCATTTTTGTTACACCTTCAAGTTTAAGAATCTCAGGTCAGGAAACACATGTCATGCACTTGTCTCCTGGCTAGTTCAAGAGAATGAGAAAAATATGGGCCATAATGGGCTTTGTTATGGAAAACAGGGCCCTTGGCCTACCAGGATTAATTCAACTGGGAATAGTCACCCCTCAAACCCCCCAAAAGTGTTGCTCAGGTGTTGGGTTCCAAAAACAAGAAATGTGTGCAACATACTTCCCAACATCCAAATCTTTCTTTCTCAGTTAAATTTCTAAAACCAGTGGGCTATGTTCAGATACTCCAAACAATGAGTCACAGTGTCTAGGTGATAATTCAGTATTCAATAAAGATTTTGTGTCAGTGTTCTGAAGTGCAGGACCATTATGCACTGCAATTAGAGTAGGAAGAAAGAGCAGAAAAGAAGGCCACTTATTTAAAATATCAACCTACACTCAACACAAGCAATAGGGTAGCAAATATGGGTAAGAGGGTGTATTCTCTATATTTGTAATTGTTTTCCAGATTGTAGGTATTTATCCAATCTCTATTGCCATTTCCTGAGCCACTCCTGAGCGTACTAAGAGGTCATTAGTACATACACGTATTCCTGACTAGTCTGAGCCCTCAATGGCTCTTTCCTAAAGGTGCAGTAGTTTTTTCATTATCACTTATTTCTAGACAATATAGTATAAGGAACAACTCCAGAGAATCACGTGAGTTTCATAAATACTGCTCTTTCCTCCCGTTGTGTCAGCAACCTTACTTCCCCATAATAAATATGATCCATCACTCCATCCAATGCCATAACATTTCCCACCTCCTCCCTCATTTTTAAAATTTTTTTAAAGATTTATTTATGCATACAAGAGCTGGGGTACAAGCCAGAGGTGTGAGGGGGTGAGAGTCTTCACCAGAGACAGAGTGGGAAACAGAACAGACAGATTGATTGAAGTACACTGCTAAGAGGAACAGTGGGTGAGTCAGGAGAGGTCTGCTGCTCCTTGTGGGTTGCTCCCTGGCCGGCGGGGGGATCAAACTCATGCTGCAGTGGCTGTGCAGACAGCTTCATAGTGCCGTGACTTAACCCCTTGCACCACCAGGGAGGCCCTTAGAAATCTTTTTGCCCAATGGCATTAAAACATTAAAATTGCCAAGTGTCAATCATTCAGCATTTAAGAGAAATATATTTCACTGTGGAAACATGCATTTTTGGGTGTTAAAATGAGAACTAGGGGGAATGCAGATCTGAAGTAAAACTGAGTCATTAGAGGGCCTCCCCGGTGGCACAGCGGTTGAGCGCTGGGTTGCGAAGCTGCCTGCAGCCTCTACAGCGCCGGTTCGATCCATGGCTGCTCCCCGGCCACCAGAGGAGGGTCCCACATGGTGCGCAGACCTCTCCTGCCGCCCGCTGCTCCCCTCAGCAGTGTAATTGGGTCCTTCTGCCTGCGCTGCTCCCCGCTCTGGCTCTATTGCGTTCTCTCACCCTCCCGCACTTCTGACTGTGCCCAGTGCTTGTATAAATAAATAAATCTTAAAAAAAAAAAAAAGCAACTGAGTCATTAGATGCAATCGCAGAAGCCACCATCTCCATTTCCCCCTGCTTATTGTATGAAGCCTGGCTAGGGACAATCCGCACCATACAACTACAGAGTCAGTTCTTACTTGGTATCCTGCAAGATAGTGCAGTCTTTTCTCTTTCAAGTCCTTAATCATCTACTTCAGCTGTAAACTATTAGTGCATGCTCCCGAATTGCTGTTTAGATTTGCCTCACGCCTTCTTTTCTTTCACTCAAGGTGAACTGTTAAATAAGCTATTTAAAATTTTGCCTACCAGAGAGATTTTTCCTTCTGGGCCATCTCTATCAAATATAACATGATCATCGAGTCCCAGCATGAGCTAGCAAATCATGCAGAACCATCCATAATCTAGCTTCATATGCTTTCCTTAGTTCATTGTAGAAGACTCCCCTTAGTGCATTGAAGAAGTTCTAAGTGCATGTTAAGAAGGGCTGGCAATGAGGCAAGAGTAAGCATTGCCAGAGTTTTAATCATTCTGATCATACTACCAGATGCTAGAACACTCCTGGCCCCATGGCCAACTTTGGTGAATCAGAAATAAACATGCAGTTTACATTGGGCAGGTCAGTTTACATGCTCACCTGTTGCCCAATGGTCAAGGTACAGACGTCACCAAGATTTCATATAAAGAAAGGCTATTACCTCTTCATGGCATTTTATAAACATATATACACACCTGTATCTTGATCATGAAGAGGTATGGTTTTTCTAGACAAAAGCTAATGGATTTTTTTTTTCTGTGATTGGTTTATGAAACCTTGCTATAGTTTCCATATATCTGATGTGGGTATTTTAGCTAATATTAAATATCCTAGGACAAAATGCTCAAATGAAAGATCTGTTCAAAATATATTCTGAACTAGTCAGTGAGCATTTTCTACATTTAATTCAAAGCACCCTTTGCATTAAGTTAGTAGAGGTTGAACAGTACCTTCAAATTTTGTTGAATTCAAAATCAGAGTAAGAGTCCAAAGCTAGATCCTATAGTGGAAAAGTATATATCATTTGAAATACTTGAACTTGTGAATTATTAGCACCCTCAACTTTATTTAGTGTGGGTGATAATTGAATTTAGGTCTCCATGTGGTGCCTATGTCATAACTGTCAGAGAGAAGAGTATAGTGAATGCCCCATATACCTAGAATTCAGATAAATCTTGTTCCTTCCTAAAGGAACCACAGTTTTTTTGCAGATACTCTCTTCTCCCACAATCATAGGAAACTGGATCTGATTGATTCTGGAATATTCATATAACATAATAAGGCCATTAAGACATAGGGGGAAATCTACTTGTTAGCATATGAAAATGTTTCCTCATTTTTAAAAAGCAGACAAACCATCTGTCTTCCTCTGGGCATTGTTATTTAGATACACTACCTAGATTTCTGCACTTACCAAGATCAAGAGGAAGCCAACTTTGTGGAATTAAAGATGGCGCTGGAGACAAACTATGGCCTCGATGATGTTGCTGAAGTATATAACTGCCTAACCCTGAAGCTCTCCTGGATCTCTGAGCTTTGTGAGATATAAGATAATGTATTTGATTATTTTCTAAATCTAGTTTGAGGTGGAGATTCTCCCATTTGAGGGTAAAAACATATTCACTGACATGCTGGGTGATACAATATCTTGTCTCATTGGCTTCCTCCTTGGAGGCAGGCAGATCTCTGCCTCTCATACACGAGCAATTTGGAACTTAAGTCCTGTTCCACAAATGTCCTATGTTTTCTGGAAACATTGAATCTCTCACTGAAAAATAAGAGTCATGACATGGGAAGTTCCTCTTCTTGGGCTGTTCCTACAAAAGATATGAGTAAGAGCCTTTCAGTGTGGCTCTTGGCTCAATGCTAATCATAAGCATGGGGATAATTATGAGGTTGGCTTTGGAGGAAAAATGTACATAAAATTAATGTGATAAATGTCTTCTTACTTAAATTAGCAATTTGAATTAATTAGCAATCAGCAAACAGTATTGTTGAGGTTATGCTATCTTTTGAAATCCAGAAAACTAGAAGTGTTTCTATTTGAAGTATGTGAATAAAACACTGGATAACAGTATTTCTTCAACAGGCCCTTTTGATATCATTAAATGAAATACCAATTGGAGAGTGTGGAAAAAAAAGATAAGTGTAAAACAGAAATCACATAGAACTGTTTGGGAAAATTAAAGACATACTGTTGGCCATAGGATGTTTATAAATTAGTAATAATTACATGTCAAAATATATTATAAATTGACAGAGAATATCTCATTGTATGAATCTGGGATGTATAGAATTTTGAAGTCAAAAATATGATAAATTTTGAAAAATCTTTGACCCTTGATCTAAAAACGTGCCCTAGGAGAAAAAAAAAATAATAATAAGCAGTCCCTAATTGAGAGGAGCTGTCCATGAACTACTCATTTAGTATCATCAGTGGCTAGTAAGATGCAGACACTATTCTAGGAACACTTTTATATGTATTCAGTCAAACGTGGGGAAATGGTGCCAATGGAACAGAATTAGCACTTGCACCAGCTATGTGGTTCAGACAAATGCAAATACCCTAGAGAAAATAATCTGCTTTACGCCTATTGGTGGGAGAAAGAAACTGGGGTTGGACAAGCATTGAAAGAGAACCTTGTGTGAAACCAGGCAGAAAATTGAATGGGAAATTAAAAGAAGGTATTGGTCAGGACCACTGGGAAATTTATTTTAAAAGACTATTCTAACAGGGGTATCTCTTTCTAAACTAAAAATAAAGCACTGAATTTAGTGTTCCCTGGTTACAAAGAAACTTTACTACATTCTATTCTATTTAGGGATAAGGATCATTTAGCAAATTAAACCTTAAGAAAATAAAAACAGTATAAAAAAGTGATAGCAGTGCACACTAACAATAGTGATACAAATATTAAAAGAAAATGATTGTTCAAATAGCTCAAAATAATAAGTTAACCATAGCTATAGTAGTTGTACTAGTAGAGTCAGTTGTGAAAATTATTGAAAATAATTTACATATTTTTGTGGAAGTTTATACAAATGTGAATACAAAATTAACCAAAATATTATTTATCCTTTTCACTTTTAGTTCTGATACTCTGCTTCATTATTTTTTTCTGAGATCTTAAAGTGATTTTCTACTGAAGAAAATCTATAAGATCCAATAGAATTGTTAATTGGTGGGATCATGATGGGTCCATGTCCAAAATGGGGATATAATGGCAATTGGAGATTGGGCAAGCTTGGTCCAGAAGCCAGATCTATCACCGCAACTATCAGAACCATCTTGCCATCCATTCATTCCACAGTCACTTCTTCAAATTTCTAAGCAGTTAGAGGGATAACCAAGATAACATTATTCCTTTTTGGTAATCAAATTCTATATTTATGCCCTTTATTCCTTTCTTTCTAAGGGTGTTTTGCTTTCTCTAGCTATACTATTAACATTAAATTCTGAAACCTATTTAGACATGCCAAAATAGCATGACTGTGTTAATGCTCTAAGCTTCTGGCCTGAACACTACTCAGAGTGAATTTATAAACTTATCTGATCCATTATGCTGGAAGTGTCAGGCTGATGGCTGTGGCCAGTGTGACCTCAACAAGGGGTTTTACAAGATTTTCAGTGCTGGGTACAATCTCTCATGGGTCCTCATTTTGACCATCTAAGCAAGCAGGTACCGCAGCAGCAAAATAATTGTAAATCTACTTTCCCACAGCTTTATTTATTTTTTTAAAGATTTATTTATTTATATATTTATACAAGCACTGGGTACAGTCAGACGCATGGGAGGGTGAGAGAATTCACCAGAGCCAGAGTGGGGAACAGAACAGGCAGACTGACAAAATACACTGCTGAGGGGAGCAACGGGTACAGCAGGAGAGGTCTGTTGCACCATATGGGACCCTCGCCGGTGGCCAGGGATGAAACTGGTGCTGCAGAAGCTGCTGGCAGCTTTGCAGCCCAGCGCTTAACTGCTGCACCACCAGGGGAGGCCCCACAGCTTAATTTAGAAACCCAAAGTTTGCAGACAACTTTCTCTGCTGTTGACAAACTTTACTATTTTCTCTGCATTATATCAAAGTGTGGAGCTCACCCTCTCCTAAGTTGGGAAAATTTAAATAGCAATGATAATTGTTCCCAAATACAGGTAGAAAGCTTGATATATTTGCAGGCCATAATCTTTCAAGGAAAATTATGTTATAAAGACAATGAACAGGGCCTCCCCGGTGGCGCAGCGGTTGAGCGCTGGGTTGCGAAGCTGCCCGCAGCCTCTGCGGCGCTGGTTCAATCCCCGGCTGCTCCCCAGCCACCAGAGGAGGGTCCCACATGGCATGCAGACCTCTCCTGGTGCCCGCTGCTCCCCTCAGCAGTGTACTTCGGTCCTTCTGCCTGCTCTGCTCCCCAATCTGGCTTGGTGAATTCTCTCACCCTCCTGCGCTTCTGACTGTACCCAGTGCTTGTATAAATAAATAAATAAATCTTTAAAAAAAAGTTACATTATAAAAAAAAAATTAAAACAATGGACAAAATATCTATGGAGGCAGGTAAATTTAGCAAAGTTATCAACTCCACATGGGAAGGGGTAGGGATCATGTGTGTTTTATGACTGCTGTTATATTTCTACATATAAAGGGTGCTTGGCACAGAGGTGCCAATAAACATTTGTTTAACTAATGGGAGGGAAAATAATCCTCAGTGTTTATCTGCCATTAACTCAGCACTTGATTTCTGCCTCAATCTGTTCTGTGTTAGACACGTTTAACATGGACCTATCTGCACTTCTTAATTGTTAGCTATGATTAGCAGAAGCTATCTCTTCTAGTATATCACTGTATTTAATAACCCTTAAGATAATTTGATTTGTGTTTTTGCCTCAAATGATTTTCAGTGCTGTACACATTAGTAGACACAAAAACAATGGCTGCTGGTAAATCTGAATAAACATATATTTCTGACTGGCTGAGAATTGTCAGGTTTATGATAATATTCTTTAGTCTCTGGGTTCTGGTAATTTCTTATATTTCCCTATTCTTGTCTCTGGTCCATAAGAAATGATCAATAGATATTTGTTCTTTGATTAAAAGCAATCTGAAGCTATTTAATATTTTCTACTGCTAGAAAAATATGCTCTTTTTACCTAAACTAACAGTTAGTTTGCTTTCTGATTAACAATCACTATTAACATAATTTTTCTTGCTTTCTATTAACTTTATGAAATCTGATATTCGCTTAGCACAGAAACTCATCACAATATGACATATTTCATTTTGAAAGTGACTATGAACCAAAGTGATATATATGTTTCATATCTTTCATATTGAAGGCTTTAACCTAATGTACCATCACTCTAGACAATGGAGTTTGAAATACATTATATACCAAAGATAAACACCACTATATTAAATAAACAGATAAAAATAATTATATGAGCTCATACACAATATGCATACATCCAGTAAACAGTATGGAAATATGGAAGAGAATAGAAAATATGAAAATAAATCCTCAAAATCATAGAGCAATCTCAAATGTATCAAATAAATTAAGATGGATAGGAATGTCACAAAAACATGTAGACATAACAATGACTTTAAGAACTATAGCAGCATATATATGCATTGAAAACTGAACACAATACATTTTGATAGGTGGGGAGAAAATCTCAATCTTTTGCCCTAAAAGTGAAATTACAGTACAACAAAAGCAATCAAGCTTCTGTTAAAAAAAATGCCATTAAACATATAGGCAACACTTCATTGTTTTGCAGTTTAAGTTCAGATTATCTTAAAAAATTAGTTTGCTCTTGGACAATATGTTCAAACTAATTGCTTTTAATTCATTATAACCTTGCCATAGTGTATTCAGAATAGGTATATTTATTCACATTTTTATTTTTAAACTCATTCTTTTACCAGATTTATAGATTTTTATATAATAGTTATGCCAGATCTGATAAAATTTTCAAGTGAAAGCACCACATATTTTCTCAAAACATAATTTCATCCCTAGTCACTGTCTACATAATATTGCTATATTTCACTATTGCTATATTTCAGAAAACTGTACTTTTTCTTTTAAGAAGCAGAGATTGTATATACCTAAAATACTTAAACTGCTACACTGAAAGATAATTTTCATGATCAAGTGCTATAAGAAATATTTATATGCCCTTATTAATGATTAAAAAAGCTGGTCACAAGACTCATTTTTCTGAGGTATGTAAACTGAGACCACAAAGGTATTACATGAAAGAAGCAAGATTCAAATTTGTCAGCCCTATTTTGTTTGATTAAATGAAATACAAGAAGACATGGTTCTAAAATATTTTTCAAAATTATAGAAAATGTGTGTGCGGTGTGTGTGTGTGGTATGTGTGTGTGTGGTGTGTTGTGTACAGAGAGAGAGGGAACATGTTATTATAAACAACTAAAGCATCCAGGGTGACAACCCCAAGAAAATAATTGTTATATTTTTGTTCAGACTCTGAGCATGAAGGTCCTATATGCTTCCCTGGTTCATTCCAGAATGAATGAGAACTTTCAGGTTAACAACCCTCTGAAATCATGACCGTCACAATTGAAAATTATAATCTCATCATTCTTTTAGTTTCATATTTTCCAGTACCTTCAGAGAATGTAGATATTTGAGGGTTCAACTTTGTAAGTATTTCCTACACCCCTTTTGTTGCAGAGTTCTCTCAGGAGATAACTAGCAGAAAGAGTGTGTAAGTTACAAGGTCAATATCCTCCTCTTCACAAACCAATTGATTAAATGTCCACAGCTGCACACGTTTCTATTCCAGAAAATGAAAAGGAGAAAGGTCACTTCAAGCACTCAGAGCTTGTGCTAAATTCCAGAATGGGGTGGATGTGGGTGAGAGCACCCAGAAAAATAAGGGTAGAGTCAATAAAATGTCTCCGCACAGCAATTTTTGCTACTACATTATTAATTATGATATAGCAAGAAAACTTCATTGGTTTTTGAGAAAAAAAAAATATTTTAAAGGGAGAAGTGGCATGTTACAAGAAAGCTAGTCATTAGAAAACATATGGTTGGTTTATTTCTCCATAAACCAGGATGTTATCACCACCACCATTTTAATAGGTTAAGATGTAGGTCAAGTTATTAATCTGTATTTTAATTTGGTCATCCAGAAAATGAGAAGAAGTTGCTGTCTACTCACAGAAACATTAATATCTGGGACTTAAAAAATATTTCACATATAGTTTATTTTACACACCTCACTCTGATGGTTGTGCTCCCTTCTCTGAAATTTAAAAACTGATACCATCCTGAGGTTATCTTTTTGTGTCAACCTCTTTGCTTCTCAGGTCATTTGGATTCATTTTTAGCTATACTTTACAAAGTTTGTTTCCTATCTATTCCCACCACTAAGACTAAAAAGTAGGAACCCAAGTTGATAGATAAAAACAGAGTAACATCTGACAATGTGGCTACTCTTGATGTCTTATTAGCTCCTCTAATTACAAGAAAGGCATTGGTGTATCTTCAGGATGAGTGAACACACTGTTACTCATAGAAAGCTTGCAGAAAGGAATCAGGAATACACAAAAGTATGAGATCATTTAACCCCGGGCAGAGCTTCAAGATTCCTCACTTTCAAAGGAATGTAAAAACTCTCTGGCTTTCTTTATTTACTGCAGAGGGGGAAAATCACTGCAGAAATCCATAGAGTATTTGTCTTTGCCCATAAATATCAAGTCAGTGTGAGTCCTTGCAACATACAAGGGTTGTTTTATCACAACTTTTCTAGTAAATAGCTTTCTAAAGGGGAAGTACCAGAGTTAGGGTGATGAAATACGTAATCAGAAATGAGGTGGTTTTGTTAATGTATTCAATTTTAAGTTTTTCCTTCATAGAGGTGTGATACATTGAAAGCATTACTAGGTAAACCTACGCCATAGACCTGACTTTGAAAGTAATGCATTGGTATAAGGGGATGAAAGTTGGGGATGGAAATTGAGGTAGATGCTGTTATTTAACATTTTTGAGGTAACATTGGTTTATAACACTGTGTATGATTGAGAGTCACAGGTTCACATCTATTCAAATGCATGTTACCACACCACACCATTTTAAAAATCCTGATTAGACAGAACTGAAATGGGCAAAATACATAATCCTAGAGAGGATTTATCTATAACTCATTTGGAAATTCACAACCATAACAGTTACAACAATATCAGAAGAAAGATAACCAATCATTCCTATCTATAAAGTCTTGCAATTTCTTACTATTTATATATGAGGAAATGTATCAAAAATAAACTAGGCAAACATGGTATCTGCGATATAGACCTGATTTGTTTGGGTTTCTACAAAAATGTACTCAATCCCTTGTATCTGTTCATCAGGATATAAGATGAATCAAATTTTTTGCTCCCATAACTAACCTATATCTTGTCTTTCTTACATGGCCCCGAATGTTATTTCCAATTCTCAAATGAATTCATGCAATGTGTACTTTCCATGAACGCATGGGAGAAAATCCTTAATCTCCCAAAACAAGAATGGCCTTTAGTACATTTTTGCACTCTGCCATTCATATACTGTGAAAAACAAACATGGACACAAAACAAAATAAAGGTGATAAATGGTTACAAGTTATCAGTGTTTCTAGGAGATCTACCCATATTGGACATTTGACATTTTATTTCACATCTACTATTTATTAGACTCAAGAATCAACATTTATGTTATCCTAGATGATGTTTTACAAATCCATGAGGGAATCACTTTTTATAAAAATGCTACTTGGAATGGTGGACCATCAACCTGAACATAATCTACTCTCTAGTTTTTTAGCTGTTCATAAATCATAAGTTTAACATTCAAGATTTCAATGTGTCCTCAATCAGTTTTATTTTTCATGTGGGTTAAATGAAGACATTTAATAAATTTTATTTGGTCTATTCACATTGATGAATTTTAATTAAAAAATATGGTGTGGTGCTGTTTCCCTATTATAAATTTTCCACAGTCTATTAAAAAAAACTTAACAAAAAATGAAAATCACATGGTCTTATCAATAGATGCTCAGAAAGCATATGATAAGATTCAATATCCACTTATGATAAAGACCCTCAAAAAAATGGGCATAGATGGATCATACCTCAAGATAATAAAGGCATAAATAGAAAACCCTAAAGAATCTACTGAGAAACTATTAAATATGTGTGTATTAATATATCAAATTAGTAAAGTGGCAGGCTAAAAATATTTATAAAAATCAGTTGCATTCCTTTATGCAAACAATGAACTAGAGGAAAAAGAAATCAAGAAAAATATCCCATTTATAAGTGTATAAAAAATTAAATTCCCAGCAGTATATTTAACAAAGTAGGTGAAGGACCTAAACAATACAAACTATAAAACATTGTTAAAAGAAATAGACATGAGGAAATGGAAAGGTATTCCTTACTCATGGATTGGAAGAATCAACATTAATCAAATGGTTAAAATGGCCATCTTACCCAAAGCAATTTACAGATTCAATGAAATTCAAAAGTCTCCAAATAGCAAAAGCAATTCCAACAAGAGAGAGAGAGAGAGAGAGAGAGAGAGAGAGAGAGAGAGAGAGAGAGAGAGGAATAATGATGGTCCCACACTTCCAGTCTTCAAATGATTCTACAAAATGAAAATAATCAAAACAGTAGGGTACTGGAACAAAAAAAAAAAAAAAAAGCACAAAGACCAAAGGAAAAGAACTGAGAACACAATGGACAATGGTGGAAGACTTTCAGTGCATCAGTGGTGGGTGTGATATGTGTGGATCCTACACCTCTAAATTATACACAATGTTGTAAACCAATGTTACCTTACAAAAAAAGAAAAAAAAAACCTTCACATTGAACACTTTCTCAAAGTATATTTTGCCCAATTATATTGGCGGTCTTTGTCACGGTTATACTTTAGTAATGCTATTTGAAAAGCCAATAAAAATGTTTATATCTCTATATTGTCTATTTATACATATAGATGTACAGATATAGTTATGATATTACCTTTCAGGGAATTATCTCTATCTCAAATTACCAGCAGTCTCTGTCAGGTAAGAATGGGTCTGGGAAATGGAATTCAGGGATCGTGTACTTGTTTAAGAAGGATGTCTTGTGTACACCATTTCCTAGTCCCTTTCCTCATTATGCTTATAATATGATCATTTAAGTCATGGTTGAAAGATGGCAGCTTGACTATCAAACATCGAGCCTTTTCTCAAAGCAGGAAGATGAAAAAGAGCAGAGGAAAACAAGTTTAAGGGATGTTGAATCTGCCTCCTTTCATTAAGAAAATGAGATTTCTTGAACCCTAACACACTTGATTTTTCTTTATATCACACTGATGAGAATGTGGCCACCTTAGCGGTAAAGCACTGTTCAGAATGGGAATATATTTTTTTTTCTAGTTTTATTTTTTATTTTTTTATAATAAATTTTATTTTTATATTCCCCATACAATTGCAACCCCCCATTCTGACCCCAATCCCTCCCCTCCCGCCCCCCACCCCCAAAAAGTGTCTCTGGTTCATAGTTTTTTGTTGATTTTGATTTTCACTTTCTTATAGTTATTCATTTTCCTGGTCCCTTATTTAAGTTTTCTAGATTCCTGCTATGAGTGAGACCATCCGGTATTTTTCTTTTTCTTTTTGGCTTATTTCACTGAGCATGATCCCTTCCAGCGCCATCCATGTTGCTGCAAATTGCATGTGTTTATCTTTTTTGAATGCTGAGTAATATTCCATGGTATATATGTACATCTTCTTGATCCAGTCATCTATTTTTGGGCATTTGGGTTGTTTCCAAAGCTTAGCTATTGTAAACAGTGCTGCTATAAACATAGGGGTGCAGGTGCTCTTTGGAATGGATGTTTCTGTGTCCTTTGGGTAAATACCTAGGAGTGGAATTGCTGGATCATATGGAAGCTCTATGTTTAGTAGGTCCAGAAATCTCCACATAGCTCTCCATAGTGGTTGGACCAGTTTGCACTCCCACCAACAGTGCAGGAGAGTTCCTTTTTCTCCACAACCTCGCCAACATTTGTTGTTGCTAGTTTTTTTAAATACACTAAATTCTGTATAATATTAAATCATAATACATTGCCATCCGTTTGTATGTTTCTTCAATGCAGAAAAGAAAAAAAGATGCCTTACACAATATATATAGTGTCTAGCAGAGTGTATTGCAAATTATATGACTTATTATTGAAAAGAAAAATTATGTACAAACTGAAATGTATTTATTCAAAGTTGGGGTATCTTAAGAGAAATCTATCTCTGAGTTCGAAATCCATTCTGCAGACCTTATAAATCACCTACTCAATACTCAGTTCTCCTTTTTTACTAACTATAATTCTCTTCAGGGTGAAAATGTGTGGGATATTAATCCCTCTAATTAAAAATATATTCCCAGAATGGGAACTAACTAATGGGTTCCACCCCATTCTTTGGCCTAGCCTGATCCCTTTAAGTTTCATAATGTGGTCAGTGAAATGGACTTCTTTATACACAGTTTTTGAACAATATCAGAGTTCCTGAAATTCTTTCCAAAACCCATTTTGTTTTCTTGAGCTCTAATTTCCACCTTCTTTTCTTTATCCCCTTTTATCTTATATTGAGTTTAAATGGCTACTTTTATGCTTATATGCTTTGACTATATGTGAAGCCTTCTGATTTATTTCTTCCACTGGCCCTGTGCTACTAACAAAGAAATGCCTGGTGGTGTATACCTCCATCCCTTTGGCTGTACTTTTTTTCATGGATAGCCAAGCCCATTGGTGGTGTAATTTGGGCCATAGACAGTCAGTGAAAGTGAGTGCAGACATTTTTAAAAGGTAAACTAGCAATTGACAACTTAAAAAGAGAACTAGTAAAGTGCCCAATAGATAATCAACTCAAAGCCAACTTATTTTGGCTTCATCAGCAACTTTATCTCAAGTCCCATGGTTTTATCTCATTCATTTTTGGCTTCTCAGATATACTGGACACTGATAAGCAAAGCTTCTTAAAATCCTATCTTTTATTAACTCCCCAGTCATCATATTCTCCAGAATTTCTAACTATCACTCCATCTGCATGTTTTTATGGTCTTCCCTCCTTATATTTATAGTAAATAATACAAGTCTGTTCTTAGTCTCTGTCTATCTGTCAGTAGGTTCTCCACTGGCCTCTCTGCCATTCATTTCTAGGGTATCCAGAAACCAAGTGCTTGCCAAGATGGCTTTCAGTTTTGCCCCCATGCATTTCTTTTGCTTTCTAGACACTTACTTGCAAACCAACATTCTATAGAATCTCTAGAGTTAACAGGGGTCCTGGGGCATTTTAAATCCCAAATCTCATGGTCCCCACAGCAATCCCTGTATAAAGGGCATTGAATTAAATGGCTGAAAACTCCCATTTGTTTGAAGTGCTCTCCAGGGAGTCAGTTACATTACTGCTTAGAAATGTGATCTGGCATGTAGTTGCTGAGCAACAAGGCTTAGAATCAGCTATGGAAGAAAAAAAATACTTCCATTAAACTTTATTAACAACTCCTTGGAGTTTAGAGTCTATTTATCATGAGATTAGGTTTTAGCTAAAAATGTTAATAACAGTTTACATTGGGACATCTGTTATACCCGTAATTATAAAAGGGTTATAACCCTGCTATATCTAATAGTATCTGAAATATTACTTTCACAGTGTATGATAGTATTTAAGGTGTTTGCTCATTCATTTATTGTCTTGGTCCAAAATAGAAGGATATTTTGAATTGGAATTCAGTGTATGACAACTACAGGAAAATATAAGTTAGTAGGGACCAATATAAATTGGACCATTTGAACTCTAACACTATAGTGCAAATGAAGTTCTAAAATAAATAATTTCTTAGAAAAAATTTTTCTCCATACATGGCTCAGAAAGTAGAGTTTCTTGTTTTCTTTCTTACACAAATGCCTTGTAAGTGAATAATTAAGGATAAATAGTATTAGGCTACATGTGGTTAATTTTATACATATTATGTCAGAATTTGGTTACATTTTCCCACAATTCCACTACTCATATCCTATTTTTTCCTTGAAATTGGTGGTTATTTTCCCTTTAAGTGTAGAAAAAAATACAAAAGTTTCAAATTTTCCCCTCAGGTTCCATAGGCTCTTTCATTTCTTTAAAAATGCTTGGATGGGGCCAAAATTCCCTGTTTATCCATTACATGCTCATTGATTTGGTAAAGCTAGATCTCATCAAAGAACAGTATAAAATTTACATGACCAATTAACAAGAAATAGACATCTCAGAAAGAAACTAGTCAGGATGAAAAATAACTGGAAGAGTATCAGAGAGTTCACAGACCTTCACGGAAGACTGCAGAACAGCTGGGAATAGGAGCTGATTCTACTGAAGCTTACCCCAAAATTGCTTTTGTCATCCCCTCTGCACACCTCTACCATGATGCCGAACTCTCCAGTGTTCACAACTTCATGTCTTACTGCCCCACTGCAACACAAATTCACTGCATTTCTATACATACAATGTCTTGTTTATAATATGCCTTAAGTAGCTATCTCAAGACACAAAGTGGGGGCAGCAAAAACTGATGACTGGATCAAGAAGATGTGGTAAATATACACAATGGAATACTATTCAGCAATCCAAAAGGCAAACGTATGCCATTTGCAGCAACATGGATGGAGCTGGAAGGGATCATGCTCAGTGACTTAAGTCAGAAGGAAAAAATAAAAATATTGAATGGTTTCACTTAGAGGAGGAAATAGGGAAAAGAAATAAGGGGCAAATTATAGATCTGAGACATACAGCAGGGGAGGGGAAGAGAAGAGCACAAGAGACTAGGGTGAGGGTTTACAGGCGATGTGATGGTACAAATTTTATGGACATTACACCTGAGGGGAGAAATCAAATATTGCACAAAAATGAACAATTGTAAAAAAAAATATATAATATTAAATTAAAAAAATAAAAACAAAGTCAGAGGCAGGGAACATGAGCAACTATTAAGCAATGTTACCAAATACCAGCCACGAGACATAGCAAGAGGAGATACATATTGTGTTATTCCCATTGGACTTCAGTTACATTAGTGAGGTAAACAGATTTGAGGAAACCCAGATGTGAAACATTCTTTTAATTTTTCCATCCATAAAATAGTGCATTTTTCACAAAATGTATTTAATTTAGCATATCTAAACAATTATTCTCAATGTAATAAATTGAATAATGAATTATGGTATTATTTTCAAAGCTACTTTAACATTAACCTATTTATGAGGAAACATTTAATCTTTTTTTGATGTTAATTCAAATTTAACCTTTAGTTGTAATAAACTCTAATTCTTCAAACTACTTTTCTTTTTGTAATCATGGAAATCATGATAGCTCTTTCAAATAGCAGGTTAGATGTTCAATTACAATGCCATTATCTATTACATCACACATAATCAGGTAACTACTACAGATGCTTATTTATTATGTTTGTCATAACCTCCATATTTTTGCTGTGTGAGTCTTTTCATGTATTTCCATCTCACTGTTTTTTTTTTTTTTTTATATAACTCTAGTGGGTAAGAGATTTGTGCTTCAGAAGAACAAAAATAATTTTGTGGGCACATACAGCATTGTGTGACTCTTCTCATTGGTAGTTTGTTCTATTAACATGGGGAAGTCCTTAGTTTGTGAGTCAAAAGTGATTTCAATTTTAAACACAATTTTTAATAGCTAATAATGAATATTTTGCACTGTTTGTGATAAAAGGAATGCATTTATAGTTCTAGTGTTTACCAGTTTAGGAATACCATATGTGAATACCAATAATAAAATGGGGAAGATAAAAATATGTAAGTTAAACTCAAAGTGGATATATATCTGCATTTTAGGCATAAATAGTATTTTCAAATTTGAGGAAAACTGAAGGTGGGAAGATTTTTTTCCTATATCATGTTAAATAAATAAATATATATGTCTCTGTATGTACTAAAATATATTGTTTTATGTGAGAAATTATTTTAAGGATGGTAAGATGTGCATACACACACACACACACACACACACATATATATATATATTTCCTTTGCCTTCAACCTTCTTAAGTTTTATCTTTATGCTTCCTGTTTGCTAAATCACTGATAAAACAGTTATATGGACATGAAGTAATTTTAATTTTTTATCTTGAAGTACTGAAATTGTTATTTGAAAAATTTCAACATTTGTCCAAATAAAGTACAAAAAGGATGGTGATATTATCAAAAGGTATCTATAATCGATAACTAAAATTAATAATACATATGTAAAAAATTAAAATGCAAAGGATTATTCACATATAAAAATGCTAATATAACACGGTCTTTCAGCCATGGGTAGGGCTTACAAAATCTGATGTTCTAGTTAGCAGAAAAAAAAAATGAATACTCTTCTGAAGAAAACAGTGTATGGTAACATATATAATATATATATATTATAAAAAACATATTATATATATACATATATACAGTAGTTACCTGATACAACTTTCTCTATCACAACACATATTTTACCTTCCTATTTTAATAAAGCAAGACAACAAACTTTATCACTGAGAGTATTTATGAGAATACGAAAAAGCACCATATGAAAAAGTATCCACTGATGAGATACAAAGGGTCAACTTTGTTTTCTCATAGACATAGAATGGTCTTTATTCATATTCTGCTTTATAAGGAAGGATAAAAAACAATGGAACAATAACAACCACAGCTACAGCAAAGATCCCTGATCTTTATTTGGTCAATTGGTAAAAATAATCTCTTGATAATTAAATAGAGGTAATTTAAGGCTAATGATTTACAAGTTGAAAGGGAAAGTTTATAGTTGGTGACTCTTGATATTTAACCTGGATTCCTAAGAATATGCTTAATTTCAGATGTAACCTTTCTGTGAAATTTCTGAATTATTTCTGTTCCATCGACAGTGAAACATACACATAAAAGCATCAATTTAAATATAATTCATTTCACAATCAGAAATAGGGACTTTTAAATTGTATTCATACAATTCTGTGCACCTTTAACTTAAATATGTTCTTTATTTACACAAGTTTTCATAAAGGCGCTACAAGGAAATGATGTTTTCATCCTATGCTTCATTTTCATTTCTTTCTATCATTGCACACATAATTTCAAAGTCATTAATGAATGCTAATGTCTATAAACTGAAAAGATTTATTATGGCTGTCTATATAACTCATACGTAGATGCTGTAACACAGAACATAATTCTACACAAAACTTTTAAAATATTTCTTTTCAAGTGCAGTGATCACTTTGTAATTTTAAGTGCCCAACTCACTTTAATGAACATGCTTTTTTGGTGTTGTATGCCAGACACTGATCTAGGCACCAGGAACCTAGTGACACATACGTGACAGGTAAAAGCAATAAATACAGATCATTTCAATTTTGGACCCAGTGACAAAAAAATTAGGTTAGTGTATATGTCTATGTTTCCTTTTTTTTAATCTATCATGAATGTTAAAATATTTTTAACTAAAATTATAATTTTATTGCAGCATTGGAAATAACTTAGTCAACAAGCTGTTGATGCATTAAACTAGTTGATGCAATTACCCAGTTTATACCTGTTCTTTTAATAGTTGAACCCAACTGATTAAAACACAGTGAAATCTAGAACTACCGCATATTTAACTTTCACATACTATTCTGATTTTTATTTACTAAGGTTATTTAGCCCAAGTTCATCTTCCATATCGGGTAGTATGACAATGTCACGAGAATATTTTAAGAACAATATATTCTAGATCCCTAATTTATAGATGAGGAAACTGAAACTTATATTGGTTATGGTATTCACCAAGGTTACACAGCCAGGAGGCAGCAGAACTGGGATATAAACTCAGATCTGCCTATTGTTTACCATTTGACTATGGTAATATTCAATGCCTTTGTGCTAAATATAATTTTATAGAGTTGATGGAACTGAAATTAATATGCTTGGACAAATGGAGGGAGTAATAAATCAGAAAGACAAAGCACTCATCAATTTATATATACCAAATGAAGAAGTATCTAAATATGAAAAGCACCTATTAACAAACCTAAAAGCAGATAGCATACATACATACAATAGTAGTAGGGGACTTACCATAGTAGTACACACAGTAGTATGTAGGGGACTTCAACACCCCACTTACATCAAAGGATAGATCAACAGGGCAAAAAATCAACAAGAAACAATAAAATGAGGAATCAACCAGATGAGTTTTAAAATTTGGAGCACTCCATCCCCCCAAAAGCTGAGAGTACAGTCTTTTCAGGTGTGCATGAAATATTCTCAAGGACAAACATGTTAGGTCAATATATTCATGAAGACTGAAATCAGATGAAGTATCTCCTCTGACCATAATAGTGTCACATTAGAAATCAATAACAAAAGCAGGAAAAACCTCAAAGCTATGGAGACTAAACAAAATGCTACTGAATAACTATGGGTTTAACATGAGAAATTTAAAAATACCTGGAGATAAATGAAAACCGATAAACTTTAAAATATACAATTAGTTTATGATTATAAATTTATACCTATATATTTTGTTATATATTTACTTTAAAATGTATACAAATAAACAAATCTTAAATATCCATGGTATATAACAAGTCTATCAATTTAAACTAGCTATCAATCTACATTTATATATCCAATTGCCTAATTATATTTATTTATCCTCATCCCAGCTCTATCCCCAGAGGGTACTTTTATAGAGACACAAATTGTGATTTTGAAGGAAGTAGATCTAGATTTGAATGTTGGCTCTATTATCTATTAGTGAACATATCTTTTGCTTGAATCAGGGAAAAACAAAGGGATGCTAAATGAGGCGTATCTCAAATACTTAGCCCAAAGATTACAACAAAGCATGTAAAAATGAAGTTTTTTTAATGAGGTTTAATTTAACCATGTTCCACTGTAACAATAGAGACTAAGTGAAATGTGCTAAACTAACTTGGTGCCAAATACCTGCTATACTTAAAAAGTCATCTTTTTTTTTTTTTTTTTTTTGTCAGGAAAAAAATATCTAATTTTGACACTCTTTTTTTACTGGATTTACTAAGGCTGCATTTATAGGGGCCAATGCTAATAGAAAGGTGGCAAGGTGCAGGAAATTCAATTAAAAAAAGAGATTTAGTGGGGACTTCCTTTCCTAAAATGATTTACAGGCCATGATACCGGTAAATTATTTCCCTGTTAATTAGTGTTATTTTCCCCTTAATCCTTTTCTAGGGAAACTGAAAGAGGTGCTAGGCCATCCAGTCTCATGTATTTGACATTTCAGTATCAGGTCAATGCAAATTGTGCTGAGATTACTCGTGATCTTTCTTGGAGGGAAGTAATTAAAACAAAATATTGTCTTGTACTTTAATTCTGTTTGATGATATGCAGATATTGAAACACTCATCTGAAATCCAATCAAATTTCAGAGAATGTATCATTTAACAAGTTATTTGCCTATATAAATAAAATGCTATTTTTGATCAGTCATTTTAGCATTTTTGAAAGTAAGTTTGACTTTAAGTTTCAGAAATAGTAGCTACCCCATTTCTACTTCAGCTTAATTTTACTTATTCTATTTGAAATGCACTTCAAAAGTCCTTCTATTACACACAGAAACATATGTAGACACACCCACCCACAATATCCATGTCAAACTTGGAGAGATATGGATATTATAATTCTTAATTTGTAGACTAATTATTGAATTACTAAGCATTATAATCTGCATGGACACTGTCTAATCCTAGTTAGTATGCCATGTCGATCAGTTTATTGATATAATTTTATATTATAAAAACTTTAAATACAATGTAGCTATTCATACTCAGATCTAACTCTACCTATCCTGCTATATATCTGTCCATCATCTACCTGCCTATTAATCGTATACCTATCATTTATTCATATCTACATATCTATTCATCTGTCATTATTTACCCACGCCCTCAGCCCCTGAGCTTAGTGATTATTCTTTAAGACTACAAAATTAGTTGGAGTTGAATATACAAAGTTAAGTTTAGTAAAAAACTTCCTCTTTTTCTGTCTTCCCAATCTCTTCCACTTCAGTTCTCATTTCTACTTACATTATCCCTCTTGGTTGTCAACTACTATTCCATTATTTGTGAAGGAACTGGTCAAGTACTGTCAGACTTCTAATTTCTGTCTACAACTGTGGCAATAGTAACATGACCTTATATTTGCCCCAAGATATTTAGGGTCTTTTAGACACCCCCATATTCATTTTCCTGTACTCTATGTCCCAACTTTCTCTATTGTTATTAAGCTAAGACTTCTTATGTATTGTCCTACACAGCTACCATCTAGACTATAGGTGACCACACTTTCACAGCACAGTGGGCTAGCAATGGAAATTATTTTCAATGGCTTTTTAAATGTTCCCCCATATCATGCTCTTTTATTTGGATAAGTCATTTTGGTTACATAAGTGGCTCAGAAATGTGACATTATTTAGTTGCAGAGGGGGGGTTATTTTTTAACAGTGCAGCAATTACATCCTAAAATAACCATTATTCAATCCATTCGGCAAGCCTTGGGAGACTAAGCAGATGTCAGATATTCTAAAATATCTGACTTTAGGTGAGTTTGGGATGTTACTAAGAAAGAGGCATTTTGAGATCTGTTATATAGGAGGATGTCTGTAAGCTGTGCACTTACATAATCATGGCAACAGCTCTCAGAGGGACTCATTTGAAACTGTTTGCCAGGTCTTGGAACAACACTATTTTAGAGCTAGGTGAGGAAATTCAGAACTTGTATCTCTGTTTGTGTAATAGGTGAAGAAATGATGTGATCCAAATGATTACAGGACCTGCTTGAGATCATGCAATCAAAGGCATACCCTAGGAAGATCTCTGGACTTAAAATTACCATTCCACTCAGTTGGCTTTACTACATATCTTCCTACTCTCATTCCAGATATACTGCGTCCAGAAAGAGAGAACCTTGACAGCATATTTTCATAGAAGTGAATTTTCACACCAGGATAATCTTTATTTGAAACTTTCTTAAGTCCAAATCTTCACTTGTATATACAGTATCCCACAGAGTGCTGGAGTGACTCTCCACCTTCCTTGCAACACCATCATATATATTTTTCTCATTCTACTGGATCATTCTCATCAGCATTCAAACATACTGTCATTTCTGTCATCCCAAAAGAAAATCAGTTGTTACTCCACATCACTCATCAGATACTCCCAATTTCTTATACCCATTTATGGGGAAATGATAAAAACTGCACAAAAGTGTTGCTCTAGTACATCCAATTATTTTCTCCTCATTCTCTTTTAAACTTGCTTCAGGCAGCCTCTTGATCCTTCATTTCAACAACACAATTCTAGTCAAGGTCACCATATCAGACGACTATGTAAGACGCGTGTAATCTATTAGGTATCCATCTATCAAAAGCAGTTGCCTAGAATCAGTTGATCAAAATTATGCCAGATTGGACCGGTCTAAGCTGCAGATTGGGTGTGGATTGAACTCATGGGTGCCTCATCCTCCTTGGACCACCTGGTGGTGTTCTTCTCATGTTCATATACAACAGCAAAATATGTTGCTATGAAAATATGTTGATGAAACTGTATCAAGAGGCACTCTTAAAACCAGAACTCTCTTCCATGATCCATCAGCCAAAGTAAGTAACAGGACTGAGCTCAGGGTCAGGGACAAGAGTATACTTTGCCTCTAGTGGGAAGAACTGAAGAGTCACAAAGCAAAGAACATCGATACAGACAGAGGTGAAGAATTAAAGACCAAATATTAGCATACCACTTTCACTAATGAGCTCCATAGTAGTTAATCAAATGGTCAAATCTAAGTGCTCACCTGCTTTGAACATTCAGCAGCATGGGACACAGTTGGTCACTATTTCTACCCTGACCGGCTTTCTCATTGGCTGTAACTCACCCCACACTCTTAGTTTTCCTCTTCCCTTTCACTGGCTTCCCCTCTATATTTTATTGGTTCTTCCTCATAATTTGTATATTGGATTATCCCAGAGATCAATCTTCAGATATTTTCTCCTAGCTCTCTACGTTTATTCTCTTGATCACATGTTGACCTGTTCGTGATGTTTAAATATATAACCAGAAGAGGTGAGAAAGCCTTGTGGATAACTGGGAAATTATAATTAGGCAAAAGAACAGCATATGAGAGGAACATGATCTAAGATGAAAACATATTTAGTATGTTATAAGAGGAGGTGGAAAGTCATTGTGGCTAGAGCAGAGTGAGCTAAGCAGATAGGTTCAGAAAATGAAGTCACAAGCATAAGGGAAGTGGTGATTATATAAGGGTCCTTTACAGGCTTTTTTTTTTTTTAAAGATTTATATATTTATGCATACAAGAGCTGGGGTGCAGGCCAGTCAGAGGTGTGGGGGATGACAGGATTCACCAGAGACAGAGCAGGGAGCAGAAAAGCAGACTGATGGAAATATGCTGCTGAGGGGAGCAGCGGGCGAGACTGAAGAGGTCTGCTGCGCCATGCGGGTTGCTCCCTGGCCAGCTGAGGATTGAACTCATGCTGCAGTGGCTGCAGACAGTTTCATAGCGCTGTGCTTAACCCCTTGCGCCACCAAGGAGGTCCCTTTTTTTTTTTTTTTTTTTTTTTGCTTTTTTTAACTTCGCTTTTACTTTGAGTGAGAAGATACCTATGAGCAAACCTAAATTTGGTTTTAAAAGATACTTCTGCGCCATCCATGTTGCAGCAAATTGCATGTGTTTATCTTTTTTGAATGCTGAGTAATATTCCATGGTATATATGTACCACATCTTCTTGATCCAGTCATCTATTTTTGGGCATTTGGGTTGTTTCCAAAGCTTAGCTATTGTAAACAGTGCTGCTATAAACATAGGGGTGCAGGTGTTCTTTGGAATTGATGTTTCTGTGTTCTTTGGGTAAATACCTAGGAGTGTATGGGGAATATAACAATAAAATTTATAAAAAAAAAAAAAAAAAAAAAATAAAAGATACTTCTGGCTGCTGTGTTGAAAAAGACTTAAGGGGGCCTAAGGTGGAGGGAAAGAAACCACTGAAGACAGATAATTGGAAGTTGAACAAATTAGAGTGGTAGTGTTGGAGATGGGGTGAAATTTAGTGGGTCACTTTTGTAAATTGGATCTTTTTATATTTTTCTCATATACATGGAATATAACTGCTGTGTGTGTGTGTTTCTGTCCTATCAAAATAATTGAACTAGGTTCTAGTGACTTTAATGTCAAAGTTAGGTTATGTACACAATTTATCTTTTGCAAATAAAATTAGTCTCATCTCTTTCCAATATTTCTTTGTAAACATTTCTTTGCTAATTTTTGATGATTTTTTTTGTAACCCAGAAAATTTTGAGTGGTTGAAGCAATTTCATATATGTTTTGGAATATATTACTGATTATATTTTTTAAAAGATTTATTTATTTATTTATACAAGCACTGGGTACAGTCAGAAGCGTGGGAGGGTGAGAGGATTCACCAGAGCCAGAGTGGGGAACAGAATAGGCAGACTGATGAAATACACTGCTGAGGGGAGCACAGGGCGGCAGGAGACGTCTGTGCACCATGTGGGATCCTCCCTCGGTGGCCGGGGATCGAACCAGTGCTGCAGAGGCTGCGGGCAGCTTCGCAGCCCAGCGCTCAACTGCTGTGCCACCAGGGAAGGCCCTATTACTGATTATATTAAAGTATTGCTTCATTAACTCATTTTAGGTAGTATCATGTTTATTGACTATTTCTGGTAAACTCCATGAAATCCAAAGAAATTTATTTCTAGCTAAGAATTTTAACAGAAATTGTGATTCACTTTGTCAATTTTTTTTTAGCAACATTTGAAATATCTCTATAGCTCATTTTTGCCTTTAATGTTTATCAACAGAATTACATTAATTCATTTTTAAATTGTGAAATTTCCTTAAGTTCTTGGGATAACATCTACTATGTTTTATGAATAATTCCTTTTAAGAAACTGCTACTTTATATATATATATATATATATATATATATATGTTTTATATCTTTGCCTAAATACATTATACATTTTATATATATGCATATACTTGCAATTTTCTTTCTGTATTATCTTTATTCAGTTATTTTTTTTCTCAGAGCTAGTCTGACAACCAGAATTAATAGGCAAGTTCACCCTATAATTTTATATAGTTAAATGCTTTGAAAAGTTTATTCTGAGGCTATTTTTTCATATTTTCTACCTCTTCCTGAGTCTTTTGTTACTTAAGAGGTCACTGATAGAAATGTGGGTATCTGAACTGCCATCTTGAATCTGTTTCTCCTCACCTGGCTTTTGTATACACTGTTTTAAATATTATATATAATAATATTTCCACTATATTTTCAGTCTTATGTTTCTCAAATATAACTTAGTCTCTCAAGTTGCATGGATAATAAGGTTTTTATTTCATTTGCAATTCATGTTGTATTTTATAGAATTCAGAGAATGTGACCTATACGCTATTTTTTCTATTTCAAATAGATTTCATTTTTTGGAAGGGTTCCAGAACTTGACAAGAATATACATTTTCTGTTTCTTGGATACAATTTTCTCTACACATCTATTTGACTAAGTTTATTAATCCTCTTATTTAAATTTTCATTTTGTCTACTTGAACTGTCAATTTCCAAGAGGAAAAATATTAAGGATACCTTTTATTATTACATCTTTTACTGTGTATTTTGATACTACCTTGTTCAATGATCAATTATACTGAGCAATTATATATATATCCATGGTAGAGCACATCAGTTGACAACACAAAATACCCACGGTTACCTCATTTGGTGATTTTATACTTAAATTTCTCTCTGCCTGATTCTATCACTTATCTTGCTATGTTGTGGTTTTCTTAGATCTCTATTGTCTTTTCTTTTCCTTTTTTTTAAAAGATTTATTTATTTACTTGTACAAGCACTGGGTACAGTCAGAAACACGGGAGGGTGAGAGAATTCACCAGATCCAGAGCAGGGAACAGAGCAGGCTGACTGATGAAATACACTGCTGAGGGGAGCAACGGGTGAGACAAGAGAGGTCGGCCACGCTATGTGGGACCCTCTCCGGTGGCCAGGGATTGAACTGGCACTGTAGAGGCTGCGGGCAGCTTCACAGCCCAGTGCTCAACCACTGCGCCACCAGGGGAGGCCCTATTGTCTTTTCCATTATTTTTTAGTCTTACAGTGTCATATGTATATTTTTTTTATCCCTTTAAGGAAAATCATCAAGATTTTTGTTATTGTTTTTCTGTTTAAAAGTATTTCTAGTTCACCAGAAATTAAAGACCCATTTCTGTCTTTAGGAATCACTGGAAAGTGTTAACACAGTAATATAAATTTTTTAGGTTTATCAATGTCAAGAGTTAGATAGCATTTGTGTCAGACTGTTGTTTGTCCTCAAATATCTCTTCTTACCATCTTTATCTTATAAACAGAACATCTTAATTTAAACTTGGCACACTGAAACCCAAGTTTGAAAGCAAACTTCCCAGCCTTCCTTGCATGGAGTTGTGGTCATATGACTGAATTCCAGAGAAACTTATGTTTGTGTGATATATGAGAAACTGCTGGTTCATTTCCTATTGAAAGACAAAAATACTTTCCCTAGATATCCATTTTACAGAGGGATGATTACTATATGTACATACATTTTCCAAGCAGTGTATCAAATATATTTATCCAAATCAAAATTATAAAAAAATAGACTATAAGAATGATATGTTGAATTACAGGAAATTGTCTATATTTGCTTTGTTTAACCTTGGAAAATGGACAACTTCATATGTTTTTATCCAATAAGAAATCTAAATTTATAATATGGGACCTGAGAAAGTATAATTTCACCATTTTCCATAGAGGGAAGTAAAACATAAAATCTTAGTTTGACAAGAACTAGATTATTATTATAGAGCCTATAATAGTAGTCATAATATAAAAATAATTATCAGGAAGTAGAGATGGCAAGAATTAATCTACTAATATCCTCATTTATGGTAGAGAGGTCAGTAAAGGTTATAGTAATTATATATCATAATTCATTACTGTGCCATTGAATTTAAGATGTATCATTATAGTATCTACAATTTTATTTTTATTTCAGTCATCAATATCCTTTCTTTTTCATGTTTTAATTCCCCCTATGCCTTCAAGAGCATTTGTGAAACTACATTTCTTTGAAAAAATGGAGAGGAAAGCTAAAAATCATTAGTAATAGACTGATGAATAGCTATGCTATATAGATTTGAATTTTCACTTTGGAAAAGTGAAAATCAGATGTGCAGACACATCTGATTCACCACGACCACCTTTGGCCAATACCTTTCAGTAATTAACATTACACATTTTAAAAGTTATAGAATAAAACAACAGAAGAATAGAAATTAATCCCAGTCTCTGGATTATGAATAGGAAAATGAATCATATAAAAGTAGGTTTAGCAAAGATACAAGGGAAATATTAGAAACAGATAAAAAAAACAGATAAAAATATCAAAACTTATGGCTCAATAAATGATTATAAAGAATCTACTAGTACATTTTAAACAGAGAGTTAATATGCTGGGAGATTTAATAAAAGGGAAGCTATTTAAAATTTATTGCTACTTTATAATGATAAAATGCATAATCAACCATGAAGATAGTTTTATATATCTATTTTTTTAAAAGACTTATTTATTTATACAAGAACCGGGGTACAGACCAGATGCATGGGAGGGTGAGAGGATTTACCAGAGACAGAGCGGGGCACAGAACAGGCAGACTGACTAAATACACTGCTGAGGGGAGCAGTGGGTGAGACAGGAGAGGTCTGCCGCACCATGTGGGACCCTCCCCGGCCAGCAGGGATTGAACCAGCACTACAGAGGCTGCGGATAGCTTCACAGTGCTGAGCTCAACCACTGCGCCACCAGGGGAGGCCCAGTTTTATATATCTTAATGTATATTAAAAAGTACAAGTAGTATGGAGAAGCCACCGCTGAGAAGATATAAGAAAAAAATAATGATTTATTCAATACCTACTTGGTATTAGATACTGTGTTTCTACATTTATCTAAAACACACCAACTTTTAATGCTGGCTCTCTCCAAAAAATACCTGCAGTGAGGAGAGAGAATACTATCTGAGAACTACTGATACTATTACTGTGACGGATAGCATCAGAGATATTGATCTCATAAATGGAAGTTCAAAAACTATGCATCTTTAGCTAACCTCCATGGGAGACCTGAAAAATTGATATCAATAAAATTAGAGGGTACCTGGGAGAAATAACGTATAGCCAATTTTAGACAGAGCTACAATTGTGTATAAATTATGCAATTTTCTATACATGGGATAATTTTTCTTATCTGCATTTTTGGCTGCAGAATATTGTGAGGTTCAGACTGGGTTTTCCTTACTAAAGTATTTATGTTTTTGCTGCCATATCTGAAAAATTCACCAATATTAATCTTTAATGCTCCTAGTCATGCAGCAAATAAGGAAAAAAAGACAATTACTAGGAAAAGAAAGCATCTTTATACCTTTTTCTTCCTTTTAATGTGAGTGGGAATCAATAGTCTGTGAGCCAAAAATTTCTATGCATCTGTTCATCTACTCATTCATGAACTCTGTGTCATGTGTGCTAAAGCTAGAAGAATATTCATGAAAAAGATATAAACAGCCCTTTCTCTTTTGGATTTCTAGAAGAATCAAATTAAATTGGTAATTACAATGGAATCATTATTGCTTTCTAAAAATTAGTGATTGCTTTGGGATAGCAAAGAATGTACACCTAATTCAAAAATGGAAGGTCAGAGAAACACAAGGTTCTACCCTGTGTTAATAGTTATCCTGGGATAGAGTTAAAGAGTCTGTTAATTTGGTGTAGAAAAAAATGCAATCTCTAATTAAAATTAGCATTTCCTGAAATTTTCAAGGTTATTGTCATACATATTACCTTGATTGTGGTGATGGTTTCTTGGTTATATAGATATATCCAATCTCATCAAATTGTATGCATTGAATAAACACAACTTTTTCTATATCACTTATACCTCAGTCAAGCTGTTTAATACTAATATTCTCTGAAATTATGACTGTAGATACCCCCCACAGCAGTATTAGCAGTATCAGTGATATATTAATATTAGAAGTTACATATATTTCCCATCACATATTGTCACTACTTCAATTATGATAGTTATTAAATCTACCCCTATATATCATTATTTGATAAGTTAATGAAAAACATTATCAGTTTCAATATGCTGATAATTATATTTTAGTATAACAAGCTTCTCTTGTAATGCTGTATGTTTTACTTTATGCATGTAAAAATCATTATTCTGAGAAAAAGCCTGTTGAAGATGACCTTGGCACAAAAATGCCCAAGAATGTTTATGTGAGACAATTTCAATAGCAAATGGGGATGCAGAGAGGAAGCATGCTTAGGAAGAGGCAGCATTGCACTAAAAGACAAGCAAGCAGAAACAGCAAGATATGGCCTAGAGAAGCTAGAACATTCCACAGCTAGTGAGTGGAGAGCGGTTCAGTAAATTTCACATGTTTGAGCTAGGTCAGTGTGGTCTTATGCTGCTGGGTAAAAGAGAAAACAGGCAAGATAAACAGGGGCAATGTAAGAAAGGCAGAAATTATAATAAATCATTTCTTTTTTATAAGCAAAGGAGAAATATGAGCAGCTTTCCATTGAACTATATTCCCTGTTATTTCTCAACTTGTTAAGATTGAGGAAGAGAAGTCAAAAATGATGTTCACTGGGTTTCTCAAATCACAGTATTTGGCTGAAAAAGAGTTGAGATACTTAATGAATTGTCAGAGTTGTATAACACACATTTATTATTTTAATAACTGAAAATAACCAAATATAGCTCTAACCTGAGAAAAGATATCTCTCCTGAGGAAGGGACTGAAAAATAGTTTGGAGGGATGGAATAGCCACTGGATGTAGTAAGAGTTATGGTCATAACTTGGGGGAAAAGAGGTAGAAATCTTTAAGAGTTTTTAGCATTAGAAGAACACTTACAACCATGGTCCTTGACTTTGGACATGGTTTAATTCAAATGCTATAATGGCCCATCTTGAGAACTTGATCATCCAAGTAAGTGTGATTTTTAATGAAGATAAATATTAATGTGTTTTATATCACAATGATAAGGCTACTGGGGTTCATTTCTCCTCTGCCTCCTTCAACTGATTATGTCACTACCTTCTTTCTAAAGTTTATGAAAATAATATTATACAAAAACTATTCCATATAAGAATAAATAAACTTATAAATCTTTAATAAAGGTCTGATACTCTTTTTTTCAAAGAGGACTGGACGAGCAAGAATAGAACTTCCAATATGAATGATCCACAAGCACCCTGGAACTGCATGCAAAATATGCATGTGCATTCTTCAAAAGTTTATAATTTATTGGAAGTGAAAGACATCCTTAGACATTTTATCACCTCTCAAAATGTCAAAACCACTGAAGCCCGAAATAAGCTTTTGGCATATGGTCTACCTATACCCTTTAAGCCATACTAAACTTATTATTTCTACAGTCAATCAGAAGGCACTTTCAGTCCCCATATAGATCATCAAAATGTCTCTTTCTGTTCCTCAAAATTAAATGATCCATTCCCTTCAAATATTCCAGGCAGAACACATACCCTGATTTCAGGGATTATAACCCCAAATTTCTTATGCTCAGTCACACCTGGAAGGAAATGACTAAAACACCATTAGACATTTCTGCGCATGTGCAGACACTGTTTGTCCTACATACCTGCTCGTTTCTGTTCCTCTCTTTTACTTTTAGTGTCTGTTGGATATGTTTGCTATATCAGTAAGAATTTGGGATATAGGTAAGGGAAGAACATGTGGGATCACTTCAAGTTACAAGAACAAATTGGCCCCTATACACTTGCCCTAAACTGTTCTTGCACAGTTACTTACAGCTGGCATTTACGTAGGTATTGCACCCACAATCTCTTCTCCATCTCAATAAATGACTGAAGCTCTAATTGGGCAGAATTTTTTTTTCTAACATAACCTTATAATTTGGGGGAGTATAATTAAGTCTGATGAATCAATTAAACCATTTTTCTCTCCATCTCTCCATTTTTTTTTAAATGAAAGCTAGAATGAGGACGTGGCAAACCATGACTTCATCTAGTGGGACTTCGTAACCCCAATCATTGCCCGCCTATTCCCCAAATCTGTGTGTTAACCTAATCCCTTCATCTCGCATCAGTGTCTCTGCTTCCCAAACCACCAGAATCACGTGAAATAGGTATTGCTTCTTACTTAGATGTTATTTGTTCTCCTTAGATTCTGGAATAGCCCTGACCATAAAGTGGCATTAGTGAAGAAAAGCAGTCGTCAGATATTAAACCTGCAAAACAATGTGCATATCCAGTTGTGTGCAGGGGAATGATTAACAGTAGGTTCTGAAAAAATAAGAAAAGTTCTGAGTTGTAGCATATTCCCTCCATGGCTAATATCAGACTATTAAATGGAATCCTTGAACAGGGTATTGGGAAGAGCTATTGAACTACTATGCCAGTGCATTGCTGGATGCCATATACACATTAGACAAAGTAGAATGATCACCTATAAAATTGTAAAAATTTCACATTCTCTTTGATAGCCCTTTCCTCACCTGCTTTTCCATATTTCTTTTTAAAATATATGCAACCTGGCTCCTTTCTTGGAGTGTGTAAACACACACACACTCACACACACAAAGTACATATTTTAACGTTATATACGGGTTAAGAAATACACATTTTATATTACTTGAAAATGAATATGTTCCTTGTTTGTAGGAAAAAAAAAACTGTTTTACCAAAGTACCTTCTAGGTTTTTACGTACATGATTGTAATTAAAAAACATTTTGTAATAAAATACCAAAAAATTATATCACACTCAAGAATTAAGATTCACATCATGGGAAGTATCTACATTAAGCAAGCATCTAATAATTTGTCCTGAGATACTGATATCTTATGTACTTCACATGGCATTTGCAAATATCTAGTCCGCAAGGAAATTAAACATACTCAATTCAAAGGATAATAGAGAGAATGAACATGTTACAACCATGAACACATTTAAAACAGAAAGTTTACCAATACTGGTTAAAATTGAGTGATATTGAAAGTAAAAAGGAATGTATTTTATTTCATGTATTTTGATTTCACATCATTTTTTTTTAAGAGGCATGTATTTTTATTTCTTTATTTCTTTATTTATTTGTTTATACATGCACTGGATACAGTCAGAAGCGCGGGAGGGTGAGAGAATTCACCAGAGCCAGAGCGGGGAGCAGAGCAGGCAGAAAGACCGAAGTACACTGCTGAGGGGAGCAGCGGGCAGCAGGAGAGGTCTCCACGCCATGTGGGACCCGCCTCCGGTGGCCCGGGAGCAGCCGGGGATCGAACCGGCACCGCAGAGGCCGCGGGGAGCTTCCAACCCAGCGCTCAACCGCTGCGCCACCGGGGAGGCCCATTTTTTATTTTTAAGGTAATGTTACATAAAGGAAAATATGGGATAGTTACAAAGATGAAGTATCAATACCACATGTTCAAATTATTATTAGGGCTATGAGTTTTTAAAATGTTTTCTTTTACTTATTTCCTTTCAGAGTTAAAAACCATGTAATTTAAACATACTAACATTCAAAATAAAGGAAAGACATATTTTTCATGCAGCAACAAGAAGTTATTAGCATGATGGAAAATTTCCTATTTCAGGAAAAGTTCTAGTTTAAATCTTTACTATAGAATAAATTTCATAACAAATTATTTATATCCTGATAAAATAAATGTGTACATTTTATAGCAGTTTTAAAAAGGACTTTGTTTATATAAAGTACATCCTTAGGGCCTCCCAGGTGGCGCAGCGGTAGAGCGCTGGGTTGCGAAGCTGCCCACGGCCTCTGTGGCGCCGGTTCGATCCCCGGCTGCTCCCTGGCCACCGGAGGAGGGTCCCACATGGCGCGCAGACCTCTCCTGCCGCCCGCTGCTCCCCTCAGCAGTGTACTTCAGTCCTTCTGCCTGCTCTGCTCCCACTCTGGCTCTGGTGAATTCTTTCACCCTCCCGCGCTTCTGACTGTACCCAGTGCTTGTATAAACAAAACAAACAAACAAATAAATAAATAAAAAAAAATGCCTCTATTAAAAAAAAAAAAAATCTTTAAAAAAAAAAAAAGTACATCCTTAATCAGATACATTAATAATTGAATCACTATAATAATAGATATCAATTTGCTTATAGAAAATTTTCTTTCTTCCTCAGTGCACATGGGACATTTTCAAGAATAGATCACTTACTAGGACATAAAACAAGTCTCAGAAAATATATGAAAATAGAAATAATATCAAGTATCTTCACAGGTCACAATCCTATAAAGCAAGAAATTAACCATAAAAGGAATCCTGGAACAAACCAAATTATGTGGAGACTAAATAAAATGCTTTTCAACAACTCAGGTGAATGAAGAAATCAAAGAAGAGAAAAAAAATCTAGAGATTAATGAAAGTGGAGAAAAAAACTACCAGAACCTATGAGATGCATTAAAAGCAGTACTACATGGGACATTCATAGCAATACAATTTAAAGTCTAACTCTGCAGTTGAAGAAAGTAGGAAAAGAATAACAAAAGCACCCAAAGACCAGTAGAAGACAATAAATAATAAAAATTAGGGCATAAATAAATGAAATAGAAAACAAAAAGACAGTCTAAAAAGATCAGTGATACCAAGTTTGTTCTTTTTTTTAAAGATTTATTTATTTATGCATACAAGAACTGGGGTATAGGCCAGAGGTGCAGTGGATGACAGGATTCCCCAGAGACAGAGTGGGGAACAGAACAGGCAGACTGACTGAAATACACTGCTGAGGGGAGTAACGGGCGAGACAGGAGAGGTCTGCTGTGCCATGTGGGCAGCTCCCTGGCCAGCCTCGTGTTGCAGAGGCTGCAAACAGCTTCATAGTGCTGTGCTTAACCCCTTGTACCACCAAGTAGGCCCGAGTTTGTTCTTTGAAATAAAAAACAAAAATGACAAGCTATTAGCTATGCTTACAAAGAAAGGAAAACAGAAAACCCAAGTTAATAGAATCATAAATGAAAGAGGTGAAATTATAACAGATACTGCAAAAATACACAGGATCATAAGAATCTCTAAAAGTCTCTATACAAATTGGACAACCTAGAAGAAATGGGCAAATTCTTAATTTCATACAAATTCTCAAGATTGAACCAGGGTGAAACAGACAGCTTAAAAGGTCCAGTCACAAGCACTGAAATTTTGAGTAATAAAAAGCCTCCCCAAGAAAAGCCTAGGACCAAATGGCTTCACCAATGAGTTCTAACAAACATATAAAAGAAGATTTAATACCGGGCCTCCCCTGGTGGTGCAGCAGTTGAGTGCTGGGCTGAGAAGCTGCCCGCAGCCTCTGCAGCACCGGTTCAGTCCCCGGCCACTGGTGAGGGTCCCACATGGTGTGACAGACCTCTCCTGCTGCGCCCACTGCTCCCCTCAGCAGTGTATTTTGTCACTCTGCCTGTTCTGTTACCTGCTCTGGCTCTGGTGAATTCTCTCACCCTCCCGCACTTCTGACTGTACCCAGTGCTTGTATAAATAAATAAATAAATCTTAAAAAAAAAAAAGAAGACCTAATACCTATCCTACTCACACTCTTCAAAAAATTAAAGAGGGAGGAAATCTCCCCAATATATTCTCTGAGGCCAACAATACACTGATACCAAAACCAAACAAAGAAATTACAACAAAAGAAAATTATAGACCAATGTCTCTGAAGAACATAGATGCAAAAATCCTCAACAAAGTGCTATCAAAGCAAATAGGGTAACATAGAGGTAACAAGAGAATCATCCACCACAATCAAGTAAGCTTCATCCCAGGAATGCAAGGCTGCTAAAATACTTGCAAATCAATCAATGTCATTCACCAGATGACAAAAGGATAAAAAAAAAAAAATCATGATTATTTCAGTAGATGCCTCAAAGGCACTCAACAAGATCTAATATTTATTTATGATAAAAAACTCTCCAAAAGTGGGAATAAATAGAAGTTATTTAAATATCATAAAAGCCATACATGAAAAAATCACAACAAGTATCATACTTAATGTGAAAAGGGGAAAGCATTTTCACTAAAATCAGGTACATGACAGTGATGCCCACTATTACCACTGTTATTCATTATAGTCCTGGGTGCCCTACCTAAAGCAATTAGGCAAAAAAAAAAAAGACACATTAGGAATTCAAACTGGAAAGGGAGTGAAACTGTCACTATTTGTAGATGACATGCTCATATACTTAGAGAAACCAAGAGAGTCTACAAAAAATCTTCTATAAATAATAGATACAGTAACATGGCAGGATATAAAATCAATATACAAAAATTGGTGGGCTTTTCTATATGTAAATAATGTATCAGAAGAAAAGGAAATAAGGAATACAGCTCCATTTACAATCACACTGAAAAGAATGAAATACCAGGGAATTAACTTAATGAAAGAGGTGAATGATTTGTACAATGAAAACTATAAAACTCAAAGGAAATAAAGGAAGACATAAAGAAATAGAAAGATATCCCATGCTCATGGGTAAGAACAATTAACATCATTAAAATGGCCATACTACCAATAGCAATTTATAGATTTAATGTAATACCTATGAAAATACCAATGACTTTTTTTCAAGGAAACAGAACAATTATCAAATTTATATGGAACCACAAAAGGTCTCATATAGCTAAAATAATATTGAGGTAAAAAAAATGAAGGCATCTTACTTCCTGATGATATTATAGAGGAGCAATAATCAAAACAGTATGGTACTGGAACAACAGGATTTGAAATACTATGATACTGAACAAAAACAGAAACTCAGACCAATAAAACAGAACTGAAAGTCCAGAGATAAATCCATATAAATATGGACAGTTAATTTTTGATAAAGGAATTATGACCTCAGAAGTGGAGAAAAGATAGCCTTTTTACAAATGGTGGGGGGAAACATAGCCACATTCAAAAAAAAATCAAGATGCATACTTAACACAATACACAAAAATTCACTCAAAATGGATTAAAGATTTGGACATAAAAACCAAAACCATGAAGTACTTGAAAGAAAACATAGGGAAACATTACATCTACAACAAAGATTTATTTGCAAATACAACCCCAACAGCAAGGAAAACAAAAGCAAAAATAAACATTTTAAATTTTAATATCAAATTTAAAAGTTTTCGTACCTCAAAAGAAGCTATCACAAAACAGAAAGGCAACCTACAGAATGGGAAAAAGTATTTGCATACCATACAGCTGACAAGGGGTTAATCCCCAACATTTGCAAGTATTTATACAATCCAACACCAAAGACACAAATGACCCAATTAAATCATGAGGAAAGGATCTGAATAGACACCTCTCTAAAGAAAACATTCAGATGGACTACAGACATGAAAAAAAAAAAGTTAAATACTCCTTCTTATCCGAGAATTATAAATTAAAGCCACACTGGGACACTACCTCACCTCTGTGAGAATGCCCCTTATAAAAAAGAACCAAATTAATAATGGCTGGTGAGGTTCTGGTGAAAAAGGAACTCTCATCCACTGCTGGGGGAATACAGGCTGGTACAGCCCCTGTGGAGAATGGTGTGGACATGTCTAAAGAAAATAAAAATGGAAATTCCACTTAACACAGCAATACCACTCTTAGGTATGTATGCCTTTGTAAGTAGCAGCACCATTTACAATGGCCAGATCATGGAACCCCTTCAGCAGATGAATGGATAGAGAAACTGTGGAACATATATTCCAAAACAATTACATGCAACCAATAGAAAAAATAAAAATTTGACCTCGGCTCAAAGATAAATAATTGTTACCAGAGGATAAGGGACAGGGTGAAGAGGTTGGGGGAGGGAGGCAGAGGGGATAAGGGTATAGGTGGTTTGGTGGAGGGATGTAAAAAATAATAAAAGAAAAAGGAAAATTTTAATACTATAAAGCATATTTTAATCGTTTTACTCCCTAGCCATCGCTTTTCAACTGAGAAAACTGTGGCTTATAAGTGTTAAATCGCTGATGGTCACACAACTCAAAACACACAGTTGATACAAAAGTACCCATTCATTTACTCAAAAGTCTCCTTATTTTCCACCAGGATTCTACTAATTCTCAATAGAATAAGAGTTTCAAGTGTTTCACGTTGGGAAGTGCATTTGTCAGCCAGTAGTATTGTTGCAAGTGTTTTTTAGGCACCCAGTATATACTCAATATAGTATTGTACATATTGTAATGTACAGATGTGCTTATTAAGACAAATTTTAATTTATGGTATTTATGTAATCTAGCGATGATACTAAGAACAATGTACATTAATCAACTGTGAATACAGGAATTTACATGTCAAGATATATTGCTCAAAATTTGATGTATTATTAACAATTGCTCTGCCCAAGTAAAACATAATAACAATATTTTTTTCCTTTTTGTGGATAACATAATATGCTACCATTAGCATTAACAAAGATGACATCATATTAGAAATTATATGTGTGTATGTACATACTTATATACCCATGCAACATACACTTATATATTTACTTATTGTCAATTTATGTTTTACTGTTTTATTGTCAATTTACTGTTTTACTATGACAATTTGAATAGTACCATATTTGTAGAAATATTCATAAAATAGTTATGCCTTAAAACAGAAATAATTTCATTCATCTAGATATTTCAACATTAATAAGACAAAGTTAAATTATATTTTATGAGTAGGAATCATAATGACATTATCTAAGAATTATACTTGTCATTTTGGGGACATATACTTTGTGGTAAAGCATAAATTAAGTGACTAAATTTGTCAGAGTTACTTTTGATATTAATTTGCTAACAATAGTAATTATTTCAATATATGAGAAACATCACTGACACTGTCCCCAATTAATTGATTCCATAATTCAAATTCTATAAGGCAGTGGAATGTATGTCATGAACACAATTATGTACTATGTCACTCACCCTCCAACAGATGTGGCATTCTTCATACATTGGTTCTGGAATTAGAAACCATCTCTCAGTTTCAAGGCATGAATGTTTGAAATTGACTGAAGAACCAAAAAAAAAAAAAAAAGTATGGGTTTTTAATACCATGTGATAATATACACTAAAATACAAAATAATATGAGCCTTTTTAAAGCATTAACTTAATTTCAGCACATAACACAAAAGCTGGAATAATCCATTATAAGGAAGTCAGATCAAATCATTTATTCCCCCAGAACCCTCAACTCCCTATTTCTCACAGTGTTAAAGTCAAAATACTTAACATGTTCAACAAAGACCATTCATGATCTGGATACTTCTTGCCCTGTTCCTTCTGACTTAATTTTCATTTCTTACCATTCTCACCTCACTCACTATACTCTAGTCACACTCACCCCCTTGTTATTGCTCAAAAAAGTTAAATAAGCTGCTGCCAATTCTTCCAAGCTCTCTATTAAATTATAAAACTTTCCTCTTCTCTGATCCCTCTTAGGGGAAGTCTGATATCTTAAATCTTGCATTTAAGAGTCTAAATTTCACATTCCTAGTTTAATACTCATGCTATTTTCTCAATTTAAGTGCATTATTCTCCATTGTAATTCTATCTCTTCTATCTCTTGGTTAATGTTCAATTTAAGGCCTATCTCCTATTCAGGAATTTTCTTATCACCAATGCACTTCTGCTCTCTCACTTGCCCAAAGTCAAGTAATTATTAATAGCTGTACTGTTTGCTAGCCCCTTTGAATTACACTGATTTTACTCTTCTTGTTTTGATACCTGCATTATAAACTTCTTAAGACCAAAGATTTGAACTACTCTAAAATTCCTATAGTAAGTCAATTTACATTGACTTACCCGTTATAGAGGTTCAAATCAAAATTAGAACTGATTTGTTTAGTTTCTGACACTCCACATCTTCAGAAATTACTTATCTACATAATAAACATGTAATAAAATATCTTACATTGTTTTCATTTTAATGTTCAAATGTGGAGCATGATTAAGAAAGTTGAATCAAAAAAATTACACTCATTACCACAAATTACTAAAATTAAACAAATACTTAAGGCATTTTGATGACTTAAAAAACTCTCATAGTATTTAGTTAAAACTTGAGAGACTGTATATATCATAAGTACTTTACATCCATGTTTGTATTTATCCTCATAACACATGCCTGTTATACCCATTTTTGGAAATAATGAGACAGATTTATGAATATTAAACAACTTGTGTCCAGTAAAAGAGTTTCTAAGTGTTATAGGAGGGGATTAAATCAAAACTGTCTTATTAACAAACACACAATCACACACACTACATTCACAGTTAAAACTTTCTAAAGTAGGTGACTTTAAAATATCTGACTTTACAAATATGCAAACTAAGACAGGTTATAAGTCTTGCCATGGGCCTCCCTGGTGGTGCAGGGGTTAAAGTCAGTGCTATCAAGCTATCCACAGTCATTGCAGTTTAGGTTTGATCCCTGGCCGGGGAGCTGACCCACATGGCAAGGCAGACCTCTTCTGTCTCTCCCGCTGCTCCCCTCAGCAGTGCATTTCATTCAATCTGCCTGTTCTGCTCCCCACTCTGACTCTGGTGAATCCTCTCACCTCCCACAACTCTGGCCTACATCCCAGTTCTTGCATGCATAAATAAAAATCTTTTTTTAAAAAAAATGTCTTGACAAGCTACAAGTGAAAAACTAAATGAAAATAGGAAGCTAATATTTTAGTAGACAAAGACCAGGCAGTCTTCAAGTTAATGTCTGGAGGTTGAATGTGTTTGTTATAGGTACCTTAAAAAATATTTATATTATCTTAAACTCTTTAGTGATCAGTAGTAAAAACTTTTCATATGTAGGAGAATATGCTGGAACAAGCTAGATACAACTTAAGTGGAAAAAATTCAAGGTGAGGTAAAATCGCACATAGATGATACATATTATATACATTGTACATTTATATATAATATGTATCTATGTTAAGCTAGACAGCCATGTTTCTTAAGAGATTCGCTGCACTGTACCAGGTGCATTCCACCGCAGCTCTTCCAGGGAGTGTCTTCACTTTTTCATGAACTCAGATTTTCTCTTCTCTTCCCTTAATGACTATGTTAGAAACTCATTTGGCATTTGTAGGTATTCATAAGGGAATTCTAGTTACTTCCTACACATACCTGTTCTGATATAGCCAAAAACCATTTGGTGACATTATCAACTCATTAAAGTGAGAGATGTGACAGAAAGAGCACATGCCACATGGAATAAATATAAAAGTGTCAACCACTTAAATGGGGAAAAAATCCATCTGGCTGATTTCTCTTTGAAAAATGAGTTGTGTATAAGTTCTTTCCTTAATACATGACAGCCAATTAATCTTGAAATGGGTAAAAGCATACAATATTCAATTTAATTAAAACCAATATTGATTGAGAGTCTACTATATGTAATGCATGTACTAGATTCGAGAAAGATTACACAGAATAAAAGATAGTCACTTCCCCTAAGAGTGCTTCTCTTCAAGAGGGTAGAGAGTAGTTAAAAGGAAATTAGAAAAAATGCATGCCAAAGAAATGCAAGACAAAACTAATAACTTATGTACTATAGATTGAGAATCTATTATATTTAATTGAGAAGGCACCAAAAAAATTAAGAGAAACTTTAGGTTCAAAAAACAAATATTTTTAAAGGACTAAAATATTAGAACATTGTCTGCTATTATCATCTGCCTAAAACATATTTTGCTTCACACATTCTAGAAAGAATTAATATTGTACATATAGCATGATATAACAATTATGAAGTGATGACATCCAATAGGGAAGCCAAGTTATTAGGTGTTGGAAATCAGGTATCAAAAATTAGTGAAATTATTTTAAAGTTTAATCTCTCCATTAAATTGAAAAATGTTACATTCATACCTTTTTTTAAAGAAAAGAAAGCAACTTCTTGTTATATAACAGTATTGCTATGCAGCCTATAGAAAATACTTGCCACCCCCCAAATATTTGAAGCATTAGATGCTGATTTGAGACCAACATTACATCTCATATTAATAGATCTTCGTTTATAAGATACCTCTGAATATCTGCATCAAAGAATTCAGGGAACCGAGGTAGTGATTCCAAACCAGATCCTACAGGACTAGATGGCTGAAAGATACACCTTGTAGCTCACTGGAAAATTTCTCAGACTGCCCTAACAAATTGGTGAAATCCATTAATGACTCTAGTAAATGGAATTTTCAAAAATAAACTAAACTCATTTATTCTCATGAATGTATTAACATGATATGCCACAAATGATTATTCTTTTAAAGCAGATGGTGCATTTTCTGCAACAATTATTGAAGAGTAGATATCTATATTTAAACAAATTCTACCACTTACCATCATGTTTCATCTGACAATCTGTTCTTAATTCTAAGATTCCCATCTTTTGTCAGTGGAGAACTTTCTTAATATGTTTAAGAGAAAAATCAAAGATTGCTGTTATACCAAATACATCTCAAATTTGAAACGTTAAGCTACCTCTTCAAAGCAGAAACAAGATTCCTCATAATTCTTGCCCATTTGAGAGAGATCCCACAAGAGGAAAAGAACCAAAATTAAGATGTTATGAATATATCCTTCAAATTCATTCCATGTTCCATATATAGTAGCTCAAGAATGTTAAACAATATATTAAATCATTTAAACATTTTGCTTGTGCTTTCTGTAGGAAAAATACATTTTATTACTATTTGGTATGTTATTTATTCCTATAAGTAGCAACTAAAATGATACTGATTAAGTTTATTTTATATCAATAACTTAATTTTTCAGAATAAAAGCTGAAGAAAGTTGGGCTCCCAACTTTCTATCACAGATCATCAGGATTCTGATTAGCATTGTTTGACTACTCATACCATAGACCTAATTTATTGCTGATTTGTCCAGAACAAAGTTAATGCCACAATAACTATATTTTTAAAGGGGAGAGGTATTTTCACCCAATGCCACTGTTTCTATGCCATTAACCACAAATTTATAGTCCTAATGAAAATACAAATGAACACAATGTTATAGTAAACTGGAACAAATCATGAGTACAGCATATTTAACTTTAAAAGAGAGAAGTCTACTTAAGTAGACTTTATACACTATATAGAATTACTTCAAGTTAATCAAAAGTATTTAACATTCCTTTTAGAAAAGTACTCTCCCTTTTAATTTATTAAACCAACTTTGGGCTGTGACAGAGATATAGGTATATACCCCAAGAGACTTAACATTTAAGTGATAGATCTGCTGGGATGGAATGGAAGTTGTACTCCATTGCCCTGATATTTCTCCTGACTTTATGACTAAACATCATAAAAGGTGAGAACTTCAGAGATGATATTTAATATTAACATGAAAGTGCTTAATAAGATACTTTGATAAATAAAAATTATTAAAATAAATTAAAAAATATTAAAATAAATTTCACCTATTTTTAATTTTTTAAATGTGGCTATTAGCACATTTTAAATGATAAATCTGGTTTTCACTTTTGACTCATATTTCTATTGGGCAGAGGATTTTTTTTTTTTTTTTGTGGGACCCTCGCCAGCGGCTGGGGAACGAACCAGTGCCGCAGAGGCTGCGGGCAGCCTCACAGCCCAGCGTTCAACCGCTACGCCACCAGGGGAGGCCCTGGGCAGAGGATTTTATAACCCACAGGAAAACAACATTATTGATATTTGGATTTGGATATTTCTTTGTTGTGGGAGACTGTTCTAGACACTATAAATGTTTGGGAGCCTCCCTGGCCTCTGCCTGCTACATGCCACAAGCACCTCCCCCTCCCCCAGATGTCTTACCGAAAGCATCTCCAGACCCTAATATCCTGGGGCGAGGGGGCGGCTGGGCAAAGTCACTTGCATTTGAGAATCATTGGTGTACAATATCCAGAGGAGTCTCCTATTTACTATACCAACGCAAGTTTGCAATACCAAATTTGAGAAAGAAAAACAGGCATCACATTTGCTAATTTGACGTGATTAGCATGAGAATTACTCTTCAGAATGCTGTTTTCTATTGGAAATACAATGCCTTTGTATAATGATATGGGCACAAACTGCAAATATAACTGAGACTGTATTCACAAACTGAATTCAAACATATTTCCTTAATTTAAAATAAATACAAAATATTGTTCACACTACACAAAATTAAAATTTCAGCCTCTAATATTGTTTTTAAAAAGATTACATTTTCCTTTTTCTAGAATTAATTTATTGCTAATTGAGGTAATATCTGGATGCCCCCAAAAGGTATCACCAGCATACTGCACCCACCACCAAATAGCCCACAGTCCACCACCATGGTCCACTGTCTTTTCGAACATACTGCCATTTTTCAAAATGACAAATACATGCTCTTTATGCCAGTGCCAGTTTAAATTTACATATATAAAAGATTAATGTGAACAGATTCTTTCTATAAATTCCTTGGTTATGACCTTGGAATGTGTCTAAATATAAAATTAAATCTAAACTAAATATAAAATTAAAGTTTATATTTGATTTCATAACCAATTTTGCTGGATAAGAATAATGAACTGTACATGTTGAATAAAGCTCGAGCTACTTGTTTTACTAATCATCACGTAGCAACATAAAAAGCAGCACAAATCCCTAAACATATAACTAATACCTGTTGAGTATATAGCAAGCAAAGAAATCTCTAGTATTTGTAGTTCAAGCCAGTAGTCTATAGTGATTTTTATAACAGTTCTGCTGTAGGCACTTCCAAACAGTTAGTAGGCACTTCCAAATTGTTACTATTTCTTTATTGTGTGGTATCACACAAATCAATAACCAACTGAATTAGAGTTTGTATATAATATTAATGGCTGTGTTAATACTCAAAGTTGTTTTCAACTGTGAAAAAGCGACAGGAGATCTCACGCCTCATTTGTGTTCCATTTGAAGCAAAGGCAATAAGCAAATCTTTTTAGCAAGAAAGAAAAATAAATTTGCATAATGAACTACAATCATTTTGTATATTTCTCATTTTTACTTTAAATTAAGGAAATGTGCCTTTGAATTCATAGTAACTGCTCCCAAGGCACAGTATGTTAATAATGTCAATTTTTTCTATTTTTTTTTTTTTTTTTTGGCTAAGGCTTCATTAAAAAATGGAGCAACAGAAGATAAAAACTATTCGGATAAAGTAGAATAGCAAAAAGCACAAGTAAGCATTGTGCTCAGTGGACATAAATAGTACAACAAAGAACAGCACATAACTAAGGTAATTTAACAAGCTTGATATAAAATACATCTTCCCTGAGGATTGTACATCTACTCTATCTCTTTTTCTACCACTAGAGTCATTCGATACCCCAAGAACCACTACTAGCCTGTGGTCTATTAACCAACGAAGCTGAAACTTGGGGTCAATGATTATCTGCAGAATGGCACTGAGTACATGTGACCCAAGGCTATGATGGATATGTGCAAAGAAATCAACAAAATACTCCCCTTGCTAAAATTACTACTTTCCATTTCATAAGTCATCTATAAATGTGCTCCAACTTGAAATACATATTTAACAGTTATTTGAGGGGGAGTTTATTTCATTAGTATAAAAAAGTCAGAGGATGAAAAGTGTAGCTCACTGCTCATTGACTCTCTGATTCTATGCTTTCTGTTGCCATGCCAGATAAGTTATCTCATCCTTTTGTTTATTCACTGTGCAAAGAGGTACTTCTAAGAGCCCACAGAATTTTATCTTGGTAAACACATTTTGTATATGTTGATGGGAAATTTTGCAGCCATAAGCCAAGAACGTTGAGAATTGTAATAATTCTGCTAGCAAACACTGCCAAAGTAATCTCATTGAAGAGAATACTTTCCTGAAAAAAAAAATTACTTAAACAATAGACAGAAGATCATAAGAATCCAGAAAAGCACAAAGACAAAGTCCCAGGAGAGGAAAGTCATTCTTGGTTAGAAATCCCAAAGCAATGAGCAACTAATGGTGGGCAGCACTTCTTCTATTTTCCTTCTCTTTCTTTCTGTCCACTCCCCTCCCTGATCCCTCATGCTCTCCACCCTTCCTTCTCACTCTCCCTTTTCTTTCCTAATCATTCTTCCTCTCATTTTTTCTCTGCTCTCCCCCCACACCCTCTCTCTATAAGAAAATTGAGTCAGCATATGGAAATCCTGAGCTAAGCTGGCTCTGGGAAGAATTGTAAAGTAGATGAAGATTATGGGTCATTTCTACTGATATATTCAACTCTTCTGTGCTGGTGGTCCTTTTTTTAATGAAAAGATTTATGCATACAGGAACTGGGGTACAGGCCAGAGGTGGGGTGTGGGTGCGTGAGAGGATTCACCAGAGAGAGTGGGGAGCAGAACAGACAGATCTACTGAAATACACTGCTGAGGGGAGCAGCGGGGCAGTCAGGAGAGGTCTGCTGTGACATGTGGGTCACCTCCCTGGCTGGGGATTGAACTCATGCTGCAGTGACTGTGAATAGCTTCATAGTGCTGAGACTTAGCCCCGTGAGCCACCAAGGAGGTACTGTGCTGTCTGTCCTTATAGCCGTCATCTATTCTGCTACCAGCTGCACCCTGGACTTAGCCCTGCCACCTCACTCATTGTTGAAACTACTCCCACAGCACCTACCAATTCCTCAGAACCTCTTTGATTTATGTTATGGACTCATCTGGAAATTATGGAGTCGTCTCTATGAATGACACATTGATTTTCAGATGCTCCATGAAAGACACTAAATCCAATGAATAAATGTTTAAAGCTAGACTGAGGCAGTGATACAGACTGGAACAGAAAAGCAGGGTTGTTTCCTGTCATGTTGTTCACTATGAACTCTCTCTATTTCCATCCCCTTAATCACATGAGGCAGGGACGTTATCTACTTAAAACTTGAGCCCTATCATTAAAGTAGCTAGTAGAAAGGAAACTGATGAAAAAAGTTCATTCTTGTTTACTGACATAAAGCATCATTAAGGAGACAAGAGTGTTCATGCAAAGACATCCTGCCCAGGAGAGGCAAGAAGTGCTAAGATTTTTTTTCTGAGGAGACAGGGGAAGCTCAACTATAAAAACTGATGTCTAGATAAATTTGGGGGGTTCTTCTCTGAGAAATAAACTCTATTTTTAAAATACAATTTAAGCTGAACTGAATAGCTTATGACCTTCCCTGACCTAGTCACGGGTGATAATATGTGAGAAGTACTACGGAAGTTCAGGATGACAAACAACAAATACTAGAAAACTGCCGCCTTGGTTAATTTACTGCTTCTCTGCCTCCCCTGGTGGCACAGGCCGTTGAGCGCTGCGCTGTGAAACTGTCCCCAGCCTCTGCAGCACCGGTTCGATCCCAGCCGGCCAGCGAGGGTCCCACATGGCGCAACAGACCTCTCCTGTCTTGCCCGCTGCTCCCCTCAGCAGTTTATTTTAGTCAGGCTGCCTGTTCTGTTCCCCACTCTGTCTCTGGTGACTCCTCTCACCCCCATGCATCCGGCCTGTACCCCGGTTCTTGTATAAATAAATCAATCTTAAAAAAAAATAATTTTAAATTTAATTTTATATTTATTTTTTTTTTTACATTTTTCATTTTTGCACAATGTATGCATTTTCATCTTGGTTATAGTCCCCATACAATTCCCACCCCTCCCCTTGTTTTGATCCTGCTCCCTCCTCCCTCCACCCCTCAGTGTGTCTCTGGACATTTCCAACTGAATGATATTCCACATCCTGGTATCTGAAGAAATACCCAAATGATGTACCAATGAAGATAAAAATCCTTTTAAAATTGAAGTCCTGAATGATTGATGGAAATTGTCTGAATCTACATTCTAGAATGAACTGTATGTTGTCTAGCACATGGTTGTAGACACACAAACAGAACACATTCAAGATAAACGATGCAGGGAAATATTTAAATGTATGTATGTGAAATTATTTTCCTGTAGAAAAATGGGTAAATGTTCATTTGTTGTTCATGTCAATTACAAGTCCTTTCAGAAACTTTAATAATGTTCACCAACCCGAAAGGACTATATGTGCATAAACTTTTTTTCGTACAAGATCAGAGAATAAATATTTAAGGCTTCATAGGAAATATGGTTTCTGTTGTAACCGGGTCGCTGCCATTATATTGTGAAAGTTATGACTGACGATACAGAATTGAATGGGCGTGGCTGTGTTACAATAAAATTTTATTTATAAAAACGGGTAACTGGTCAAATTTGAGCCACAGATCATAGTTTTCTGACTTTTGTTCTAGATTATAATACCCATAGAAGTTATTTGTCCTTGAATATAGATTAATTTCTTTAGCAGCTCTGATTCTAGCAGTATTGAGGAATGCTGCAGTAACTTTTTTATTTTAACTTAACCTTTTTCAATAGAGTTGAGAACTTCCTCTAGTAATAATCAAGAGAAATGGCTCCCATTATTATACCTTCCCCCATTTTTGTGCCTCCCTTACAACTTTGCATTGAAAAGACCAGTATCTTTAATCACAAACATTCCAGAAAGTTCAGGGAATTTCCATTCTCTGCATTTAATCAAAAGGTGAACAGTTAGTGTATTTAACAGCCACTGTACACCTTTTAGACAAACACTTGAATGATCCAACATGGTTATGTGAATGCATGTTTCTGATTACCTGGGACAAATTTTATCTCCTGCTTGTGTCACAGATTGTCCTGTTTGCTACAAGTGTTCACCTGAGCAAGGTAGCAATTACAGTGAAATTCCAATCCTACCTTAAAAGGATAGGAAGGCTTCCTTTATGCAGAAGTCATTGGCTCTACCTTTCTTCTATTTTGTAAATTAATTAGAATAGCACTAGTGTAATTAGATTTCCCCTTATGTGTCTGTCCATCATAGGCACTACATTGGTGCTCAATTCTACATCTTTGTGTCAGGTACTTTTAATATTATCTCTTCTAATATATACAATTAACCCAATCCTATTACTCCATATATTTGTAATCAATACTTGCTTGATTTATACATGCACTTACATCAGCTATTTGGATTATTTTTGAAGACTAGCTAATCTTTGTCACCCAACATATCCCTGATTACCAAATTCCACAGTATGCAGACATCCCAAATAAGATGTCACAGGAGCATCACACACTGAACCACTTATGACATCTTACTCCTTCATTTCACTTCAAATTGACGTTAAGAATTTCAAAGTCAGGGCCTCCCTGGTGGTGCAGGGATTAAAGACAGCGCTATCAATAAATTGTCAGCCACTGCAGCACAAGTTCAATCCCCCGGCCGGCCAGAGAGCAACCCTCATGGTGCAGCAGACCTCTCCTTACTCACCCGCTGCTCTCCTCAGTAGTGTATTTCAGTGGATCTGCCTGTTCTGTTCCCCACTCTGTCTCTGGTGAATCCTCTCACCCCCCACACCTCCAGCCTATACCCCAGTTCTTGCATGTATAAATAAATCTTTAAAAAAAAAAAGAATGTCAAAGTCAGAATCTAATCAAATTTAGTCTGGCTGAATACTTGCATAAAATATCTTTGTAGAAACAATGGTTATTTAATCTGTCTCTTTAAAGTTTTATAATTCTAATGTCTGCATATGTTTAGTAATAAGCAGAATATAATGAATTATTAGCACAAGCACAACATATTAATTTAAAAAACAAATGGAAAATATGGGTATGTATGTGCAGTACATGTCAGAAAATTATTACTGAGATGAGCGCATCATCAGTCTATTCCAAGAAACTGCAGTGGGCCTCGCTGGTGGCTCAGCGGGTTGAGCACAGTGGTGTGAAGCTGTCCACAGGCTCCTCAGTGCTGCTTCAATTCCCGGCCGGCCAGGGAGACTCCCACATGGCGAGGCAGACCTCTCCTGTCTCACCCGCTGTTTTCCTCAGCAGTGCTTTTGGTCTTTCTGCCTATTCTGCTCCCCGCTCTGTCTCTGGTGAATCCTCTCACCCTCTCATGACTCTGGCCTGTACCCCAGCTCTTGTATAAATAAAAATAAATCTTAAAAAAAAGAGAAAGAAACTGCAGTGCCACTTAAAGTTCTGGCTAAACCACTGAATATCTCCTGAGTCACAGAAGACCTGGGTGAAAGGCGAGAAGTGAGACAGGATAGGCAGAAATCTGGGACATATAGAACTCACTGGACCATAGTTCAAAAACCCATACTGATATTTTGATGTAGATCACGCTACAGCAAACCATCCAGTCTCACAGGTAGAACATACATTCTGCCTTGATTAAGCAGTGACTAGATCATGCTAATAATTATCAAGATCTCAGTCTTCACGGTTCCAAACTGCAGAGATCACTTAGATTTCCCCTAACTTTGTGGTGCATATAATAGGTCTCTTAGAAATAAATATTGCACTAGCCAAAAACCTCACAGAAACATCATCGTGGCTTCAGGGATGTGTGCTATCATGGAAGTTTACCCTGAAGATTACTGCATTGAACATTATAGCTTCCTACTCAAAAAGCCTCATACACAAGAGATGGATGGGGTTTATCTAAATGACTCATGCAAAAATTAAACTCAGTCAACACATTCTTTGTTCCTGTGTTAGATGAATGATTCTGCCATTTTTTTTTTCATATTTCCAATGTGCTATTCTCTGGTTGTCTATTGCAAAACAAATACATCATGTTGGACTGTGTACTTATGTATAACCAGCACAAAAATTTTGGAAAACTGAAAGTTCTAATTATAACAGAACTGTTAAGTAATTGATGGCATATATATTCACCAAATGCCAACTCCCTCTTCTACTTTATTATAATGATACTTGCAAATCATCAAGGGGCAGATTAAGGTCCACATAACAATTGTCCTATGGATGATACAGTTACACTGTCTTTTGTTTTACTTAAAATAACCATATAATATGCTTATTGGACAAGTAGTGTCTCTTAGGGCACAAATATAAAACATCTGTTCTTCTCACTGACCCTACAGACCAGCTCTATAGGGTTAATTCTTTCCCTGCATAGGCTAAAATTGAGAGCTTCTCCCCTAACTTTTTGATCACTGTTAGGTAATGAGAAGATAGTGGCCACAGTTAGTTGTGAGAATATTCTAATTTTTACAGTTCAAATATCCAGTTTACTGTGATTATCAAAATTCCATAGCAAGAAAATAATAAAGCAACATAATTAAAATAAGTGTTCAATTATTTGACCTCTCTGGATTGTTTTTACAAAGGAACATACCTTTTGCTATTTGGGAGTAATGTTTCTTAGAAAAGTGAACTTCTCAGGACACTCTAGATAAAGTTCATCAAATATTAAATGGAGTATCAGATTTTTAATAAGTTGGTAGTTGCCATAATTTTAGAGTTCTAAGGATTGGACTGTCCAGTATCCAAGTTTTCTTAATAGTAATGAACAGTTTGCTTGGACTGAATACAGATGGCAAACAAATGTTCATGGTGGGAAATTCTTCTCAACTTAACACAATATTCTGTTTTAAAATAAATATTTTCACACAATGTTTTGTTTGTAGCATATAATTATAATGTTTAAGATTGTTCTACATGTGGAAATAAAATGGAAAATAGAGCCAATTATCAAGGAAATAAAAAATTAAAATTACTTTGTCAGTATATATCAGACAAAAAAGTATGTTTCTTGTGCATATAAAATGATAAAATAATTTGTGTAAAATGTGCAAATCATTCAGTTATAACTGAAAACACTATTTGTATAGTTAAGTGTATAAAGAATTTGTCAATATGAGATATACATATTTTAAAACTCATATTTATCTAATAATTGAATTACTTTCCTTTGAAATGTTTTGATGATAAAATTGAAATGGCTACATTCATTCAGTTCTTTATTATTTAATCCAATCATTTTGTAACCAGCTCTTTTGGGTGACAGTGGTCCAAAGACAGAAGATTATGGAATAAATCAGAGATAGAACATAACCTCAAAGACTTTATAACTTATAGAAGGACAAAAAACACATACATCAGGAGGAACTAAAGATAGTTGATGAGTGGTTCAGTGGAGGGGGGTGCTTGCTTATATCAGGGGAAACTGGCAAAAACCTTCATGAAGTGGCAATTAAGAAGGTTTGAAAATGCAGTTTGGGCAATGTATGAGTGTGGAGAAAGCATAAACTACAAACTCAGATGAAGATAATTCAACTTGGAGGGATTAGAACATATAAGAATGGGATTAATGGAACTCAACTGAAAAACTATGTTGGAACCAATTCAAAGCGGACCTTATAGGTGAGCCTGTGGCTTTTGGACTAAGTAGTAATATAGGAGGAAGCATTGAAAGTCTTTAAAGATCAGAGAAATATGTACAGTTTGCTGTGTTTTAGATCAGAAGGTTTTTATCTTGGAACTCCTGAGACCAAGTCAGACCTTGAAAATATTGTATAGCTGTGCTGCCCAATACAGTAGCTACAAGTCTTAAGGGCACATTTAAATGTAAATTAATGCCAGTGAAAATTAAAGTTTCAACTCTTCAATTGTACTAGTCTTTAATAGCTCTCCTAATGGCTAATATATTCGACAACACAGAAATAATACATTTCCACTATTGCAGAAAGTTCTGTTGGCTAGCACTGTCCAGAGATAGAGATTTTACCTATCTTATTTATGGTTACATCAAGATATTGGAGGGGACAGAAGAGATTGATGATCTAGAGACCTTAGAAGGAGTTTTGAAACTCAGTTGTGATTAACTGGGAAAGGACAGAAAAAATTGGGAATTACAAATTGGCCATTGGAAAGTCCAGGATAGGAGGCTAACATTTGGTTATTCTCTGTATATGCTTCATAAATAGATTGGATGAAAATACTCAAGGGAGAGGCTCTGAGAATATAAAGAATAGACTGGTTTATAAAACCATCATTAAAGTGTTTGAGAAGCAAGAAGAGTACAAAAGTGGGATGTAGAAAAGAACACTGGAGAAAAAAAATTGGAGAAATATAAGAAAAACACAGTAAACATGGTAGAACACAGGAAGGAGGTTATTTCAAGGATAGAATAATTGTGTTCAATCAACATCAAATTTCACTGTGATAAATACTACAGTATTCTTGCCATAAGATTAAAAAGGATCAGAGCATTATTTAAAATACAGTTAACAACTTAATCTGCTTTACTACATATCTAACAGTGTAAGATCTTAATTTGTGTATAAGTCAGTTAATGAATGGAGACTTGATTTGCCTTTCATAACATCATTTAATAATATTGATGTGTGTGAATGGCTGTTAACAAATTAATGACAGCCAAGTTCTTCCAGTCACTCTATCTTGCTTTTCCTAAGTCTATTTTAATGTTTTTGTACATGCTTTAGCTTATTGAAATAATAGTTTTAAGAATTAAATTTACACTTATAACTCATCTGTATTTTGTCTCACTGGAAAAAGGTCAGCAAAATTATTTTTTCCATCTTTCTTCAGAAAGAACGTCCAAAGTTACTGTTTAGCATTTAAAGGCATCCCTACATTTCCAAAGTTCTTTGAAATTACATAATATATATTCAAAACATGCTGGTCATCAAATTGTTTTGTCTAGTATACAACAGCATGGGCTTGCCTGAAAATTCCCTTAAGAAATATCTCTAGACTGCATTTCACCTTGGTACATTAGGTTGAAAATATGCTGACAGAATTACATGGCCTAGGAATAAGCACTGTAAAACAAAGAGAAAGATGATATGGCAATTAGATTAAAATGCTCACTATGTAGTAGTTTATGGCTATTTTAATAAAATGCACATTTAAACTTTATCTTGAAATATTTCAGTCTGGTGTTATGCAAGAGCAATTTTTAAAGAACAATTGCTCACAATGTATGATTCTTTGTAATTTTATTGAAAATTTAAATTTAAGTACATATTATTTAGTACATTTTTTTACATATTATTTAGTATGTTTTAAATGTGTTTTTCAGTTAAGCAAAATGTTCACATTTTTAAGTTATAAAAAACTAAGTCATTGCAAAAGTGTTATTTTACATTAATCAAATAATATATATCTAATTTAAGCACATTTCAGATTAAATTTTAATTCATGCTGCAAAATATAGAAGGGGAACATGTTGATTATGTTATATTTGCCTTCTTTTTTTCTTCATATGCTCTACCTGTTTCAATTAGTCTATACTATCATGTACTTCATTTAAAATGAGAAAAAACATTATTTGAAATATAATTAACACCTATTCTTATCTAACTGTTATCAACCAGAATGGGGATCTTATTTGAATTATTAAAGAAGTTGGTCAGAGATTACAAACTTTCTAAGATGAAAAAGTTCTGGGACTGTAATGTACAGCATGATGACTACAGTTAGTAATACTGTAACATGTACTTGAAATTTGCTGAGAGTAGATCTTAAACATTATCACCACACAAGCAAAAAACACAAATAACTTAAATAAAGGAGAAGCAGTATCTGTGAAGGGAGTTTTGAGTATAGAAATCACTGAAATATCACTGTTTTAAAGTTCAACAAAAAGAGGTTACTATTTAACAAGTGTGTGCTTGAGCTATTGGGTTTTATCTCTTTCTGTCCTTTTTTAAAAATACCTGGTCACAAAAGCTATACTTTTAATTAATAACAATGTTATCATTTATGGAGTATTTATGACAAATCAAGCACTATACTAACACCTTTCAAAAATAACACCACATTTAATGATCCGAAACAAATCTATAATGTCCTCATCCCCATTTCACAGATTTGAACACTGCTAATAGCACTTAGGCAAAGTAACCCAGCTGGTAAGTGAACAGCTAGAATTAGAAGCCAGGTTTGCCTATTCAAATCCTTGGTTCTTAACTGCTGAATTATACCGTTTCTTAGAGAAAATCAAAGAGAAAAACTGTAGACTTTGTAGATAATACAGAAAGTAAGAAGGGAAATTATTCAAATTCTATAGCTCAGAGAACAACTTTTGGTGAATTTCCTTGCTGCTCTATACCAGTTATTTCAAATGCAATATAACTTCATAGATATGGTGACACACAAGACAGTTATATATTCAGTTCATTTCGTAAGCATTCCTCCAAATCATTAAAAATTCCCTTGCTGCTTTTAACAGCTATGGGAGACTCAATTGTTTGATCTTATTTAATGAGGAAAAAAGTAGAAACTTTTGAATTCTACTAGTTAATATTAAGTTTTGCTAACACGTTTTTTCATATTACTTCTTCAATTATTTCTGTATCACTTATCAGTCTCCTCTGTTCCTCAAACTCGCCTGGCATGTTCCCGCCCTAAAATAAGCACTTAGAGTTTTCTCTTTCCTGATTGTTCTGATCCCAGATATTTGCAGAGTTTGCTTGCTTACCTCCTTCAGATCTTCAATCAAATGTCACCTTCTCTGTGAGGACTTACCTGGCTTATTTATTTAAAATTGCCATCATGCAATTACAATCTCTCCATTCTCATCAGCTCTAGCTCCCTTTCATATTTTATTTTTCTTTGTATTGTTTATATGTAACAATATATATTAATCTACTGATCTTGGTCACTGTTGGTCTTCGCATACCAGATGTAGGGTAAAGAAAATGTCAGGCTTTTCTGCCCTTCCGCCATCAGGATAGATGATGGATCCTTGTCCTTAATGCATGCCTGATGGCGGGCACCTGGAATAGGGTGTGGGCATAGGTAGATGGGATTCAGCTGAGCTAAGACTGTGCTTTTTAAGGGCGGCGTCACGGGGGGGACGCCAGCAGCACCGGTAGCAGCAGTAGAAGCCGAAGCAGAAGCCGAAAGAGAAGCCGAGAAGCAGCAGAACGAATGCCAGAGAGCCCAGAGAGAGTGAAGATTTGCTGGGGGCTGGGAGGCCTGCCAGCCTCCAAGCCAGCACCCCTGCCTGCCATATGCCTGGTGAACCCCAATGAAAGACCTGCAAAAACCCACTGAGGACTCTGACTCCTCCTTTACCCGGTCTGCATGGGATCAGAAAACCTGCCCTGTGTCCTGTCCTGCCTTTACACCAGAATACAAGATGCATCTGAGAGCAGGGATACTTTTCCTAATTTACACACAGTTGTATCTCTAGTACCTAAAATAGTGTGTAATATGTAGTCAATATTCAATAAGTATTTGTCAAATGAATATAGTTAGCAATACAATGATCACAGTGCTGTTCCTTCTCCTTCCCATTGAAATCCTCCAATTGAGCAATTAAAGTAAGTAATGTAGGCTTTCACACACCTGAGATAGCTGATAATTAGATTAATGAAAAAAGAAAGGATGACCTCACTGCCCAAATAAAGATAAAAGCACTGCTGGAGCCTCCATTTTGCTGGAACGGTGAAGTGGAACACTGGTTTAGGCTATCCTTCTGGTAGTATTTCAAAGAAACCTGACTTAACCACCAAAGTGGGTAAATTTAAGGAGTTCCTCTATGAAAATTACTTCGAAGGCCCAGAGTGCTTAGGCTGATCGGGAGGCTAAGCCACATTGGATGATGTCCCCACAGCACAGGCATAATTGCAGGGATGCCTCCAAGTCTTTCCCGGAGGGTGTGTAGAGTAAGGTAAAATGTATCAGGCTTTTCTGCCCTCCCGCCATCACGATAGATGACGGAACCCTGCGGTCCTGAATGCATGCCTGATGGCGGGCACCTGGAGTAGGGTGTGGGCATAGGTAGATGGGATTCACCTGGGCTGAGACTGAGCTTTTAAGGGTGGCATCACCGGGACACCAGGAGGAGCAGAGAAGCTGAGCCATGAGAAGAGCAGAGAGAACATGAGAGCAGGCCGGAGAGGCCCAGAGTGAAGACTTGCTGGGGGGCCTGCCAGCCTCCCGGCCCCCCAACCCCCCTGTACCTGGTAATCGCAATAAAAGCCTGCAAAACCACTGAGGGCTCCAGGACTCCTCCTTTTACCTGGTCTGCGGGATCAGAAAACATGCTCAGTGTCCTTCCTGCCCTTACAGATGACAGCCATTACCAGGATGAATGGGTACTGGGGAAAATAAAATACCCTCAAATTTGGGAAATTATTAGATGCTAGCTATGACCTGTCTCTAATCCCGGGGGAGTTGGAATGCCACACCGGTCGGTTGGTGAAAGTGGAGGTATATGCAAATCAGATATAGAAAAAGTCTTAGGCTACATCCATGTAACAAAGGGTTTAGACAGAGCACAGGCTTATAATGTGGTTATACCCTTAGTGACTGGATTCACAAACTAGGGAGTCCCCCCCAACTCTGAAGTGCATGAAAGTCAGGGAGAGACCCAAGAAAGAGGCAAGCCAGTCCAGATTGGAGGCAGGTCTTGGGCTGCCCCAAGACAAGTAAATCTCCACACCCAGCCACCAGTTAAGAGAGACGCCTTAACTGGGTTCAGTTCGTGGGTCACGTCACTGAAGCTACTAGATCCAATAATCTAAGGCACACTGGGATATGCCCTTAAAATCAAGAAACAAGTTCTTGCAACTCAAACTTGCCGCAATAAAGAAGCACAATTCTCAGAACTTTGAAGCAACACATACCACATTTGAGAGTGCTTTTCTGATCAATCTTGGCCACTCAGATTGACAGTTTGAACAAGAGAGTTCTAAATCAAGTTCAGGCCATGGTTCAAACTACATTAGCACAAGGACTCATGACCTAGGACTGGTGAAGATAAAAGTGTCTGTGGCACATAGGGAAGCTACAAAAAAATAATCAGAACAGCAGAATGCCTCGAATTTTGGAGGAGGGCCATGCTATATTCGGGCAAACACTGTCCCCATTTGAAAATTAGGACCTAGATTGCTCTAGATACCTAGATTGCTCTAGATACCAATAGAGAATGAACGTCTGAGTATGGAAAAATCAAATGGCCACATAACCTTATACTCATAAATTGAATTTATGTATCAGTATTCCATTTCTTTAAGTGAATAGGAAACCTATTAGTGCTTAGCAGCTTTAATAGTGCAAGTTTTATGAGCAAGTGGCTCTGATTCTTACCGTATCCACGTCTGTTGTGTACCTGTCAGAAGGGCACAGGCCTGCCAAAAACACCGCCCCCCAACCCAGCAGCTGCAGACTTTCACTTAACCCTCCTTTTGGCCCAGCTCCTCATTCCCCCCTTCCTCAGTGCCCCTAGACCCAGGCCTTCTCCTTTAGCTAGCCCTCACCTCCACCCCAGAGGGGTAGCCGCTGGGCTGGGGGTTGGCTAGGGGGCCTGGAGCAAGGGCCCTTGCTGCTCCTCATTTACACCTGGAATAGGTTCCTACTGAAAGCCCCAGGCCAAACATACTTTCAGGATGCAGGCGGAGGTCTGGGCCTCGCCAGGGTTCTCCCGTGGGGGAGGGGAACGGCTCCTCTTCGCCCCTCCCTCTGGGAACAGCTAATCCCAACTTCCAATTCTCTGCTAACACACGAAAGGGGCCTCTTCTGATGCTGCCTCCCACCCCACTCCTATTTCTTTCCCCGTGTAAATTTCTATCTTTGAACCTTTTCTTCACTGTCAGGTTAATTTTAAGGGCAAACAGAGACCAAGCCATGTGTTTAAACCTGCCACATTTAACCGGCAGTCTGTTTTTTTTTTTTTTTTATTTAAATTTAAACCTCCAACAAGTAGCTCCTGAAGGGCCAGAGGGAAGGCACTTAGCGCTCTGGGCACCCATCTTCCCAAATGGTAGATGATCCCCACCTGATATCTCTCTCCATCTTGCTTTGTCCTATTCACTCCCCTCAGCTGTGCAATGGCAGTGGCGTAAACACGTAAACACAAAGGGCTGGGGGTCAAATCCTCACGCCTCCATTTACTACCCCATGATCTTCTCAGCTCTCCAGATCTTTCAGCTTTTCACCTGTGTAAGTGCCGCCCAACGGACCAGGTTAGCTGAGAGCCTCAGTGAAATAAATCACTGTCGCAAAAATGCTTCTAACTAGAAAGCACTGAGCTTGGGAAAGAGTTTTGGAGTGTCCTGCCCTGGATGACCCCACGCCTGCCCCCTTAGCCTGGTGGTGCCTCCACCGCTTCCAACCAGGGTAACTGGAGGAATAACCCTGGCCCCTCCCGCCCTCAGGCGCTCTGTGGTGCCCAGGCCTGCCAATCTGAGGCACCAGAGGCAGCAGTCCAGGCAAGAGTAAGGGGACAGGAACCCACAGCGATGTAACATTTCCAAGAACCGAGTGGGAGCTTTATTAACCTGGCATATGGGGGTCCCTTGGCTGGACGAATAACCCCTTGCCAGACCTTCCACTGAACTCAAGAGCCGCGGACAGAAGCAAAACCGCAAAGCCTGAATCCTGGCCACTAGGTATCCCAGCCAAGCAGGGCCAGAGCCAAAGATGGAGCCAGGGCTGCAGACAGCAATAGTTAAGTACCAACCCGCCTCTCTGGTCTTGAGGCTGGGGTGGGCCTGAAATGAGTGATGAGCCTCAACTCCCGCTCACCCTTCTTCCTGGAGTCAGCTGTGATCTGGAAAGGGTTCCAGCCCCTAGGCCAGGGGGGCCCAGAAGAGAGCCCAGGGGGGCCCCGGGAGGCCTGCAGGTGATGGCAGGGGCCCAGGTCAGAGGTGCGCTGACCGGAGCTCACTCCGGCCAGGCGAAGTCCCCTGAAGAACAGTTCGGCCCCTGACAACAACTCACCTGCACTCCAGTGGGTCTGGAAGGTCAGAGCAAACCGCGCCGGAGACTGCCTGGGAGCAGCCCGGGCCAGGGCAGCCGGCGCAGGAGGGGCGCGTGAGCCTGCGGCAGAGCCGTGGAGCAGGCCGCCTGCACGTGGAGCAGCTGCGCAGTAAGAGACGGGCGGGGGCACCAGCCCCGCAGCAGCTCAGCCGGAGTGCACGCCCCAGTCCTCAGCCCTCCTGCAGATGCACCACTCCAGCACTGCCTGCTGCTTGGAGATAGCTGCCTTGAGCATTGGTCGCTGTAAGCCCGGCCTGGCCCCGGTTAGGGGCGCTGGCATCAAGCCCTGGACCCTGGGAATTGAACGCAGGCAGTGCCCTGGGTTGCCCAGCAGGGTGAACAGCTGGAAATCCCAGGCCAAAAGCTTCCGCAGGGAGGCCTAGTGGGCTCTTGGTTACCCTTCCGCATTGGGGGTGGGACTAGTTTGGTATTAGCTATTTTAGTCCCTCTGAAGCCCTTCTCTGCCCCATGAAGGACTCCATCAACACCTTTCCCTCCTCTTGCCTTCCAGCATCGGGGGGTGGGGTGGGGGGGAGTAAAAGGGTTCCCATTGTGGCTCTGTGGGTGTACCAGTATTCCTTATTGGTTCTCTAGATCCTGTTCTTACTTCCTATACAAACCCTACATTAAATCCAATCAGACCTTTCCGGTTTAGCGTTCCATTTTCTGAGAAGGACCTGACGAATGCAGATGTGGTGAGAGGTGAGCAACATTGCAAGAGTCTAGAGAGGCACTGAAATGGAAAATTCTTAGAGGGTCGTTATGTATTAGACTTTAATAATGAGACTATCCTATGACTATGGTCCTCCACTGAGATGTAGTCTATGTGAAAAGTAATTAATTTACCCATTAAGATACCCAAAACAAAATGGTGAGGACAAACAGAATAATCGTGGCTTTTAAAAAGTAATTTAGAAAAAAAAAAAACAGTAAAAAGGAATTAGCATATACTAATTACTGGTATCAAGTGGAAACCATTTGTTTTTTTATATGGACAAGAATGGTAATGATTGTAGTGGAGAGGGTTCTTTGTGCATACCACCCTTATGGCCCTCAAGGGGTTTCTTCTCATCCACCTCTTTCCATGAGTGTACCTGAGAGAGCGGTTCATGAGTATGGACAGTGGGGATAGGAAAACCTCTAAATTATAGCTAATTATAGACTTCCATTTGCCAGATGCTGGCTTTCTCCGGCAAAAATCAACAACTGAAGCCAAAAATCCCTTTTAAAATCTATTTCAGCATAGGTTGCTCTCTTAGATGCTAATTGAAAGAAACTGAGGAGAAAATATCACTTGAATGTGAACAAAGAGTTTTTCCTGAATCTTCACAACTGGAATAAACTTCCTATTTTCCTTGGTCTTTGTTATAGAGAAGAGGCAATAAGAAAGTAGGAGTAAGCTCATGGCTTGAACCAAATGATATCTCAAGATTTAATGAAACTATCACCTGAAATGGGTACCACATCTGGAGCCGGGTTCTTTAAGATTTTTAGCACCAATTTCATTCGTTAACAAAAATTACTGAGCACATATTTGGCAGGTACTCCTTACCATTAGCGATTCAACAGTTACAAATGCTGCTTAAATTGCAGTGGGTCTACACAGAAAATAAATACATAAAGCATATTGCACATGTTGGTAAGTTATATGGAATAAAATAAGGCAAGGACAGATAGAATTTTGAGGAGATAAGGATTCCAGTATTAATAAGTTGGTTAAATAAAGTCTCACTGAGGATTCATTTGAATTAAAACCTGAAAGAAATGAGGGTAAAAATCATGTGGCTACATTTACAACAGCAGTCCAGGCAAGTTCAAAAGAGGTAAAATTGCCATTCAGGGTAAGTGAGCACTAAGGACTCATTCTATTTACTTAACCTTTTAGCTTAGGACATGGTTTTTAAACTCTATCACTATCAATATATTGGCCCAGATAATTCTTTAAGTGGTAACTGTCTGTCCTTTGTGTTATAGGATGTTTACCAGCATCCTGGGTTCTTCCCACTAAAAGCCAGCTAGTTGAGCTAACTGAAAAAGTCTTCACGTTACTAAATGTACTTTGGAGATCAAAATTGTCTCAGTTGAGAACCACTGACTAGCAGTCAACACAAAGAAAAATGGCCAAAAATATTTTTCTTTACTTACATAGCTCTTATCGATTTGACTTGTAAAACAAATCCTTTCTTTTGCCTCACTGCATACTCAGTTTGGACTTAGGTCAAGTGCGAAGAACTTCATGACAGATAGTTTTTCTGGTGGCAAGATGTTGTTTTTCTGATCATTCTACCTGCATTCTATCACATATGTTTTCTCTAGCTGAGGCAGGGACTGACAGTTCATTAGGCTGGACTTCTCTGATGTATATTCACTCAACAATAGGTGCTTTTGTAGGCCATGGAAGCAGGGGCAGACAAAGGTTCTGAGCAGAGGCAGAACTCTTTGTTCTGCCATACAACCATTTCATCACCTAGCACCTTGGAAAGCTCAGAGGGAAAATTGGAATGACAAACTGAATACTTAAAGCAGCAAAACCATATACACAGATGATTTTTAAATTGTAGTTTATAAACCTCTATAAAGCCTAACATTAAGAGACATGTTGATCTTTGTGGATCAGAGAATTATACCTGGGTTACAACAATCACAAAGGTGATATATATGCCTACATATACATAGTTTCCATTAAAATCCTGATTGATTTTTTGGATACACATAGACAAAATTTCAGTATTACAGAATTTCAATATTCTTAAACATCCTTATTTGGTAAACTTACATAAAAATTGCCTGATCTCCCCAAATCTGGATTCCACCCTTTCTTTCTCATCAATTCTAATGCATCTGATGTTTATTTTTTTACATATATTATTGCAAATATATATTATAATTTTTATGAAGAGGTATTTTAATTTATGTTAATGGTATTTTCACTTTTTAGGATTGAGCCTTTTTAGGATTCATCTGCACTGCTATTTGCATTTTTTAATCAGTTGTTTTTTACTACTACATAATGGTCATATTTTCTAAAAGCTTTTTACTGTATGTGTTCCCAGTGAGACACACTCTAGTAGCTTCCAATGTTGTACAAATAATGAAGCAATATACATCATCATGCATGTCTCCTCATGGATCTACGTAAGAATTTTCTGAGGAAATATATATAGGAGAATTTCTGGATCATAGGTCCCATTTATTTCAACAAACAAGGTAGTGCCTGATTGCTTTCTACAATGGTTGTACCAGCAGGACATACCACCACACCCCCACCAAAGCCTGTATTATCTAGTTTTCTGCATGTTGCCAATCTATTATTATTACAATTTACTATCAATTGGCTGTTGTTTTAATTAAACATTTTTGTGATTAGCTGTGTACTCTTAGCAGCTCTACCGATACAATTTTCACTTTTTAGGTTTCCTGTTCTGTAAATTGCTCACTTATCTATTAGATATTATGTGTTTTTCTCATTAATTTGTAGTAGTTTCTTGTATAATTTAGACAGTAATTACTGTGTTTCAGACACTGTAAATACCATGTATTCAGTGACGGTTCAAAAACTGTGTCCATGGTGATTGTCACTGAACAGAAATCCTTACCTGTGATGTAGTACAAATTATCAAAAATTTAGCTTTCGGTGGTTTTATTCAGTAAACATGTAATAATCTATTAATTGCTGAACTCTAGGGATGAGAATTTCAGTCCCATTGACCCCGGAGTTAACAGTTGAGGAGAGAGAAACACACTGTGTAATCAAAGGCAAAATGAAGTAAAAGAAATGTCAGAATTCTAAAATGGAAATACAGAATGGGAAAAATGTGTATTAATGAAGACTGGCTTTGCTGAAGTCATGAGTAAGAAAACAAGTCTTCATACCTGTGAGAAATGGAGTCAGCCTTTTTAATCTTAGCTACATGCTTCAATTTTTTAGGTGTGTTCCTAGTGACACTATCAGCTCTTTAATCTTTATTAATAAGACTATATATTGAGACTGACACTGTCTTAGAAGCCAGTGATGTGGATATGACTAAGAAGCATCCTGCTTTAAGAAGGTTACAGCAGAAAAATAGACTTTCTTTTCATATTTTTATAGAAATACTCCGAGTCTTTTTATTCAAACTATTTAACTCTGAAATTCTAGTTGTCCTTTCTAGATTATATTTTGCATATTTTAGCATAACTCCTTATGACATTAACAAATGCTCATTTAAATTCTGTATTTATTTTATTTAATATTGCTGAGCCCCATAGGGAGATGGTACACATATATTTAAAGATTTGAGGACAGATAACAAATAACAAACTACATAGATTGATAAAGACTTGGAAGCAGAGTATTGATGTAATCAGATTTTCATTTTAAATGGCTATTCAGGGCCTCCCCTGGTGGCGCAGGCAGTTGAGCACAGCGCTGCGAAGCTGTCCGCAGCCTCTGCAGCGCGGGTTTGATCCTGGCAGGCCAGTGAGAATCTCACATGGCGCGGCAGATCTCTCCTGTCTCACCTGCTGCTGCCCTCAGCAGTGTATTTCAGTCAGTCTGCCTGTTCTGCTCCCTGCTCTGTCTCTGGTAAATCCTCTTAGCCTCCCGCATATCTGGCCTGTACCCCAGTTCTTGTATGCATGAATAAATAAATCTTAAAAAAAAGTTAAAAAAATAAAATGGTTATTCAAACTACAGTGTGAGGGATGTGTTAGGCTTACCTGGATATATGAGAGCAGATATGACTTGTTTTAGAAAGGCAGAGGAGAGAGAGGTGTCTTTTTCTATGGAAATACCTGCATGATGGAGCAAAGTTCACAGAGACTATGAAAAATAGGAAAAAATAATTCAGAAGAATTAAAAAAAAATCATTAATGAGTTTGTTGTTGGGGTTAACTATCACTGATGGATTTTCTGGTTTTGTCAGGTGATATCAAGTATTATCTCATGTATTAGTTTGCTTGACCTACCACAACAAAATACCAGACTGGATACCTTCAAGAAATTTATTTCTTATAGTTTTAAAAACTGGAAGTCCAAAATCATGTGCCAGCAGGGCTGGTTTCTAGTTGAGTCTATCTTCCTAGCTTGTGTGTTTCTGCCTGCCCACTATCTCCTCAGGTGGCCTTTGCAAATGCAGAGAGAAATCTCTGATGTCTCTTTCTCTTTTTTTAAGGACAACAGTCCTATTAGATTACCCAGCCCCTTTATGATCTCATTTAACCTTAATTAACTTCTTAAAAGCCCTTTCTGCAAATGCAGTCACGCTGAGGGTTACACCTTCAACATATGAATTTTGGGGTGATCCCATAAAATAGAATTTGTTAAATGTAAATGGTTTATAACTGTATAGTCAGAAAACTACATAAGTAATTCAACTATGTTTCGCTTATATTAAGGATTCTATCAGCTGAGATTATGTTCAGCTATGTAAGATGGAAATCACAAATAAAAACGTATTTAAGCATAATATTTTATTTTTACAAAGAATCTGATGAGTTTGGAGAATTTCCCAAAATCCCCAAAACATTTCTTAACTAAATCAGATAGCAGAATTGCTGACTGGTTGTTGGGAGGGACCTTGTTTACATTCCCCATGAAACCCGGACCCCACGGTGTAGAATGCACGAAAAGTCCCAGGCCTGGTGTCTCAAAGAGCTGCTGTTGTTGTCATGGGCCAACAGTTCATAAAGAGCTATATCTCATTGTCTGGCACCACCTTCCAGTGCTGCTACCTCCATTTCTGTCTTGTCCACCGTCTGGTGCTGTCCAACCTGACCTTCAGACTGCTGCTGGGGGCTGCTGCAGTGTCATTTCAGTGGCTCTGCATGTGAGTGCCTCCAGGTGTGGTGAGTTGGATCCTGGCCTGTTGCTTGCCAGTGTGACAAAAGTTCCAGGCCCTCTTTGGTGAAACAGTGCCATCTTGAGCAAGCACCATCTTGAACTTGAACAGAAGTTCCTTTTGTTTGGAACTTCTCCTGAACCCTGTGGACACTACCTAGGATGACATATCTGGCAACTTGTGGCCTTAATAACTCTTTGTTTTCCCTGTTTTATTAAATAAACCCCATTGTTGTTCCCTGAGACTGAGTGGTCTTGCAACTGTGTGCACAGGTGAAAACCCACACACAGGACCTATTCTCTACTGGCCACTCTCCTTGGATGGCTATAGCACCCCTAAAGCCCTGTTTCACTCAGAGTCCACCCATAGCCCCAAAATAAAGATATGACCAAATCTTTGAATAAAGGCATTAACCAAGGAACTGTGATCCTATGTTTCTGCTTCAACATGCCACTTAGAAAAACAGCTGCAAAAACACCACTATTAGGGCAACAAAAAGAGATCAACCTGCTAGAAGACAGCAAGTTTAGGAAACCTATTTCAACTGTATTCATAGCATTAGGACTCCCAGTATTTAATAATAAAGGGTTCTAGATCAACAAAGACAATAATAACTAAAGTTTGAAGTGTTTTTATGAAGCTACAGTGGAGCTGGGGGTGGGATTATCTTCACTAAAACATGCACAAGTTTGCAAACGCTGCTGGTGAGAGAATTCAATATGTCCATGTGACTCCAACGGAAGCAATGGAAGGTCCACAGATAAGGACAGTAGCACGGAATCCACTTTCTGAAAGAGTAAAGCAGTAGATTTAGAAGAGATATTTCTACTATATTAATGGTTAGGATTCAAATTTTCAAAAAGTAGAACTTATATATCAATGAAATCAATACAAAGTCATTCACTGGGTATCTGAATATGACACCTTGATCAACTTAGTGTATACAAACCCAGTATATCTGAGACTAGGAATAATTTCATGGAGGCGTCACCAACTCATTTGGGGAAGGCCATTCCCATCCCCCCACCAAGGAAAACTGCAATGCAGTTCTCCAAAACAATGGGAGTGATGCTGAGCAGTTAAAGCTAATGATGTCCATTAGAATTATCTTTCTCTCTATTTACTGAAAACCAACCTGCTTAAACTGAACTATCCAACTGAGTAATTAGCTGAATGTCCAGTTTGCAAAAGCCTACAATGAAAAATTACCAAGTATCCTAAAACCAATGACCAATTATAAAAGCTTACCAAAGATGGTTAAATGTTAATGTCTATTATCAATGTTGGAAGAGAAAAAAAATGAATATTATATTAAGTATAGTCAAAACACAGTTTTGATAACAATAATCAAAAGACCCCAAATCTATAATAGTTGTAACTATGTAGTATTCCGGAAATGCTATAATTTTGTTTAGTGCAAAAAATATATATATATATATATTGGAGGGCCTCCCTGGTGGCGTAGGCGGTTGAGCGCTGCACTGTGAAGCTGTCCGCGGCCTCTGCAGCACAGGTTCGATCCTGGACGGCTGGCGAGAATCCCACGCCGCGAAGTAGACCTCTCCTGTCGCGCCCGCTGCTCCCCTCAGCAGTGTATTTCGTCAGTCTGGTGTTCTGTTCCCCGCTCTGTCTCCGGTGAATCCTCTCCCTCTCCCACGCCTCTGGCCTGTATCCCTGTTCTTTTATAAAAATAAATGAATCTTTAAACAAATATATTGGAAACACATTCATTTTGCAGAAAGTTTCAAAGGTTTGCAGAAGTAATTTAAGAGATTTAACAATCACTCTTAATAGGCATATTCATTTCTTTTACATATTGTTATGTCAGATATTAGAATGATATATAATATATAAATATATAAACACATTTTAACAGTTTATATATAAATTATAATTATGTATTTATATTTTTTTTGGTTATACGATCAATTTATTAAGTAAATGACAAATTTATTTACTTAAAAAATACATGGTAGTGGGGCCTTCCCTGGTGGCGCAAGCAGTTGAGCGCAGTGCTGTGAAGCTGTCCGCAGCCTCTGCAACGTGGTTTCGATCCCGGCTGGATGGCGAGAATCCCACATGGCGCAGCAGACCTCTCCTGTCTCACCCGCTGCTCCCCTCAGCAGTGTATTTCAGTCAGTCTGGTGTTCTGTTCCCCGCTCTGTCTCTGGTGAATCCTCTCACCTTCCAGCGCATCTGCATGAATAAATAAATCTTAAAAAAAAATTCATGGTGGTAAACTAGTTGTCATTGAAAATTCCATCAATACTTTGCTTTTGCTTGAATTTGAAGTATCTTATTTAACTTTAATTAAAAGAAAACAAAGGGTGAGATTTCTGCTTTTCTGGCACTCCTGACCATAGGTGCTCAGATCACATCATCAAGAATCTCAGGCTCTGGATTTATCTATATTGGTTCATTCTCAGATGATCTCCCTTCAAATAGTAAACATCAATGTTACGAGTGTAACCCAAAGGACATAACCTATGTACTTGTTAGATATGCAAAACCCCAGCACCCTCCACCCCCACATGCAGATGTACTGAATCAGAAACTCTTGGGGTTAGAGGAGGGGTTATATCAATTTGAGGTTCAACAAGTCATTTTTTAACATTTGAGGTCTACCATAAATGCCTGTGGGATAATACTTAACGTGCTTTTGACATGAGAGGATCCACTTTTGACTACTGAAGTTTTGGAGCCTCCAGAGCAGTCAATATCACTTTGTTCTATCATTCTATGAAGCTGAAGTGTGCATGAGACACCACCACATGTTAATTCCTTCAGCCATCTCTAATTCTGTCTTCTCCTTGTTATTATCAGAGATTTTAATAATGGATAAGCTCCACTGTTACCTTTTACCAATCATGCTAACAGACAACTTTGGACTAGTAGTAGACTTTCTCAGGGGGCTTCTTTTTTTTGAGAGGTTTGAAAATAAGTTTACTGTTGAGCTGGCCTTGGTGGGGGAAACCTTTCTGAAGCTCTATATACTTGGCTAGAAAAGAGGGCAAAGCAATCATTCTCCTTTTCTGGTGAGTTTGGAGAAAAAGCCTATCATTGTGATTCCTAAAAGAGGAATGGCAAATTTGAGGACAGGACAGTGCTAATAGCCTCTAAGACAGAGATACAATCATTCATTCCCATTGTTTTCCTTCCTGTTTCACTGACAGACCTAATGCACTGTAAAAACTGAAGGTTTAGTACATACTGCTTAACATATTTCTATATTGTGAACTGATTATGACAAAAGTTAATTTAATCTCACACATTCCCCTTTCAAATGGTGGTCTTTCAAGCTCCATTAGTGGTTATCACAGTTTATTGCTTGAACCAGCATTTGACCACCACCTGCGAGCTTGAAAAAGTTCTAAACCCCAAACCCCAACTCACAGATTCTGAATCACGATCTCTGGGAGGAGAAGAGGGTGTCCAGCATCCCATTTCCATGAGCAAGATGCATGTTAATATGTTTGAGAAACCATCCAAAACTCCACATGAGACAACACTTACTGAGCAGTTTAGAATCCAGAGGACCTTCAGGCAGTGTCACTTCTTCCCACCACTCTGAGAGCCAGATGTGGGCCCATAGACACAGGCACAAATGGGGGTCGTGCAACTCTTTCTAGCCATGTGACGCCCTGGTTGTTTTCAAAATAAAACATTAGAAAGGGAAGATTTCCAATGCAAACTTGGGTCTCACCTTCAGTCAGAGATCTATGGACTAGTGGGATTTATGGAGAGACATCTTTTTTTTAAAGAAGTCAAAAGGTGCTAAGAGTGGCTGCAGTGAGTACAGTGCTAAGGAACCCTAATGGGGCAAGTTTCTGAGGTCTCTGGCACTTGCTTCAAAATAGGGAAAACCGGAGTATCTCTCTCTGTTATGAGGTGAGAAAATGTCTCTTTAAGAAGCTACCTCAGAAGATTCTCTCTTCTTTTCCACTTCAACTATTTCACATCTCTGAAGTAGGGATGAGTACATTCGTGAGGACTAGTTTGATGATGGTTATGGGCAAAATCCAACACCTCACTACAGAGGGGTACCTGGCACTTCTGGTTCTGGCTTTGGAATCTGAGGCCAAACTCTCCTATAACAGGAGCTGTTGTTTTCAACATCCAGAGACATGTAGGCTCAGGGAAATTCCTACCCATACCAATTCTTGCAGAACACTTGCATTCTTACCACAATTGGTGAATTTTCATATCTTGCCTGAGAGATACAGACATACCTGGAATTTACACAAAGCAGCAGAGGATATAAACTTCTATGGCTTCAGATTTACCACAGAAGACAATGACCTGCTCAGAGAACATGGTGAGTAGCTCTACCAGTGCAAAACTCATCCTCACAGTGGTTACGGGCACAGGTGTGGCCTGCATTGACTAAGTTTCAATGGGAGTGCTACTGATTACTTATCTTATGGACTGCGGAAACTTCTGGTATTTCTGACTCCATGAATAGTATTTCAATTCCTTCTCGTCCAGGAGTACTGAAATAAGATGACAAAGAAACACTCAATGTAATTTATGGATTTACAATACACATTGCATGAATTAATATGTACATGTTGTTTATGTCTATAATGCATTCTTTGTCCCTTCAATTTTTTATGTTAATACTGTCTACATAAATTACACAAAAATACGAGAGTATACCATTTTGGCCTCATTGAAACAAGGCTCACAGATCATGGAATCCCTAGGCTCCCATATTCTTTGTTTTCTTAATCTGTGCTAATTGAAAATAAAAGAATACAAAACACTGAAACTTTAAGGTATAAATCATGCTCATCTGATATATACAAATATAAACATATTTGTGCCTTCATTTACAGACATATATACAGACACACAAACACACATACGTGTGTGTGTATAGTGAACTGATCACCACAATATCTCCTCAGCATCCACTGTGATGGTTTGATACACACATTATGCCCCATTCACATGGTGGTGTCCAATAATCCATAAAATATTATCACAGAGTTACCTGAGAGTTTACCCAGAGTAGCTTCACAATCACATATGCACAAGTGAAAACAACAAACTCTTAAGCCACATCTCACATATTTGAAATCATCCTTTGCAAGTAGAGGAGGTGGTTCACCAAAGCCATAGCACAAGCAGGATGCATGCCAATGTTTAAACAGCAACAAATACTAACATTAGAAAGCACTTACGGGGCTTCCCCGGTTGCGCAGCAGTTGAGCACTGGGTTGCGAAGCTGCCCGCAGCCTCTGCAGCGTCGGTTCGATCCCCGGCTGCTCCCCGGCCACCGGAGGAGGGTCCCACATGGCGCGCAGACCTCTCCTGCCGCCCGCTGCTCCCCTCAGCAGTGTACTTTGGTCCTTCTGCCTGCTCTGCTCCCCGCTCTGGCTCTGGTGAATTCTCTCACCTTCCCGTGCTTCTGACTGTACCCAGTGCTTGTATAAACAAAAAACAAACAAACAAATAAATAAATAAAACATGCCTCTATTAAAAAAAAAAAAAGAAAGAAAGCACTTACTGAGCTCCTTTAAATCCAGAAAAATGTCTACTGATCCTGAAGTTTCCGAGACCCCCGACAAACCAGTATCATTTCTTCCACCATTCCAGGAAAAATGAGTGTCCGTGAAAAAAATTGACAGATATCTCACTCCTGCAGCTTTCTCTGGTCTTGTGGCCTACTGGCAATTCTCAAAAAATTGTCAGCAGTGAATTCATCTTCAGTGTTCACAGAATCCAAACTAGAATCCAAACTATCAAGCAGAGACTTCACCGTGGATTTTCACAGAGAGCCTCCTTCAGTGGAAGGAAAGCAGACAACTTGCTGTATCTGCAATGAGCACAGCACAGAGGAAATGCCCAGTGCATTTCACTGGGACATATATTTGAAGCCTCTAATAGCAGGCTAGAAGCAAGGAGAAAGCAGACTTTGTGCCCCACAGAAGAGGCTCTAGGAAAAACTGAATCTAGAGCAGTTGAAAAGTCTCTCTAAAATTTTCCACTGTAGCTCTTCTAAGTCTGACACTGAAATGAAGGCAAATTCTGCAGAGCCATTTGGGTCAGGTTTCTTATAGGAAATCCAGGGACCTCACTGTAGAGAGGAGGCAGGGTACACTGACCATCTAGTTTGGAAAGGGAGAACTAGGGGCCAAAGGAAGCCAGGAGAGAAAACTCGGCTTTCCAAATACCAAAATCGCCCAACTATGGGCGATACATACTACATCACTATACTTGGATGAATTCTTTCTTGCTAGCTCAGTGCACATGAAATCCCTACAGAAGGGATGGAGACAAACTTGAAATTTGCACAAATCAGTCGTAGCCCCACATGTCTTGACCGCACATTGATCATGGAGAAAAGGTTGGCCCGCCTACGTTCTGGAATCAACATGGTGGGTAGAACAGTTCCTTCCTCATCCAGGTCGGCAGGGTTGGCAACATGAGGACGTGCCGAGAGGGCACAAGTCCAGATTTGCTGCTCTGTCCAGACTTGTGAACAACTGGTCCTTGAAGAGAAAACATTAGCACAGGATCGTGTCGAAGGTGAAGATGGCTGCCCACCAGTGGATTTTCTGGAGACACGTCTCTTCCTTAAACTTTGAAGGCCATCAGTGTGCCTACAACAAGCTAGCTCTGGAAGCTCAATGGAGACACATTAAGAAGTCCCTCTGAACACAGCACTTGCAATCAGGGAAAACAGTCGCACTGCCCATCTGAGGCAAGGTAACAACCACACAGAAGACCAGGGTCATCTAGAACCCCCAGGAGTAGGTGCAGTCCCAGAGACACATGAGCCCCATGCACATTCAAGAGGACTAGGTCCTACTTTTTCCAGCTTCCATGAAGATAGCTTCTACTTAGCCTTGAAATGCATGACCTTGCAAAGGGTTCAGACCACTCTGTGAGCAGAGCACGCAGTGTTCAGCAGAGGCAATGGGGAAAAACTGTGAAACCCCTGCCTTCTGCTACAAGCTAGGGGAAGATAACTCTGTGCCTCTCGAAAGACTAGAGTGAAAAAATTAGCCTACTCCAGTTCAAAAGGCTGCAATATCCCACTTCACCATGTGGAAGTCAATAGGTTGAGAGGGAAGGGAAGGGAAGGTATGCACAGGTCCCAGGGCCAGGCTCTCGAAGGGACATCGCAGACCTGCTCTGTACAAGAGGAAGCAGGGTATGTGGCCATTCTGATCTGGTACTTGGGGGCAGGACCAGGAGCTGCTACGAGAGGAGCAGGTTTCTTCCATACCCCGAACAAGGGCGTTGGCCAAGGCGCATCCCAGCCTCTGGGTGTTCTCAGCACGCATTCATTCATGGCCGCGTGGGACTTTTGACGTCTCTGGCAGGTGGGTCAGAGACAAAGCCGATTTTTCCACCAAGCACTCCTGACCGCGCACTGCTATGGCTGAAGAGTTGCTATGAAGAGGTTGGCCTGCCCGGGACTCGGAATCACACTTATGGGGAGAGCGGCTCCTGCCTCAACCACTTAGGCAGGGCAGGCAGGAGGCCTGCTGACCTTGGGACCAACCACTGCTGTTCATTCAGGTGCTCCTCTGGGCTGTTGCCTGAGGAATCCCTTTTCCTTTCTGTCCCTCAGGTCCTCAACCCATGGCAGGGAGAAGTATGTCCACAGGCAATCTCCGTGACCCTGGAATGAGATGACAGAAGCAGCGTTCATCCGCGCCCTGCAACACCACCAATGGCGACCACTCCCAAGGGGTCCTCTCCCATTACTCCACCCATCCTGGAGGTGGCCCCTGATGTGTGCGCATGGGGCACATGTGCCAGCACATGTTTTTCAACTTCTGTGTGACGATTTCCCTCATGAGTGCCCAACAATATAACGTGGCTGCTGCGCTGGCGTTTGTAAAACGTGGCTCACTTCAGGAAAGTACCCTGACTCGCTTGCATTTCGGGGTTCTTTTTTGTTTTACCATGCCATCTTAAGGCGAATGTTCCTGGAGGCAAAGCCATGGGTAGCTCCAGACAGAGAAGGCAGTGACTAGACACCGGCCTGGTCCCCAAAATGAGTACGATAGTGTTCCCTTCACCCCTGCTGGCAATACCCTCATGGGCCTAGTCCTCAAATGCTGGCCTCTCATGCCCTGTCTCCTGGACTCACGGGGTGGTCCTGACCAGCCTCTGCCCACCACCTTGTTCCAGGTGTTAAATTCTCACCAAGCTCACCCGATGGGACTCAACAACTCTGGCAGGAGAGGAAAGGAGGGTCGGGGTCGGGGGGTGTTGGAGGGGTGCTGCGTGTGGGTGCGGCCATACTAAGTCCACAAGGAGGAACACTCCAGTGTTGGTTAACCGCCAAACTCCCCAGAGGGTCATACTCACAGCACTTGTGGAGTCCACAGGGTCTTCCACACTTAGTTCTTTGTGAAACTCCTGAGCTGTCAGTGTCACTTCTTTGCCTCACACTAAGGCTGGACCTGGAGTCCCAGCCTGGGCTCACATCCGCATCCTGCTGCTCTGTCTTTTTATGTGTGCGCCTGGTCTGTGCACAGAAAACATTAGCACACGATCCTCTCCAGGGTGAAAATGGCTGTCTAACTCAACTGAGGTATGGCCATGAGCTGAAATTCTGAAGATATTCTCTTTTTACAAGTCGGAAGGCATCACAGTACCTGCAACAAGGCTAGTTTGGAAGAACTCTGAGGAGACATTTGCGAAGCCCCTCTGTACACCGCTGTTGTATTCAGAGAGAAGAGTCATTCTGCACATATGAGCCACTCTGCTCAACACTGCACGCTCTGCAGACAGACAGTGGCCCGATGTTTAGCAAGGGGAAACACTTCAAGTTTAAGTATCGAATATCTCTGCAATGGAGACTAGAAAAAGCAGGACCTTAGAAGCATAAATATGGCTGTCCAACTCTTACTGTTATCTGCCAATCAATTGATTTTCTGGAAACACTCTCTTCTTTACAATTTGGAAGGCATCAGAGAGCCTGCAACGAGGATAGCTTGGAGGAACTCAGAGAAGATATTTGCGAAGCCCCTCTGACACTGCTGTTGCATTCAGAGAGAAGAGTCGCTCTGCCCTCTGAGGCCAGGTAAGGCTTGTTTCAATCAACTCAAAATACCTTCCCTTGCTTTTCACCCATAACTCCGTCAGGTCCCCGAGTGGAGACACAGGATGTACGTGCCCAAGCAGGTGCAGGCCGGTCCCTGGCAAACAGTCAGGACCTCACTTTGAGGCAAGGGGTTCCTGGCCTTGCGGAATGCTGGCCCTGGCCTCCTAAGAACGGAGTTGAGCCTTGGCTCTGCAACCACCGAGCCTTGAGTCTTGGACCCTTCCCCAAAGACATGAAGAATCAGGGCAGACTCTGCATTTTAAGTGTCCCCTCGAGTGATAGGAAGTACATGGCCAGGTATGTGGAGCAGTTGTGGCTGCATACTGCTGTGGACAGGAGAACCACGCACAAGAGCAGGGCCTCTCCGAATCCCTGGGGAGTACTTGAAGCCGCTGTGACACCTGGGTGCCATGCACATCAACAGCACGCTTCTAAGGTCCTGCTTTCACTAGGCTCCGTGCAGAGATACCCGATACTTAAACAGGAAGCGCTTCCCCTTGCAAAGGGTTCAGGCCACTCTGTGTCTGCAGAGCGCCCAGTGTTGAGCAGCGGCACTGTGGAACGTTTTTGAAGCCCCTGCCATTGGGCTGCAGCTCAGGTAAAGCCAAATTTGTGCCTGAAAGACTGAGCCTAGTCCAGCTCAAAAGACTCTGCAATGTCCCACCACGGCATGAGGAATCTCTGGGCTGAGAGGAAAGGTAAGGGATGCACCAGCCCCTGGGCCAGGCTCTCGAAGGGACATCACAGGCCTTCTCTGTACAAGAGGAAGAGGGGTATGTGGTCTTCTTGATCTGGAGCTTGGGGACAGGGCCAGGAGCTGCTACAAGAAGAGCATGTTTCTTCCATGCCCGGATCAAGGATGCTGGCCAGGGTGCAGCCCACCCTCGGAGTTGCCCTCAGCTCACTTTCACTCTTGGCCGATGGGGACATTTGACATCTCTGGCAGGTGGGACAGGAACAAAGGCAATATTTCCACCAAGCAGGTGTGGCTGTACAATGCTGCGGCCACAGTTTCATCATGGAAAAGAGGTTGGCCTGCCCGGGACTTGAAATCGCACATACGGGGAGAGCGGCTCTTGGCTCAACCTCTTAGGCAGGGCAGTCGAGAATCCTGCTGACCACGGGTCCATCCAGAACACAGGTGCTCATCTGGGCAGTGGCCTGAGGAAACCCTTTTCCTTTGTCATCAGGTCCTCAAACCATGACGGGGAGAAGTATGTCCACAGGCAATCTCCATGACCCTGGAATGAGATGACAGAAGCGGTGTTCATCCGAACTCTGCACCTCCACCAATGAGACCACTCCCAAGGGGTCCTCTCCCATTACTCCACCCATCCTGGAGGTGGCCCGTGATGTGTGCACATGGGGCACATGTGCCAGCAGCCTTGTTTTTCAACTTCTGTATGACAATTTCCCATATGAGTACCCAACAATACAACATGACTGGTGCACTGGCATTCCTAAAACGAGGCTCAGTTCAAGAAAATACCTGAGTTACATGTGTTTCTGGGTTCTTTTTTGTTTTACTGTGCCATCATAAGGCAAATGTGCTGGAGGTAAAGTCCTGGGTACCTCAAATTCAGAAAAGGCAAGGAGGGGACACCTGCCTGGCCCCCAAAATGATTAGCCTAGTGTTCACTTCACCCCTGCTGCCAATATCCACACGGGAAGACTCCTCAAATGCTGGCCTCTCATGCCCTGGCGCCTGGACTCAGAGGGTGGTCCCGACCAGCCTCTGCCAACCACCTTGGTCCAGGTGTAAAATTCTCACCAAGCTCACCCGGTGGGACCCAACAACTCTGGCAGGAGAGGGAAGGAAGGTCGGGGCCTGTGGGTATTGGAGGGGTACTGTGTGTGGGAGGGGCCATACCACCTCTCCAGGGTTGGGTAATCGGCAAACTCCCCGGAGGGCCATACTCACTGATCTGTTGTGGGGTCCACAGGTCTTCCACTCTGAGTTCTCTGTGAAACTCCTGAGCTGTCAGTGTCACTCCTTTGCCTCACGCTGAGACCTGGACCCGGAGCCCCAGCCTGGGCTCACATCCGCATCCTGATGCTCCGTCTTTGTACGTGTGCGCCTGGTCTGTGCACAGGAAATATTAGACACCCTCCTTTCCAAGGTGAATATGGCTGTCTAACTCAGACTGGGTTTGCCCTCCAGTTCATTCTCTGGAGACACTCTCTTCGTCACTTTGGAAGTCATCAGAGTATCTCCAAAGAGGCTAGCTTGGAGGAACTCAGAGAAGACATTTGCAAAGACCCTCTGAACACTGCTGATCATTCAGAGAAAAGAGTCAATGTGCCCCTATGAAGGCAGGTAATGCTGGTTTCAATCAACTCAATATATCCTCCCCTGCTTTTCGCCCATTACTCCTTCTAGTCCCCGAGTAGAGACACAGCATGTACGTGTCCTACCATGTGCAGGCAGGTCCCATGGAAACATTCAGCACCTCATTTTGAGGCAGGTGGGGAATGGCCTTTCGGCATGCTGGCCTTGGCCTCCTAAGAATGGAGTTGAGCTTTGGCTCTGCACCCCAAAGCCATATATCTCCACCCCATTTGCAAAGACAGGAGGAACGAGGCAGACTGCATTTTACACTGTCCCCTTGAGAGGTAGGAAATACATGGCCAGGTCTGAGGCACAGTCGTGGCTGTATACTGCTGTGGACAGGAGAACCACGCTCAAGACCGGGGCTCTCTCTGGACCCCTGGGGAGCACCTGAAGCTGCTGTGAAACCTGGGTCCCAATGGACATCACCAGCACACCTCTGAGATCTTGTATTTTCTAGCCAACATGGAGAGATAATCGATACTTATAATTGAAGCACTTCCTCTTGCAAAGGGTTCAGGCCACTCTGTGTCTGCAGAGCGCCCAGTGGTGAGCAGCGGCACTTTGGAACACCTTTGAAGCCCCTGCCATTGGGCTGCAGCTTAGGAAAAGCCAAATTTGTGCCTGAAATTTGTGCCCAGTCCAACTCAAAAGACTCTGCAATGTCCCACCTTGGAACGAGGAATCTCTGAACTGAGAAGGAAGGTGAGGGATGCACTGGCCCCTGAGCCAGGTTCTCAAAGGGACATCACAGGCCTCCTCTGCACAGAGGAAGAGGGGTATGTGGCCTTTTTGATCTGGAACTTGGGGACAGGCCCAGGAGTCGTTATGAGAGGAGCAGGTCTCTTCCATACCACTAACAAGGGCGTGGGCCAGGGTGCATGCCTCCCTCGAGCTGCCCTCAGCACGCATTGATTCATGGCCGTGGGGGACATTTGACATCTATGACTGGTGGGTCAGAGACAAAGGCAGTATTTCCACCAGGAAAGCGTGGTCGCTCATTGCTGTGGCTGCAGATTCATCATGGAGAAGAGGTTGCCTGCCTGGGATTCGGAAGTATATGTACAGGGAGAGCGGCTCCTGCCTCAACCTCTTAGGCAGGGCAGGCGTGAGGCCTGCTGACCTCGGGTCTAACCAGAACACAGGATTCCTCTGGGCTGTCGCTTCAGGAATCCTTCTCCTTTCTGTCATCAGGTCCTCAGCCCCTGACAGGGTGAAGGACCTTCACAGGCAATCTCCGTGATCCTGGAATGAGATGACAGAAGAAGCGGTCATTCACTCCCTGCACCACCACCAATGGAGACCACTCCCAAGGGGTCCTCTCCCATTTCCCCACCCATCCTGGAAGCGGCACCTGCTATGTGCACATGGGGCACATGTGCCAGTAACCTTGTTTTTCAATTTCTGTGTGACGATTTCCCTCAAGAGTACCCAAAAATATAACGTGGCTGCTGTGCTGGTGTTCCTAAAATGAGGCTCAGTTCAGGAAAACACCTACCCCCTTTCCTTTCTGGGGTCTTTTTTGTTTTACTGTATCATTAAAGTGAATGTGACTGGAGGAAAAGTCCTGGTTAGCTTAAAGAGAGAAGGCAGTAACAGGACACCTGCCTGGCCTGCAAAATGAGTAGCACGGTATTCACTTCACCCATGCTGTAAGAATCTTCATGGGCGTAGTCCTCAAATTCTGGCCTCACATGCCCTGTGGCCTGGATTCAGAGAGTGGTGTTGCACAGTCTCCACCCACCACCCAGTTCCAGGTGTAAAATTCTCACCAAGCTCACAAGGTGGGACCAAACAATTCTGGCAGACGAGGGAAGGAGTATCAGGGCCAAAGGGTGTAGGAGGGGTGCTATGTGAATGTGGGCCATGCCATGTCTACAGGGGGGAACACTCCAGGGTTCAGTAATCAGCAGACTCCCTGGTGCATCATACTCACTGAGCTCTTGTGGAGTCCACAGGTATTCCACTCTGAGTTCTCTGTGAAACTCCTGAGCCATCAGGGTCACTTCTTTGCCTCATGCTGAGACCTGGACTTGGAGCCCCATCGTGGGACACATCAGCGTTCTGTTGATCTGTCTTTGTATATGTGCACCTAGTCTGTACATAGAAAACATTAGCACACGATCCTCTCTAAGGAGAATATGGCTGTCTAAGACTCTGGTATGTCCACGAGCTGATTTTCTACAGGCAACTCTCTTCTTTACATCCAGAAGGCATCAGAGTGCCTGCAACGAGGCTAGCTTGGACGTCTTCGGTAGAGACATTTGTGAGGCCCCTCTCAACACTGCTGTAGCATTTCGAGAGAAGTCACTCTGCCCATTTGAGGTACTCTGCTCAACACTGCGCGCTCTGCAGACACAGAGTGGCCTGAACCCTTTGCAAGGTGAAGCACTTCAAATTTAAGTATCGGGTATCTCTGCAATGGAGACTCCAGTAAGACTTTAGAAGCATGAGTCTGGCTGTCTAACTCATGCTGTTTTTCTGGAGAAACTCTCATCTTTACAACATGGAAGGCATCAGAGTGCCTGCAATGAGGCTAGCTTGGAGGAACTCGGAGAAGATAGCTGTGAAGCCGTCTGAACACTGCTGTTGCATTCAGAGACAAGAGTCACTCTGCCCATATGAGGCCAAGTAAACCTGTTTCAGTCAACTCAAAATATCCTCCCTTGCTTTTCGCCTGTTACTCCTTCTAGTCCCGAGTGGAGACACAGGTTGTATGTGCCCAACCAGATGCAGGGCAGTCTGGTACAAAAAGTCAGCCCGTCTCTTTGAGGCAGGTGGGGCCTGGACTTTCGGCATGCTGGCCCTGGCTTACTAACAGCAGACTTGAGCCTTGGCTCTGCAACCCCCGAGTCTTGTGCCTCGCCCCCTTCCCCAAAGACAGGAGGAATCAGGGCAGACTCGGCATTTTAAGTGTCCCCTCGAGTGATAGGAAGTACATGGCCAGGTCTGTGGAGCAGTTGTGGCTGCATACTGCTGTGGACAGGAGAACCACGCACAAGAGCAGGGCCCTCTCCGAACCCCTGGGGAGTACCTGAAGCCGCTGTGACACCTGGGTCCCATGCATGTCAACAGCACGCTTCTAAGGTCCTGCTTTCCCTAGGCTCCATGCAGAGATGCCCAATAATTAAAACTGAAGCAGTCCCCTTGCAAAGGTTCAGGCCACGCGGTGTCTGCAGAGCGCCCAGTGTTGAGCAGCAGCACTGCGGAACGACTTTGAAGCCTCTGCCGTCGTGCTGCAGCTTAGGAAAAGCCAAATTTGTGCCTGAAATTTGTAGCGAGTCCAGCTCAAAAGACTCTGCAATGTCCCACCTCGGCTTGAGGAATCTCTGGGCTGAGAGGGAAGGTAAGGGATGCACCAGCCCCTGGGCCAGTCTCTTGAAGGTACATCGCCGGCCTCCTCTGTACAGAGGAAGAGGGGTACGTGGCCTTTTTGATCTGGAATAGGGACAGGGCCAGGAGCCTCTATGAGAGGAGCAGGTTTCTTCCATACCCCAAACAGGGGCGTGGGCCAGGGCGCATTCCTCCATCGGAGCTGTCCTCAGAATGCATTCTTTCATGCCATACTGGACATTTGAAGTCTCTGGCTCGTGGGTAAGAGACAAAGGCAGTATTTCCACCAGGTGAGGCCACGCATTGCTATGGCCATAGATTCATCATGGAGGAGAGGTTGGCTTGCCTGGGACTCGGAAGTGCATGTACAGGGAGAGCAGCTCTTGCCTCAACCTCTCAGGAAGGGCAGGCATGAGGCCTGCTGACATCGGGATCAACCAGAACACAGGGTTCCTCTGGGCTGTCACTTCAGGAACCTTTTCCTTTCTGTCATCAGGTCCTCAAGCCCTGCTGGGGAGAAGTATGTCCACAGGCAATTTCCGTGACCCTGGAATGAGATGACAGAAGTGTTCATTCACTCCCTGCACTACCACCAATGGAGACCACTCCTAAGGGGTCCTCTCCATAACTCCATCCATCCTGGAGGTGGCCTGTGATGTGTGCACATGGGGCACATGTGCCAGTAACCTTGTTTTTCAACTTCTGTGTGACGATTTCCCTCAAGAGTGCCCAACAATGTAACGTGACTGCTGCGTTGGTGTTCCTAAAAAGAGGCTCAGTTCAGGAAAATACCTGAGTTGCTTGAGTTTGTGAGTTCTTTTTTGTTTTACTGTGCCATCTTAAGGCAAATGTGCCTGAGTCAAAGCCCTAGGTACCTCAAATGCAGAGAAGGCAGTGAGGGTACACCTGCCTGGCCCCCAAAATGAATAGCCTAGCGTTCACTTCACCCCTGCTGGCAATATCCTCACGGGAAGACTCCTCAAATGCTGGCCTCTCATGCCCTGATGCCTGGACTCAGAGGGTGGTCCCACCCAGCCTCTGCCCACCACCTTGGTCCAGGTGTAAAATTCTCACCAAGCTCACCCGGGGGACCCAACAACTCTGGCAGGAGAGGGCAGGAGGGTCAGGGCCTGTGCGTGTTGGAGGGGTGCTGCGTGTGGGTGGGGTCATGCCACCTCTGCAAGCGGGAACAACCAGGGTTGGGTAATTGGCAAACTCCCCGGAGGGTCATACTCACTGATCTGTTGTGGGGTCCACAGGTCTTCCACTCTGAGTGCTCTGTGAAACTCCTGAGCTGTCAGTGTCGCTCCTTTGCCTCACGCTGAGACCTGGACCTGGAGCCCCAGCCTGGGCTCACATACGCATCCTGATGCTCCGTCTTTGTACGTGTGCGCCTGGTCTGTGCATAGGAAATATTAGACACACTCCTCTCCAAGGTGAATACGGCTGTCTAACTCAGACTGGGTCTGCCCACCAGTTCATTTTCTGGAGACACTCTCTTCGTCACAATTTCGAAGGCAACAGATTTCCGGCAATGAGGCAAGCTTCGAGGACCTTGGAGGAGACATTTGCAAAGCCCCTCGGAACACTGCTGTTGTATTCAGAGAGAAGAGTTGCTCTGCTCCTATGAGGCCAGGTAATGCCTGTTTCAATCAACTCAAAATATCCTCCCCTGCTTTTTGCCCTTACTCCTTCTAGTCCCCGAGTGGGACACAGGATGTACGTGCCCAAGCAGGTGCAGGCCGGTCCTTTGCAAACATTCAGGACCTCACTTTGATGCAGGTGGCGCCTGGCCTCAAGCCATGCAGGCCATGGCCTCCTAACAGCAGACTTAAGCCTTGGCTCTGCAACCCCCGAGCCTTGTGTCTCGGCCCCTTCTCCAAGGACACGAGATATCCTGGCAGACTCTGCATTTTAAGTGTCCCCTCGAGAGATAGGAAGTACATGGCCAGGCCTGTGGAGCAGTTGTGGCTGCATACTGCTGTGGACAGGAAACCACGCACAAGAGCAGGGCCCTCTCCGAACCCCTGGGCAGTACCTGAAGCCGCTGTGACTCCTGGGTCTCATGCGCATCAACAACACACTTCTAAGGTCGTGCTTTCCCTAGGCTCCGTGCATAGATACCTGATACTTAAACTTGAAGTGCTTCCCCTTGCAAAGAGTTCAGGCCCCTCTGTGTCTACAGAGCGCCCAGTGTTGAGCAGCGGCACTGCGGAACGACTTTGAAGCCCCTGCTTTCAGGCTGCATCTCAGGAAAAGCCAAATTTGTGCCTGAAAGGCTGAGCCTAGTCCAGCTCAAAAGACTCTGCAATGTCCCACCTCGGCACGAGGAATCTCTGGGATGAGAGGGAAGGTCAGGATGCACCGGCCCCTGAGCCAGGCTCTCCAAGAGACACTGCAGGCCTCCTCTGTAGAAGAGAAAGAGGGGTATGTGGCCTTTTTGATCTGGAACTTGGGGACAGGCCCAAGAGCCGCTATGAGAGGGGCAGGACTATTTCATACCCTGAACAAGGGGGTTGACCAGGGTGCAACCCTCCCTTGGTGCTGTCCTCAGCACGCATTCATTCATGCCATACTGGACATTTGACATCTCTGACTGGTGGGTCAGAGACAATGGCAGTATTTCCACCAGGCAGTCGTGGCCGCGCATTGCTGTGGCCGCAGATTCATCATGGAGAAGAGGTTGCCTGCCCGGAACTCAGAAAAGTATGAACAGGGAGAGCGGCTCCTGCCTCAACCTCATAGGCAGGGCAGGCGTGAGGCCTGCTGACCTCGGGTCTAACCAGAACACAGGGTTCTTCTGGGCTGTCGCTTCAGGAATCCTTCTCCTTTCTGTCATCAGGTCCTCAACCCCTGACAGGGAGAAGTATGTCCACAGGCAACCTCCGTGACCCTGGAATGAGATGACAGAAGCAGAGTTCATTCACTCTCTGCACCATCACCAATGGAGACCACTCTCAAGGGGTCCTCTCCCATTACTCCACCCATCCTGGAGGCGGCACCTGCTGTGTGCACATGGGGCACATGTGCCAGCAACCTTGTTTTTTAACTTCTGTGTGGCGATTTCCCTCATGAGTGCCCAACAATATATGTGACTGCTGCGCTGGCGTTCCTAAAACGAGGCTCCGTTTAGAAAAACACCTGAGTTTTTGCATTTCTGGGTTCATTTTTGTTTTACTGTGCCACTTTTTTTTTTAGAGTTATTTATTTATTTATACAAGCAGTGGGTACAGTCAGAGGTGCGGAAGGGTGAGAGGATTCACCAGAGCCAGAGCGGGCAACAGAACAGGCAGACTGACAAAATACACTGTTGAGGGGAGCAGTGGGCGCAGCATGAGAGGTCTGTTGTGCCATGTGGGACCCTTGCTGGCGACCGTGGATCTAACCGGCACTGTAGAGGCTGCGGGCAGCTTCGGAGCCCAGCGCTCAATTGCTGTGCCACCTGGAGGCTCTACTCTGCCATCTTAAGGTGAATGGGCCTGGAGGCAAAGCCCGGGGTACCTTAAATGCAGAGAAGGCAGTGTTGGCACACCTGCTTGGCCCCCAAAATGAGTAGCCTAGCGTTCACTTCACCCCTGCTGGCAATATCCTCATGGGAAGACTCCTCAAATGCTGGCCTCTCATGCCCTGTCGCCTGGACTCAGGGGGTGGTCCCGCACAGCTTCTGCCCATCACTTTGATCCAGGTGTAGAATTCTCACCAAGCTCACATGGTGGGACCCAACAACTCTGGCAAGAGAGGGAAGGAGGGCTGGGGCCGGGGGGTGTTGGAAGGGTGGTACATGTGGGTGCGGGCCATGTCTGCAAGCAGGGACACTCCAGTATTGGGAATTCGGCAAACTCCCCGGAGGGTCATACTCACTGAGCTCTTGTGGAGTCCACCCGGTCTTCCAATCTTAGTTCTCTGTGAATCTCCTGAGCTGTCAGTGTCACTTCTTTGCCTCATGCTGAGACCTGGAACTGGAGCCCCATCGTGGGCACACATCCAGATCTTGTTGCTCTGTCTTTGTGTGTGTGCGCCTAATCTGTACAAAGAAAACATTAGCACACGATGCTCTCCAAGGTGAATATGGCTGTCTAACTCAGACTGGGGTATGCACACGAGCTGATTTTCTGCAGACAACTCTCTTCTTTACGACTCGGAAGGAATCAGAGTGCCTGCAACGAGGCTAGCTTGGAGGTCTTCGGAGGAAACATTTGCAAAGCCACTCTCAACGCTGCTGTAGCATTTCGAGAGAAGAGTCACTCTGCACTTTTGAGTCACTCTGCTCGACACTGCGCGCTCTGCAGACTCGGACTGGCAGGAGCCCTGTGCAAGGTGAAGAGCTTCAAATTTAAGTATCAAGTATCTCTGCAATGGAGACTCGAAAAAGCAGGACTTTAGAAGTGTGAGTCTGGCTGTCTAACTCAGACTGGGATGTGCCCACCAGATAGTGTTCTGGAGACACTCTCTTCGTCACAACTTGGAAGGCATCAGAGTGCCTGCAACTAGGCTAGCTTGGAAGGAACTCAGAGAAGATATCTGCGAAGCCGTCTGAACACTGCTGTTGCATTCAGAGACAAGAGTCACTCTGCCCGTATGAGGCCAAGTAAACCTGTTTCAGTCAACTCAAAATATCCTCCCTTGCTGTTCGCCTGTTACTCCGTCTAGTCCCCATGGGGAGACACAGGATGTTTGTGCCTGTGGTGCAGGGCGGTCCCTTGCAAACAGTCAGCCTGTCTCTTTGAGGCAGGTGGGGCCTGGCCTTTCAGTATGCTGGCCCTGGTCTCCTAACAGCAGACTTGAGCCCTAGCGCACAGCCATGTGTCTCGGCCAATCTCCAAAGACACGAAGAATGAGGGCAGACTCTCCATTTCAGTGTCCCTTTGAGAGACAGGAAGTACATGGCCATGTCTGTAGAGCAGTTGTGGCTGCATACTGCTGTGCACAGGAGAACCATGCACAAGACCAGGGCCTCTCTTAACCCCTGGAGAGTACTTGAGGTTGCTGTGAGATCTGAGTCCCATGTGCATCAACAGCATGCTTCTAAGGTCCTCCTTTTACTAGCCTCTGTGCAGAGATACCCGATACTTAAACTTGAGCTCTTTCCCTGTGCAAAGGGTTCGGGATGCTCTGTGTCTGCAGAGTGGGCAGTGTTGAGCAGGGGAACTGTGGAAAGCCTTTGAAGCCCCTGCCGCAGGGATGCAGCTCAGGAAAAGCCAATTTTGTGCCTGAAAGGCTGAGCATAGTCCAGCTCAAAAGACTCTGAAATGTCCCACCTTGACCTGGGTTGAGAGGGAAGGTAAGGGATGCACAGGACCCTGGGCCAGGCTCTCGAAGGGACATCGCAGGCCTCCACTGTACAACAGGAAGCGGGGTACCTGGCCTTTCTGATCTGGAAATTGGGGGCGGCACCAAGATTTGCTACAAGAGGAGCAGGTTTCTTCCATGTCCCGAAAAAGGACACTGGCCAGGGCGCAGCCCTTGCTCAGAGCTGTCCTCAGCACACTTTCACTCTTGGCTGCTGGGCACATTTGACGTCTCAGGCAGGTCGGTCAGAGAAAAAGCTGAAATTCCACCAGGCAGAAATGGCCATGCACAGCTGGGGCCGCAGATTCATCATGGAGACCAGGTTGGAATGTCCAGGACTCGGAACAACACATACGAGGAGAGCGGCTCCTGCCTCAACATCTTTTTCAGGGCAGGCATAAGGCCTGCTGACCCCGGGTCTAACCACAACACAGGGTTCCTCTGGGCTGTCGCTTCAGGAATCCTTCTCCTTTCTGTCATCAATTCCTCAACCCCTGACAGGGAGAAGTATGTCCACAGGCAACCTCCGTGACCCTGGAATGAGATGACAGAAGAAGCGGTCATTCACTCCCTGCACCACCACCAATGGCGACCACTCCCAAGGGGTCCTCTCCCATTACTCCACCCATCCTGAGGCAACCCTGATGTGTGCACATGGGGCACATGTGCCAGCAACCTTGTTTTTCAACTTATGTGTGATGATTTCCTTCATGAGTGCCCAAAAATACAACATGACTACTGCACTGGCGTTCCTAAAACGAGGCTCAGTTCAGGAAAACAACTGAGTTGCTTGTGTTTCTGGGTACTTTTTTGTTTTACTGTGCCATCTTAAGGCAAATGTGCCAGGAGGCAATATCGTGGGTACCTCAAATGCAGAGAAGGCAGTGATGGGACACCTGCCTGGCACCCAAAATTTGTAGCCTAGTGTTCACTTCACCCCTTCTGGCAATATCCTCATGGGAAGACTCCTCAAATGCTGGCCTCTCATGTCCTGTCGCCTGGACTCAGAGGGTGGTCCCGCACAGCCTCTGCCCACCACCTTGGTCCAGGTGTAAAATTCTCACCAAGCTCACCCGGTGGGACCTAACAACTCTGGCAGGAGTGGGAAGGAGGGTGGGGGCCTGTGCATGTTGGAGGGGTGCTGCGTGTGGGTGGGGCCATGCCACCTCTGCAAGCAGGAACACTCCAGGGTTGGGTAATCGGCAAACTCCCCGGAGGGTCATACTCACTGATCTGTTGTGGAGTCCACAGGTCTTCCACTCTGAGTTCTCTGTGAAACTCCTGAGCTGTCACTGTCAGTGTCATTCCTTTGCCTCACGCTGAGACCTGGACCTGGAGCCCCAGCCTGGGCTCACATCCGCATCCTGATGCTCCGTCTTTGTACATGTGCGCCTGGTCTGTGCACAGGAAACCTTAGGCACGATCCTCTCCAAGGTGAATATGGCTGTCTAACTCAGACTGGGTCTGCCCACCAGTTCATTTTCTGGAGACACTCTCTTCTTCACAACTTGGAAGGTATCAGAGTGCCAGCCATGAGGCAAGCTTCAAGGACCTTGGAGGAGACATTTGCGCAGCACCTCTGAACACTGCTGTTGCATTCAGAGAGAAGAGTTGCTCTGCCCCTATGAGGCCAGGTAAGGCCTGTTTCAGTCAACTCACAATATACTTCCCTGCTTTTTGCCATTTACTCTTTCTAGTCCCCGAGTGGAGACACAGGATGTATGTGCCCAAGCAGGTGCAGGGCGGTCCAGTGCAAAATGTCAGCCCGTCTCCTTATGGCAGGTGTGGCCTGGCCTTTCTGCATGCTGGCCTTGGCCTCCTAACAGCAGACTTGAGCCTTGGCTCTGCAACCCCCGAGTCTTATGTCTCTGCCCCTTCTCCAAAGACACGAGGAATCAGGGCAGACTCTGCATTTTAAGTGTCCCCTCGAGAGATAGGAAGTACATGGCCAGGTCTGTGGAGCAGTTGTGGCTGCATACTGCTGTGGACAGGAGAACCACGCACAAGAGCAGGGCCCTCTCCCAAGCCCTGGGGAGTACCTGAAGCCGCTGTGACACCTGGGTCCCATGCATGTAAAAGGCACGCTTCTAATGTCCTGCTTTCCCTCGACTCCGTGCAGAGATACCCGATACTTAAACTTGAAGCGCGTCCCCTTGCAAAGGGTTCAGGCCACTCTGTGTCTGCAGAGCGCCCAGTGTTGAGCAGCAGCACTGCAGAACGACTTTGATGACTCTGCTGTCCGGCTGCAGCTCTGGAAAAGCCAAATTTGTGCCTGAAGACTGAGCCTAATCCAGCTCAAAAGACTCTGCAATGTCCCACCTTGGCATGAGGAATCTCTGGGCTGAGAGGGAAGGTCAGGGGTGCACCAGGCCCTGGGCCAGGCTCTCAAAGGGACATCACAGGCCTCCTCTGTATAGAGGAAGAGGGGTACGTGACCTTTTTGATCTGGAACTTGGGGACCGGCCAGGAGCTGCAATGTGAGGAGCAGGTCTCTTCCATACCCCGAACAAGGGTGTGGGCTAGGGCGCATCCCTCTGTCAGACCTGTTAGCACGCATTCATTTATGGCCACCCAAGACAATCAGGTCTCTGCCTGGTGGGTCAGAGTCAAAGGCGTATTTCCACCAGGCAGGCAAGGCTGCGCATTGCTGTGGCCGCAGATTCATCATGGAGAAGAGGTTGCCTGCATGGGACTCGGCAGTATACGTATAGGGAGGGCGGCTCCTGCCTCAACCTTTAGGCAGGGCAGGCGGGAGGCCTGCTGACCTCAGGTCCAACCAGAACACAGGGTTCCTCTGGGCTGTCACTTCAGGAATCCTTCTCCTTTCTGTCATCAGTTCCTCAACCCAAGATGGAGAGATGTATGTCCACAGGCAATCTCCGTGACAGGCAATATCCATGACCCTGGAATGAGATGACAGAAGAAATGGTGATTCACTCCCTGCACTACTACCATCTCCAATGGCGACCACTCCCAAGGGGTCCTCTCCCATTACTCTACCCATCCAGGAAGCGGCACCTGATGTGTGCACATGGGGCACATGTGCCAGTAACCTTGTTTTTCAACTTCTGTGTGACGATTTCCCTCATGAACGCCCAATAATACAAGGTGACTGCTGCACTGGCGTTCCCAATAAGAGGGTCAGTTCAGGAAAATAACTGAGGATCTTGCGTTTCTGGGTTCTTTTTTGTTTTACTGTGCCATCTTAAGGCAAATGTGCCTGGAGGCAAAGCCCTGGGTACCTCAAATGCACAGAAGGCAGTGACGGTACACCTGCCTGGCCCCCAAAATGAATAGCCTAGCGTTCACTTCACCCCTGCTGGCAATATCCTCACGGGAAGACTCCTCAAATGCTGGCCTCTCATGCCCTGGCGCCTGGACTCAGAGGGTGGTCCCGCCCAGCCTCTGCCCACCACCTTGGTCCAGGTGTAAAATTCTCACCAAGCTCACCCGGTGGGACCCAACAACTCTGGCAGGAGAGGGAAGGAGGTTCGGGGCCTGTGCGTGTTGGAGGGGTGCTGCGTGTGCGTGGGGCCATGCCACCTCTGCAAGCGGGAATACTCCAGGGTTGGGTAATCAGCAAACTCCCCGAGGGTCATACTCACTGATCTGTTGTGGAGTCCACAGGTTTTCCACTCTGACTTCTCTGTGAAACTCCTGAGCTGTCAGTGTCACTCCTTTGCCTCACGCTGAAACCTGGACCTGGAGCCCCAGCCTGGGCTCACATCCGCATCCTGATGCTCCGTCTTTGTACGTGTGCGCCTGGTCTGTGCATAGGAAATATTAGACACACTCCTCTCCAAGGTGAATACGGCTGTCTAACTCAGACTGGGTCTGCCCACCAGTTCATTTTCTGGAGACACTCTCTCTTCACAACTTGGAAGGCATCAGATTGCTGGCAATGAGGCAGGCTTGGAGGACCTCGGAGGAGACATTTGTGAAGCCCCTTGTAACACTGCTGTTGCAATCAGAAGAAGAGTTGCTCTGCCCCTAAGAGGCCAGGTAAGGCCTGTTTCATTCAACTCAAAACATCCTCCCCTGCTTTTTGCCCTTTACTCCTTCTAGTCCCCGAGTGGAGACACAGGATGTACGTGCCACAGCAGGTGCATGTCGGTACATGGAAACATTCAGCACCTCACTTTGAGGCAGGTGGGGAATGGCCTTTTGGGATGCTGTCCTTGGCCTCCTAAGAATGGAGTTGAGTCTTGGCTCTCCACACCAGAGCTGTGTGTCTCCGCCCCTTTTGCAAAGACAGGAGGAACGGGCCAGACTGCATTTTACACTGTCCCCTTGAGAGGTAGGAAATACATGCCAGGTCTGAGGCACAGTCGTGGCTGCATACTGCTGTGGACATGAGAACCACGCACAAGACCGGGGCTCTCTCTGGACCCCTGAGGAGCACCTGAAGCTGCTGTGAAACCTGGGTTCCAATGGACATCACCAGTATGCTTCTGAGATCTTGTATTTTCTAGCCTGCATGCAGAGATAACCAATACATAAACTTGAAGTGCTTTTCCTTGCAAAGGGTTCAGGCAACTGTGTCTGCAAGCGCCCAGTGTTGAGCAGCGGCACAGTGAAACACCTTTGAAGCCCCTGCCATTGTGCTGCAGCTCAGGAAAAGCCAAATTTGTGCTTGAAAGGCTGAGCCTAGTCTGGCTCAAAAGACTCTGCAATATCCCACCTCGGCACGAGGAAGTCTCTGGGCTGAGAGGGAAGGTAAGGGATGCAGCGGCCTCTGAGCCAGGCTCTCGAAGGGACATCACAGGCCTGCTTCCTCTGCACAAGAAGAAGAGGGGTACATGGCCTTTTTGATCTGGAACTCGAGGACAGGGTGAGGAGCTGCTACGAGAGGAGCAGGACTTTTCCACACTCTGATCAAAGTTGTGGGCCAGGGCCCATCCCTCCCTCGAGATGCCCTCAGCACGCATTCATTCATGGCCGCACGGGACTCTGAGGTCTCTGGCAGGTGGGTCAGAGATAAAGGCAATATTTCCACCCAGCAGGCGTGGTCGCGCATTGCTGTGGCTGCAGATTCATCATGGAGAAGAGGTTGCCTCCCTGGGACTTGGAAGTGTATGAACAGGGAGAGCGGCTCCTGCCTCAACCTCTTAGGCAGGGCAGGCAGGAGGCCTGCTGACCTCGGGTCTAACCAGAACACAGGGTTCCTCTGGGCTGTCGCTTCAGGAATCCTTCTCCTTTCTGTCATCAGGTCGCCAACCCCTGACAGGGTGAAGGACCTTCACAGGCAATCTCCGTGACCCTGGAATGAGATGACAGAAGAAGCGGTCGTTCACGCCAGCACCACCATCAATCGAGACCACTCCCAAGGAGTCCTCTCCTGTTACCCCACCCATTCTGGAGGTGGACCCTGCTATGTGCACATGGGGCACATGTGCCAGTAACCTTGTTTTTCAACTTCTGTGTGACAATTTCCCTCAAGAGTACCCAAAAATATAACGTGGCTGCTGTGCTGGCGTTCCTAAAATGAGGCTCAGTTCAGGAAAACACCTATCCCCTTTCCTTTCTGGGGTCTTTTTGTTTTACTGTATCATTAAGGTGAATGTGACTGGAGGAAAAGTCCTGGTTATCTTAAAGAGAGAAGGCAATGATAAGACACCTGCCTGGCCTGCAAAATGAGTAGTTTGGTATTCACTAAACCCATGCTGGCAGTATCTTCATGGGCCTAGTCCTCAAATTCTTGCCTCTCACGCCCTGCGGCCTGGATTCAGAGAGTGGTCCTGCAGAGCCTCCACCCACAACCCAGTTCCAGGTGTAAAATTCTCTCCAAGCTCACACGGTGGGACCCAACAATTCTGGCAGTCGAGGGAAGGAGTGCCGGGCCAGAAGGTGTAGGAAGTGTGCTGCGTGTGGGTGCAGGCCATGCCATATCTGCAGGCGGGAACACTCCAGTATTGGGTAATTGGCAAACTCCCCGGAGGGTCATACTCACTGAGCTCTGGTGGAGTCCACAGGTCTTCCACTCTGAGATCTTGGTGAAACTCCTGAGCTGTCAGTGTCACTTCTTTGTCTCACGCTGAGACCTGGACCTGGAGCCCCATCGTGGGCTCACATCCGGATCCTAATGCTCAGTCTTTGTATGTGTTCGCCTAGTCTGTACATAGAAAAATTAGCACACGATCCTCTCCAAGGTGAATATGGCTGTCTAAGACTCTGGTATGCCCCCTAGCTGATTTTCCACAGAAAACTCTCTTTACCACTCGGAAGGCATCAGAGTGCCAGCAACGAGGCTACCTTGGACGTCTTTGGTGGAGACATTTGCGAAGCCCCTCTTAACACTGCTACAGCATTTTGAAAGAAGAGTCTCTCTGCTCTTTTGAGTCACTCTGCTCGACACTGCGCACTCTGCAGACACGGACTGGCAGGAACCCTGTGCAAGGTGAAGGGCTTCAAATTTAAGTATCGGGTATCTCTGCAATGGAGACTCGAAAAAGCAGGACTTTGGAAGCGTGAATCTGGCTGTCTAATTCAGATGGGATCTGCCCACAAGTTGGTTTTCTGGAGGCACTCTCTTCTTCACAACTTGGAAGGCATCAGAGTGCCTGCAATGAGGCTAGCTTGGAGGAACTCGGAGAAGATAGCTGCGAAGCCGTCTGAACACTGCTGTTGCATTCAGAGACAAGAGTCACTCTGCCCGTATGAGGCCAAGTAAACCTGTTTCAGTCAACTCAAAATATCCTCCCTTGCCTGTTACTCCTTCTAGTCCCCAGGGGGAGACACAGAATGTATGTGGCCAACGAGGTGAAGGGCAGTCCCTTGCAAACAGTCAGCCTGTCTCTTTGAGGCAGGTGGGGCCGGGCCTTTCCGCATGCTGGCCCTGGCCTACTAAGAGCAGACTTGAGCCCTAGCTCAGCAATCCCACAGCCATGTGTCCCGTTCCCTTCTCCGAAGACATGAGAAATCAGGGCAGACTCTACATTTTAAGTGTCCCCTCGAGAGATAGGAAGTCCATGGCCAGGTCTGTGGAGCAGTTGTGGCTGCATACTGCTGTGGACAGGAAAACCATGCACAAGAGCAGGGCCCTCTCCGAACCCCTGGGGAGTACCTGAAGCCGCTGTGACACATGGGTCCCATGTACGTCGACAGCACGCTTCTAAGGTCCTGCTTTTAGGCTCTGTGCAAAGATACCCGATACTGAAAGTGGAAGTGCTTCCCCTTGCAAAGGGTTCAGGTCACTCTGTGTCTGCAGAGCGCCCAGTGTTGAGCAGCGGCACTGCGGAACAACTTTGAAGTCTCTGCCGTCGGGCTGTAGCTCAGGATAACCCAAATTTGTGCCTGAAAGACTGAGTCTAGTCCAGCTCAAAAGACTCTGCAATGTCCCACCTTGGCATGAGGAATCTCTGGGCTGAGAGGGAAGGTAAGGGATGCACCGGTCCCTGGGCCAGGCTCTCGAAGGTACATTGCAGGCCTCCTCTGTACAAGAGGAAGAGGGGTACGTGGCCTTTTTCATCTGGAACTTGGGGACCAGCCGAGGATCCACAAAGAGAGGAGCAGGTCTCTTCCATTCCCCGAACAACAGCATTGGCCAGGGCACAGCTCACACTCAGAGCTGCCCTCAGCACGCATTCATTCATGCCCGGGCGGGCCATTTGATAACTCTGGCAGGTGGGTCAGACAAAGGCAATATTTCCACCAGGCAGGCGTGGCCGTGCATTCTTGTGTCCGCAGAGTCACCATGGAGAAGAGGTTGGCCTGCCCAGGAATCGGAAGTGCATGTACCGGGAGAGAGGGTCCTGCCTCAACCACTTCGCCAGGGCAGTGGAGAGGCTTGCTGACCTCGGGATCAACCAGAACACAGGGTTCCTCTGGGCTGTCGCTTCAGGAAACTTTTCCTTTCTGTCATCACTTCCTCAACCCCTGACAGGGAGAAGTATGTCCACAGGCAATCTCTGTGACCCTGGAATGAGATGACAGAAGAAGTGTTCATTCACTCCCTGCACCATCACCAAAGGAGACCTCTCTCAAAGGGTCCTCTCCCATTACTCCACACATTCTGGTGGTGGAACCTGGTGTGTTCACATGGGGCACATGTGCCAGTAACCTTGTTTTTCAACTTCTGTGTGATGATTTCCCTCATGAATGCCCAACAATACAACGTGACTGCCGCACCTGCGTTCCTAAAACGAGGCTCAGTTCAGGAGAATACCTGAGTTGCTTGTGTTTCTGGGTTCTTTTTTGCTTTACTGTGCCACTTTTTTTTTAAGATTTATTTAATTATTTATACAAGCAGTGGGTACAGTCAGAAGCACGGGAGGGTGAGAGAATTCACCAGAGCCAGAGCGGGGAACAGAACAGGCAGACTGACGAAATACACTGTTGAGGGGAGCAGTGGGAGCGGCAGGAGAGGTCTGCGCACCATCGGGAACCTCGCCAGTGGCCGGGGATCAAAACGGCACTGAAGAGGCTGTGGAAAGCTTTGGAGCCCAGCGTTCAACCGCTGTGTCACCAGGGAGGCCCTAGTGTGCCATCTTAAGGTAAATGTTCCTGAAGGCAAAGCCCTGGGTACCTTAAATGCAGAGAAGGCAGTGTTGGGACATCTGCCTGACGCAAAAATGATTAGCCTAGTGTTCACTTCTCCCCTGCTGGCAATATCCTAATGGGAAGACTCCTCAAATGCTGGCCTCTCATGCCCTGTTGCCTGGACTTAGAGGGTGGTCCCACCCAGCTCCTGATCACCACTTTGATCCAGGTGTAGAATTCTCACCAAGCTCACATGGTGGGACCCAACAACTCTGGCAAGAGAGGGAAGGAGGGCTGGGGCCGGGGGTGTTGGAAGGGTGGTACATGTGGGTGCGGGCCATGTCATGTCTGCAAGCAGGGACACTCCAGTATTGGGAATTCGGCAAACTCACCAGAGGGTCATACTCACTGAGCTCTTGTGGAGTCCACCCAGTCTTCCAATCTTAGTTCTCTGTGAATCTCCTGAGCTGTCAGTGTCACTTCTTTGCCTCATGCTGAGACCTGGAACTGGAGCCCCATCGTGGGCACACATCCGGATCTTGTTGCTCTGTCTTTGTGTGTGTGCACCTAATCTGTACAAAGAAAACATTAGCACACGATGCTCTCCAAGGTGAATATGGCTGTCTAACTCAGACTGGGGTATGCACACGAGCTGATTTTCTGCAGACAACTCTCTTCTTTACGACTCGGAAGGAATCAGAGTGCCTGCAACGAGGCTAGCTTGGAGGTCTTCGGAGGAAACATTTGCAAAGCCACTCTCAACGCTGCTGTAGCATTTCGAGAGAAGAGTCACTCTGCACTTTTGAGTCACTCTGCTCGACACTGCGCGCTCTGCAGACTCGGACTGGCAGGAGCCCTGTGCAAGGTGAAGAGCTTCAAATTTAAGTATCGAGTATCTCTGCAATGGAGACTCGAAAAAGCAGGACTTTAGAAGTGTGAGTCTGGCTGTCTAACTCAGACTGGGATGTGCCCACCAGATAGTGTTCTGGAGACACTCTCTTCGTCACAACTTGGAAGGCATCAGAGTGCCTGCAACTAGGCTAGCTTGGAAGGAACTCAGAGAAGATATCTGCGAAGCCGTCTGAACACTGCTGTTGCATTCAGAGACAAGAGTCACTCTGCCCGTATGAGGCCAAGTAAACCTGTTTCAGTCAACTCAAAATATCCTCCCTTGCTTTTTGCCTGTTACTCCGTCTAGTCCCCATGGGGAGACACAGGATGTTTGTGTCCAACGAGGTGCAGGGCGGTCCCTTGCAAACAGTCAGCCTGTCCCTTTGAGGCAGGTGGGGCCTGGCCTTTCAGTATGCTGGCCCTGGTCTCCTAACAGCAGACTTGAGCCCTAGCTCTGCAACCCCTGAGGCACATGTCTCAGCCCAGTCTCCAAAGACATGAGGAATCAGGGCAGACTCTAATTTTACAGTGTCCCCTTGAGAGACAGGAAGAACATGGCCACGTCTGTAGAGCATTTGTGGCTTAATACTGCAGTGGTCAGGAGAACCATGCACTAGACCAGGGCCCTCTCTTAACCCCTGGAGAGTACCTGAGGTTGCTGTGACACCTGGGTCCCATGCACATCAATAGCATGCTTCTAAGGGCCTCCTTTTACTAGCCTCCATGCAGAGATACCCGATACTTAAACTTGAGCTCTTTCCCTGTGCAAAGGGTTCGGGATGCTCTGTGGCTGCAGAGGGGCAGTGTTGAGCTGCGGCACCGCAGAACGCCTTTGAAACTCTGAAGTACGGGCTGCAGCTCAGGAAAAGCCAAGTTTGTGCCTAAAAGACTGAGCATAGTCCAGCTCAGACTCTGCAATGTCCCGCCTCGGCAAGAGGACATCCTGGGTTGAGAGGGAAGGTAAGCGACGCAAAGGACTCTGGGCCAGGCTCTCGAAGGGACATCACAGACCTCCTCTGTACAAGAGAAAGCGGAATACATGGCCTTTCTGATCTGGAAATTGGGGACGGCGCCAAGATTTGCTACGAAAGGAGCAGGTTTATTCCATGTCCAGAAAAAGGTCACTGGCCAAGGTGCTGCCTCCCTTAGAGCTGTCCTCAGCACACTTTCACTCTTGGCCGCTGGGCACATTTGACATCTCTGGCAGGTCGGTCAGAGAAACGCTGAAATTTCCACCAGGCAGGCATGGCCGTGCACAGCTGTGGACGCATTCATCATGGAGAAGAGGTTGGCCTGTCCAGGACTCGGAAGTGCACATACGAGGAGAGCGGCTTCTGACTTAACCTCTTAGGCAGGGCAGGCGGGAGGCCTGCTGACCCCGGGTCTAACCAGAACACAGGGTTCTTCTGGGCTGTCGCTTCAGGAATCCTTCTCCTTTCTGTCATCAGGTCCTCAACCCCTGACAGGGAGACGTATGTCCACAGGCAATCTTGGTGACCCTGGAATGAAATGACTGAAGCAGAGTTCATTCACTCCCTGCACCGCCACCAATGGCGACCACTCCCAAGGGGTCCTCTCCCATTACTCCACCCATCCTGGAGGCGGACCTGATGTGTGCACATGGGGCACATGTGCCAGCAACCTTGTTTTTCAACTTTTGTGTGACGATTTCCCTCATGAGTGCCCAAAAATACAACGTGACTGCTGCGCTGCTGTTCCTAAAACGAGGCTCAGTTCAGGAAATCAACTGAGTGGCCTGCGTTTCTGGGTTCTTTTTTGCTTTACTGTGCCATCTTAAGGTGAATGTGCCTGGAGGCAAAGCCCTGGGTACCTCAAATGCAGAGAAGGCAAGGATGGGACACCTGCCTGGCACACAAAATGATTAGCCTAGTGTTCACTTCACCCCTGCTGGCAATATCCTCACGGGAAGACTCCTCAAATGCTGGCTTCTCAAGCCCTGTCTCCTGGAAACAGAGGGTGGTTGTGCACAGCCTCTGCCCACCACCTTGGTCCAGGTGTAAAATTCTCACCAAGCTCACCCGGTGGGACCCATCAACTCTGGCAGGAAAGGGAAGGAGGGTGGGGGCCTGTGCGTGTTGGAGGGGTGCTGCGTGTGGGAAGGGCCATGCCACCTCTGCAAGCGGGAACACACCAGGGTTGGGTTATCGGCAAACTCCCGGAGGGTCATACTCACTGATCTGTTGTGGAGTCCACAGGTCTTCCACTCTGAGTTCTCTGTGAAACTCCTGAGCTGTCAGTGTTGCTCCTTTGCCTCACGCTGAGACCTGGACCTGGAGCCCCACCATGGGCTCATATCCACATCCTGCTGCTCCGTCTCGGTACGTGTGCGCCTGGTCTGTGCACAGGAAACATTAGACACACTCCTCTCCAAGGTGAATACGGCTGTCTAACTCAGACTGGGTCTGCCCACCAGTTCATTTTCTGGAGACACTCTCTTCTTCACAACTTGGAAGGCATCGGAGTGCCTGCCAAGAGGAAATCTTCGAGGACCTCGGAGGAGCCATTTGCGAAGCCCCTCGGAACACTGCGGTTGCAATCAGAGAGGAGTCGCTCTGCCCCTATGTGGCCAGGAAAGGCCTGTTTCAACCAACTCAGAATATCCTCCCCTACTTTTTGCCCGTTACTCATTCTAATCCCCGAGTGGAGACACAGGATGTACGTGCCCAAGCAGGTGCAGGCCGGTCTCTGGCAAACAGTCAGGACCTCACTTTGAGGCAGGTGGTGCCTGGCCTTGTGGAATGCTGGCCCTGTCCTCCTAAGAACGGAGTTGAGCCTTGGATCTACAAACCCCGAGACTTGAGTCTCGGCCCCTTCCCCAAAGACACGAGGGATCAAGGCAGACTCTGCATTTTAAGTGTCCCCTCAAGAGATAGGAAATACATGGCCAGGTCTGTGGAGCAGTTGTGGCTGCATACTGCTGTGGACAGGAGAACCACGCACAAGAGCAGGGTCTCTCCGAACCCCTGGGGAGTACCTGAAGCCGCTGTGACACCTGGGTCCCATGCACGTCAACAGCACACTTCTAATGCCCTGCTTCCCCTTGGCTCCGTGCAGAGATACCCGATACTTAAGCTTGAAGCACGTCCCCTTGCAAAGGGTTCAGGCCACTCTGTGTCTGCAGAGTGCCTAGTGTTGAGCAGCGGCACTGCAGAACAACTTTGAAGTCCCTGCTGTTGGGCTGCAGCTCAGGAAAAGCCAAATTTGTGCCTGAAAGACTGAGCCTAGTCCAGCTCAAAAGACTCTGCAAAGTCCCACCTCGGCATGAGGAATCTCTGGGCTGAGAGGGAAGGTAAGGTATGCACTGGCCCCTGGACCACAGGCTCGAAGCGACATCGCAGGCCACCTCTGTACAAGAGGAAGAGGGTCACGTGGCCCTTTTGATCTGGAACTTGGGGACAGGCCCAGCAGCTGCTATGAGAGGAGCAGGTCTCTTCCATACCCTGAACAAGGGCTTTGACCAAGGCGCATCCCTCCATCGGAGCTGCCCTCAGCACACATTCATTCATGGCCCCGAGGACATCTCAAGTCTCTGGCTGGTGGGTCAGAGTCAAAGGCAATATTTCCACCAGGCAGTCGCGGCTGCGCATTGCTGTGGCCACAGATTCATCATGGAGAAGAGGTTGCCTGCCCGGAACTCGGAAGTGTATGAACAGGGAGAGCGGCTCCTGTCTCAACCTCATAGGCAGGGCAGGCGTGAGGCCTGCTGACCTCGGGTCTAACCAGAACACAGGGTTCCTCTGGGCTGTCGCTTCAGGAATCCTTCTCCTTTCTGTCATCAGTTCTTCAAGCCCTGCCGGGGAGAAGTATGTCCACAGGCAACCTCCGTGATCCTGGATTGAGATGACAGAAGAAGCGGTCGTTCACTCCCTGCACCACCACCAAGGTAGACTACTCTCAAGGGGTCCTACACCATTACTCCACCCATCCTGAGGCGGACCCTGCTGTGTGCACATGGGGCACATGTGCCAACAACCTTGTTTTTCAACTTCTGTGTGACGATTTCCCTCATGAGTGCCCAACATTACAACGTGACAGCTGCGCTGACGTTACTAAAACAAGGCTCAGTTCAGAAAAATAACTGAGTGGCTTGCATTTCTGGGTTCTTTTTTGCTTTACTGTGCCATCTTAAGGCGAATGTGCCTGGAGGCAAAGCCCTGGGTACCCGAATGCAGAGAAGGTGGTGACAGGATACCTGCCTCGCACCCAAAATGAGTACCCTAGCATTTACTTCACTCCTGCTGGCAATATCCTCACAGGAAAACTCCTCAAATGCTGCCCTCTCGTGCCCTAATGCCTGAATCAGAGGGTGGTCCCTCCCAGCCTCTGCCTACCACCTTGGTCCAGTTGTAAAATTGTCACCAAGCTCACCCGGTGGGACCCAACAACTCTGGCAGGAGAGGGAAGGAGGGTCGGGCCTGTGGGTGTTGGAGGGGTGCTGCATGTGGGTGGGGTCATGCCACCTCTGCAAGCGGGAACACTCCAGGGTTGGGTAATCGGCAAACTCCCCAGAGGGTCATACTCACTGATCTATTGCGGAGTCCACAGGTCTTCCACTCCGAGTTCTCTGTGAAACTCCTGAGCTGTCAGTGTCACTCCTTTTCCTCAAGCTGAGACCTGGACCTGGAGCCCCAGCCTGGCTCACATCCGCATCCTGCTGCTCCGTCTCGGTATGTGTGCGCCTGGTTTGTGCACAGGAAGCATTAGACACGCTCCTCTCCAAGGTGAATATGGCTGTCTAACTCAGACTGGGTCTGCCCACCAGTTCATTTTCTGGAGACACTCTCTTCTTCACAACTTGGAAGGCATCGGAGTGCCTGCAACGATGAAAGCTTCAAGGACCTCGGAGGAGCCATTTGCGAAGCCCCTCGGAACACTGCGGTTGCAATCAGAGAGGAGTCGCTCTGCCCCTATGTGGCCAGGAAAGGCCTGTTTCAACCAACTCAGAATATCCTCCCCTACTTTTTGCCCGTTACTCATTCTAATCCTCGAGTGGAGACACAGGATGTACGTGCCCAAGCAGGTGCAGGACGGTCCCAGGCAAACAGTCAGGACTTCACTTTGAGGCAGGTGGCGCCTGGACTTGTGGAATGCTGGCCCTGGCCTCCTAAGAACGGAGTTGAGCCTTGGCTCTGCCACCCCTGAGCCTTGAGTGTCGGCCCCTTCCCCAAAGACACGAGGAATCAGGGCAGACTCTGCATTTTAAGTGTCCCCTCAAGAGCTAGGAAGTGCATGGCCAGGCCTGTGGAGCAGTTGTGGCTGCATACTGCTGTGGACAGGAGAACCACGCACAAGAGCAGGGCCTCTCCGAACCCCTGGGCAGTACCTGAAGCCGCTGTGATACTTGGGTCCCATGCACGTCAACGGCACACTTCTAATGCCCTGCTTTACCTAGGCTCCGTGCAGAGATACCTGATACTTAAGCTTGAAGCGCTTCCCCTTGCAAAGGGTTCAGTCCACTCTGTGTCTGCAGAGTGCCTAGTGTTGAGCAGCGGCACTGCAGAACAACTTTGAAGTCCCTGCCTTTGGGCTGCAGCTCAGCAAAAGCCAAATTTGTGCCTGAAAGACTGAGCCTAGTCCAGCTCAAAAGACTCTGCAATGTCCCACCTCGGCATGAGGAATCTCTGGGCTGCGAGGGAAGGTAAGGGATGCACCGGCCCCTGGACCACAGGCTCGAAGCGACATCGCAGGCCTCCTCTGTACAAGAGGAAGAGGGTCACGTGGCCCTTTTGATCTGGAATTTGGGGACAGGCCCAGCAGCTGCTATGAGAGGAGCAGGTCTCTTCCATACCCTGAACAAGGGCTTTGACCAAGGCGCATCCCTCCATCGGAGCTGCCCTCAGCACACATTCATTCATGGCCCCGAGGGACATCTCAAGTCTCTGGCTGGTGGGTCAGAGTCAAAGGCAATATTTCCACCAGGCAGTCGCGGCTGCGCATTGCTGTGGCCGCAGATTCATCATGGAGAAGAGGTTGCCTGCCCGGAACCCGGAAATGTATGTACAGGGAGAGCGGCTCCTGTCTCAACCTCATAGGCAGGGCAGGCGTGAGGCCTGCTGACGTCGGGTCTAACCAGAACACAGGGTTCCTGTGGGTTGTTGCTTCAGGAATCATTCTCCTTTCTGTCATCAGGTCCTCAAGCCCTGCCGGGGAGAAGTATGTCCACAGGCAACCTCCGTGATCCTGGATTGAGATGACAGAAGAAGTGGTCATTCACTCCCTGCACCTACACCAATGGAGACTACTCTCAAGGGGTCCTCTCCCATTCCTCTACTCATCCTGAGGCGGACCCTGATGTGTGCACATGGGGCACATGTGCCAGCAACCTTGTTTTTCAACTTCTGTGTGACGATTTCCCTCATGAGTGCCCAACATTACAACGTGACAGCTGCACTGGTGTTCCTAAAACGAGGCTCAGTTCAGGAAAATAACTGAGTGGCTTGCATTTCTGGATTCTTTTTTGTTATACTGTGCCATCTTAAGGCAAATGTGCCTGGAGGCAAAGCCCTGGGTACCCGAATGCAGAGAAGGTGGTGACAGGATACCTGCCTCGCAACTAAAATGAGCAGCCTAGCATTTCCTTCACTCCTGCTGGCAATATCCTCACAGGAAAACTCCTCAAATGCTGCCCTCTCATGCCCTATCACCTGGACTCAGAGGGTGGTCCCGCACAGCCTCTGCCCACCACCTTGGTCCAGGTGTAAAATTGTCACCAAGCTCACCCGGTGGGACCCATCAACTCTGGCAGGAGAGGGAAGGAGGGTCGGGCCTGTGCGTGTTGGAGGGGTGCTGCATGTGGGTGGGGCCATGCCACCTCTGCAAGCAGGAACACTCCAGGGTTGGGTAATCGGCAAACTCCCCGAGGGTCATACTCACTGATCTATTGTGGAGTCCACAGGTCTTCCACTCTGAGTGCTCTGTGAAACTCCTGAGCTGTCACTGTCACTCCTTTTCCTCACGCTGAGACCTGGACCTGGAGCCCCAGCCTGGGCTCAATCCGCATCCTGCTGTTTTGTCTCTGTACGTGTGTGCCTGGTCTGTGCATAGGGAATATTAGACACGATCCTCTCCAAGATGAACATGGCTGTCTAACTCAGACTGGGTCTGCCCACCAGTTCATTTTCTGGAGATACTCTCTTCGTCTGATGCCTTTAGAAGGCATCAGAATGCCTGCAATGAGGCAAGTTTCGAGGACCTCGGAGAAGACATTTGTGAAGCCCCTTGGAATGCTGCTTTTGCATGCAGAGAGAAGAGTCGCTCTGCCCCTATGAAGCCAGGTAAGGCCTGTTTCAATCAACTCAAAATAACCTTCCCTACTTTTTGCCCATTACTCCTTCTAGTCCCCAAGTGGAGACAGGATGTATTTGCCTAACGAGATGCAGGCCGGTCCCTTGCAAACAGTTAGGACCTCACTTTGAGGTAGGTGGCGCCTGGATTTTCGGCATGCTGGCCCTGGCCTCCTAACAGCAGACATGAGCCTTGGCTCTGCAACCCCTGAGTCTTGTTTCTCAGTCACTTCCCCAAAGACACGAGGAATCAGGGCAGACTCTGCATTTTAAGTGTCCCCTCGAGTGATAGGAAGTACATGGCCAGGTCTGTGGAGCAGTAGTGGCTGCATACTGCTGTGGACAGGAGAACCACGCACAAGAGCAGGGTCTCTCTGAACCCCTGGGGAGTACCTGAAGCCACTGTGACACCTGGGTCCCATGTATGTCGACAGCACGCTTCTAAGGTCCTGCTTTTAGGCTCCGTGAAGAGATACCCGATACTTGAAGCGCGTCCCCTTGCAAAGTGTTCGGCCATACTGTGTGTGCAGAGTTCCCAGTGTTGAGCAGCGGCACTGCAGGACAACTTTGAAGCCCCTGCCATCGGGCTGCAGCTCAGGAAAAGCCAAATTTGTGCCTGAAAGACTGAGCCGAGTCCAGCTCAAAAGACTCTGCAATGTCCCATCTCGGCACGAGGAATCTCTGGGCTGAGAGGGAAGGTAAGGGATGCACCGCCCCCTGGGCCAGGCTCTAGAAGGGGCATCGCAGGCCTCCTCTGTAGAACACGAAGAGGGTCATGTGGCCTTTTTGATCTGGAACTTGGGGACAGGGCCAGGAGCTGCTATGAGAGGAGCAGGTTTCTTCCACAACCGGAAGAATGGCATTGGCAAGGGCCCACCACAGCATCTGAGCTGTCCTCAGCATGCATTCATTCATGGCCGCATGGGACATTTGACATATCTGGAAGTTGGTCAATGAGAAGCCAATTTTCCTACCACGCAGGCATGGCCACGCACTGCTGTTGCTGTACTTTCATCATGGAGAAAAGGTTGGCCTGCCCAGGGCTCGCAAGTGCACGTATGGGGAGTACGGCTCCTGCCTCAACCTCATAGGCAGGGCAGGCGGGAGGCCTGCAAACCTCGGGTCTAACCAGAACACAGGTGCTCCTCTGGGCTGTCGCTTCAGGAATCCTTCTCCTTTCTGTCATCAGGTCGCCAACCCCTGACAGGAAGAAGTATGTCCACAGGCAACCTCCGTGACCCTGGAATGAGATGACAGAAGCAGAGTTCATCTGAGCCTTGCACCACCACCAATGGCGACCACTCCCAAGAGGTCCTCTCCCATTACTCCACCCATCCTGGAGGCGACACCTGCTATGCGCACATGGGGCACATGTGCCAGCAACCTTGTTTTTCAACTTCTGGGTGACAATTTCCATCATGAGTGCCCAAAACAAAATACAGCTGCGTCGCTGGCATTCCTAAAACCAGGGTCAGTTCAGGAAAATTACTAAGTTGCTTGCGTTTCTGGTTCTTTTTTGTTTTACTGTGCCATCTGAAGGCGAATGTGCCTGGAGGCAAAGCCCTTGGTACCTTAAATGCAGAGAAGGCAGTGTCAGGACACCTGCCTGGTCCCCAAAATGAGTACCCTAGCGTTCACTTCACCCCTTCTGGCAATATCCTCATGGGAAGACTCCTCAAATGCTGGCCTCTCATGACCTATCACCTGGAATCAGAGGGTGGTCCCGCATCCTTGGTGCCCACCACCTTGGTCCAGGTGTAAAATTGGTCCAGGTGTAAAATTCTCACCAAGCTCACCCGGTGGGACCCAACAACTCTGGCAGGGGAGGGAAGGAGGGTCGGGGTCTGTGGGTATTAGAGGGGTGCTACGTGTGGGTGGGGCCATGCCACCTCTGCAAGCGGGAACACTCCATGGTTGGCTAATCGGTAAAAACTCCCCAAGGATCATACTCACTGATCTCTTGTGGAGTCCACAGGTCTTCCACTCTGAGTTCTCTGTGAAACTCCTGAGCTGTCAGTGTCACTTCTTTGCCTCATGCTGAGACCTGGACCTGGAGCCCCAGCCTGGGCTCACATCCGGATCCTGCTGCTCCGTCTTTGTACGTGTGCGCCTGGTCTATGCACAGGAAACATTAGCTCAAGTCCCTCTCCAAGGTGAATACGGCTGTCTAACTCAGACTGGGTCTGCCCACCAGTTCATTTTCTGGAGACACTCTCTTCTTCACAACTTGGAAGGCATTGGAGTGCCTGCCAAGAGGAAATCTTCGAGGACCTCGGAGGAGCCATTTGCGAAGCCCCTCGGAACACTGCGGTTGCAATCAGAGAGGAGTCGCTCTGCCCCTATGTGGCCAGGAAAGGCCTGTTTCAACCAACTCAGAATATCCTCCCCTACTTTTTGCCCGTTACTCATTCTAATCCCCGAGTGGAGACACAGGATGTACGTGCCCAAGCAGGTGCAGGCCGGTCTCTGGCAAACAGTCAGGACCTCACTTTGAGGCAGGTGGCACCTGGCCTTGTGGAATGCTGGCCCTGGCCTCCTAAGAACGGAGTTGAGCCTTGGATCTGCAAACACCGAGCCTTGAGTGTCGGCCCCTTCCCCAAAGACACGAGGAATCAAGGCAGACTCTGCATTTTAAGTGTCCCCTCGAGTGATAGGAAGTACATGGCCAAGTCTGTGGAGCAGTTGTGGCTGCATACTGCTGTGGACAGGAGAACCACGCACAAGAGCAGGGTCTCTCCGAACCCCTGGGGAGTACCAGAAGCCGCTGTGACACCTGGGTCCCATGCACGTCAACAGCACACTTCTAATGCCCTGCTTCCCCTTGGCTCCGTGCAGGGATACCCGATACTTAAGCTTGAAGCACATCCCCTTGCAAAGGGTTCAGTCCACTCTGTGTCCGCAGAGCGCCCAGTGTTGAGCAGCAGCACTGCAGAACAACTTTGAAGTCCCTGCTGTTGGGCTGCAGCTCAGGAAAAGCCAAATTTGTGTCTGAAAGACTGAGCCTAGTCCAGCTCAAAAGACTCTGCAATGTCCCACCTCGGCATGAGGAATCTCTGGGTTGAGAGGGAAGGTAAGGGATGCACCGGCTCCTGAGCCAGGCTCTCGAAGGGACAATGCTGGCCTCCTCTGTACAAGAGGGGTACGTGGCCTTTTTCATCTGGAACCTGGGGACAGGGACAGGAGCTGCTATGAGAGGAGCAGTCCTCAGCACGCATTCATTCATGGCCACACGGGACATTTGACATGTCTGGCAAGTGGGTCAGTAAGAACGCCCATTTTTCCACCAAGCAGGCGTGGCCGCAGACTGCTGTGGCTGCAGATTCATCATGGAGAAGTGGTTGGCCTGCCCAGGACTTGAAGTGCATGTACAAGGAGAGTGACTCCTGCCTCAAACACTTAGGCAGGGCAGGCGGGAGGCCTCCTGACCTCGGGTCTAACCAGAACAGAGGTGCTTATCTTAGCAGTCGCCTGAGGAATCCTTTTCTTTTCTGTTCCTCAGGTCCTCAACCCCTGACAGGGAGAAGTATGTCCACAGGCAATCTGTGTGACCCTGGAAGGAGATGACAGAAGCAGAGTTTATCCGTGCCCTGCACCACCACCAATAGAGACCATTCCCAAGGGGTCCTCTCCCATTACTCCACCCATCCTGGAGGCGGTACCTGATGTGTGCACATGGGGCACATGTGCCAGCAACCTTGTTTTTCAACTTCTGTATGAAGATTTCCCTCATGAGTGCCCAAAAATATAATGTGGTTGCTGCACTGGCTTTCCTGACACGCGGCTCACCTTCAGAAAAGACCCTGTGTTGCTTCTGTTTCTGGGTTCTTTATTGTTTTACTGTGCCATCTAAAGGTCAATGTGCCTTGAGGCAAAGCCCTGCATAGCTTAAAGGCAGAGAAGGTAGTGATGGGACACCTGCTGGCCCCAAAAATGAGTAGCCCGGTGTTCACCTCATCCCTGTTAGCAATACCTTCACGGGCCTCCTATTCAAATGCTGGCCTCTCATGCCCTTTCGCCTGGACTCACTGGGTGGTCCTGCCCAGCCTCTGCCCACCACCTTGTTCCTGGTGTAAAATCTCATGAAGCTCACACGGTGGGACCCAACAACACTGGCAAGCGAGGAAAGGCGGGTCGAGCTCGGTTCGTGTTGGAGGGGTGCTGCGTGTGGGTGCAGGCCTTGCCATGTCCACAAGTGGGAACACTCCAATTTTTGTTGACCACCAAACTCCCCCCGCAGGGTCATACTCACTGATTTCTTGTGGAGTCCACAGGTCTTCCACTCTTAGTTCTCTATGAAACTCCTGAGCTGTCAGCATCACTTCTTTGCCTCATGCTGCGACCTGGACCTGGAGCCCCCGCCTGGGCACACTTCTGGATCCTGTAGCTCCATCTTTGTATGTGTGTGCCTGGGCTATTCATAGGAAATATTAGCTTAAGATCCTCTCCAGGTCAGTATGGCTATCTAACTCAGACTGGGTCTGCCCACCAGTTCATTTTCTGGAGACACTCTCTTCGTCACAACTTGGAAGGCATCAGACTGCCTGCAATGAGACGAGCTTGGAGGACCTCAGAGGAGACAATTGTGAGGGCTGTGAATACTGCTGTTGCATTCAGAGAGAAGAGTTGCTCTGCCCTATGAGGCCAGGTAAGGCCTGTTTCAATCAACTCAAAATATCCTCCCCTGTTTTTTGCCTGTTACTCCTTCTAGTCCCCGAGTGGAGACACAGGATGTATGTGCTCAACCAGGTGCAGGCCGGTCCCTTGTAAACAGTCAGGACCTCACTTTGAGGAGGATGGGGCCTTGATTTCAGCATGCTGGCCCTGGCCTCCTAAGAGCGGAGTGGAGCCTTGGCTCTGCAACCTCCGTGCCATGTGTCTCAGCCCCTTCTCAAAAGACAGGAGGAATCAGGGTAGACTCTGCATTTTACAGTGTCCCCTAGAGAGATAGGATGTACATTGCCATGTCTGTGGAGCAATCGTGGTGGCATACTGCTGTTGACAGGAGAACAATGCACAAGACAAGGCCCCTCTCCAAACCCCTGGGGAGTACCTGAATCTGCTGTGACACCTGGGTCCGATGCATATCAACAGCACACTTCTAAGGTCCTGCTTTTCCTAGGCTCCATGCAGAGATACCCAATACTTAAACGTGAAGTGCTTCCCCTTGCAAAGGGTTCGGCCACTCTGTGTCTGCAGAGCGCCCAGTGTTGATCAGCGGCACTGTGGAATGCCTTTGAAGCCCCTGCCATTGGGCTGTAGCTCAGGAAAAGCCAAATTTGTACCTGAAAGACTGAGCCTAGTCCAGCTCAAAAGACTCTGCAATGTCCCACCTTGGCATGAGGAATCTCTGGGCTGAGAGGGAAGGTACGTATGCACAGGACCCTGGGCCAGGCCCTCGAAGGGACATCGCAGGCCTCCTGTGTAGAAGAGGAAGCAGGGTACGTGGTCTTTCTGATTTGGAACTTGGGGACAGGGCCAGGTGCTGCTACGAGAGGAGCAGGTCTCTTTCATACCCCGAACAAGGGCGCTGGCCAGGGCGCTGCCCTCCCTTGGATCTGCCCTCAGCACATATTCACTCTTGGCCGCTTGGCACATTTGACGTCTCTGGCAGGTGGGTCAGAGACAAAGCTGAAATTTTCACAAAGCAGGCCTGGCCACGCACTGCTATGGCCGCAGATTTATCATGGAGAAGAGGTTGGCCTGCCCAGGACTTGGAATCGCACATCTGGGGAGAGCTGCTTCAACCTCTTAGGCAGGGCAGGCATGAGGCCTGCTGACCTCGGGTCCAACTAGAACACAGGGTTCCTCTGGGCTGTCGCCTGAGGAATCCCTTTTCCTTTCTATCCCTCAGGTCCTCAACCCCTGTCAGGAAGAAGTATGTCCACAGGCAATCTCCGTGACCCTGGAATGAGATGACAGAAGCAGTAGTCATTCACTCTCTGCACCACCACCAATGGCGACCACTCTCAAGGGGTCCTTTCCCATTACTCCAACCCATCCAGGAGGCGGCACCTGATATGTGCCCATGGGGCACATGTGCCAGCAACCTTGTTTTTCAACTTCTGTGTGAGTGAAGATTTCCCTCAAGAGTGCCCAACAATATAACGTGATTGCCATGCTGGCATTCCTGACAGGAGGCTCATCTTCAGAAAAAAACCCTGAGTCGCATTTCTGGGCTCTTTTTTTGTTTTACTGTGTCATCTTGAGGCGAATGTGCCTTGAGCCAAAGCCCTGGGTAGCCTCCTGGCAGAGAAGGCAATGACAGGACACCTCTCTGGCCCCCAAAATGAGTCGCATGGTATTCACGTCACCCCTGTTGGCAACGTCCTCATTGGCAGCTCCGCAAATGCTGCCCTCTCATGCCTTGTCGCCTGGACTCACAGGTTGGTCCCACCCAGCCTCTGCCCACTTCCTTGTTCCAGGTGTAAATTCTCAACAAGCTCACCCGGTGGGACCCAACAACTCTGGCAGGCAAGGGAAGGAAGGTCGTGGCTGGTGGAGGGGTGCTGCGTGTAGGTGCGGGCCTTGCCATGTCCGCAAGCGGGAGCAGTCCAGCATTGGTTATTCACCAAATTCCCCGGAGGGTCATACTCACTGATCTCTTGTGGAGTCCACAGGTATTCCACTCTGAGTTCTCTGTGAAACTCCTGAGGTGTCATCGTCACTTCTTTGCCTCACGCTGAGACCTGGACCTGGAGCCCCAGCCTGGGCTCACATCCGGATCCTGCTGCTCTGTCTTTGCAAGTGTGCTCCTCGTCTGTCTGTGCATAGAAAACAGCACACGACCCTCTCTGAGGTGATGTTGCTGTCTAACTCAGACTGGGGTCTGCCCACGAGTGGATTTTTGGACACACTCTTTTCTTTACAGCTTTGAAGGTGCTCAGTATGCCTGCAACTAGACTAGCTCAGGAGAGCCCAGTAGAGACACGTTGCTGAATCCCACTGAAGCACCACTCTTGCAACCAGGGAGACTAGTGTCTCTGCCCTTTTCAGGCAGAGCAACACATATTTCAAGACATCAGAAAATACCCTCTCCTCTTTTTGCCTCAACTCCTTCCAGTCTCCGAGTGCAGACACGAGTGTGTATGCACAGAACCAGGTGCAGGCCGTTTCAATGCAAAGTCTGCTCCTCACTTTGAGTCAGGAGGGCGCCTGGACTTTCGGCATGCTGGTCCTGGCCTCCTAAGAGCGGAATTGAGCCTTGGCTCTGCAACCCCAGAGCCATGCAGTCTCAGCCCCTTTTCCAAGACACAGGGAATCTTGACAGACTGCATTTTAAAACATCCCATGTAGAGACAGGAAGCATGTGGCCATGTCCGCAGAACAGTAGTGACTGCATACTTCTTCAGACAGGATAACCACACAGAAGACCAGGGCCCTCTCCCAACCCACGGGGAGTACCTGCAGGCTCTGAGACACCTTGGGCCCCATGCGCATCAAGAGCATGCTTCTAATGTCCTATTTTTCCAGCTTCCATGCGGACACTTGCTACTTAAACTTGAAGCCCTTTCCCTTGCAAAGGGTCAGGCTACTCTGTGTGTGCAGAGCACACAGTGTTAGTCAGAGGCACTGTGGAAAACTTTTGAAGCCCCTGCCTCTGGCTGCAAGCTCAGGGGAAGCCAACTTTGTGCCTCTCAGAAGAGGCTGGAGCGAAAGACTGAGCCTAATCCAGCTCAAAAGACTCTGCAATTTCCTACCTCAGCACAAGGAAGTCTCTAGTTTGAGAGGGAAGGTAATGTGTGCACAGGTCCCAGGCCAGCCTCTCGCAGGAACATCACAGGCCTCCTCTGTAAAAGAGGAAGCGGGGTACTTGGCCTTTCTGATATGGAACATGGGTACAGGGCCAGGGACCTTTACGAGAGGAGCAGGTTTCTTCCATACCCCAAACAAGGGCGCTGGCCAGGGCACAGCCCAACCTCGGAGCTGTTCTCAGAACACTTTCATTCTTGGCTGCTGGGGACATTTGACGTCTCTACCTTTTAACTTGGATGGCCATCTGTGTGCCTGCAAAAAGGACTGTTGGGGGGAGCTCCGTGCAGACCTGTGGCGAATCCCACCCTGAAACAGCTGTTGCAACCAGGCCACTGGTGGCTCTTCCCATCTTAGGCAAGGTAATGCCTGTTTCAAAACATTTCAAAATATCTTCTCCTTTTCACCTCAAACCGTCCCTGTCCCAAGTGGAGACACAAGGATGTATGTGTAGTACCCGGTTCAGGCCGGTACACTGCAAACAATCTGCTCTTCACTTTGAGGCAGCAGAGTGTCTGGCCTCTATGGTTTGGGTCTTTTCGCTTGTAGGGCCTCTCCTCCTATGAGTGGAGTACTGGTTCTCAAATCCCAGAACCATGGCTCTTTCTCCAAGGATAAAGGAAATCAGAACTGTCCTTAGAACACATTCATTCTTGGCTGCTGGGGACATGTGATGTCTTCCAGTCGTTTCAGTGACAAACCTGAAATTTCCACAAAGTAGTACTGTTCCCTCAGACATGAGGTCTTAAAACATTTTGGTGTTGATTTTGAACTTCCCAGTAGGACATGGAATTGCAGCTGTCAGGTTGAGTAACTCATTCCTCATTCACATCAACAGCACGTGTTGGGGTTCTGCTAGTATTTCCTTCTGAATTAAGAATTTTGTGGATTTTGTTTGCCCGTTGGAGTCATTTTTTTCTGTTCTTTTTCTACAATGTAAGTAGTATTGTTTTACTAACTTGTAGTGCAGTAATACTGTAATTGTTAAAAAAAAAATCAAAGTGTTAGCTGTCTCTTTCATGGTATCAGATCTCATATTACTTCCATGCTAACCTTATAGCTGACTTAACCTACCACTTCAGATTTTTGTTATCTATGGAGTAGTTACAAATGGTTGTGTTCAAATAGTACCTGTTAACAGCCTGGGTTTTATGAAAAGCAATTTCACGTGTGTCTATACTTTAGACCCACCTGGAATATCTCAGTAGTCTTAGAATTCTATCATCACAGTAATAGTTTTTTGCTATTCTCCCTTAGAGGCTTAGAAACTTTAAATTTCTTTATACATTTTATATATTATATATTTTATATATAATATATATTTATATATGCACTATATATCTACATATACTCTATATATCTATACATACACTATATATCTACACACACTATATATTTATATACATTATATATTTATATACACTAAGTATATATTTATATACACTATATATAGTGTATATATTAACACTGTATATATTTATATACACTAAGGAAATGCTGTGGTTCTCAAAGTATATGTCCCTGTTTTACCATCACCTCCATAATGAAGAGATATAAATTCTGAGCCTCACTTACTCAACTGACCTTGTTGATATTATAATAGGAATGAAGCCAAACAACTGAATAGTATAAGCAATGATACTTTAAATTAAGAATAATCTTCATCATTTTTTTAGTAAAAGTTGTAAAATAGGAATCTGCTGTTGATCCTTTAACAAACAGAAGAATATTTACATCTACATTTGTAAAAAAAAAATTGTGTGCCTGATGAACTGTGTTTGAAGCCTTCGCTTTGTGTTCGAATGCATGGTGTTTTGTCAACCACTGCACTGGGCTTATCCTATAAAACTTTTGAAGTAGGAGAAAAATGTATTGTTTCCCTAAAATCTCAGGGAAAGACCCTACGTTGATTTGACATAGATGTGTTTGCCTCCCCACCAAGTTCTTTGGCCAGAGAACATGGGTTTGATTGTGACTTCTGGGCAAGGTCAATTTTTCTAAATAACTCAGACTTAAATTAGGGTTGGTGATTTTGAAGTGGAATGAGGAAATTGCAACTGGAAAGTATGAAAAGCTAGTGACAAAAGAGCAATTAATTACTGTAGGGGAAGTATTCTTTTTTGCCAAGTTATTTATAATTTTGTTCTCCTTTGTTCTGATTTGTTTATTATCCTGTCAATACTTACAATGTTTATACTCATATCTACTTGTGAATATTGAGGTGAAAAATGAATTTTTAACAAAAATTTCTTGTTCTTTTTTGTTTACTGATATATAGTTTCATAGGAATGCGTCACATTTCTGCATATCATACATTTTTTTATTCTAAATTTATGTCATTTAAATGCTTATTCTGTTTCCTCTCGTGTTAATTTTAATATTCATGAAGAAATGTGAGACTTTTCTACTTATATTACCAGTAAGTATATAAGTATATGAACCCTTCCAAAACATTCCAAATTCTAGTCACTTACAAGTCAAATTCAGTAGTTAAAAATAAGATTCAAACATTAGGAAATATAAAAGAAACTATCTGTAGAAATGATAATCATGACTGTTTTTGTTTATAAAGAATAGCATGCAAGTAAACACAAATAAGAATTAATGCAAGTCATATGATCCAGCAATTCCACTCCTAGGTATTTACCCAAAGGACACAGAAACATCAATTCCAAAGAGCACCTGCACCCCTATGTTTATAGCAGCACTGTTTACAATAGCTAAGCTTTGGAAACAACCCAAATGCCCAAAAGTAGATGACTGGATCAAGAAGATGTGGTACATATATACCATGGAATATTACTCAGCATTCAAAAAAGATAAACACATGCAATTTGCAGCAACATGGATGGCGCTGGAAGGGATCATGCTCAGCGAAATAAGCCAAAAAGAAAAAGAAAAATACCGGATGGTCTCACTCATAGCAGGAATCTAGAAAACTTAAATAAGGGACCAGGAAAATGAATATAAGAAAGTGAATATCAAAATCAACAAAAAACTATGAACCAGAGACACTTTTTGGGGTGGGGGGCGGGAGGGGAAGGATTGGGGTCAGAATGGGGCGTTTGCAATTGTATGGGGGAATATAAAAATAAAATTTAAGATTAAAAAAAAAAAAAGAATTAATGCAAGTATTTCATAGTACAAGATTTAAAAGTTACAGCTGTAGAAATGTTTCGGTTATAGCAAACATATAAGGATTATATGATATAGGATAAATGGTACTCTACATAAAAAGGGTAAGTGCTCACAAACTGTGCTGTAAAGGTGTTTAGAGCAGCAGGCCTTGACCGCTGGAAGATTGCACATGCCCATGGTCTTCAGCACTGGAGTCTGATCTACGAGCAATGTGATTCATGGTGAATGTTCTGTGTTTGTAGTCTGAAGCTCTGATCCAAACTCTATCAATTTGACTTAAGTTGGTACTAAAAATAAGTTGCTGAAGTTACTCAGGGGTCTTTCCACACTCAAGTGGCCAAAGTTAGAGGGCTCTTACCTGGTTAGCAAAACTGTGCAGAGGTGATCACACAACAGTTCAGAGAAAAATGAAGTGCTGTACATGTGTCTCCACTGGAAGAGGACAAATGAAACTTGGCAACCACCATCTGAAGACTCCTCCTGATTCCCCACTTCTCTTCGTTAGAGTTAAGCACAGTCTGGCTCTGCAACAAACTGGACCATTACACCATTTTTGAGCTCTGTGAAGACTCGTGAAATCTGAGACTGATCCTGGGGACCCTACCCATAGATGGGATGAGAAGATGATGTTAGAGTGAATATTCTTTACTGGTTCTAAAAATGGGGGGATAAATGAAGTGAAGTAACTCTCACTTAAATTCATCAGGCTGCTGCATAAATCCAGGGAACAGACCTGCTAAATCCATGCTCCAGATGCAACATGCCATCTTATTGTAGAACAGCACTGGAATTCTCACAAACGAGGAGAGTAGGTAGAAATCAACCTTCTGGGGAAAAAAAAAAAAAAACACAACAAAAAACAGAACAGCTTTTTAGAAGTTACATTTATACAATATACAGAAAGTTATAATAACAATTTCTATTTTTTTGCTTTGTGAAATTTTTTAAAAAAATTAAACTGAAGTAATACTATATAATAATATTATATATTTTTTGACAAAATTCTTTTCTTAACATTTATTTATTTATGCATATAAGAACTGGGGTACAGGCCAGAGGTATTGGGATGAGAGGATTCACCAGAGACAGAGTGGGGAGCAAAACAGGCAGACTGACTGAAATACACTGCTAAGGGGAGCGAGTCAGGAGAGGTCTGCTGCGCCATTTGGGTAGCTCCCTGGCTGGGGATTGAACTCATGAAGTAGTGGCTGCGGGTAGCTTTGTAGGTTGCATCTTAACCCCTTGCACCACCAGGAAGGCCCGACAAAATTCTTAACAAATAGATGTTTATAAAATATCAAAGCTACCAATATTAATCCATCGGAGATTTGACTAGGGCACTATCTTGAACAAAGCAATCGTATTTCTACAGATCCAGTAGTGTTGGAAATGGGATTCTTTCTGTCTCAAATCTCAAGAACACCAATGGAAATCAGGAACACAATGCCCCAAGGTAAAACTAGAGTGCAATGCTCTAATACAATGGGAGTTATCTCAGCACTGATAACTAGTGATGTCAATACAAGAGCATCTTTAGTTCAACTTACTCAAAGTCAATGTGTTTACATTTAATTTTCCAAATGAGTAATTCATGAGTATCTGAATGCTTATAATGCTTATAATGCTTTCTAATAATCAATAACTAAATGCAAGTATCTGCAAGTTACTAGATTCTGAACAGCAGGCTGTTTTTTTTAACTTTCACTAATGATTCTAAGGTACACTAAGTGAAGAACTATTATTCAGGAAGTACTAACTCAAATTTCCAAAGTTATGGGAAAAATCTGTATCTTCCCAGAATCCTCAAAATAGATTTCACATCTTCCTTACACGGGGTATTGCTCACACAAATCCTAGTGCTTTGGGCTAGAGTCACAGAGACTTGGCCCTTATGCATGCTGTTTGGGGAGGGAGGTGCCATTTCTCAAAGTAATCTATCTAATTACTATACATATTACAGACAGCATAATTAATATGTGCACACACTAATTTATGATACTTACACATCCCCTTTGATGTTTCAACCTTTATGTTAATTTTGTCAACTGAAATTTCACAAACCTGTACTCTTGAGCACGATGAGGAATTTTCTCACCAGACAGAGTTGTAGATCTATGTCTTTCTGGGCAGGTAAACATTTTCTCCATGATAAATCTGGGGCCACAGCAGTATGCCAAAAGACTCCATGCATAAAAAGGAAAGGGATTTACAAATTGAGACAGAAAGACTTCAAGATAAGTTCTACTCAGTTGCTCAAAGTCAGAAAATGCTAAAGGTCTTTAAGACTGGATATGACCCACTAATAATGTGATTCATGGTGAAAGTCTAGGTTTGTATGCCTTATACTTTTCCTTTTATGTTTCAACCTTTACAATAATTTTGTCCATTGGAATTTCACAAACCTGTGCTTCTGGGCATAATGAGGAATTTTCTCACCAGACAGAGTTGCAGTCTATATCCTGGGCAGGTAAACATTTTCTCCATGATAAATCTGGGGCCACAGCAGTATGCCAAATGACTCTATGCATAAAAATGAAAGGGATTTACAAATTGAGCCAGAAAGAGTTCAAGATAAGCTGTACTCAGTTGTTCAAAGTCAGAAAATGCTAAAGGTCTTCAAGACTGGATCTGACCCACTAATAATATGGTTCATGGTAAATGTCTAGGTTTGTGTGCCTTATACTTTTCCTTTTATGTTTCAACCTTTACAATAATTTTGACAATTGAAATTTCACAAACCTGTGCTGCTGGGCATAATGTGGAATTTTATTACCAGACAGAGTTGCAGCTCCATGTCCTGGGCAGGTAAACATTTTCTCCATGATAAATCTGGGGCCACAGCAGTATGCCAAATGACTCTAAGCATAAAAATGAAAGGGATTTACAAATTGAGCCAGAAAGAGATCAAGATAAGCTGTACTCAGTTGCTCAAAGTCAGAAAATGCTAAAGGTCTTCAAGACTGGATCTGACCCACTAATAATGTGATTCATGGTGAATCTAGGTTTGTGTGCCTTATACTTTTGCTTTTATGTTTCAAGCTTTACAATAGTTTTGTCGACTGAAATTTCACAAACCTGTGCTGCTGGGCATAATGAGGAATTTTCTTACCAGACAGAGTTGCAGTCTATGTCCTGGGCAGGTAAACATTTTCTCCATGATAAATCTGGGGCCACAGCAGTATGGCAAATGACTCTATGCATAAAAATGAAAGGGATTTACAAATTGAGCCAGAAAGAGTTCAAGATCAGCAGCACTCAGTTACTCAAAGCCAGGAAATGCCCAAGGTCTTCAGGAATGGATCTGACTCACTAATAATGTACCTCATGGTGAATGTCTATGTTGTGTGTGTTGATCTATTGGCTAACAGTTTGAATTCAACTGGGCTGAGAATAAGTAGCTTCAGTCAGTCAGTCAGTCATGGGGACTTACTACATTTAAGTGACCAAGGTGAGATATGTTTGCTTTAATTGAGGTAATACTGGTTTACATTGTTATTTGTGTATTAGAAGAATACAATCTCCTCCCCTCAAGTGCTGTCATCATACCACATTCACCACCAAGACACCTACAATCACTCTGCTCCCTTCCCAGCCCCTGGCCTGGTGGTAGCTGCAGTTCTATAGTCAGCCTTCTAGGGTTAGTCCTTAATTTGATTTATTTGACCTTTTGTTTCATTTCTCTATATTCCACATATAACTGCTATCATCAGGTATTTGTTTTTCTTCTTCTGACTTATCAATTCTTTTTTAAAGATTAATTTATTTATTTATACAAGAACCGGGGTACAGGCCAGATTCGTGGGAGGGTGAGAGGATTCACCAGAGACAGAACAGGGAACAGAACAGGCAGGCTGACGAAATACACTGCTGAGGGAAGCAGCAGGCGTGACAGGAGAGGTCTGCCGCACCATGTGGGACCGTCGCCGGCCGGCCAGGATCGAACCTGCGCTGCAGAGGCTGCGGACAGCTTCACAGTGTGGCACTCAACCGCCTGCACCATCAGGTGAGGTCCTGACTTATGGATCTTACCTGCTTGGCAACATTTTGTACAGGTGGCCACACTGGAAGCTTGTGCCTGGTGTCTCCTGGACATGCCTGTGTGTCTTTTCCCTTTGTTGATTTTAATCTGTATGTTTTAACTCTAGTATACCATAAATGGGAGTTTAATGGCTTTTCTGATTCCTATGTACTGAGGATATCTTAGAAATCTCCAGTATACAAAAAATAATATGAAGTCCAATGTGAACACAGCTTACCTAATTAAAGTAACATGGGAATTGCCAATTATGTGTGCAGTAGTCCTCATTTACAGTCTCTGGGGAGTAGCCTTAATCCACAATTAAACAGTCTGTGATTTTTCTTGAGCCCATGTTCCTGCTTCAACATAACATAGCATTCTAGAAGAATAACACTGTAATTGCCAGAGCAGTGTAGTAACAAGGAATAAACCTTGTGGAAGAAAGCAGGGCTCAGACTTAGAAGAACTTTTTCTATTATTATGGTAGTTTTAGGATTCCAAAATTTTAGAAACAGAGTTTTATATATCAAGAAAGTCAATATCTATTAATCCATTGGGTAGTTGAACATAACACTCTTTGATATGTTATGTCTAGGTAACCTTACTGGATCTAAAGACGGAATTATCTTCATTTAACCCCTCTCCCCCATGAATTGAGATTTCAGTAAGTATACCTCACTGAAAGAAAACTGGAATATAATTTTTCAATTCAATGTCAGGACCAACCAAAATCCCATGTGCTATATATATCACTTACTTTGCTCTTATCACTCATGGATCACACATGACTCCTGGAGTCTAATGGCATCAAGGAAATCAGTAAGGCTTCATTTGTCCTCAGTGGGGCCCCAGGTGTGTGTGAAGAAGAAAGCATGGCTCTGATTGTCTTCAGTTTTCTTCTGTTTTGACAGGTCTCTGTTTGTTCTTAATGCATAGAGAAGATTTCAATTAAATTTTTTTAGTCTATTTGGATGGAAAAAAATTTGGGCTAAGTGTATAATCTCTGGATTCGTATTTCCTGGGTTCCAATCCCACCATATACATCAATGATTGTTTGTGTTAATTTGAATAAGTTTTCTTCTCTAACTTACTTTGTCGTCCTCATCTATAAATGAACATAATAGCATTCACCTTGTGGTGTTACTAAACACTAATGAATCAAGTCAGTAATCACTCTATAAGTGTTAAATATTATTATCATTAATTAATCCTCATCCTAATTTCAACTTTTTCCTCCTTTAGTTGCTATGACTCTCCCTCTTTTGCCTTTACACTTTTCGGCTGCTTTTCCTTGGTTTTGTTTTCAAGATCAGTCTCCTTTAGTAGGCCAGTAAGCGATTAAATAAATACCCCAAACCTCAATCCAGGACACAGATTCCTCTTCTTTTCACTGTCTTAATAAGTAGTCCAGTTTACTTCCATACTTCCAACTGACAATTTATATACCAATAGCACCCAAAATATATCTCCCTGTCACAGATCTCACTTCTGAATTCCACATCTCAGTATCTAACAGTATTCTTGCCATCTCTATCTAGTTGATAAAAGGTTAATTAAAATTCATAGCTAAAAAGCCACATTGAGATTTTTATCTCTCAGTCCTTTTTTTTTATTGCACTATTATCTTGGTGAATGGTAGTTGTTATGGACTGAATTGTTTGTGCCCTCCCAAAATTTATACAATGAAACTCTACTCCCAATGTGATATTAGGAGGAGAGGCATTTAGGAGGTAACTTGATGAAGGTAGAGCCCCCATGAGTAGGATTAGTGTCCTTATGAAAAGGACCCCAGAGAGCACTCCAGCCCTTTCTGCCATGTGACAGTATTAGCAAAAGAGAGCAGTCTGCAACTGGATGAAGACCCCCATCAGAACTTGACCTTGCCCATTCTGGCACTCTGATCTTAGACTTCTGGGCCCCCAAGCTATGAGAAATTTCTGCTTTTTATAAGCCACCTAGGTCTATGGCATTTTCTATGGCAATGCTAAGTAGCCAAGACAGCAGTCACCAGCTAGTCTGTTATGTAAGCCAAAATCTCAGGTCAATCATAACACTTCTCTTTCTGTTAACTACCATATACTTCCAAATGCTAGCATCTCAACTAAAAAGAAAGCAATGATTATGAATACAAAAGCAACTACCAACCATATATATGCAAAATTAAGAAACATTAAACTTTGAAGTTCCCTCACTTTCTAAGAATTACAAATCCTGTTTGTTGCCAGTTTCCAAAATTTCTATGTTACAAGCTTTTTATACAGCATTCATGTTAACTCCAAAACAAAACATATAATTAAGACATTATAGACATTGGCTTTTAATAAAATTTTTCCATTAGGTATTGGAATATAACAAGATTATGTGTCACTAAGAAATGATTTGGTTTCCACTAATGGACTACCACCAGTTAGAACTAGATTTTGTTACTTTAGTCATTACTTTTAATGCATGAGCACTCAAGTTAATTATTGAGTTGACTTCATTTATATTTTTAGTGTTTATCGAAATGAATACCAACTGCTTGTCTCAATTATTCAATAAATAACACACATGATAAATAAAATGAAGTTTTTTTGGGGGGCGTATAGATTTTATTTTGAAATTAAATAAAACTAGTAATTTCATATAAAACACTAAATTAGCCTGATTCTAATTCCTTAATCTGAGTATAGCAAGACATCTTAAAGGTACACTGACTTGTAACTATATTGAGAAAAAAAAATGTAATACACAAAGCAAATTCAATGCAAATTTATGTTCAAATGAATGATCTCTTAAAAATTTCATAATAAACTAGAAATATTTAATATTTCATACCACATTTGTTATTTTTTAGAATCTAGAAGGTAAAGAGTATACAATTCAGTTAACTCCATTCAAGAGATACTAACATCTCTCTTTAAATATAGGGAAATACAAGAAAAATGTCATTTTCACTTCAAATTCTACAGTACCAAAACAGAAATGGATTAGTGGATGAACTTTTTTGGTCACTGGTTAAGGCAAAGTTATCTAAACCCTTTCTTAATTTGGTGAAATAAGACTTTAGAATCTTAGAATCCTACCAGTACTATGAATACCCAGTCTAACTGCTTATCTAGGAAGATAATCTTCCTTGTAACCTTTCAAAAGCCCAGGATTACTCATACAAATGCCTTTAAAAAATACTTCCTGAGCCCCAATTATCAACAAAATAAAATTATCTATACTGCAGATATTCTACCACCTGGCTTCCGAAATTATCTCCCACCGTTTTCCCCTCACATGCTAAGTTCCAGTCAAAGTAAATTACTTAGTTTCCCCTGAACATATACTGAATCTCTGCACCTCAATGGCCTTGTTTCAACTCTTCCAATAATGTCATCTCATCAAATCTAAGCCATCTGCCAAGGTGAAGGTCAGATACCAAGTAAACCATGAAGTTGTACCAGAGTGCTGTACCAGACAACCTGACAGTAATTTCTCCAACCTCTAAATTTCCACCATATCTAGTGACATTTTCATTTTGGTATTCACTACAGTCTAGTATGCAGTCAACGAATTTATGTGGGTATCTTAAAATTTAGACTGAAGTATTCTTTAAGCAGAAATCTCTCTTGATTGATCATTTCTTTTTTCCCCTTAATACTGCCCTACTCTCTGAGTATTAATTGTGTGAATAACTGTCTCATTGCCAGAGAAAAAAGGTAACATTTATGTGAACACTCAAAGAGAAATATCTCTGATTTCTTTTCATTTTAGTATGTCAGTGTTCCATTGCTGAATATAAAAATGCAACTATTACATATCCAGAAATCTTCATGTATCGGTTTCAGGATGTTTAAACTGCTAAAATTTATAATTTAATTGATAAAAACATAGTTTGATTCTTCACTATTCCTAAAATAACATTTAAAAGGATATAAGAATAATGATCTAAATAATGGTAGTATTATACTTAGATTATTACATGACCTGGTAAGTGCAGTATTTCAGTGAATTGGATATTTTTTGAGAGAAAACCATTGTTTAAGTTGTAAAATTTTTTCTATGGAAGAATGCCCAGTGCATAAATGGGGAACAGACTTTTTCCCAAAGAGTGGTGATTCACTCTCTGTTCCTACCTCTGCTGCATAACTTGCTCTACAAACATCTGTTCTGAAAAGTGTGCAGTTTAGCCCCAATAATATTACTTTCTCATTAACAAAATTAATCCAAAATTAATGGGGAAGACTAAATAGCAAAGCAAGCATAACAGAATTTTGGAGTTTAAAATTGTGAGGGATCTTGGCTAACTGATACTAAAATTATTATCTAATACATTAAAAGATTATCGATAAATGGTAATGGTATATACATAGATTAATAAACTGGTTAATTCTGAAATAAACTATGGTGTATAAATGTATATATTTATATATAAAATCTTTAAGATATGCATGTAAAATCACCATTTTAATGGATTAAAATATTTATTAAACAGTGTTAGGAGAAACAGTTGACTATTGGAACAAATTTCATCTATATTTAAGAAGCTAAAGTATATGTTTTGAATGACTTAAGGAGATAGAGTGAAAACATAAGTATGATTGATTGTTTATAATATTTTAGATATTTGGAAAACTGAGTAGAAGAAAAAAAAAACAAAAAAAAGTGAATATACCAAAACGAAATTTATATCCCAAATTTTAAATTCCTCTTGAATCAGAGAGAGTCTGTGAATTACAAAAAGACAAATAGAGTGAAATGATCTGTGATACAAAGAAAGTGTGAACTCTATAGAAGGAGAACCTTTTAAAATATGTAAACCTGGAAGTTTTACTTGATAAGAGACATCCAAACAAATGCCAAGGAAAGTGAAATACTTTCCTCTCATTGAAATAGTTTGGACTATACATACATATGAGTAGATATCAGCATTAAAAAAAAAATATTGGAAGCATAAAAGGGATGGGGGAGTGAAAAGATGTTTCCTTGCTCTTTAAAAAAGCAGACCTTGATCACAATACATTGGCTGGTGAATATAGCGATCTCTGTTTTTATATATTTTTTTTAAATAAAGATTTTATTTATTAGGTCAGAGGTGTGGGAGGGTGAGAGAATTCACTAGAGACAGAGCGGGGAGCAGAACAGGCAGACTGACCAAAGACAGTGCTAAGGGAGCAGCAGGTGAGACAGGAGAGGTCTGCCATGCCATGTGGGTTTCTCCCTGGTTGGCCGGGGATCAAACTCGTGCTGCAGACAGCTTCACAGTGCGGCGCTCAACCTGCTGCGCTACCAGGGAGGCCCGACTCTGTGTTTAGAGGATTACATATATTTGTACATTTTCTTAGGTTGATGAGGAAATAATTACTATCTTCAATTTGCCAAGTAAGTTAGTTGAGATTTACAGAAATTTAATTATTTGCTTATGAACTCAGTAAGCCTCAATCTAAGACTTAGATCCTGTACTGTGACTGCTGGTAAGTATCATTACCACTACCCAGTACATCTGAATGGTTTAGCTGACTCACGGAAAAATAAATTATAAAAAGTTTATAATATAGAAAATAAGGAATATAGCAAGGTGACTGCACAGTTAAGACACCAGTCTCACCTCCTCCACATATTCATAATCAAATCACCACAAAACAAAGTCAACAGCTCCTGTAAGATAAATAACATATACACCAAGAACAAAGGTGCAACAGAAAGGAAAACTGTAATTAAACTGTATTTAGAGCAATATAAGGGCAATACAACCCAGGAGAGGGTGAGACAGCTGCTGTGTGTAGTTCCTCTGCTGAGTTAACAAAACTCAAGGGCACACCCCATATCGGGCACTTTAAAACTGGGCATCACACTGGAGAAGGGGGCACACAGAATTAGAATGTAAGATGGAGGGTGCACCATAGGAGAACTATTGTATTAAGGGTAGCAAAGTGATGATTAATGGCTTGAGGCTAGACTCCTAATCTAGAACAACTGGAACCCAAACCTGCAGCAACAGACAAAGCAGATCACCTGTCTCGCCTCACAGAAGAGAGGACCATTTGAAACCTGAGGCTGTGACATGTAAAACATCTGCCTTACCCACGCCCAGGGCCAAAACTGAGACAAAAAACTGAATGTTTTCACTAACTAGAGCTTAAGCACCTGGATCTTAATGGAACAAATGTTCCACGGTAAGGCTCCTTAAAGAGCAAAGAATAATTCTTAGTCTGTGGCCCTGAGTCAATTGCAGTCTTCACCCAACATGACACCTATTCCTCAATCACAGTCTAGAGGTTGAGGCTGACAGAAGATAGCATGAGGTATTTTGGATAAAGAGCTCACATAGGGGTGGGGATCACTGTGGACCTCTACCACACAACTCAGGTATCCACAGCACTGCAGGAAGTATGAATCCTTGACACTCACTTGTGGTGACCTGTCAATGCCCTACCACCCCAGTTTATTCCTACCTATTATCTCTTGCCAGCACCGAAGGCATTGGTATGTGAAATAGTAGACATCTAAAGATCCTGGGTAAAAAGCCTAGAATTATACCCGGATCCCTATAGGATGGGTATAAAGCCTATTCATTAAGATAGAAAAGCAAACATCATATTACAATCCATAAAATCTAAAAATGAAGAGACAGAAGAAAAATCATAAATATTAGAGCAAAAAAAAAAAGCAACAAAAATTTCAATCCAGCAGAAATGCACATCATACCTAAAGAGGAGTTTAGGATAGTGGTTATAACCATATTTGCTGAACCTAGAAAAACATTGGGTGATGAAAAACAGGAGCACAATAATGATCAAGAAAATTTGAGACTGCTACAAGTAGAACTAATGGATCTAAAAAATACTGTAACTGAATTTTAAAAAAATGCCCAAAAATAGATGACTGGATCAAAAAGATGTGGTATATATATACACTATGGAATATTACTCAGCAATCAAAAAAGATAAAATCATGCAATTTGCAGCAAGATAGATGGAGCTGGAAGGGACCATGCTCAGCGAAATAAGCCAGAAAGAAAAAGAAAAATACCGGATGGTCTCACTCATAGCAGGAATTTAGAAAACCTAAATAAGGGGCCAGGAAAAAAAAAAAACTAATTATAATAAAGTAAAAATCAAAATCAACAAGCAACTATAAACCAGAGACACACTACGGGGGGAGGGGAGGAGGGATTAGTGTCAAAATAAGGGGGGGTGCAATTGTATGGGGAATATAACCAAAATGAAAATGCATACATTGTGCAAAAGTGAAAAATGATGTAAAAATATATAAAATAAAAAAAAAATAATGGAGAGCTATACCCATTATCTGGTCAGTAACAACTGTAGAATTGAAAAAAAAAAAAAAAACCACACACACACAATGGAAGGCTTCAACAGTAGACAAATGAAAGAAATGGAGAGAATTAGTGAGCTTGAATGCACAGTGGCTGAGAATACACACACAGAACAACAGAGAGAAAAAGAGTAATTAAAAAATAAAAGAAGGTAATAGTTCTTTGAGAAAATCTAAAGAGAAACAACATCTGTTTCCTAGGGGACCCAGAGAGAGAAGAGGAATAGAAAATGTATTTAACAAATAATTGCTGGGAACCATCTCAATCTGGGAAATGAACCAAAAGTCCTGATCCAAGAACCCCAAAGAGTCCAAGCAAAATGATGCCAGACAAACACACTCCAAGACACATAATTAAACTGTTGAATGCAAATGACAAGGACAGAAGAGCATCAAGAGAAAGAAGGGAGTACCAGTTAGACTGTGGTGAACTTTTCTGTGGAAACCTTATAGGAAGAAAAGTATGGCAGGAAATATTTAAAGTACTCAAAGACAAAGATTTGCAGCCTCCAATACTTCATGTTGGAGGATGATCATACAAGAGAGAAGGAAGGGTAGGGAGTTTCACTGAAAAAGTAAAATTAAAGGAATATATCAACACCAAACCAGACAGGATAGAAGTACTAAAAGGGCTATTATAAAGCCACAACAAAGCAAAGGTAGAGGCAACAATCTAAGTTACACAACATGGAGGAAAAGATTTTAACAATGTGGGTTGGCCCATTAGAGTTTGAGATCAGACTAACAGGCCACAAAAATAGTCTCTCATATACTAACCTCAGCAGAACCTTCAAACAAAAATCAACAGAAGGAACACATAAGACAATGGAAACAGACCCGAAACAAACCACAAAAGGATGTGTCAAAAAATAAAAAGATGACGAACTGGGGGAAAAAAAAAGTTTAAATGGCAATAAGCACTTATGTCTCAATAATCACCTTTAGTATAAATGACTTAAATTCACCAGTTAAAGGGTATAAAGTGGCTGAATGAATTTCAAAACAAAGTCCTATTTTCTGTTGTTTATAGGAAATAAATTACCAACAAAAACAAGCATAGTCTTAGAAAAAAGGCTGAAAGACAATTCTATAAGCAAATGACAATCAAAAACATCAAGAACAGCTACACTTGTATCAGATAAAATGGCTTTCCAATCAGAAAAGGGATTAAGAGGGTCAGACACCATATCATGACTGAGGGCCTAATACAACAAGAAGAAATAACAGATAAATATGCACCCAATGATCAAGCGCTAAGATAGATATGGCAATTATTAATAGAATTAAAGAGAGATACTGACAACTTAATAGGGTATTTATTTTTATTATTTCCACATACAACAATGGAAAGATCAACAAGATAGAGAATAAATAAGGAAACAACAGCCTTAAATGAGGAGCTGGCCAAATAAGCTTAACACACATCTACAGTACACTCCACCCAAAACCACTGCATATACATTTTTTTCAAGTGTACCCGGAATACTTTCAAGAACAAACCAGATGTTGGGACATAAGTCAATTGTCAATACAGCTATAAAGATGGAAAACATACCAAGTATTCCTTCTGATCATATTATCATGAAGCTAGACATCAACTACTGAAAAATAGAAAAAAATCATAAATACATAGAGACTAAAATTATTCAGCTTATAGCTGTTGGATTAAAGAGAAAATTAAAACAGGGATCAAAAAATACATGAAAACCATACAAAAGATTAAGAAAAAGATAAAACTTGCAAGCAGACCTTAGATCTGAGGCAATACAGCAAGGTAGAAGGAGGGAGAGGGGTCAAAACGGGATGGAAGAGCACAAGGGACTGTGGTGATGGACCACGGGTGCTGTGGTGGTGGGAGAATTACGGGGACTACACCTGAGGGGAGAAATCAAACACTGTACAAAAATGAATATCGATGTAAGAAAATAAACAAAATTAAATAAATAACTCAAGACTAATGAAAATAGGATATAAACCCTCAGAATTTATGGGATGCAGCAAAAGTAGTCTGAAGAGGGAAGATAACTAATACAGGTCTACATTAAAAAGCAAAAAGAAAACACAACACAAAACAAAAAACAAATAACTTAATATTACAGCCACAATAGCTTGAAAAGGAGGGCCTCCCTGGTGGCCTAGGGGTTAAGTCTCAGAGCTATCACCCCTATAGGCTGAGTTCAATCCTGGCCAGGGAGCTAACCCACCTATGGCGCAGCAGACCTCTCCTGTCTCACCTGCTGCCTGCTCTGCTGCCCACACTGTCTCTGGTGAATCCTCTCACCCCCCCCCCCACACCTCTGGCCTACACCCCAGTTATTCTAAGAGCTAAAAGAAAAAAAGCTTGAAGAAGAGAAACAAGACCTAGGGCCTCCCCTGGTGGTGAAGTGGTTGAGCTCTGGGCTGCAAAGCTGCCTGCAGCCTCTGCAGCACTGGCTTTATCCCAGGCCACTAGCGAGGGTACCACATGGCGTGACAGACCTCTCCTGCTGCGCCTGCTGCTCCCCTCAGCAGTGTATTTCCTCAGTCTGCCTGTTCTGTTCCCCACTCTGGCTCTGGTGAATTCTCTCACCCTCCCGTGCTTCTGACTATACCCAGTGCTTGTATAAATAAATCTTAAAAAAATAAATAAATAAAAGTAGCTTTGCATTTATTTAAAAAAAAAGAGAGAGAGAAACAAGACCTACAGTTAACAGAAGGAAGGAAGCAAAAACAAGAGTAGAAATAAATGCAACAGAAATCAAAAAGACAACACAAAAACACAAAAGATCAATGAAACTTAAGACTTGGTTATTTGCGAAGACAAACCTCCTGCTAGGCTAACAAAGAAGAGAAAAAACATTAATACACATATAGAAATGAGAGGAGAAATTACCACAAATGTGGCAAAGAAAAAGAATCATGAAAGAATACTATAAGCAATTATATGTCAACAAATTGGAAAACTTTGAAGAAATGCACAGATTTGTATAATAATGCATTTACCAAGACTAAACCAGGAAGAAACAGAAGAGTTGAAGAAACCAGTCACAAGCATGGAAACTGAAAGAATAATCAAAAATCTCCCCCAAAACAAAATCCTAGGGACAGATGGCTTTACAAACAAATTTCACCAAGCCGTCAAAGAATTTATGCCTATCATACTCAAATTATTTCTAAAAATTAAAAATGAGGGAATGCCCCTTGATGCCAAGGTATCCTAATACTGAAACCATATAAAGACAGTACAAGGAAGCTACAGAACAATATCCTTGATGAATACTGATGTGAAACTGTTCAGTAAAATACTAGCAAATTAAGTTCAACAATACATTGCAAGGATTATTTATCATGATCAAGTGAGATTTACTCCAGGGATGCAAGGATGGTTTACCACACATAAATCAATAGAGGGGGGCTATACAGGTGAATGTGATGTTCCCCTAGAATTTATTATCCTCTGAAAATCTGTAATCAGAGTTATCACCACTCAGAGCTATATTTTTCTTGTTTTTCTGTTTTCTATATGTATATATATATATATATAACAATATGATTAAGACATCAAAGTTCATGTTTGAAAACTCACCCCTAGACAGTTCAATATGATCAACTCCTGATTGTTGAGACTAATAGCTTGAGGAATAAATGTGTCAGATTATAGGCTGAACTGCACTGGACCTACTGGCAGACCCAAGCAAGATAGGTAAGGGCAGGGGCTATCCTGAAGCTGTCAAATGAAAAGCTGGGTCGAGTAAGAAAGAAAGGAAGGAAGGGAGGAAGAGAGGGAGGGCAGGAGGGCGGGAGGAAGGAAAGAAGCAATCTGCAAATAAGATTATAAAATGTTGTGCCAGTGTTCATTAGTCAAAACAGACAAAAGAGAAAAAAAATCCAGTTCCAGTTCCCAACAGGCATTTCTACCTGGGAAATGAGCTAAATCAAATCAGAGGAACCATATGTCATAGCTGTGATATGATCTGTTTTTCTTTTATAGGTCTTGTTCAGTTGTGCATGTGCACGCACGCACTCACACATGTGCATGCGTGCGTGCGTGTATACTGAAAAATGATTACAAACCAAACAAATTCTGCAAGGGTCAATGACCCCACAAATTTAATTTTTTTGCCCTAAAGACTATATTCCACAGGAAAAAAAAAACATTAAATTCTACATATGATAAGTACCCTTTATTAATTTTTAGAATAAAAAGCAGTATTTTGGCAAAGAATTACATAAGAAATTCTATGTAGCGAATGGTAAACTAAGAAGATACAAGCTTGTAGTCATTGCTTAGCAACAAACTAGGATGAATGCCCAGAAAATAACTGCTATTAGAGACAGGTAAAACTGAGAGTGGGTAAAATAAATCATTGTTGAAGCTTCTAAAGGAAATAATGCTTTATTTCTGAGCTATAGCTAAGCTTGTTGGATACTACATAGTGGTGTTTTGATTTGCTTTTTTCTTGGTCTGTTCCTTTTCCTAGCCCTGTTTATTTCGACTGATGTTTCAGTATCATTGCACAACTCGTATTTTGACAGCTAAGGAATCGTTTTGCTTATTCCCAAATTGCTATCACCTTGCAAGATACTGAAAATAACAATCGAACCTAAACTGAATATATTCAGAAATATCAGACACATATTTTTATGCATATAAATAAAAAAAGATTTCATCAAAAAGGATTTCTTATAGCACACATTTTAAAACGCAAGTTGAAGGAGCTTTACTATCTGATTTCAGGACTTTCAGTGATTCCATGTTTCATCAAAATTCATAAAATACTTTCTTAAACATCACATCATTTAATTGTAACAATAACCTGGAGTTGACACTTGTGTGTTTTTCTGTTTTACCTATGTGTGTATATAACAATGGGCATGAATGGAAGAACTGTTAAAATAAATACGAGGAAATAGTCAATACTGATTGGTACACTCCTTGAAGAATATTCCCAGTAAATATTAAAGGTGATTTCCTTGTTATAAATATGTCACTGAGAGACAATTTACATTGACCTAAACTCATCAATTGTAAATATACAAGTTAATGAAATCTGACAAACCAGTAAAGGAAAGGAATTTCCTCATCTTAAATGAAACAATGAAGAATCTACAGTTAGCATAATACTTGAAAGTAAAACATAACGACTTTCCACAGGTTTGTAATCATGGTGAGAATATTCTTATAATTTCTAGTCAGTATTGAAATGGAGATTCTAGATATTTTAATAAGACAAAAAAGACAATAAAAATGCATATTGGAAAAGATGACTAATAATTGCCCTTTATCAGACTGTATTATCATATACATATATGTAAAACTCTGACATAATACACAAAAAAGGCAAACAAAACTAATAGGTGAAGTTATCAAGTTTGTAATATGCAAGATCAGTACACAAAATGTCAGTTGTATATCTATCAGCAAATAACCATTAAAAATATTGAAATATTATCATGTATAACAACTTTTGGAAATATGAAACTAGGGAAACATTAGTAAAACCTGTAAGTTGAAACAATAAACATTGCTGAGAAGACCAAAAGAGCTAAACAAAAGTCATATACCTTTTTTTTTCCCAGATAGGAAAATGCCACACTATTAAAATTTCAATCTTTTCCAAATTGATCAACAGATTCACCCTAAATACAAACATCAGCAGATTTTTTATGTAAAATTTTATAAAACTATTTTAAGATTAATATGGGAATGTGAAGGATTTCTTATAGCACACATTTTAAAAAGCAAGTTGAAGGAGCTTTACTATCTGATTTCAGGACTTTCAAAGTCCAAATAAGCCAGGATAGTATAGTACTGGCATAAGGAGAGAATAGAACAGAATAGTCTAGAAATTGGCAAGGGTGCCAAGGTAATCTAATGGAAGGAAGAAGAATTGTTTCAATAAATACTGTAAGAATTGAATAGCCATATAGAAAAATATATTTGGACATGAATTTTGCACTACCACGAATTGATCTTGAAATGGAGCTGAAACCTTAATATAAAAGTACAAAGTATGAAACATATGGGGGAAAATCATTCAATTCCTGCCACAGAGAAAGATTTCTTAGACATGATAAAAAAGATAAACTGTATTTGATCAAATATATAAATTTCTCTGATTCCTAATATTTAATAAATAAAAGACAAGTCACAGAGCTGGAGAAAGGAAAAAATATCACAAAACATATATCTGAAAAAAGGAGTTGTACCCATAATATATAAAGTATTCTACCAGTCAACAATCAGAAGACAACTTGAAATATATGGGTTATATAGTCTTTAGTAAATACTTTTTAAAGAATATTCAATAAGGGCCTCCCTGGTGGCCTACGGGTTAAGTCTCAGTGCTATCACCACTACAGCCTGAGTTTGATCCCCCAGCCAGGGAGCTAACAACCCACACAGTGCAGCAGACCTCTCCTGTCTTGCCCACTGGTCCCTTCAGCAGTGTATTTCAGTAGATTTGCCTGTTCTGCTCCCCACTCTGACTCAGATGAACCCTCTCACCTACACCCCAGTCCTTCTACACAAAACATAAATATTAAAAAAGTTATATATTAAAAAAGAACACTCAATAAGTATATGCATAATTTTACATCTTCCATCCTCATGAAAATACAACTTAATTCCACAATCAGATAGATACCAATTTCTACCTTTTCTGATGGCTAAATTTCAAAAGGATATGAAACAACTGGAATTTCATACACTCATGCTGGAACTTGTGCTGAGACCAGAAAATAATATAGCGACTTTGGAAAACATTTAGGCAGTTTCTCTAGAAGTTAAACCATATCCCACCATATGATCTAATCCCTCTATTCTTAGTTATTTACCCAGGAGAAATTAAAGTGTATGTCCATACAGAGATTTCTACAAAAAAATGTTCATAAATGCTTTATTTAAAATAGCCAAGATAAGGAAAGCATTGAACTATCCATCAACTTGTGTGGATGAACAATTAATGGCATAACCATACAATGGAATTCTGATTCAGAAATGAAAAGGAACTGACTTCTGATACATGCTGGAATATAAGTGAACCTCAAAAACATGCCAAGCAAAGGAAGTAAGAACAATTAGACTAAATATTGAATGAATCCTTTAATGTGGAATTACCAGAAAAGGCAATTTTATAAAGACAAAAAGGAGGACACATACTTCAAAATAACTTTTAGTAATATGCCATTATGGCAGTATTTCTTTGGCTTTTATGTTATTAATTACAAACATGGCATATACTCAATGTAAGATATCCAAAAATGCAAAAGCATATCCCTTTGCAGAAACAATGATTAGCTATCAAACATGTACACTACCAAATGCAAAAATATGTATACATTTATATAAATAATATAGTCATACATTTGTGCACTTAATTCAAAAGTCTACAATTTGCTTTTTTTATTGGTAATGTGTTTTGGAGATGTTTTCTGTAAGTGTGTGTGTGTGTGTGTGTATATATATATATATATATATATATTTACCAGATTGATTATAAAAGTTATATATTATTCACAGTATGGACACACTGTAATTTATTCCACCACTGTTTTGACTTTTATGTATCAATACTGTTTTTTAAAGCAGTTCCAGGTTTAATTGAGGGTGTGGAGAGTGTTGAACTACCACTAAGAAAGGGTTCCATGCCAGGCAGCCTGGAACCCATGCTTTTTGCAAGTGAATGAAGAAACGTGGCATAACCAGAAATAATTATTGTCCTCATCCAGGACCTACTTGTGAACGATAAGGACAGTTCAGCTATCTATACCTTTTTAAGGCCTTTTCTTTGAAATGGGTCATCCCCAGCCCTTGGATCTGTGAGCTTCCCCACTTTCACTGCCTTTCTGAAGTTAACTACTAAAGGAGGGGAGTTTGGAGAGACAGCCCCAACTCCAGGCAGACAGGAGGGGGGCTTTGGAAGCCCCAATCATGAAGAGGCCCCCTCTCACCACATATTAAAGTAGCTGAATCGGTTAATAGTTCTAAAAAGTAGGATTACTGAGTCAAGGGTATGAAAATTTAAAACTTGTGAAACAGTGTCAAATTCTTTTCAAAAATGAAAAAAAACATTTTAAATGCCTTCACAATCTGATAATGGAAAAATATAAAAATTACATAATTTATATTAAATATTAAGCACATATGCTTGTTAGCCTTTTTAATGCCTTTTTGCATTTATCTTGATGTTTTTTACAAATACTATTTGTTAAATAGGCTATCACGTTAATTGAAATACCAAAATTTTAATTTTTTTACATATTACATATTTTTATTTACTTTCACTTATCTTCTAAAATTGAGGGTTGGGGTGAAAGGAATCAATAGGTACAGCTTCCAATTATAACATAAGTCATGGGGATGTAAAGTACAGCATGGTGACTATAGTTAATACTTTAGGACATATTCGAAAATTGCTAAGAGAGTAAAAAACATGTCATCACAAGAAAAAAACGTGTGTAACTATGTATGGTGACAAATGTTAATAGAATTACTGTGGTGATAATTTTGCAATACATACAAATACCAAATCATTATGTTGTACATTAAAGACTAATATAATGTTATATGTGGAAAAAATAAATAAATTTGTGTTACTGCAGTGATTCTGATTTGAACTATTTTATACAAATTACTGTATATAAAATGTTCTGTGAAAGCTGAATGTTACTGGATTTATATAATCATTGTACATATAAAAGTTTTTGCCATAGGAAATACAAGTTTCACTTCATTTCTTTATTAAGGATGTTGCTTGTTCTTCTAGTTTTTTGTCCAGGTCAACATTAGCATCAAATCTCAGTGATAAGGGGAAAAGTTCAGTATTTTTAGATTTTCCTTGGAAATATGCTTAAAACTATTTTGATCTGTATAAAATTTATTCAAGCATATATTATAATAAGGAAATTTGATTTTTTGGCTTTTGTTATATTTATGCTAGCTTTTTTCCTTTTGCTTCATTCTGTTACTGTCAAATTATTTTATATAAATTAATCAGTTTATAAAAATAACTTATTGAAAAACTATATATTTTTTTATTTAAAGACTATCTTTTTTTTAAAGATTTATTTATGGCCTCCCCTGGTGGCGCAGCGGTTGAGCGCCTCTGCAGCTCGGGTTCCATCCCCGGCTGCCGGTGAGGGTCCCACATGGCGCAACGGACCTCTCCTAACGCCTGCTGCTCCCTTCAGCAGTGTATCGTCAGTCTGCCTACTCTGCTCCCCGCTCTGGCTCTGGTGAATTCTCTCACCCCCCCGTACTTCTGACTGTACCCAGTGCTACAAGCGGGCGCAGCAGGTGAGGTCTATCACGCCATGTGGGCTCCTCGCCGGCAGCCGGGGATGGAACTGCCGCTGCAGAGGCTGCGGGCAGCTTCGCAGCCAGGCACTCAACGGCTGTGCCACCAGGGGAGGCCCGAAAAACTATAAATTTTTAATGGTTTAGTATAGTATATATTTTATATATATATGAAATATAATAATTATTATATTATTAATAAAGTCAAAAAAACTATATTCACCAACACTGCCAGAGAAATAAGGGCATAGTACCAGCAAATGAACAATGATTGAAATAATGACTAACCTCTTGTTAGGAGCCACGCGGCCTCCGGTGAGCTGTCCTCCTGGCCTTTGAGAAGGTGGCTGCCTTCTCAATAGCATCCATGGAAAACTAGGACCAGAGTGAGAAAAAAAAAATTAAAGTGTAGTTGAGGAATCTGATATTCAGCACGATTATCCTTCCATATTTAGAGCGAACCAAGACACGTCCATATAAACCAACCTGAGATCATTTGCTGCTAGACAACACAGTGAAATTCCCGCTGCTACCGTAAGCTCTTTCCGCTGAGGGAACCACTTCAATCTGTGGACAGATAACGGGAGGAGGGTTAAAATGGCGAATCCACCGGTGGCAGTTGGTAATGGCAGTTGAGTAGAATTTCAGCCCAGGGATTGATGCAACGAGCATTCTAGTGAATAAAAAGTCAGTGAGGCTGACCCAGAATCCTGGAAAGAGCCATAAACCTCATGTGTTGAAGGAAAGGATGTCACAGGTTTTATGCCGACATCTTTTAAAAATGCCTCAGATAAAAGTCCAAGAGGATATTAATTTGAAAAACAAAACATGTTTAATAAACACAAAAGCAGGACAAAAAAGTAGGAATAAAGAAAGATATTGGAAAATAGAAAATAAAGGGCACTATGGTGAATTTTAAAATAAACTACATTGATAGCAACTAAATTTTAAAAGATTTAAACATTCCAACTAAAAGTGGAGATTGTCAGACTAGATTAAAAGAAAAAAAATCACTAACTCACAAGTATATGCTATTTATGTGAGACACCACTTACATTTCAAGATATGTAAAATAATAGTATGAAAAAAGATACAGCACACAAAATTAACCCTAACCCTAAACAATATATTGAGAAAAGAAATATAACTAGAGATAAGGGATATTTTATCATGATTAAAGGATCTATTTAGCAGGCATGCTATAAGCCTAAATGTTTTGTTGCCTAATAACAAAATTTCAAAAATAAAAATAAACCTGCTTTTGTTACTGCTGTTCCGTTGTTTCCAGTACTCTGCTAAATTCTTAGTCTTGTACTTTATTTCAGTGGACATATTATGTATTTGTAATTATACAACTGATAGCTCTATTATTATCTGGTTATTATGCATGTCTATCTTTCTCTTTTGTCAGTTGAGTATTAGTCACAGTTTTTCCCATCATACTTATCCTAGTCATTTTTAGTTGTGTGGCAGAAATGATATATGAAAATTATAGATAATTCAAATTGAACTTCACTCTGAGCAACTAACATCACTATAATTTCCACATACCTTCGGTCCAATCAGGGTGTCAAAGCTGGGCTTTAGTACTAGGTTAGGGCTGGCTGATCTCATCAGGTTCACTATAGCTCCTAAACCAAAGCCTTTAGTGACCCACCCAAACTCTGCAGAATTTCTATCCCATCACCCATCAAACCAAAATATTGATTAGTGACTCCTGAGCCCTATAGCTTGGTGAAACTACAGGAAGTTAGTTTTGTTCAAAAACTCCTAACTAAATTGATAACCAGCTTTAAAACTGCTCAGTCCCTGATTGCTATATGATGAAATGTACCCACCTCTTGAAGCAAAATCAAATGTTCCCTAGTGGAAGAGAAAATCACCCAGCATCTCCAATAACTCTACACTATTTTATACAGAAAAATCCATCATACAATAAAAATCAACCATATACATGAAAAATAATTAATTTGAAAACATTTGGGGTGTAATAATAGAGTGCTATTCACAGAACTTAACTAAATTGACATTTGAATTTTGTCAAATACCTCTAAGGATACCCTATATGATCAAATTTTGAGGGTATTTTCATTTATAGTTGAAGAGACTATGTATTCTGTAGTTGTTGAATCTATTTTATATATGCCAAACAGAACAAGACTGTTTAACTTTTCTTCCTGCTATTTTTTATCTTTCCCCTCATTTTTCTATTATTTGCAGCAATAGGTGAGTTAAATTCTCACACTGTGTTTATCTGTCTGTATCTTTCTTTTAGTTCTATCATTTCCTACTTTGTAAATTGAGGCTATATTATTATCTAAATACAAGGTTGGGATGTTTATTTCTTCATCTTGGATTCAGTCACTTACTAAACTGAAATAAGCCTATTTTTTTTCCTAGTAATGATTTTTTCCTTTAACTCTGCCCTGTCTGATTTAAGAATAACAACAATGTTTTTTGGTTAATTGGTGCACTATGCATTTCCCCCCACATTTTTCTATAGAACATGTAGTTTGCTTTTAAAATTATATATATATTTTCTGACAATCTTTAACTTTCAAAATGGAATATTTTGTCTGTTTATATTTAATTTAATATATGATATGTGTGAATTTTGTATATTATCATTTCTTCTGTTTGTTCTTTAGAATAATTACATAGGATATGCTGAGTAGAAAACAATCAAAAGAACAATAGAAACTACTAGAACAATAAAATATTTCTTGTCTACTATATTATCCTAGGAAGAAACATTTTGCAGACTTATAACATTAAACTTGAAAACCCTGGCATGTATCTAAAAGTAAGAAAAAAGCCTTGAATTTGAGAAATCATCTGAAGAACAAAATTCAGCAAATGACTTGTCAAAACTTGTGTGACATTTTAATAGCAACGGGGATATTATATAAATCCATCTAATTATTTATAATCTTGCTTGATTTACATAGATTTCTCTTCAATTTTATTACTGTGAAATCAATATTTAAAATTATCACTGCAGATTACAGATGGATAATTTCAGAGCATAATACTGAAATCAGTTTCTGCTATAGATCACTTGCAGGATGACAATCTTTAAAATAGGTTGCCTACTATTGTTTGTGCACCTTATCTCACATAGCTCCACTGGACTAGGGGGAAATTTCTTGTGATGCAAATTGACTTATTTCACTTAAGAATTTTTTTTATGTCAGGAGACCAGATCCATTATTTAATCACAAAAATAAGCTGATCAAGTTCAGTCTTACTAGGACTCTTAATATAATTAACTTTATTATACCTCCTTTTATTTTAAAGCAATTCTGGAATGGGAGTTCACTCACTTATAATATTATAGCTTTATTAACAGCTTTTTAATATAATAAATCTAGCAATGTAAGAGTTACTGATTGCAAGGAGATGACATTGTTTCGTTCTGATCTTGACAAAAAATACATTTCTAGGGCCTCCCCGGTGGCGCGGTGGTTGAGAGTTGGGTTGCGAAGCTGCCCGCAGCCTCTGCGGCGCTGGTTCAATCCCCGGCTGCTCCCCGGCCACCGGAGGAGGGTCCCACATGGCGCTCAGACCTCTCCTGCTGCCCGCTGCTCCCCTCAGCAGTGTACTTCGGTCCTTCTGCCTGCTCTGCTCCCCGCTCTGGCTCTGGGGAATTCTCTCACCCTCCCGCGCTTCTGACTGTACCCAGTGCTTACATAAATAAATAAATAAATAAATAAATCTTTAACAAAAATAAAAAATAAAAATGAGTTCATAATGACTTGCCTGAGCACCATACTCAGAAGGTTTCAATGTAAATGAAAGAGAGCAACAAAAATAAAAGAAATTAAAAATCTAAGGATTTTAACATTTTTTAACATATAAGTGTATATTCTAGTTACTAGCATAAGTTCATGAGTCCAATACTAAATATGAATTATATACTAGCATTTCAAATCAGGCCCTTAAAGTTCTGCTGGTATTATCTGTACCATCAGTGATTTTCTTATTCCAGAGAGGCTGCTAGTGCCATGTCTTCTAGTAGAAGATGTGCAGTTTTATTACAGTCTTTGAAAATAATGTGGACATAGTTGGGTACTGGAAATTTATAGATATCTATATAAAAAGAAAATAATTGGATTTTTTGGTGATGAAAATATGATCTAGTATTAGGAAACAACAGACAAAATTTAAGGTTAAACTAATGGATGTATATTTATTAATGAAAGATTTTATGCAGCTGCTGATGTGCTAGAGTTACTAAAAAGCAATATATTGCTTCAAAAGAAGTTGCAAAAATAGTATGCCAAGTTCCTTAACCTTTATACAGCTTCCTTGAATATTTTATATATAGATATAATATATATATACTATTGCCAGATACAAAATACTATCACTGATAAAACATACTAATAGACAAAATGTAATCAAATATCACCAATTATCACATAAGCATCCTTGTACTGTTCCAGGCTCTAATTCAGAATCACATACTACATTTTGTTGTCATGTCTTCTAACCTGGGAGAATGCCATGATTATTTTGTTGAACTTTCCTTAATTTGGATTTGTGTGATATTTCCTTAGGATGAATCTGGAGATACCTCTTTTGCCCAGAATACCATGGAAGTGAAAGTGAGTTCTTTTCAATGCCTCATGTCAAGGGCTTCATGATTTCAATATATCTTATTACTGATGACATTAACCTGGATCACTTGATCACTTGGTGAAGGTAGTGTCTATCAGGCTCTCCAAGGTCATGCTACTATTTCCTCTGTTGTAATTAATATGTATTTTAAAGACAGTAAATAAAAGCTAGACAAATATCGTCTAGTGAGGAATTTGTAATGTGTCACCAGTTCTCTCTCTCTCTCTCTCTCTCTCTCTCTCTCTCACACACACACACACACACACACACACACTCACTCACTCACATTCACACACACACACTCACATTACCAAGGTATTGCTCTCACCTTTGTTAAGTTCAACCTTAAAAAAATTATCAAAATTTTAACTGTAAAACATACTAATACTTTTAAAATTAAATTTTAGATTAAAAAAGTATTACTCTCATAGAAACTTCAGTGAAAGCATGATGAAAAAGTGATGATAAATTCCACTGACAATAACTGTAAAGTATAATTTCATTTCTCCTGCCAACAGAAATTTTTCTTGCTAATAGTCACTTATATAATCTATTGTTATTTCCTACATGCTTCATTAATCCATCTGTAAAAACAAAGAGACAGCTGACTAGGGAAGTGTAACAGAACACCTAAGACCTAGAGCAGAATATCCCTCCCCCAGAGTCTGCCTCCCAGGGAAACAACATAACAGATTTCAGGGTAACAGTGCAGCAGAAAATAAAGAGGCATGGCCCCTTTTCCAGGGTGCTCTGCTGCAGGAACATTCTGCTTTACTTATATCCCTTTATTTAATCTTTCAAAGAAGAAATAGCTCTTGTTAACTCTGTTCATAAAAATGACACACAGACACACCCCATTTATACTATATACAAAGTTCCAACGAAATGTTATTACAAAAATGGGTGGTGGGCTGGATTTGGTGAGGGGCTAGATTTTGCTGAACCCTGCTTGGACCACTCAGAGCGGGGCTTCTCACCCTCTGCACTGCCGACATTTGAGGTTAGATCATTATTTGTCATAGGGAGCTACCCTGTGCACTGTGGGATACTGAGCAACATTCCTGGCCTCCACATGCTAGATGCCAGTAGAAGTCCCTCACCCCAGAAATGATCAGAACATATGTCTCTAGTCTCCTGCCTACAGTCCCCTGGGGAACAAAATCACAGGAGGTTGAATACCATTGCTCTCGCAGTCTCATGGCCAGAGAGAGCAGGCTTACTCTGATTTGCCTGTTGTTCTTTTGGGTCAGGGAAGTGGGAGCTGTTGTCATTTATGGGTTGAGAACTTTTCCTGCACTCAGGTTGGGATATTAAGAAGGTGAAAATAATTCCCAGGGGAATTCACCCTTGAATCCCAAGGTTCCCACTTGGGTTGGTCCACTTCTCTCTGTATTTCACAATCTTCTGTTGTTCAATCCATTTATTTTATCCAGGATTTAGATATAATAAGCAGAAGACCGAGTGAAATAGCTCATTCTCCCAGATATGTGTTTTTAAAAGATGACTCCTGTCTGAGGGTATGTATTATCGTGGTTAAGAGCTCAGGAGCCAAATATCACAAATGATTAATTCAACTCCTGGCTCTGCTCTTCAAGGTATGTGAAACCCTGGGAAGGATATATAGCCTCCTCCTACTGTTTTCTCCCATGCAAATTTATAGTGGTATTAATACACAACTCAGAGTTGCATGCAATATAATCCTCATTTAACTCATGATGGCTAAATGAGCTACCACACATAAATAATATTGACCAGTGTTTGTTACATAGTATTTATTATGAATTAGATATATGAGTATCATTTTTACTGTAATTTTCTGGAAAACCACTCACAAGTAACTTACAAATACCATGCCATTATTATTGCTTCATATCCACACCCTCAATCCAAAGTGAAAGCAAGAATCATCAAGAGGAAATATTAGATTTTTTAAAAATGGAATAGAAACACTTGAATTTGGCCTAATTTAATACACTAGTTTAAAGGATTGGAAAAGTGCAGCATTTGATACCTTAAAGAATTTCAAAGCACAAAGAGTTTAAATGCCTGAACTGCAAGGATCCTATTACTGTGGTTTTTCTTTTAAGAAATATTCCCCCCACTCCCAGGAACAGTAACAGAAGAAAGGCTAGTGTTTCATTAAGGCTATACCTACTCTCATTCTCTTAGAACAACATTCGCCTCCAGTGGAAGGGCACACATTAATCTTTCTTCATGAAAAGACTTTCACCCCTTGTCAACCTGGAGCAGAGAGGTTCTTTCCATCCTTCAGAATTCACCACATGTCATCTAAGGTTATAAAGCTAAACACTAGAACAAACAAACCCACTCACGCAATTTCCACAGCAGAGGAGAGAAAATGAAGGAAGCACTAAATATAAAATGTAACATAAAGTAAGATGAAAGAACTGAAAGCAAATATTTGTATATCAATAAGTAGAAATAGGCTAAGTTAGCATTAGAAATAAGAGTCAACAGAAAAAAATAGCACTAGCAAATACATGCTGCATCTTACAAGTGCATCTAAAGTGATTGAAAAGTAAAGGTATGAACTGGGTTGTGCCATGATATTAGCCATTAACAAGGTAAAATTCTTAAAGGGGAAAAACATGGGTGTGTTATAATGATAAAGAGCACTGTCCACAATGATAATAAAACTTTGCAATTAATATTTAGGTACTAAATATCAAAATATCAAAAATACAAAATACATAGACTGCAAAAACAAAATTAAGGGAAATGGTGAAAAAGAAATGAATTTTAGGGCCTCCCTTGGTGGCGCAGCAGTTGAGCGCTGGGCTGCGAAGCTGCCCGCAGCCTCTGCTGTGCCGGTTCGATCCCTGGCCACCAGAGAGGGTCCCACATGGCGCATAGAACTCTCCTGCTATGTCCGCTGCTCCCCTCAGCAGTGTATTTCCTCAGTCTGCCTGTTCTGTTCCCCGCTCTGGCTCTGGTGAATTCTCTCACCCTCCCGCGCTTCTGACTGTACTCAGTGCTTGTATAAATAAATAAATACATCTTTAAAAAAAAAGAAATGGATTTTTTTTAAGATTTATTTATTTATACAAGCACTGGGTACAGTCAGAAGCACGGGAGGGTGAGAGGATTCACCAGAGCCAGAGCGGGGAACAGAACAGGCAGACTGACGAAACACACTGCTGAGGGGAACAGTGGGCGCGGCAGGAGAGGTCGGTTGCGCCATGTGGGACCCTTGCCCATCGGTCGGGAATTGAACCGGCACTGCAGAGGCTGCGGGCAGCTTCGCAGCCCAGCGCTCAACTGCTGCGCCACTGGGGAGGCCCAAGAAATGGATTTTAAAGCACTGTGAATACTTAATGAATAAATCATATTATCTGTTTAAGTAGTTCACCATATAATCTATTAGTAAAATATATTAATAGGATTGGTATTGTCTTATTTTGAACTATTCCAGGAACCAGGTCCCAGAGTAAAAGGTGTTCACTAGGGAAGACAATGAATGTAAGTAGGCTACAGAGAAGTTATCTAGTGAAGGGAAAGCATCCACAAAAAATGTATAATTAAACTATGTGCCACAGATTTATCATATGGAAAAACTCTGAGGAAAGGTATAAATTATGGCCACAGGTGGGGAAGCAGTGTGATATTTATATATCATACCCCAGCAGTCACTATTGGGGATTGCTGGACAGGTGTCAATTCGCCAGAACTTCTGGCCTGTTCTATGAACAAAACATACTTCTAAGATTTTATTTATTTATTTATTTTTAAAAGAATGAATAACTAATTTTATTTTTTTTATTTTCTTATTTTTTCCTGTTTCTTTTTTTTAAAATATAAATTTTAGGGCCTCCCCGGTGGCGCAGCGGTTGAGCGCTGGGTTGCGAACCTGCCCGCAGCCTCTGCGACGCCGGTTCGATCCCCGGCTGCTCCCCGGCCACCGGAGGAGGGTCCCGCATGGCGCACAGACCTCTCCTGCCGCCCGCTGCTCCCTCAGCAGTGTACTTCGGTCCTTCTGCCTGCTCTGCTCCCCGCTCTGTCTCTGGTGAATTCTCTCACCCTCCCGCGCTTCTGACTGTACCCAGTGCTTGTATAAACAAACAAACAAACAAACAAACAAATAAATAAATAAACAAGCCTCTATAAAAAAAAAAAATAAATTTTATTTTTATATTCCCCATACAATTGCAGCCCCCCCATTCTGACCCCAATCCCTCCCCTCCCGCCCCCGCCCCCTAAAAGTGTCTCTGGTTCATAGTTTTTTGTTGATTTTGATATTCACTTTCTTATAGTTATTCATTTTCCTCGTCCCTTATTTAAGTTTTCTAGATTCCTGCTATGAGTGAGACCATCCGGTATTTTTCTTTTTCTTTTTGGCTTATTTCGCTGAGCATGATCCCTTCCAGCGCCATCCATGTTGCTGCAAATTGCATGTGTTTATCTTTTTTGAATGCTGAGTAATATTCCATGGTATATATGTACCACATCTTCTTGATCCAGTCATCTACTTTTGGGCATTTGGGTTGTTTCCAAAGCTTAGCTATTGTAAACAGTGCTGCTATAAACATAGGGGTGCAGGTGCTCTTTGGAATTGATGTTTCTGTGTCCTTTGGGTAAATACCTAGGAGTGGAATTGCTGGATCCTATGGAAGCTCTATGTTTAGTAGGTCCAGAAATCTCCACACAGCTCTCCACAGTGGTTGGACCAGTTTGCACTCCTACCAACAGTGCAGAAGAGTTCCTTTTTCTCCACACCCTCGTCAACATTTGTTGTTGCTAGTTTTTTTAATATGTGCCATTCTCACTGGTGTAAGATGGTATCTCATGGTAGTTTTGATTTGCATTTCCCTGATGACAAGTGATGTTGAACATTTTTTCATATGCCTGTTGGCCATTTGCATTTCCTCTTCAGAGAAGTTTCTTTTTAGCTTTTCTGCCCATTTTTTGACTGGATTATTTTTTTTGTTGTTGTTGAGTCTCATCAGCTCTTTGCAGATTTTTGTGATCAGTCCTTTATCATTAGTGTTGTGTGCAAAAATGTTCTCCCAGTAGGTGGGGTTTCTCTTTGTTTTTGTTATTGTCTCTTTTGCTGTACAGAAGCTCTTTAATTTGATGTAGTCCCAGCTGTTTATCTTTGCCTTCACTATCACTGCTTTGGGTGATGTGTCTGTAAAGATGTCTTTGATGTGCAAATCACGTAGTGTTTCGCCTATATTTCCTTCTATGTATTTTATGGTTTCAGGTCTTATGTCTAGTTCTTTAATCCATTTTGAATTGATTTTTGTGTATGGTGTGAGGTAGTGGTCAAGCTTCATTCTTTTGCATGTGGCGACCCAGTTTTCCCAGCACCATTTATTGAACAAACTTTCTTTGCTCCAATGCATAAAGCATTGTAGAGAGATACAGACACTTGCCTGCTAGAAGATCAAAGACACACAATGAAAACTACAGTGTGAAGGGCTTGGGCAGGGAACTATTGGCATTTGCTATAGCTATGTAATTTTCTATATCAACTGATAACACAAATTTTATGTGATAAGAAAACTACTAACATTGAGCACATTAGACCACAAATAAAGTCATAATATGTTTAAAAATGTAAAAGACAGAGAAACTTATTTTCTGACCAGAAGGGTATAATACTTCAAATTAGGTAGGAAGAAAATGTGAAATTATTTCAAAATATTTTTAATTACAAAAACAAAGCATGGCTATACAACTCTTAGATTAAGGGGGAAATATAAATCAATATTGCCAAATATTGAGATAATCATGATAAAGCATACATGTTTTTAAAATGGGTAATGCTAAACCAATTTTTAGTGAAAAATATTCCATATTCTTAATTTATATTTTTCTAAATGAGGTATTTTTGAAATTTTTACATTTCAAGGTTAAAGTTTTTAAAAATAGTAAAACAAAGCTATGGAAACAACAAAGGTGAAACATTTTAAAGGCTTAAATCAATATTATAACCCAAAACTAGTTAATTTATATATATATATATATATATATGTTTTAAACACTATAATGATACTAGATTAATATATACAAAAGGACAAAATCCTATGCTACCAAAATTTAAAATGAGAAAAAAGGACAAAAAAAGGAAAGGAAATGAAAAGATATGTATCAACATTCTTTAGAATAATTTTGGTAAAATTCTTTGAAAAGCAGGATTACATGTATTGTATTGAATGATATAAATTACCAAAAGGGATAGAAAACCTAAACTAGTTAGTAATTATGTAAATATTAATTTTAAAATGTTGACAAAATACCTCACTAAAGTTTAAAGTCTAGATGGTTTCATAGTCATTTCAGACCAAGAAGTTAACTCCAACTCAATTTAAAATTTTCCAAAAGTAGCAATTAAGGTGTTACTTAAAAATACTTTTATGGTGTCAGAATAATACTGATAAAATTCAAGATATAATAACTTGTTAATATTAATACCCTGTAATAAAGCACGTGTTAAGAAAGAGAAAATATTAACATATTATGTTAACTGTAAAATTTCAGGGGAAGGATTTTACATGTTTTGTTTATTTCTGAGTCTCTAGCACCTGGAAAAATGCCTGCCACATTTTAGGCACAAAATAATTATTGATGGTATAAACAAATGATGACAGGAATACAAGGGTGGTATCAAAGTCAGCAAATTTAGTAAAATATATTTCTATATATTAAATAGAGCAGAGTAACAATTTATGATTATGTCACTTTAAAAACATAAAAATGATATTCAGTCTTTAATTTTCTATTAAAATATGATTGACATAACATCATGTAAGTTTAAGGTTTACAATGTATAGACTTCATACATATGTATTGTAATATGATTACCCCTGTAGTGTTAGCTAACACCTCTATCACCTCACACAATTATCAATAAATTTTGGGGGTGAAAAAAGTTAAAATGTAGTCTCTTACCAACTTTGAAGTTTATATTATAGTATTACTGACTACAATCATTATGTTGTACATTAGCTCTCCATTACTTATTTATGTTGGTTAAGGGTACAAACTTGGAACTGAAGTCCTGATTTTTAAAAATTCTTGTCTATGTTTACATTAAAAATCAAGGAAAGCATCATGCTTAATGAAAAAAAAAAAAAAAAAGCACTGGATAAGTCCATTAAAGCTTAGGAAAAATTAAAGAGCCCTGAAGAACAACAATATTTTGCTATTTTCCAGTTTCTTGAAGTGAGTACTTACTGATTATTGATAAGACTTTTCCTCTTTTGTAATGCAAACACTTAGTTCCATAAATTTCATTCTCACTATTATTTTAATTATATCCCACAGATGCTCATATCTTTCCTTTTTATTATCATTCAGTTTGATGTTTTTCTTTTTTTCACTTCTCTTGAGGCTTCTCTTTGATCCATAAAATATTCAAAAATATGTTATTTAATTTGTAAATATTTGGAGATTGTCCTGCTTCTTTCTGTTATTGATTTCTAATTTGATTCCAGTATGGTCAAAGAGCATACTTTATATGATTTTAATTCATTTACATTTTTGGAAGATTGTTTTATTGCCAAAGATGTGGTCCTGCCTTGGAATAGGTTCCTGGGGACTTGGAGAAAAAATGTGCCTTCTGTGTTGGCTGTCCTAAAAAAAATATCAATTACATCCTGTTGTTTAATGATATTATTCAATTAAATGGATAGATCTATAAAGCAAGTGGTTTAGTAGGTGTCCTGGCAATGCATACTGATTGAGTTAAGGTGTATTTTGTGTATGCTGTTTTCTTTTACAATGTGAAGTCTGACATATAGTTTATGACCACAAGGCAATTTACCATGATTGTCATATTGAGACTCTAGTTAGAAATACCTACAACCAAGATATATTTTATTTTGCTGCTTCCAAATCCTATCCTTACTTCTGCACTTAATAAAGCTTTTGGGGACAATAGAACAAGAGGTAACAGTCAAGACTGCATAAGGTAAGCTTCATTATCCCATTAAGATTTTCTACTATTCCTGTGGATACTGTCAATGGAGACTAGGAAAATCACAAGGAAATTCATCTTTGTCTCCATTTAATGCAAAATATTATGTTCCACTCCAAAATGTATATACTGTAGATTAATTTTGTTTGAAGTTAAGAATGGCTAATTCAGTTTATCAAAGCAGATTAAATTATACCCAAGTTGCTGATAATAATCAAGACAGGAAAAATTAACTAAGCTAATCTTAGATTGTGAGGATAAGAAATACTGAGGAGAAATGTAATAGCTTTTGTTCAATATCTTGGATTGGATGAAAACAATTTCAACTTGACTAAGATATTACATTTTAGAAAACATTTAACAAAAGGTATCATTGCTAATGTACTCATAAATACATCTAGCAGCCATTTCTGGCCTTTGTAGTTTTTAATGCAGTCAGCAAAAATTGTATGATTTCATGAATTACATTCTATTGCCATGCTTCTTACCATTTAAATATAAACATAATTATAAAACTCCTCATGAAGTACTATAAAAAAACTGAAGGTTTTACTTGGGCTAAGGCAGGCCTATAAAGCAGATAAATCTGCAATAACTGTTTTACATTAGTAGTATTGTTTATTAATACATGTAGCTGCAATCAGCCATCACTAAAGAAGCATTATTGAAATAAACTTGCAGTAATATACAAACTAAAGGATAGTACATAAGCCTTCTTAATCAGTTAGAGTTTATTTGGTCAATAAAGCACACAAGACCACCACAGCACATTTCATTTTTTCCCTAAGAAATCAATAACCACAATACAAAATAAATGTCAAATTGAAGCCTTGAATTTTGTGGTCATGAGGTATATTGGAAATAGCTTTGGGCTGGTGCTTAAGGCACTAGGGTTCTAATCCAATTTAGTCATGATCATTGACTTTGAAAAAGTAACACCTTGTTAAAGATTTAGTTTCTCTTCCTAATTTAATTCATGGTTTTGTTACTTAAGTGTCATTGAATGTACTTTTCTAAGAGAGGACCATAGGATTTCACCTGTAAGGACAGATTCACTATAATTACTGCCTGTAATATTTTGAAGTCCCAGATCTGTCTGGAATTTTGTTACTGCTGTGAAACTCAGCAGTAGAAATATGCATGAAAGCACGGTCAGCGCTCTGTAAACCTAAAGTCAGCGCTCAATCATATATTTTATAAAAATGAAATTGAGTATAAAAATAGGTCACTATTTTGTCCTTAAACTCACTCTTACTACCCATTTCCTTCCACACAATCTTCTGTGAAATTGTTGTTTTAGATTTACTCTGTTTTACTTGGGTTACTTGGATTCCTTACCTCTATCTATGTAATAAAATTCTGTTTATCTTTAACACATAAATCAAAAAATCTAGGTTGATTTTAAGATATTTTAGTGACTGAAAGCTTTGTTAATCTTATTCCTAATTGCTTGCAAAATGAGTGTGTGAAACCAAAAATAAATCATATTCTAAAACATTAAGTATTTTGTATGACCTCCTATAATAGAAACAATAGACAAAAATTATGTTGACAGATGATTTGCTATTAACCAAAGTAAACTTGCATAATTAGGACAGCTTTATTAACCAAGAACACTACTAAGATTTCAAAAGACGGGGTATATGCCCAATCTTAATAAATAAGTTCTTAAAAGGCTTGAGTGACTGAAAAAGAGTCAAATTCAATTAACATATCTTGAGTGTCTTCAAACACTGCGTGCAGACCTATTTTGCCATTGATTATAGTCAAGAATGAGCCAACAATCAACTATACTATAGTTTATATGAGAATATACTATAGCTGAAGTAGAGAGAAACAGTCTAGAAATATTCGTGAATATGCATATGTAAGCACGGTTTGGCATTCCATAGGAACTGATATATGTTCAAGTTGTCATTCAAGTGTGGGGAAAAGTTATTCTTAGAGTTCCAAGATTTCAGGAACAAGAACAACCAGGTACATCATGCTAAAATAATTAATTGAAAATACTTTCAAAGGCCACCAGAAAATAAAAACAAAATAACAGCTCAAGAATTGAAAGAGCAGCTGAAAAATACTACCAGTTATTAATAAAATAACCTTGAGTCTTTGACAGACTTATATATCCAACTGTCAACTTGACATATCTACTTGTATGTTTAATTGACATCTCACAGACGACATGGCCCAAACTTAATTCCTGAAATCTCCTTCAAAAAGATTCACTTACAGCCTTTGCATCTCAGTTAACAGCCATCTTTCTAGTTGCTCAAGCCAAAAATCTTGGATTCACCCTTGATGCCTCAATTTGCCTCATGCCCTTCCAATCATCAGTCAGAAAAACCCTTTGGCTTCTATGTAGTGGATGCTGTGTTATAGCACTGGGAACCCATTCAGGACAGAAGGATTTATCCCTCCTGTTGCTATGAATGGTGCTGACAGACAACCCTAATCTACCATACCTTTTCAAGGATTGTTGAAGGAATTAGCTTGCTAAAAGTCACTTTTGTTAATCAGCACAGGGTATTAGGGCTTGCCTCCCTTGTTCCAACTTTGCACAACACTGTAAAGTCATCCCAGTCTGGGAGTTTCCATTCAGTTCTAGGAAGCTTTCACTGACACTGCACCACATTCCAACCTTCTTGTCTTTCAGATTATGATTTCATTTGGCAGATGTTAATGCCAAGAGCACTCCTAAATAATTTTTTGCACACTAATCTTCATCTTAGAGATTGCTTCTTGGAGAACCTCACTTTCGATAGTTGGATGAAGAGTGGTCAGAGATAGCAGATACTATGACAGCTTCTTCAACAGCTCGGCTGACAATGAGGCTACTGACACTAATGGTAGGCAGAGTACACATGTTACTTGGGACAGGTAACAATAACATTTAAAGAATTTACTGTGGTGTAATGAGGTGGTATTCTAGTGAAAGGTAATGAGCTAATGGGTGTGATGATATGTCAGACATTTGAGGGAAACTAGGGAGAAATTACGATAAAGAAAGTGGAAACAGCTAGATGATGTTAAACATAATTACTTAATTTGTTAAAAAGGGTTATAGTGATTGACAGAAGCCAAGAGTGAAAGTCAGCAAAGTCTCTTAGGAAGCTTATAAAAAGGATCTCTCTTGCAGCTGGAGGGCATCCAGGCCCAGGAATTACTTCTAAAACTAGCAGAAGTCAAAGAAAAATCAAACTCCCAAAAAAGGCAATACCAGGATGAGTGGATGGACAAAATATGGTAAAAGAATACAAGTGAGCAAAAACAGAAATGGAGTTCTGATAGATATATGCCACAGCATGGATAAATAAACCCTGAAAACATCATGCTAAGTGATAGAAGTCAGGCACAGGGGATCACATTTACTACTTTCCATTTTGTATAAATTTTTAGGGGAAAAACGCACAATAATAGACACAGAAAGCAAATGAGAGTTGCCTGGGTCTGGGAGACGGCCGAATGGGGATTGACTGCAAATAGAAACATGAAAGTGTTTTGGTGTGATGGAAGTGTTCTAAAACTATATTGCAGTAATAGATTCATAACTGCATAGATTTACTAAAAATCACTGAACACTTACAATAGGTGACATTAATGATGTGTAAATTATACCTAAATCAATTTGAAAAAAAATAGAAATGTAAACAAACCTGAAAATCAAAATGAGGGAGAGATTACATATTAATACTGTATGTGAATTCTTCCATGACTACCTTTGACTATATTAATCATCCCTCTTCTTTGCTCTCATATTTTATTCATTCATTCAAAAAACATTTATTGAGAAGTACAAAATATCAGTCTTCTTCTAGTTAATTGGAGTACAAGGAAAACATGGCTATGACTTATGTTCTAAGGACATCCATAGTAGAGTGTGAGACAGACAAGAAAATTAGACTGTATTGGACAAAGTAGTACACAGTCTCTGATAATGGCTTGCACTGGAGCTAAAGGAGATATTGGAAGGGGATTTTTAATACCTATACTATTTACTTGACTGAACATTTATTGAACATATTTTATATTTCAGTCTTGTATTAATACTGATATTATACTGTCCCTTTAGTTTGGCAGTACATGGAATTATTTTAGACATAAAACATGTTTTATTTTCCTTGAGATCATTCCAGAGAATATGAGAATGGCTTAAGAGAAAGCATTAGATTTGAGAAGTCGTAAGCAATTGAAAGGGAAGAGCTGTGTTATTTTATATAATATCTATAACTGTATTTGTATATTTATACATCATAACCACATATCTATCTACCACAACATTTCATTTATTTAGTTTCAAACTTTTAAGATTTTTGTCTACCTGAAATTCAACCAGGAAGCAGGAGGTAAATATCGATAAATAGTAGATAATCCAGATCATTCCAAAGAAGGCTATACTTTACTATTACTACTGCCTCATTATACATCATCATTTAAAAATTACAATCTCATTTATTTACTGCAAAAATTTCAACAAACTGCTCATGCAGCTTATTTGTTTAATTTTTGATTTTTAGTGTGGAGGCTATTAGTTTAGGAACAGTTTAAGGACTGGTAGCATGACAGTGGGAGTAGTAATAGCGGTGTGATGGGGTAGAAAGGAAGAAGAGTAACTAGAAAAGGAGAGACACTGTATCCCAGTATAGGGCGAGTGTTAATAGCTAGCATTTGTAAAGTGATTTTCAGTTTCCAAAGTATCTGCAAATTTGTTGCTCATTTAATTCTCACAGATGTCCTTTGAGGCAGGCTTGATTACCTTCACTTCACAATTGATCACCTGATCCTCAGCTCTCCAGACAGCACAGTCAAAAATAGTAGCAACTGGTCTAGGTCAAACCCAAGATCAGTATTCTGGCATATTACCATATGCCCCCAGATGATGACCCACAAGTTATGAAAAATTGAAAGTGGAGTAAATTTTCTGTGTTTACAGAGCACAAAATCAGTACTACATATTAATTTCTAAACAATATATTCCACTTACACATAAACTGGTATATTTCAGATATCTTAAAAAATATCTCATATATGGTTCTTCTGCCATTACTGATAGACAATATGCCATTATAGAAATTTGCAGTACTTACTCATAATACCAAATAAAAACCCTAATACTGCCTTTATAACGATTGTTATTTTTACTAATCTGGGTCTCTTCAATAGTCGTTTCCATTTTAACACTTAGCAGAATATCAATATGTGCTATAATTCATTTTCTTCATCTCCCGTGTGAAATTTTCCAATACAAAGCTTTGGCAACTGCTGTACAAAACATGGCAATTAACTCTTTCACAACAGAAAGGCAAACTTATGTTTGTGTGTTGTCTGGGTGATTAAAGGTCATACACACACACACACAAAAAAAAAAAAAAGATGTGAGATTTACCTATAAGCTTAAAAAAGTCACATTTATAAGGAACAAAATCTATTATCCAGTTTTCTTGCCTTTCATTTTGGTACAATGCTTGCTTTCTCCTCTCAGGTGTTCCTTCTGTCTCTATCAATTACAAATGCCATTTCTTGATCCCATTAATTTAATCTAGATCTTCCCCAAGATCTAGAAATTGTAAAATAAACAAAGTTTTCCTTTTAAGTTATTTTCCTTCAACTCCTACATTCCCCCCCAATATTGAATATATGACGAGAGGGGGCATTAATTCATGAGACTCAAAATATAATCACAAATTTCCTTTTTCAAACAAATAGTAAGAATTAAAATTTTAACCAGATGGCTCCCTTTGTGGTCCTCTTTACAATGGGCAAAATGACTTAAAGATTATTATGCATTTTATGCAAATTACATTTTGACATCATCTTAATGTGCATATAATGGTAACTACTAAGTACTCCAGCTTGAAACAGACAATTAGACCACCTGCCCTTCAACAGTAACTGAAAGAAGACTTTATTATTGTAAGTCAAAGGTACACAGAAAAGACAGTCCTCTTTTCTCTCAGCATAACCTGAAAATAATGCATATTCCAATAGCATATCATTTCCTCTTTCCCTGAAACAGTTTATGACCCATTTCCCCTGATACCTACAGTGTTTTTAAAAAGAGTATAATCTTTCAGTTGTAATCAGACATGTTTTTGACCTATATACTGCTTTGAAAAGTATAAATGGAGCTACACAAGTAGGGAATTTATAGTCCAGTTGATCTCAGGCCTTTCATTCTCTCTTATATTTGTGGTAGCTAGACTTTCTGAGGAGCCCATGCGGATTCCCTCATACAGGTAGTCATGCCCACATTGCATCAGAGCTGCCTTAGTGACCAATAGGATACAGCAAAATCAATGGCATATCACAGTTGAGATCAGATTATACGAGACTGGCATTCTCTCTCTCCAATCATTCCCTGTGGGGGAAACTAGCTGTTATGTCTTGAGAATACTCATAGAAGCCTATGATGAGACACACAGAGCAAGGTACTGAAATGTGCCAACAACCACATGAGTGAGTGTGGAAGTGAATCTTCCATCTGGAAAGACATGTAGCCCCAACTAACCCCAGGAATGCAACCTCAGGAGAGAGAGACACTAAGACAAATCACCCATTTAAGGCCACTCCTGAATTCTTGACCCACAGAAACTATGAAATAATTAATGTTGTTTCTTGAGGTTACTAAGTTTTGTGGTAAATGCTATACTGCAATAGATAAAGAATACAATATAACACCTAAACTGCTGACCTGCATATATTGATAAGTAAAGGATTTTGAGAATATAACCTTACATTATTTAGAATAATTAGTGTTAGCTGACACAAAAAACACAAACAGACCAAAAGTTCATGTATTCTTGGTTCATGACACTTTCTTAATCAGAATCGGTGGTTCTGCTTGGTGACTTTTCCTGAAAAGTGCATTGTAATTCTGGGTTTCTTTTCGTTAAAAAAAAAAAAAAAGAAAGAAAGAAAGGAAGAAAAATGCTACTAAAATTTATTCACTTCCAGCTATTCATGAGAGAAAACATGAAGAATTCACACCCATCCTTAAAGGTCTTGACTTTTAAATAACACATCCCTTCTACTATAGCCTTATCGATAAAGACTTAAGTAGGTGACTGAGACCCAACCACAAGGGAGGCTGATAAATGATGCCGCCTGTATCCAAGAGGAGGAAATGTTTTCCAGGTAACATTGATGTTTTCCAGACAACAATGTTGTAACATTGATGTTTTCCAGGTAACAACAATGTTTTCCAGGTAACATTTCCCCCTGACTCTTGCTTTAAAGTCAAAGTAGCAAAGGAGTCTCTAACGCTTACTATTAAATAATACTTGAACTTATATTTTTTATGGTTTATTGACAAACTTTTTATCACTATTCAATTACTTACAGAAATCAATTTCAAGTTTACATGGGAGTAACTTCTTAATGTTTCTTCAGAAACTACCTTGAATGAATTCCAAATACGGAAAGAACTACAATGTTCCAGTTGTCTCTGCATAACAAGTAACCACAAAACCTCGCTGAAATATACCAGTAGCATTTATTGCTCATATGTTCTGCTGGAAGTCAGCTAAGCATCTTTGCCTATCTTGACTGGGCTTGTTCACATGCTCTGAGACAATCTGGTGCTGAACTGATCTGGTCTGGTTCAGGCTAGGGTGATGTAGGCAATTTGACTGTACCCAACTGTCTCTCCTTCTCCAGCAGACCAGGCTAGGAATGTCTTCATGGTAATGACAGAGGTATATAACTTATCTGTAAGTTCATTTCAAGTCTCTGCTTATACCATATATGCTAACATTGAATTGGTCAAAGCAAGTTAAGAAAGTGGAGGCTAAAAATAGCATGGCAAAGTGCATGCATATAGGTAGAGGTGAAAGATGAGCACACTTGTGCAATATATCACATATATGCCCTGAAATATGAACAACAAATATAAGGAGCATACTGCAACCTCAATAAAGGCAATTAGTAATTGTCTATTCCTAAAGATAGTACACTTGGAAAGAACTGGATTTCTTTACATCCAATTTTAAATTTTATATATAATGAAACTCAATATCTCAATTTGTCAAAATTGAGGATAAATATGCTCTTCAACTCTCAGTAATAATTCTGGTAAGAAGGACCGCAATGATATTAAATTTGCCTTAATTAGAAAATGGATAATGAAAATTTAGAATAGATTTATAACTAAACAAAATTAACATTGGAAGATTTATTGGCCAATAGGTTTCCCAATAATATTAAGAATGTCCCTTCTTCATCTTTTGTGTTTTATTTTCCAGGAGGAAAACATTTTTTTTAAAGAAACATAGTATGTTCCATTTCTTTTGGACCTTGAAAGAATCATGGCAATGACATCACCTAATAAATCACCTGAAATGTTTTCCTTAATTAATTATTTTGAGCATTTTTTTCTTGGGCACACTATATTTACTGTTTTACTAGTTGGTGAATTTTTCAATGACTGATAAGAAAGACCTAGTCATTCACACAGTTTATGATATAGCAGAAAATACAAACAATAAATCATTATTTGCCAAACAGTAATAAACTAGCATTATAAATATATGTCCATGTGCTTAAGAAAATGGGAGCAACCTAAGTAAGTCATACGAAAAGTTTCTGAGGAGAGATTAAAAATTCCAGTTTGAATATGGTCATGAGAAGGATGTTAGTTTCTTCCTGGCAGTAAGCATTAAGAACAGAAATATTCATGTAGACATTGAAGATGCATAATGTAAATTGTAAAAATGAACCAGTGGTCACCATGGGGAAAGTTTAAGGGGGCAGGAAAATTGGGGGAAGGGGATCAATTATATGGTGGTAGATAAAACTAAACATTTGGTGGAGGTCACAATGTAGTATGTACAGATGCTGAATTATAATGTATATCTGAAACCTACAGAATGCTTTAAATCAGTGTTACTTCAAATAAAAAAAACATAAATAAAAATGTAATGAAATGTATAACTAACAGACTAGGTGACTTACTTGAAACTGAGCATAAAGTAGAGAAAATCATTAAGAAAAATGTGTAATTTTATTGTTAGGTCAACAATTTATTATTCAACAAGATAGAGATATTTTGTGAAGAGTAGTTCCAGTGGTAAAGATAACCCTCTCATCCGGATACAATCAGTCTGAGATTTCTGTAAGAAATCCATGTGAAAGTTGGTGGAAATGTAGAATGATCCAGCCCCTATGGAAAATAGTATGGATATTTCTCAAAATATTAAAAATAGATGTCATATAATCCAGCAATACCTCACCTAGCCATCTACCTGAAGAATGCAAAAACACTACTTCAAAGGGATATGTGCACCCCTATGTTCATTGCAATCCTATTTTCAATAACCAAGTTATGAAACCAACCTAAGACATGTGAGTGGATTAGGAAGATGGGGTATATACACACAATGGAATACTATTCAGCTATTAAAGGAAATAAACTCTTGACTTTTGTGAAAATATGGGTGAACTAGATGGGGTTATGCTAAGCAAAATGAATCAGGAGAAACACAGATGCCAGATGGTATCACTTATATGTGGAATATAGAGAAACAAAACAAAGGGTCAGATAAATCCAAAACAGTAATAAACCCTAGGTTTCTGACTGTAGAACAGAGGCTACCAGAGGAGGAGAGGGAGGAGGAGAGCAACATGGGGAGGGGCACAATGGACTATGGTAAAGGATTATGAGTGCCTTGGTGGTTGGTGCAGTAACAACACCCCAAGGGGGTGATCCTATTGCTCTAAATCATATACAGTGTGGTAAACCAATGTTACCTCAAAAAAAAAAAAAAAAAAAAAGGAAGGAAGGGAAGGAGAGAGAGAGGTGTGGGAGGGAGGAAGGAAGAAAAGGAAATGTAAGTGGAAATATCTAAAAGGCTGTTGGCAACTTTCACCTGAAGAAGGGGAAGTCCTGCCAGATGACTCCTGAAGTCCCGGGAATAGCGGTATTGCCAAGAGAGAGGATTTCCACCAAGCAAAGGAGATAGCCAATGACTGAAGAATTCCAACATTCAAGACACGGGCAGAATAAAATTCATCCACAAGACAAAAAAGGAGCAACCAGAACTTGTAATGAGAAAACAAAATAACATGTTGTAAAATAAATGAAAGAAAAAATTTTTTTAAGGAAAAGAAAGTGATTAACATTTTTGAAAGCTTCTGTTCTATCAAATAAAAAAGTCTATAAAATCCACTGGTTTTATTATTGAAATGGCTGTTGATATACCTGACAAAACAAAAGACAGCAGTATGAATAGAAACTAGAAATGCAGTTGGTTAAACATAGGTGGATTCTTGAAGCAGAGACAGCAAGTGTATCTAATTTGTTCAAAAGAGACATGAAGATGACAATGAGAACAAGAAGCTTTTATTTTGTTTGTTAAATGAGATAAAATATGTTAAATAGCAATTTGCTAAATAATATGAGATACCCGAATGCTTTAAAACCCTACTTGTTTGTAGGGAAAAGGTTAAAGAATCAGATGGTGCAAATAGTAAATAAGAGTAAATAAGAGACCAATCTTTCAGAGAACTGATAAACAGGCAGGAGGCAGATCATGGATACAAAAATTAACCACATTAAATGGATCACCAATTTCACTGTATCAAGTGTGAAAGAGGAATGTTTGGGTGTGAGGACAAAGGTGATTTTATGATTAATGTGATTAATGAGAAATCCTAAAAGCATTTCACCAAGAGTTATGCAGAAGAAAAAAGGTGCCCGAGGTCAGCAGTATTCATTAATATTGCGTTGGAGGTAATGACCAAAGCAATTTGAAAAGAGAAATGAACATGTCTTATATAAAATATTCTAAATGCTTTAGAGTAAAAAAGGAAAATTTCCTAAAGGACAAGAATGAACTTAAGAGCAACAATGCAAGTTAGAAGAAAGTGAAACAAAAGCGCGAGGGACAGCTATTTCAAACTATATTCAGCCAGACCATCCATCAAGGATGAAAAGAGAACAAAGATATTTAAGACATACAATAACCCTTACTACCTTTCACTATGCTTTCTTTTTATGTAAGTAAACTAAGAAAGAACCCAATAACTGGAAAGCCCAATAAAAGATTAATAATAGCAATATAATGAGAGTAATACTAAGAGACTAGGAAATTAACTGATACATATACATATATACATGCCTATCTGCAAAATAATATTGAAAAACATTTTAAACATTTTACTGTGCATATATCCTCTTAGGAAGGATTACCAAAATAAGCAAATGAAAAAAAAAATAGTACAGTAATATGAGATGGTGGAGGCATAGGCACAGAAGGCTGCCCTGATGACCACTAGGATGAAGGATTGAAGCTTGATAGTAATGAACATCAAGGGGAATTGAATGATGGATTGACTGAACACAGAAGGAGGGTTCTTGGTTATTGTTATCTAAGGGGTTAATCCCAGCAGGCCTGAAATTGGCCTGAAATATTTTGCTGAAGTATGAGATGTATCTAAATGGTACTGACCCATGGTCAATGAAATATAGTGATTAATAGTACTGTTTTATAACCATGGGTCCAAGGCAAGTTTCAGCATGTTTTGTGCCAGCTTGCCAGCACTGTTTATAAAGTGAGATTGATAGTTTTGTGCCTGATTGATGGTTTACACCTGATAACAGCAGCAATATTGATGGCTTGCACAAAGGCTTTGCCATTGGGGTTCATCACTAGCAATGATATGAATAGAAAGTTACAAGAAGCTCTGGCCAAGACTCCCTCTTGGGATTACTGGCTCCATCCAAATATTGGTGATTCCTGATTCAAATAATAAAGCAGGACCATTAAGGGCTTTACCAGGAGGACAATGGAACTTGCTGCCAATCTTTTCAATCCCTTGCTGTGCAGTAGCCTGTGGCTGGGGACAAATCCTGACTTTAAAGCTTTTGACTTACTACATTGTTTTCCTGCAATAAGTGGTAAATTTGTAAGCCTTGTCATTTTGGGTCCTATAAACCTTCTTTTAAACTAACTTGTTTAACTGCCACTATTAACACTTGTTATAGAAAGACACATGTAATTGCGCGCATGTCTGTTTGAGAACTATGGGGAAGATGGTGGCGATGGAGTTGCTACAAAACTGTACTTTGTTTTCCTGCCTCAGCTGGTATGGGTACTCTGCTGAATTGGAATATAACCCCAGTTTCCCAATCTTCAGAAGGATTTTCTCTCTGAATTCAGGGCGAGAAATGAAAGTAATAGTTATATTCATCTATCCATTGTCATTGAAGGTCTCCTAAAATGGTGGTTGAATTTTGCGTGTTATGTCAGACTTCTGGTTCATTGGGCCCTCTGTCTCTGCAGATACTAGTACAGTCTACTTCTAAGTCTCCTTCTCAACATCTCACTTCAATTCTGAACATTTCAACTTATAACTTCCTTACAGTCAACCTGATGTTCTTTTTCGCCTTCACCTTGTCCAAAGCCCTGTTGCAATTATGCTGTTAAGCATGTAGGTGCTGCCTCAGTGAACCCAGTCGATTATTCCCCAGAGAGAGAGTTCATCTGCAACCCAGAGGTTCTGCTTTCAAATCATTAATGATTCTCCTTTGTCAACAGAAGTTTCTGCTTATAGTTGGATCTGTTCATTCAGGAGCTGGCTATAAAGTATCCAATTAATCTCTAGGTCCTTTGCTGCTGCTTCACACCTCAATGTGTACAGGGAGATTGAACCTATATACCCATTTTCTATAGGCCTTCCCACAGTCCTTTTTTCTATAGGGAAAAAAACCATATCCTAACCCTAAACTAATAGACAGTGAATTTATACCATTACTTTTTAAATATTCTTAGTGTATAGACATTCCCTGTCTGAAGACTTGCATGGCACCATTTAGATTACATGCCTCAGACAGCTTTTCTAGCCATAGCATATTGCACAGCAAAAGATACTATTAAAAATGACCTCACGGGCCTCCCCTGGTGGTGCAGCGGTTGAACGCTGGGCTGTGAAGCTGCCCACAGCCTCTGCAGCGCCGGTTCAATGCCCGGCCCCGGGCGTGGGTCCCACATGGCGTGCAGACCTCTCCTGCCTCCCACTGCTCCCCTCAGCAGTGTATTTCGTCAGTCTGTCTGTTCTGTTCCCCGCTCTGGCTCTGGTGAATCCTCTCACCCTCCTGTGCTTCTGACTGTACCCAGTGCTTGTACAAATAAATAAATAAATCTTAAAAAAAAATAAAAAATGACCTCATAAGGTAAATTTTTATACTTAAGTTCCTATTTCAGCAGTTACCAGCTTATTTTTTAATGGTCAAGTATTTTAATTATCCCTATTGTCATGATATACTCATTCTATTTCTCAAAAGCTTCCATAGGTTGTCATCAAATTGATTATTCTTACATTATGTTTCAGAGTTACTCTAGGTAAATTATCAGATTCATCAGTAACCTAGCTCACCAGTACTCTGAGTCTTTCTATAATACTAAAGTGAATAGCACACTGTAATTTACCTAAGCAAGTGGAATGCAGTTACAAAACATCATTTTATTTCACTGCTGGGTTCTTCCAGGTGACTCTAAATCTTGTATTAATTGGGCTTGCCAGTCAGTGGTAAGGCCAAAGTGCAAAGATGTGTCCAGTTTCATGGGTTTAAAAACAACAGCATCAAGTTAGTAAAATACTAGTTATTTCAAGAATGTTATTAAAATTGAATAGACACATGAAGATTTTTTTCAAGTTTCTATACTTTGCACTCATAGTGTGAAAAATAAAGATCACTGTCCTATCTGGCAAAGCTGACCATTCCCATGCCATCTTTAAAAGAGTCTTGTCCAAAGACAAAATACCGGGAGTCTCTTAGGTAAAGATTCACTATGCTATCCCCGTGACAAGGAACATTTCTTCCTTTATGAGAATTTAAGGAAGTCCCCTGTACGAATTTGAAGGTTTTCTGTGTTGACATTCAAGATAAAGGTACACTAAATTGCAGTAACAGGATACTGTTCTAGAAGTTTTACTATCAGGTCATACAAAAATGCTTTACTTTAGCTCATCAACGCTTTACCATATACTTCTCTGATAATTCCTGTGTTCCTAGAGCTCCAAAGGACTGTAAACAAATAGTATATTTCTTCATAGAGATTATAAACCATTTAAAGCTTTTGGGAGGGGTGCTCAGAATGGGAGGTGATCTGATACAATTGTGAATGCAAGGTAATAGATCCAAAGAGATCATTCTCTAGCTGAAAGAATTTGATCATGAGGTGTTCCCCACCATCAACATTCTTACAATACAACACAAGTGCTGGAATATTTGAGATAAGGACGGTTTGTATCCGTAGTATCTGTTCAAAATTAAGTATTGTTTTATAATGACAGGAAGGTTCCATTTATACTATACCCTATGCAGAAGTTTCTGTTCCTTTCCTTATTTTTTAACTGTGATGAAATAATACCCGTAACACAAAATTTACTATCTTAACTACTTCTAAGTGTATAGTTCAGAGGTATTGAGTACACTCATATTATTGGACAATCATCACCATAATCTACCTTCAGAACTCCTTCATTTTATAAAGCTGAAACTCTGTATCCATTAAACATGCACTTAACCTTTGGAGAGACAAAATACGTACACATTAAATAATGGTTAGATGTAAAGGAGGGAAACATCCCTACCTCCCTTCTGGGTTCTCTGACTGACTTAATATATAAATTAACAGAGTAACAAGAGTAACAAGTAATAATTTTGTTAATATGGGAGACCTAATGATATGAGACTCAAAGGCAAGACAGGTAATTGAAGTTATGCCATCTTGAGCTAAGGATGGTAAAAGGACCTGGGGCTTCAAAGAAAAAGAGGATATTTCATAGGACAATAAGAAGAGCAGATATTTGATAATTAGATGTTTGCTCTGCCATGCAAAAGGTAAAAACAAAGTTATGCATGATAACTAGCTTTTTACTTGGTAATTTCTATGTAAATTCATTTAGCTAGGCAAGGGAGAAGTAAAGTTTTTCTTGAGTCTACTGGATCTTGACCGAGTATAACTCAAAGCAATCTACATGGCAAACTGGAACATTTTGGGATGGCCTTTCCTGTTTTCCATCATAGACCATAAATGAAAACAGCATCCTGATCTACAACCTACAACAATCAGCCCAGATAGCCAACTCAGTTTATGGTAACCGCCCAAGAAGCCAGCCTACTCTTAGCCAGACCACTATCTATTCAGTTATGGTGGGGGAGGGGATACCTGAAGTCTTCTCTTTTTTCCACTAGAAAGCTTTCCCACTCTCCTGTCCGCTTTTCTGTCTTTGCCAAAACTCAAGTGACTGTGGTTGACTCCCTTGCTATGGCAAGCCATAAATACATAGCATTTGATAGCTCTCAATTGATTGGTATTTGTTTACTTCCAAGGTTTGAATAGGTCAAACAGCTACTCTCCACAAAGTTTACAAGTACCAGTATATTTATGTCTGTTCACAGAAGTGATATGCAGGGTGCCTTCACCAGCTACTAGGCCTCAAGGTTGCTCATCCAGCACCAGGTATTTTTTATCAAGATGTTTACCTTTGAACATCCATAAGACTTCCCCTAGGGTCTGTATGTGGAAGTGAGCTAGAAAAAAATGAAAAGAGAGAAATAAGAAAGGGCCTCCCCTGGTGGCTCAGCAGTTGAGCGCTGGGCTGCGAAGCTGCCCGCAGCCTCTGCAGCACCAGTTCGATCCCCGGCCACCGAAGAGGGTCCCACATGGCATGACAGACCTCTCCTGCTGCGCCCACTGCTCCCCTCAGCAGTGTATTTCATCAGTCTGCCTGTTCTGTTCTCTGGCTCTGGTGAATTCTCTCACCCTCCCGCGCTTCTGACTATACCCAGTGCTTGTATAAATAAATAAATAAATCTTTAAAAAAAAAAAAAAAGAGGGAAATAAGAAAAAAATGTACAAGAGAAGGAGAGCAAAGAAGGAAGGAGGGAGGGAGAAGAGGAAGGAAGGGATAAAGGGAGTGAGAAAGTTGTTGGATCTTGGACAGTGTTGTATTCAGTACAAGCATTGACAATCACTTGGCCTTTTGAATTAGAGAGCTGCTTAGTATCAGAATTTTTAGTAACAGAACATTAACCTCTAGACATAAACTCTAATCTCTGCCTTGAAAAATGAAAAGTTAATATCAAAATACACATTTATTTATTTATTTATTTATTTTTTCCAGGCTGGCAAGTAACTTCAACTGTATTTTCAGTACATTACAATGGTGGGAGCTTCTATTATGTCACAGCTTAAAACTGATTGCTCCTGTTAGGGAAAAAAATTAAAAAGCCTCGAAACCAGTCTACCAACTGCATGGGAAATCTCCTTATTATAATTTTCAGTAAGAAAACCCTGCTTGGGGTGAAATTTCAATTAGATATTAAAATAAAACAAAATCATCCAAAACCCATTAATATAGTGATGAAAAATAGTTCAGATAGTTTCCTTCTCACCACTAGAATCATATGATGATAAAAAAATGGATTTAGGAATTAATGGGCCTTCTCACAATGATGTTTGCTCATTAAAAAACTGTGTATAACCTGTCTATTTTTTCCTTTTAAAATTTTCCTTATGAGAAGATGGAAAATTGATGAAATAATTATCCATGCAAAATTCTCACTTTCTCCCTAATTTAGTGAGAATCATAAAAAATACAGAGTAAAAGATGACAAAGCAGGAAAAGGACTCAATCACCCTGATGGGAGCACATACACCAAATTTAGTATAATTAGGTCCCAACTGAAAGAGGATATTGGGAGCTGACACCAAACTCTGAATTGACAAAATCTAGCAGAATTTGATCTGAAGGATCCTGCTGGGCATCTTCAATATTGGAGGGGCTGAGGCTATTTGTCTTACAGGGAATTTTTCCCCAGCCACATAGAAACAGTGAAAGCAGAATATACATAGAAATAGTGAAAGCAGACTATTGGGTTGTTGCAAAAGTCATGACGCATATTTGCTTGAAAAACAGAAAAAATACATCATGACTTTTCTGACAGCCTAATAGTAGGTAAAAACACGACAATGATCAGTATCTGTTCCTGAAGTCAAGAACCAAAACTACTTTATAGCTGAAACCAGAGATCATTTTCCCTTATATATATGTCCACTAAGACAATGAAATTTGATTACATTTTTCAGGAAAAAGGCTAAAAGTAAAAGAGCAACCAACACATACATTGGTGGAGGAGGTGTGAAATGGTATGATGCAGCACTTCTTTCAGGTATTTATCCAAGATAAATGAAAAGATGTTCACAGTAAGTTATTCATGTAGTTTTACACATAATCACCAAAATGGTGAACATGCCAGGTGTCCATCAATTGAAGAATGGATAAACCATGGTACATTTAGGTAACAGACAACATGGATGGATCTCAAGATTATGTTGCATGAAAGTGGAATTACATCAGAGTACATATTCTTCACCATGTTATCCTCTGTCCTTGTATTTGTAAGTGGCATAATATATATTATATTATTCTACATATATGGAATTTTAAAATAGATAATGTTCAGAGAAAATATCATAACATTGTGTCTGGAGGGCTAAGTTCCAGAATTTTTTAGAAAGGGGCTTAAGGGAAGTTACTGGTGACAGGGTTCAGAGCATATTACCCCAGAATGTGTCACTTTGGCATGTGGATTATTTCAAGCTGTAGTCAACCAAGGTCCTGTAGGCTCACAAGAAACTTTTATCGCTTCCTTAACTACTCAGAAGAATGAAATTTGGGGGTATTACCAAGAACTATGATTTTTCCTGAAAATAACCATCTTACTGGAGAAAGAAATCAGAGTTTCCAGGGCAAACTATCAGAAAAACCTAGGGCAAACAAGACAGAATCTGATCTTGATCATATGAGTCTGTCAAGGCACAAAGGAAATCACCCCAAAACCCTCTGAGTTCCCCTCTTCTCTTCCTGAAGCCCCAGGCCCCTATCTTATTCCTTACTCAGGATATATACTTGGTTTTGCCTCAGTGGCTTTGGAATTCACATCTATTATCCCCATATGTACACAATTAAATTTTTGTTTTCTCTCAACTAATCTGTCTGATGTTAATTTGACTATTCTGGTGTAAATTTCCTTTCTTCCTAGACAGGGAGGACTGCTTTGTTTCTTAGCTATGTGGACAGACTGTAAAGATAGTCATGGTGCTTCTCAAAACTATTCTCTTATTTACTTTTATAGGGAAAAAATTCATATGGTTGGGATTTATTGGGGAGTAGGGGAGCAAAAGTTGCCTTCCCCAAAAGAGTTTCTTTGGCATAAATGTTATTGTAGGCTTATCATTTTCAAGGAAGAGCAGACTCAGGAAGTTTCTCTTCACCTCTCCCTTAAACACCTAAAAGAATTTAGTTATAGGGCCCGATCCAGGAAAAGAGCTATCACCAGAGGTAACTACAAGAATATGAAGAATATGAGTTAGGTGTGGTAGATGGGATGGGCAGAGGAGGGGGGCAAGGAAGGACCACTTTGTTCAAAGTCTCCCTCTGCACCTCTCTGACTCTGCATGGAAATGCACACTTTTGTTTACCAAACATTTGTTTTCCCATCTTCCTATGAATTGTCTTTCTCCCCTTTTAGCCCCAAACTCCAACCACGTTGTCCCTTGCTCGGAATGGCACAGAAACCTCAATTAGCTGACTGTTGTAGAACTCATGACTTTGTGGGGCACCTGTGTATATGAAATTAAATATTTAGTTTAAATATTTAAATCTTCCATTAAATCTGTCCTTTAATACAGAGAAAGTCTCAGCACCAAGAACCTAAAATGGTAGAAGGAAAAAAAGGGCCTCCGCGGTGGCACAGCGGTTGAGCGCAAGGTTGTGAAGCTGCCCGCAGCCTCTGCAGTGCCTGTTCGATCTCCCCAGCAGCCGGCGAGGGTCCCACATGGCACACAGACCTCTCCTGCTGTGCCTGCTGCTCCCCTCAGCAGTGTACTTCGTCACTCTGCCTGCTCTGCTCTCCCCTCTGGCTCTGGTGAATTCTCTCACCCTCCCGTGCTTCTGACTGTACCCAGTGCTTGTATAAATAAATAAATCAATCTTTAAAAAAAAAAAAAAAGGGCACAGTCTTGTGCAGGATTCTTCTAAGAAAAAAAAAAAAGTTCTCCCTTACACTTTTGGAAAGTTAGGCAAGAGATTCTGAAAAAATCCCTTTGGGTGAGAGTATAAAAACAGAGTATAAAGGATAAAAGCATATTGTGTTTTCAACTATTTCTCTATTTTGTTTTTGTATATACATTATTCACCCTTGTCAGCATAACTACCTCCGTATATGCTAATCTCTATGTATTTTTTCTTAATCTTTTATTATTTATCAAGCAACTAATTTATAATAGCGCACTTGAATAAGAACTTGGCTTTACTACTGGTTAGTGCTGCCTTTGTTCACAATACCTAATTCAAAGATTGTGAAAATTAAAAAAATACAGCAAATATAAAGGAAAGGGGTTATCACTGAATGAATGATGTATGCAAAATATTGTCTAATACATTCTTAGTTTTTTTCCAGAACAGATTTGTAAACTGCTATTCAATTTTATTCTGTAATCTTTTCTCATTTTTAATTTCAAAAGTCTTATTTCATCTAATATTATCCTTCTGTTTTCAATTCTTTTGTCTTTGCATTTGAGCCTGGTTAATTTTGGTTTTCGTATAATTTAGCATAAAACATATGTGTTCTTATTTAGTGTAACTCTGATAATATCTTCTGAAGTATCAAGTATCTCTGAAATTTTGTTCGCATTAATGTGGATTATTATTTTCAGTATATTTGGCCTTTAATTCTCAGGATTGTTTTACTTCTTCATGAGAATATATTTATAGAATCATCTATCTTTGGTTTTCCCCACAGACATGGGTTAGATTAAGGTTGTGAATTTAAAATGAATCCTTCCAGGGCCTCCCTGGTGGTGCAGCGGTTGAGTGTTGGGTTGTGAAGCTGCCCTCAGTCTCTGCAGCACCGGTTCGATCCCCGGCTGCTCCCCGGCCACCGGAGGAGGGTCCCGCATGGCGCGCAGACCTCTCCTGCCGCCCGCTGCTCCCCTCAGCAGTGTACTTCGGTCCTTCTGCCTGCTCTGCTCCCCGCTCTGGTGAATTCTCTCACCCTTCCACACTTCTGACTGTACCCAGTGCTTGTATAAATAAATAAATAAATCTTTAAAAAAAAATAAATAAATAAAATGAATCCTTCCAAACACTTTGTTCCAGACCGACAAAGTCACTACTACTCAGTTCCATTTTATCGCTCCTTCTCTAATAGGATCAGGGAGATAAATGAGCAAAAATTTCTTATTTCAATAGATATGGCCAAAATTCTACTAAAGTTCTTACAATATACAGAATATCCCACCATAAAGAATTATCTGTCCCCAAATCAATAACGTTGAAGACGAGAAACCCTATTCAGTTCATTGCTCTACCCTACCTTAATTATCTTAAGGAGAAATTTCAGGGTTTTAAACACTTGTAAATGAGAAGGAAGATGACTCCACATGGATCATTCATTCCTTAGAAAAGTTTCCAGTCAGATTGTAGAGATTCTGACAATTCACTGTCCATTTCAAACTGTCAAGACTTCTGATCAAATACTTTACTGAAATCTTCAACATAGACAGGGTTTGAGAGATCAAAGTACACTTTATTTTGAACAAAATTCCTGTGTTCTATCAGAAAATTAGGCAAGATAGTCTCAACTGAAATGCCAGTTTGGCTAGGAAAAGCAGTTCAGAAGTTACAAATAACACTTCTGCTCAGATATACTAACCTGGAGGAAAAAAAGCATGTTGTCCACTTGTTCTGAATAGCTAAAGTTTCAAAAAAGAATGGCTGGGCTTTTGTCTGCTAAAAGGACAAAAAGCTCTTGAACCAAGTGATGACAAGAAAACAGGCAAAACTATTAACTGATTAGATTTACTGAAATCATCTGAGGCAAGTCAAAATAACTGATGTTTTCCAGAAAAACTCTTTTCCTCAAAATTAGAAAGACTAATCAATACAAAGTAAAAATCAAAATCAACAAGCAACTATAAACCAGAGACACACTATGGGGGTGGGGAGGAGGGAGGGGCGGGGAAAGGAAGAGTCAAAATAAGGCGGGGGTGCAATTGTATGGGGAATATAACCAAAATGAAAATACATACATTGTGCAAAGAAGAAAAAAAAGTAAGAATTATATAAAATAAAATATTTAAATTTAAAAAAAATAAATAAATAATAGATAGAATGATTCAGCATTAATCTAAGAAAAGCAAGTCCAGAAGGAAGGAAGGAAATTCTAAAAATGAAGGAGTATGGCTATGATGTCAGAATCTACATGGCTTTAGAGACAATTTAGTGAAATAAAATAAATATTGGAATGATGTAGATACAGCTAGAGACAAAGAAAATAGCAACAGTGCTCTAAAAACAGCTAGTTATATACAGCACAGTATTCTAACCTAACAGGCAGACACACCATCAACTTTAATGGAGTCATTTGGTGAATCTACATTTTGTCTTCTTATAACTTGTAAGTATAGCATATCTTATCATCATTAGCTTTAATGGGAACAACAGGAAATCATGTGAATGCGGAAAATCATGTTAACTATTAGAGTATAATTTTATACTTAAAAACAATTGGCATAATGCTATCTATAAAAAGAAAATTTAGGAAAAATGTTTTAGCAGGCAGAAATACTGAAAATAGTTATTAAGGAAGAATGTGTGGAATGGACTGTGAGAGTTGATGCAAATCAGAATTGGCCATGTGTTTGAATGTCCAGTATTATGTCAAATTCTCCCCAAATTGATCTGTAGATCCATTAAATTCACAATAAAAATCCCAGCAGGTTTTAATTAGGTTTTCTTTTTTTGCCAGTGGAAATTAACCAGCTGATTCTAAACTTTGCATGAAAAAAATGAAATTTTAAACTAAGAGAACTTAGTGTATATCAAGACTTATTATAGAGCTAAAATACTTATGACAGCAAGGCACTACTGGTCAATGAATATACTAATATATTGGATTATATTTAGGCAATGAGTGAACACAAAGAAGGGAAGAAGCAGCTGTTTCTTGCATCCTCCATTATGATAGTGACAATTCACTATGTATACTCCTAAGTTTATATTTTAAGAATAAAGGAATAATCTCAGTTTCAAATGCATCAGATACAATACACAAACAATTAATGAGTTGATAAAGTGGCTCAAAAAATCCATATTAGACATCACTGGATACTGCTAGGGGATATTTTATTGCTCTGAAAATTGCTAAATTGAGGGAAATAATCCAAGTTTATCCTCCATTTTCCATGCAAGCTCTATTTCAGTGAAATCAAATACTGGAAAGAAGTTCTGCATAAGAGATTTTAAGCTAATAAATACAGAGAGAATGACAGTGTTTAAATTTGTAAATTTTAAATATCATGATACTTAATCCTTTAGGTAAGGTTGTGATGGAGAAATGTATAATGGTGGATAACACTGATAATATGTGAGTCCAGGGATCAGTCTTAATATAACTAATAGTTGGACAATCTTACAGTATATATCTACTAATATGATACAATAGGGATTACACAGCACCACCTATAAGATAACTTATCAAATTTCATTTCTGGGCACCGGGTATAATGGTGGCACAGATGTTGGGTTCACCTTCCCCATATACTAATAGCTAGATTGCAGCAGAAGAAAGCAAAACCTCTGAAGTGCAAACAGATAACCACCACATCAGGGGCTGAGACACTCAATATAGAACAATGAGAGCCTGAACCAGTGGGGAGAAATAGGTTGGACCTATGTTTCCTCAAAGAAGAGGCTTCTATTAGAAGCCAATGCTGGGATAGTCAAAACATCTGCTACACATCTTTAACTCATAAGGCTAAAATCAAAATAACAAATGAACGCTTGCATAGCCAGAGTTTAAGTACCTGATAACACCAGGAGCAAACACCTCAGAATAAGAGTGCGTGCTGGAAAAGGAGAGAACAACTCCTGGCCTGTAAGCACTTAACAACCACGATACATGCCCAGCACTGCCTCTTGTAATCAGAGGTAGTGAGGACATGGAAGCTGACGCAAGATTACGCAAGACGCTAAGACCAAGAAGTTGGTCTAACACAGTAGGAAGCTTGAATCCCCGACTCTAACTGGAGTCATCCTTCAGTGCCCTGCTATCCCTGGCAGGCACCAGTTCTCCCATCACTTCAACAGATGGAAAGGGAACAGTCTGAAAGTCTATGCCTATTATAATCCATAAACATTAAAAATGAAGAGACAGAAGAATATATCACAATTGTTGGAGAAAGAAAACCCTGAGAAGAGTCTTAGTTCAGCAGAACTGTCCACAGTTCACATGCTGAAGAGTTGAAGGACACAGCTGTAACAATGCTGTTGGGGGGAGGGAGGGGAGAGGAGGGGAGGGGAGGGGAGGGGAGGGGAGGGGAGGGGAGGGGAAGGAGGAGAGAGAGTGACTGTAAACAGGAACAGAATAAAGATGGAGAAAATACCAGACAGTACTAATTAGTAGTAATGAAACTAAGAAATAATACAACTGAATTAAAAAATATAATTGAGGACCTCAAAGCAGACAAAGATGAGCAAAGGAGACAATTAAATAGCTCAAAAGTACAATGTTAAGAAGACACAGATTGTGCTCTTAAAATATGAAGAAAAAGGAATTTAAACAAATCATGTAAGAACCCTTTAAGATTACCTAAAGAGAAAGAACATTTCATATCATGGGCATTCAGAAGGAGAAGAGAGAGAGAGAGGCATAAACATTTTATTTAATGAAATAATTGTTGAAAACCATCTTGATCTGGGGAAACAAACCAGGCGTCATAATCCAAGAAGTACAAGGGCTTACAAACAAAATATTATAAAATGACATACTCTGAGTTAGATTATAATGAACTTTTAGAAACCAATGCTAAAACCATCAAGAGAAAAAAGGGTAACTGTAACCTCTAAGGGAACACCAGACTGTGAGTGGACTTTTCAGCAGAGACATGATGAGAATTAAGGGCTTGGTGGGAGATATTTAAAGGACTTGAAGGAAAAGACATCCAGCCTAGATCCCTTTATCCTGCAAGATTAATATTTAAGATAGAAGGAAGAGTAAGCAGTTTCACTGAAAAGCAAAAACGAAAAGAATGTATCAGTACCAAGCTGCACATGAAACAAGTTTTAATGGAATTATTATAAATAAAGCAACAGAACAAAAAGTATAGAAGTAACAGGCACCTGAATCATATATACACAGAGGAGGAAGAAGTGGAAGAGAGTCACAGAGCAAGTCAGAGTTCATATTGTCCAACAGGTCACACAAATAGTACATCATACACTAACCTCAATGGAATCTTCAAACAAAAATAAGAGTGGAAATAGAGCTCAAAGGACTATACAAAAAGAAAAAAAAATCAATGAAACTAAGAGTTGGGGTTCTTCAAGAAGATAAATAAAATAGAGAAGCCACTACCTAAGTGAACAAGGAAAAATTAATAAATATAATCACTGATGAATCAGGAAAAATCACCACATTTATACAGAAATACAAAAGATCATACGCTATTACGATGAACTATTATAATAGCTAGGACATGGAAGCAGCCTAAATAGCCCTGAATAGTAGACTCGTGGTTCAAGGCGATGTGGAATATTTGCACTATGGAATACTATTCAGCCATAAGGAAAGATGATATGCAGCCATTTTCAGGAAAATGGAGGGAGTTTGAGAGAATAATGTGCAGTAATGCAAGGCAGAACAATAAAAATAAATACTGAACATTTACACAGAAAACTACTTGATAAAGTAAAACACTTAGAAAAACTAGCAGATGTTAATAAACACTGTGAGGGCTCTGAAGTTAAGGGAGAGAGAAGGGACAAGGGAATATAAAGAATGGGAATGGGAATTTTTTTTTTTTTTCATTTTTGTTACTTAAGAATTTTTCTTACAAATAATATGAGATGTTATTATCGGAAAATGTTAAATAAAATGTTATTCATTATACGATATATGAAAATGTAGGCTTGAAAAGCTTACAAAACTCATTATGGCATGAGAAAACTCTTCTGTTACAAAGGAAAGGGAAAAAAGGAAGGATTTGAGACCACACACACACATACATACACCATGGGGTGTGTATTAAAATGGAAAAGAAAAACTATATGCAACCATAAAGAAAAAAATGTGTGAGTTTCTTCTCCAGGCATTTATAATTCCTGGCAGCCCTGTAGGCAAAAAGTTTCGTGCATTTAATACATAAACATTTGTTCAGAGAACAGTCAAAATCAATCTATTCCACCTTTCTGGCTGGAATTCTGCTATTAACCCTCAGCACAAGCACACTCACCCAGTAATCCCAGTTCCCTTGGTAGTAGGTTTAGGTTTCATAAATATAATATGCAGGAGTTGTTCAGCTAAAATCGACAATCTTCTAAACAATGCTGCTCCATGAAGCTAACACACACACACACACACACACACACACACACACACACACGATCAGGCAAGGAAGAGACTGGATAAACATCAGGTACAACAGGAAATGTACGAATGTGAAGGTTACACACACAGGATATTTCGTCAAAATATTATTCCTGAATAAAAGAAGTCTATAGATTAATCTAAAAGAAGGGAGGAGGGTATAGAAAGCAAAAATACACCATGAGAAAAGAAAAGTCAAATTTACAACATAGTTCTTTAAAAGGACATTTGATCTTGTTTAACAAATCAAAGGCATTACATAACAGTGAAGATACAAAATAAAGAAGTTAGAGACTTAGTAAGAAAATGTAGGGTATGGAATTTATTCAATTCCTAATTTAAAAGAAAAAAATATTTTAAAAATCACCTTTGAGATAATCAGGGTAACTTGACTATGGCTTAAGTATTAGTTAATATTATGCAATAATCATTAATTGTATTAAATGCAATAATGTTATGGTGAACATGTTATTGTAAAGTTCCTGATCAGTTAGATGCAGTAATTGATGCCTACTGAAAATTTAGTTAAAATGACAAGATATTTTTGTTTGAATTTTAACTTTTTCAAAAAAAGTTATGCTTACACAATTGTGATTACACACATCATATATATGGGCACTGATTTTCATAAAATACCACTACACAACCTGTTAACAGAGCATCAGTAAGTTTGTTCAGAATCATTTCAGTACGGGAGAACACCATACCTGATAGAGTTGTAGCAGTGTCTAAGGTTCATGTGGTTGATGGGGCCAGGCAAAATTCATAATATATAATTATATCAAGGAAGTAGGAGTTTAAAGCAGGGTTTCATAAGTAAACTTCTGTCTAATAAGTGAGCTCTTTGTCTAGATTGAACAGACTATCATTTTTGATTAACTGAGTTTAAGGATTTCCTAAAGCAAATACTAAAGCTGTTCATTAATTTACAGCCTTATTTTTCCAGAGAAAAGGTTTCTTGGAAAGAAAACAAAGCAACTTAGTTATGTTCATATAGATGATATTAGTTCTCAGAAAATCTCAGATAAACAGGATTTTCAAAATGGTGATTACTTGAGGCTCTGTGGTAAAAAGTCAGGTCATATTATCTCTATAGTTCTGTATTAATTTGAAAATTCCCATAATAGAAAGCTTTTAAAAGTGGTAATGTTGTGATTTTTTTCCCCATAAAACCTAAGAAAGTCACTTGGTTATAAAGGAAGTTTTGGAAAACAAAGGAAACAAATGTTTGGGCAAAAAGAAGGCTGGATACATATCAGGAATAATAGGAAATGTACTAATGTGAAGGTGAGAAAATAGTTATCTGACATGAATTCCTTAAGTTAAAACACCTACAAATTAGTACCTTAACTAAATTCTGGAGTACTTAATGTATACCAGACATTATGTTAAATGCATAATATAAAATTGATGAGATGATATAGTAATACTTAGCAGCAGCATTTTACAACTGACTTCACTAAGATGTAGCAAGGTTCAGTTATGTGGCCAATGATAGAAAGCTAGAAGTAATTGGGATAAGATTTGAAGATGGCCTCTTCTGGCTCCAAAAATTGAAAGTGAAACTGCTGCAATAAACTAATTTAATCTCACAAAAAGGAATGGAAAGGTTTTTTCCCTAAATTATTATTTTCTATTTTTAGAGTAAGGAAACTTCATACTTCACATGGAATCAGTGCTTCTGAATGCATGCAGCAAACTCTGAGAAGAAAGTTTGACCCGAAGACCTATCTAAAGAGAATAAAAGTAACTCCAGATAAATGGTGTTTATGCTTAGATGCGCTAGCTAGACAAATACACTGTAGGTGAATTTCAGTTACAGTCTTGATAAATGGATGAGGGCCTCTAACTTTGAAGTACCAGTACTTAGAAGCACCTTCGAATGTGGTCATTTGTCAACATTACTGTTTGCTTTGGTTTTAGAGACACAGGCAATGCGCTCATGCACTGGCATTAGTGCATACAAAATGTGCAATCTATCATCATCATCAACAAATATGTGTGGAATGCTCGAAGTATATATGTTAGTTTCAGATGTTGCAATGAGAATTTATCTGACATACAGAAACCATCCTATTGTTTTCCCTGCCTTTCCTTTTCAGAAATATATGCTAACAATATCTGTGAATGCTAAAAAAATAACTTATCAGAAATCTGACAATTTTAGAAAATTAAAAATACCTTTATTTTTCCATAGCCATGATTCTTTTGCAAAAAGTTGGGGCTTTTAGGATGACTAGAATGAGTAATCACTCTGGTGCTATATTGGAGGTCACTACTGCTTTGCATTTAGAAACAATGGTTAAGAAATATAAGAGATGGGCCTCCCCGTAGCGCAGCAGTTGAGCACTGGGTTGCGAAGCTGCCCGCAGCCTCTGCAGTGCCGGTTCGATCCCCGGCTGCTCCCCGGCCACCGGAGGAGGGTCCCACATGGCGCGCAGACCTCCCCTGCCACCCACTGCTCCCTTAGCAGTGTACTTCGGCCCTTCTGCCTGCTCTGCTCCCTGCTTGGCTCTGGTGAATTCTCTCACCCTCCCGTGCTTCTGACTGTACCCTGTGCTTGTATAAATAAATAAATAAATATTAAAAAAAAAGAAAAGAAATATAAGAGATGTTTTCACTTGAAAAGAGTGCTAGTGATAGCATAGTATTTTGAGTAGATATGTAAAAGAAGAAGCTTGTTTGTTTTCCTATGGCCTATGGATACTTAAATTGTAAATACTTCCTGAATCAGCATTCCATTTTTGCCACTACACAGATCTCCCAACACTATATTAAACAAATACTATTTTTACCTGATGCATGTAATCCCTATACAAATAAATGGCAAGGTATTTTAATTTAATTTTTGCAAAGGAGAAATTAGCAACAGTATTCATTTAAAATATGTTGTAATTCAAATACTTTTGAACAGAATTGGTGTTGGTCAAAAAAAGATAATTTAGGTTGCTAGGCAATATATGCTAACTAAATTTTCATTTTTAAAAAAAGTCATTAGTGATTAACTTCTCTCTCTGTATGTTAACTAAATGGCTGTCAATTCATGGCTAACGCCTAAAATTGGAGAGACTAGATCACAGGCTTTAATGTATATTTTTATTTCAAGATACTGTTGACTTCAACTTAACAGTCTTCCATGCCTTGAGTAGAAGAGATGCAGTATAAACACCACCAAAGTAAAAGTTTCACACTGATTTAATATTGTTTTCAAAACAGAAAAGTTAGAATATACCAAAGTATGACATATATGGACCTTACCAACTTTTCCTATTCTGGACAGCATTAGAGGTTATAATGAAAATACCATAGTATGTTATTTCTGGCTAAGAGGTACAAAAGAGAAAAATCATTAACACCTCTACCTGCATCAAAAAGTAGTCACAACTTATATTTATTGATCTCTTAACAAGTGCCAGAACTTTTTCCAGCTGCCTTGCATTCCTCGTCTCATTTAATCTATACATCTTGTGAGGTAGGTATTATTTTTTCCTAATATGTAGATTCTAAAGTTTAAATGCTAGTGAGGGAACCAGTATGTAAAAGTAAGCAGATGTAACTCCAGAGACTATTTCTGGCCACTGTGCTCTATTTCCTTACGTATCAGCAAGGTGGTACATACAAATCATAGAACAACAAATGCACAATGGCTCAGCAGGAGGACCAGGTGATATGAAAAAACCTTCACATAAGCATATGACAAGTAAGCATTTATTTTTTCCAGCATTATATTATTAAAAGTTTTATGTACACACAAAATTTGAAGGAATCACACAAGGAACACTCACACATGCATGACCCAGAGCCTATCAATAACATATCACCATATTTGCTTTATCACATTTCTGTTCATTCATCAGCCAACGAATTCAATTTAGCTTTAATCCAATTTAAAGTAAGTTCGGGTCTTTATTTTTTTTTTATGATAATAGTGCAGAAAATATGGAAGGTCTGCACAGAGAAGATGTGAGAAAACTAAAGTTATTTTTTACAATCAAACCACAAATTATTTTTTAATTGTCTACTAAGTAAGTTACTTAGCTTTGAAATCTATACCTTACCTCCAAGTATGAAGTTGTAAGGATTTAACGAGAAAAAATATATGCAAAGCTTACTATTAATACGCTGCACAGAATTAGGAGGTATTCAATAAAGTATAGCCCAAAATGATGCTAGTAAGAAAATGCAAAAGCAACTAAGCTTACACTGTATTGTATCACTTAATGTCCTGGAAGGACATTATACAATAAGGCAGGAAAAGACAATGTCCCAATCAGAGAGAAAGGAGCACTGATCACATATTATATATCTATATCTAGGAAATGTTTGAAAAATTTTAGGTTATTGGAAATAATCAAGTAAAAGAAATAGATGAAAAGAAATATCAGAAGCTATTTAGAATAAAGAGATGAAGTTTCCAGGGAATACAAAAACATTATCAGATGAACACGTTTACCTAGCTTTCTTTGAAACCAAAAGCATTTCTTCAAGGAGCTGAATTAATATAGTCCAAAATATATTGTTTGGGGAGGCATCTAAACTGAGAGCACCAGAATAACCAATTATCTGTTAAACTGTCACTAGAATGTGGATTTTGTGAAAAGTACTTTCCTCAAGTCTTAAAGACATCAACTGAAAGTTGTATGTGTGCCTAAATGGAAATAATTATTTACTGTAAATACTTCAGTTCTCCCAATAAGTAATAGCTATAAATTTCTCTCACAGAAAAATGCCACAAAGGCAAAATCCACAATATCTTTAAAAATAAATTTGGATTTCCATCTATGTAGGTGTAATCAACCACAAAGCCACAGCATAAGAAAGAAGAAAATGACAAGAAAAGGCAATTTAGCCTGAATGACTCTTAAAAGCAAGTGAACAATTTTACCTAATTGAGAATAAAATAATAGAAAATCAAAGACATCTAATTGCTGTTGGAGGATAGAAAAGAGTATTGTTCTAATTAGTGGGTCTATCAGAATGAACTAGCTTGCAAACTACACCCCTGAAGGATAGGCCTCCCCAAAAATGTTCAGATAGGCTTTTTTCCAAGATGACCAGAGTATGCCTTTTCCAATATGGTCATGCTGGCATGTGGAGCTAAGGTCAATGGAAACGCTGTGTGCTTAAGAGAACCTGTTGCCATTACTTTAATGAAAACTACCCAGATTTAGGGTTATCTCCAGCAATAACCTTTTTATCATTGCAACCTAGCTTATGTCAGAGCAAACAACTAGAGGATCTGGTTTCATCATATGAGTCACTCTCTCCTTGTCATAGAAGACCCTCTTCTCTCTCCTTGATGCCTCAGACACCTATCCCATTCCTTAGCTCAAGATACAAACCCCGAGTGTACCCTATTTACTTTAGAATTTAGTTATGTAAATTTCCCACAGGCATGTAATTACATTTGTTCTTACTCTCCTACCAATCTGTATGAGGTTAATTTATTTGCTCTATCTGTCACAGCAGTGACCAGAGGGGTGGGGAGAATTTTTCCCCATGTACCCCTACATTCCTAAACACCTGTATGATGGAATAGTTTACAAACTTCATTTCAATACTTAAGAATGCTAGTCCAATGCACTGGCCATAATATAAGCATAGCTGCTATCAAGATATTATTTTTGTAACAAACTTTGGTAAATGTAAACTAAAATCTAATCCATAGGTTAGTATTATTTTGGGATATTATCACCCAAATCAATAGGATATTGGGAATCATTAACATCATATTAATACTCTGAAGTCTAGAGTAAATATACGTAGTTAAAGGTAATGTGCTTTTATACTTTTGTCCATGAATGGCAAATGATAAATTGTTTATGGGGAAAAAAGGCTAATCATAATTGTATATACAATATTAATGTGATAATTTTCTCATGAATAAATTTCCAAATACACAGAATTAAAAACTCTTTTGAGATAGAATATAATTAAATCTGCCTCTGTTAATTTTAGATGTCCATTTATATTATTCCCAGTATAAAAATTACATGACCTATTCCTACATCTGCTATCTTTCATTTGGGCATACAGAATGTATATTTGTCCTGATAAACTTTCTAAGGTACCAATCCAGAAAAACAGCATAGATGCATTCACAAATCTGTCAGAGGTAATAATTTCAAGTAGTTTTATATTATGAAAACCATAAAATAGTTAAATACAGTTTGCTTCTATACTTACATAATTAAAATATGGTAATTAAAAATAATTGTTTTATAAGGCAATAGGAGGAAAAAAAACCTTTACCTCCAAATACTGATATTACCTGTTCTTTTAATTGAAAGAATAATTATCCTTATTTTAAGGAAACTACAAGCCACACAGAGCTAGAAGAAGATGATGGGGGTAGAAGATGTGGGAAAATATAATCACTAAATGAGATATCCAAACATGGCTTCCTGCTGTGGAAGACAGTGATTTGGTCCTAACCTCATCTGCCTTTCCTGATCCAAAGAAACCTATTCTTAGCAGAGCTGCACCCAGGAAGCTCCATTTTCCAATCTGGAGTCTGGGGAAGACTATATTGCCCTCAGGCTTTCAAGATACAGAAGACAGTATGGAAAAGACACCATGTTACTGCCCTTTGTTCCAATGTCACCCCTAGTCTCATCCCTCAGTATTTGCTGATGCCAAAGAGACAAACCCTATGGGATTGGGGCAACTTGGGCAGCGGTACATTGAGCAATGAGGCTGTGTTGATGAACAAGTTAGTTGCATCATACTTGGTGTAGGAGCTGGCCAGGAGGTAGAGTGAAACAGGACAGATGCTAAGGAATTTGCAGGATGAAGTAAATTGGAGCCTGTAGTCCATCTGTTCCCAGTTTGACAGAGCAGAATCTTTCCTTGGTCAGGGGTTTAAAAGGGTGTGCCTTTCATCTGATATAGGAAGATATAGAGTTGGCCAGGGATTTTTAGGTAGGGGCATGGCACTTGCTTTGATACCTGTTGTCTCTAGACAGTAGCTTTTATGTTACAGGTTTTGATGAACAATCCTCTACTATTACATCAACCTTATCAATGAAACACAATAATCCAACATATACTGAAAACGAAAAAACATAGTAGGATACTGAGAAAATCTAACCTTTCCTGTTGAAATTCAGCCTCTGTTATGTACCTCTTTTCATTCAAAGGAAGTAAAGTCACAGTATAACACACTCTACTGAGAATATCTTCTTGTATAAATTTAAATTTGGAGAATGCTTCCAGAAATTTTCCCAGGTGGCTTCATTGATGATGGCATTTTCTCAGTTTCTCTAATTCCAGAGAGAGACAGAGACAGATAGAGAACACACACCTGAGAAACAAACCCAAACTAGCTAGACAACGTATAAAAATAACAATGGATTTTAAATGCACTAAAAGTGAAAACAGAAATTATGATTTTGCCAAATCATCGTTCAGATGATCTGATGATCCACCAGAACTGAGTAGACACCCCAAGAGGTCTAGGAACCAGAGACCACATCAAGCAGTAAGAAACATGGTTGAAGATGTCTCTGGCCATTAATAGTAAGAATATGGACTAGCCATTGAATGTTGGAGGAATTTTCCAGTGAAATTTGCCAGGAAGATAGGCAAGCAGGCAGCCTGCCCATGTAATCAGCAATGTCCACTGGATGGTAGCCAGTGGATGTCCTGGGAGGAAATTGGTGTTAGGGAAAACTGTTGACTGGTAATCAATAAAATTGCTAAAATGCAATGCTTAACACAATAAAGGTTTGGCCTAAAGTTGAACCAAGGTAGATGAAGGGACTGAGTACTAATATATCTGCTCAGGATGGAGTGAGTTAACAGGAGCAAGAAGGAAAGACCTTAGTCAAGAATAGAGCCAAGAGTCAATTATTAGAAATAAGAGAATCAGCATCCAAGGTGACTTGAAGCTGATCAATAGAATTATCAACTGAAACAGTAAGAAACTCTCCAATAGAAGAGAGATTATTCCAGAGGGTAATACTGGTTTGAGCATGAATTTTAAAAGTATGCAGCTTCACTGCAAGGATATAAAATAATGGTATGTCATTAATAAAAAAAAAAGAAGAGCAGGTCAAAATGAGGGACCTTGAGAGATCAAAGATCAGGGAGCCAGGAATTATTTTTTCCTATTGTTTGAAAAATTAAGATGAAGTAGAACTCTTAGAAGATGACTGTAATATAAGTCAGTGTATATTAAAAACAATGGTATTATTAGGAGTATTGCACAAAATAGTGTTTTCCTACTGAATTCCCTACTAAAGATTTTCCTGCTGCATAGTAAGAAAAATTTTCCATTATTCAGCACCTAGGAGTCTGTTTCAGACACGGTCCTTTTTTTTTTTTTTTTTTTTTTTTTTAAGGCAATAGAAGCTGAATCCAAGTAACTTCAGCTAAATGTAAATTTATTGGAAGAATAGCTTGTAGCTTACAGAATCAATAGAAAGGCTTAAGAACCAAGCTCAGGATATAAGTTGAAAACAAAGGGATCCTGGTCAGTATAGACACAACCAACGTCATAATACAGAAACTCCCAGGATATGGTATTGATTTACCATCATTTTGCAGGATTTAGATGCTGTCAGCATGTTATCACAAGCATGACTAAATTTTCAACTACCCTTCCACTAACAACATTTCATTACATTAAAGTTTCTGAGGGCAAGTCATGGGTGGTTAAACCTGAAACAGGCTTATTGAGCTTCCAGAATGTGACAAGAGAATATATTCCTTCCTCCCTCTCTTAGCCCCAAACCACTACAGTGGTCGTTATACATAATTTCTATGTTTTCTAGAATTTTATATAAATGGAATCATATGTACTCTTTTCCATCTGGCTCCTTTTGTACATTGTAATGTTTTTGAAAGTTCTCCAATTGGTTGCATGTATTATTAATTCGTTCCCTTTTATTGCTGAGTAGAATTCCAAAAAATTGCCAAAACTTGATTATCCTTTCACCTACTGATGGCCTTTGGATTGTTTACAGGTTTTTGCTAATATGAATAAAGTTGCTATTAAGCATTCACATGGAGTGTGGACATGTGTCTTCATTTCTCTTGGGTAAACAAATTGGAGTGCAATTGCTGGGTTATATGACAAGGGTGTTCTTAACTTAATAAGAAACTGCCAAGTTGTTTTCCATAGTGCTCTTTGCATTTCCACTGACAATGAATGTGACTGTGGGTCCACATACTGACAGTAGGTAGATGCTATTTTTTTAATTAGCCATCCTTGTGAATGTATAGTAATAATTTACTGTGGCTTTCATTGGCATTTCTCTGATGACTAATGACTGATGATCTTTTCTCATGTATTCTGGTGCATTTGTATATCTTCCTGGGTAAAGTGTTCAATCTACCTGTGCCAGATTATGTTTTCTGTAAACATCCACAATAATTATCTCCTGCCCCACATGCTTTTCTTACAATGATATGATAACACACCTACCATCAAAAGATAGAGTTTATGTCCCTCTTTAAATCTGGGCAATCTTGTAACTTTTGAGACTAGGTCAAAAGGTCATAAAGGTAATACAGCTTCCACTTAGTTCTTTTACTATGTTTACACTTACACTCAACTACCATCTAGTGAGGAAACACAAGGAACCAAAAGGGGAGGCTACATGTAGGTGATCTGGCCAAAAGCCCCTTCCAAGATCCAAGACAAAAGCCATCATTAATCACCAGACTTGTGAATTAATAAGGTTTTAGATGATTCCATCCTTCAACTGTGGATTCAGCCTTACTCTTTCATCTTGTAAGCTGAGGCTCAGACATGACAGAACAGAGACATACTGATCCTGATGTGCCCTGTGTCAATTCCCACACCACAGAATCTATGAGTATAATAAAAGAGCAGCCATTTTGCACCATTAAGATTCAGACAGCTTGCTATGCAGTAATGTATAAATAAAACACAGGCCTTGAGATACAATCAAGTAAAGACTCCTTGAGCAGAAATACAATTTAGAATTTTTTCTACTTGCAAGGTCATTAATTATTTCATAGTGTGTGGGTACAATGAAGCTTTCAAGCATCTGAATTTTTTTCTAAGGTTTGAGCATGTTAACATTTGTATAGACATATATTAATATTCTTAATATATATACATGTATAACTATATACATAAATATTATATATATTCATTCATGCATATATTACATATGTGTGTATATACATATGTAAATAATTTTTATATAGAATCCTCACTTGAAGTGTTACTTGGCCATAATTCTGTCATTTATCATTTTTTCATCAACTTTCAGGAAGTTGATACAGTTCAAGTAGATATCTATTATGAGGTAATGAAACTAATAAATGTCACTAGTGCTTACTGATTTCTCATCAACTATTTCACAGCCCTGAATAAGACTGTCCTATGGTCAGATCTGCAGGTGCACAAAACCAAGAAAACAAAACCAAACAAACAAGAAAATTGCTGAATTTTATTTTTGTTGACTCAGAACAGATGCCAAGGTAATGGGAACCTAAAATCACTACTCATCTAGCCAGGTCAGCACACAACCATAATTACATCAGTAATTCAGGGTTACAAATCTGCTTGTATTCAAATTATGCAGGACAATAAGATAAAGAAGATGTGTATGTGGATATATTTAGGTTGGCTAAAAATGTCTTGATAATTGTGGATTAATGGATATGAGTTCAGTTAGTCAGCATCTCTAAACTTATCAATATATATCTGATCTGTCCTTGTATTTTTCCACTAAAGTTTTATGAACTAAATCCAGACCAACATATAGTGGACACTTCTGGTTATCTGCACAGAGTAAAGGGCTGGAGATAAGGCAATAAGACAAACTTACATCCTTGAGGAATCTCAAAATAATGGAGTAATATATTTCCTATTGTTTAAATTTTATTTGCAATCACTACAAAATTTACTATGCTTTTTACAACAGTGATTTTTTGAAAAGTCATGTTATGTGATGCAATCCACATTCCACATTAAAATTATACTGTTACAAATACATAAATTAATGCATTTGCAATTGCTAGGTAAAATATGGAACACATTGTCCATTTCAGAACTTTACATACCAACTCTAAATAATAAAGCAGTCTCCTATGCATTTAGACATCCATTCTTTTTCATTAATTTATCAACCACAATTATCTGTAAGGATATGACAGTTTTAATTTTTCCTTCAATGAGATCAGTAAACATAACACAAATAATACATTAAAAAGGTAAATAACATATACAAACTAAAACTGACATCTGTGTTAATGTGAAATATTTGACATAGGAAAATAGTTTCAACTTGGGAGAAGAAAAATTATGTACCTATATATGTATAATTGGTAAGGTTATAACAGTTTCTAATGAGACTACTAGATGTACATTTCATTTAGTAATTAAAGTGGACATTATCATACAGCCACCATATTTCTTTTTCTTGCTGGGGGTAGGGTTTAATGCTTGCTTACCCAACAGGCAAACTATGAATTTAGAGTAGAAGAAAATTTTATTTATTTATGTATTTATTTATTTATTTAAAAATGTTATTCATAGTTTATTATTTTTGTTTGTTTTGTATAGAACTGGGGTGTAGGCCAGAAGTGCAGGGGGTGAGAGTATTTGCCAGAGACAGAGTGCAGGAGCAGAACAAGCAGATTTACTGAAATACACTGTTAAGGGGAGCCGTAGCCAAGGCAGGAGCTGTCTGCTGTGCCATAGGTGGGTTAGCTTCTTGGCCAGGGATTAAACTCAGGCAGTTAGTGGTGATAGCACTCAGACTTAACCCCTAGGCCATCAGGGAGGCCCCCAGCAGAAAAATTGAGACACCAGATTCAGATAGTGTTTTGTTAAGAATTTTCAAAAAAATACCAACTTTGTCATCAGAAATCTGTTACATTTATTTATACATTTATTATGGCTTAGTTTAAGTGTTTCTACATATTAAAGGTGTGCCATAAGCTTTTTAGTATGTAGGTCTTATCATTTTAATCTGACCACCTAGAACATTATAAATATCAGTTTCATGACATTATGATACATTTGTTTCATTTTTAAGCCTATTAGAAAAGATGATGAAAAATGGTAAAATTTTATACTTCAATATGAAGAAAAAAATAATTCTTATCACTGTTCCTGTTCCCAATCATTTGTTTTCTTTTGTGATTGATATTTTTTCAGGTTTTCCTTTGAGTTGAACAGATATTAAACCAGAAAAGATGTTGTTCAATCTTTCCATTACACTGTTTGGATGAATTTTCAGATATTTGATCTTTTAAAAATAGTTCTTTAAGCTTTATTATTTGAATTCCATTTAATTGTTTCTCAGCACCTAAGTAGTGACTGAAATCTAGGGATAGAAGTTTAGGGACTAGTAATTGGTCATGTAGTGATGGTGAATGAGGGTTTAAGAGCCCACATCTAAACTGTCAATTCTCATAAATTGGCAAAATTCATTTTGTAAATGAGAACCAATACGTTGAACTTTATATAACAAAGCCTTCTTCTGTCTGGGCTATGGAATTGTTCCTTCATGTAAGGTAACTGGTTTAAAAGCTTCAATATATAAAGCATCCAGGAAGGACTTTCTTCTACTCCTCAAATTTTTAGGGTTTTTATTAATTCTACTGATATGGTCCAGGTTGTTTGGACCAAAGGGGCAATTTATCTTATTTTTTAAAAAATCTGTTATTTTTTTTCATCACAAAACACAGGCCTACTGGTTTAACAAGCAAGCCATTCATTTGAATACATATTGAAATGTTATTCTCAAAATGCAACGTTGATTGTCCCCAGCCAGTATTTCTTTACTGAATCAAGAAAGCATTTAAAGATTTATTTTTATTTAAAATAAATAGCACATGCATGTATCTCATAAAAATTAAACTTTACATATGAAAAGAGGTCCTCCTGATCTCAGCAAAATTCTATTTTTCTCCCAAAATATCTAATGCCATCAGTCTGATATATATGTCTTTAGATCTCTTTCTAGGAATTTAAATACATTTATTAAAATAGCTGTAACACAAATAGATTTTGTTATGTAATTTGGAGTATGTAGATCTGCATTTTGTCCCATTTAACAATTTGCACTGAAACTCTTCTCATTCTGTAATATGAAATATATCTCATTTGTGTATAGGGGTATAGGAGTCCAAGATACATAATTGTGAGTGTTTAGCCAGTTCTATACTAGTTGTTATTTAATTATTGTTTTATGCTTTTAGAAAAAATACTATAAGGAAGACTTATGTTTTCTTCTTGGTGTGCTTGTGCAATGATTTTCTCTAAGATAATACTATGTACCAAGTACTATGTTAAGTGATAAAGGCATTATTATTTTATCTCTTCCATGCCCTCAAGCTAACAAGTGATTAATCTTAGTTCACACATGATTAAGCATTAGATCTGGGATTTCCACATATTTTGTCTAGTGCAAGGATCAATGTTCTAAACTGCTGGCTATACCTTGCTTTTAAACAAAATAAATACAGGATCAAATTGTATTACATTTAAGTTTCAATATATGCTATCCACTGGCCTCCAGAAAAGCTAAAACAACTTAAATCCACACTAAGCATGATATTTTTATTGATATTTGTCTGGCATATACTTCTAAGGACAGGCATTGGTTTTAAGTAAAATAGAAATGAAGAACTCAATACAGATCCTTGATTACCTATAATTATTAGAAACTGTGCCTTAATGCTATTGTGAGAGAAAGCTCCATGGGCACTGTCTCTGTGATAGTGTTCTGTAAAGTGAATAGGAAAGTTTTCTATTCTTCCATACCCCATAGCATTTTAACTGCTTTTAAGATTTTATGAGTTTCAAATAAACTATTTGTGTACTTCTGTATGCTAATTTTGTCCTGTTTCTGTTTTAGAATATTTATTTATAAATAAAAATAGAAGGGAAATGTTCGCTCACAGATTGAAAAGATGATTTTGTTGTCATTTATGTTATGTATATTTGCTGCCATACATATGTAAGTGGCTGTAACAGAAAACTCAATCCATTTTCTAATTACTGTCAGGAATAATGACTTCTGATGAACTAGCCTAAAACCAAAATCATCATACCTGCGCGATGCCCTCCATTATAACTAGCTCATAGAAAACCAGTCTATAAAAAACTAAGCAATTTTTTACACAGTAGTGTATATTGCTCATAGTTAAAATGGATGTGGGGCCTCCCTGGTGGTACAAGGGGTTAAGCACCGCACTATGAAGCAATCCACAGCCTCTGCAGCAAGAGTTTGATCCCCAGCCGGCCACAGAGAAACACACATGGCGAGGCAGACCTCTCCTGTCTCGCCCGCTGCTCCCCTCGGCAGTGAATTTCAGTCAGTCTGCCTGTTCTGTTCCCCACTCTGCCTCTGGTTAATCCTCTCACCCCCTTCATCTCTGCCCTGTACCCCAGCTCTTGTATGCATAAATAAATAAAATCTTTAAATAGTAATAATAAAGTGGATTTGGGTGTTCGGCATTTTTTAAGTGGTTGTATTTGGCATTTTGTTATTTGGAAGTAAACGCTATACACGAAATTCAATTAAAAACTGAATTAACAATTGTAACCTAATAGTAATGATGGCTTTCCTCTGTTTCTATTTTCTGAATCACTTTGTGTAAGACAGAGGTCTTATTTCCTTGAATAACAACTAATATAAAATTATTTGAATGGTTCATTTATTTGAATGGTTTATTTGAATGGTTCACTCTGATTGATTCACTTTAAGGTGTTTTTTTCCTATTTTTAAATCTGAATTTCTTTCTAAGTCAAACTTCATAAACTATACCTTTATATACCATTTGTCATTTTTAACATTTCTGTCAAATGTAGTGGGATGTTTTTCATAGTTTTCTTAATATTTGAAATGTCCATGATATCACTGGTTGCCCATTCTTCTCTAGGTTAAGCAATTCATTTGACTCTTTTTTAAATCTTTTATAAATCTCCTGTGTCTTTGCTGATATTTTTGTCATTTCATTTGTTTAAACACTGTTCATTGAAGCATTTTTATGACAGCTGCTTTTTTAAATACTGGTTAGGAGAAAAAGGAACTCTCCTGCATTGCTGGTGGGAGTGCAAACTGGCCCAATCACTATGGAGAGCTGTGTGGAGATTTCTTGACCTACTAAAGATAGAGCTTCCATAGGATCCAGCAATTTCACTCCTAGGTATTTACCCAAAGGACACAGAAACATTAATTCCAAAGAGCACCTGCACCCCTATGTTTATAGCAGCACTGTTTACAATAGCTAAGCTTTGGAAACAACCCAAATGCCCAAAAATAGATGACTGGATCAAGAAGATGTGGTACATATATATACACAACGGAATATTACTCAGCAATCAAAAAAGATAAACACATGCAGTTTGCAGCAACATGAATAGAGCTAGAAGGGATCATGGTCAGCGAAATAAGTCAGAAAGAAAAAGAAAAAAATACCAGATGGTCTCACTCATAGCAGGAATTTAGAAAACCTAAATAAGGGACCAGGAAAAAGACTAATTAATACAAAGTAAAAATCAAAATCAACAAGCAACTATAAACCAGAGACACACTACGGGGGTGGGAGGGGTGGGAAGAGGAAGGACTAGGGTCAAAATAAGGGGGCGTGCAATTGTATGTGGAATATAACTAAAATGAAAGTGCATACATTGTGCAAAAATGAAAAATGATGTAACAATTATATAAAATAAAATATTTAAAATAATAAATAAATTTTTACTAAAAAAAAAAAAAAAACACTGGTTAGGTAATTCCAACATCTGTGTCATCTTGGCACTAGCAGCTATTGATTATCTTTTCTCATTCAGGTTGTAATTTTACTGGTTCCAGATGTGATCAGCAATTTTCACTTGTATTGTGGATATTTTTCTATTATAGTAGGAAATACTGAATCCTATATAAATCTTTGATTTTAGCAGCAGCCACCCTGTTCAGGTGCAGAATGCAGGCCCTGGCCTAATTTTAAGGGTTGTGAATCTAACAATTTAATTTTCAGAGCCTTTGTAGTACTAACGCAGCCTACTCAATTTAGGAAGCATAATATGAGATAGCACTCTGAACTGGGTAGTATTCACACTATTGTTCAGTTCTTGAACCCTTTGGTGTGATCATTTGGGTCAGTTTCACCCAGGACTTCCCATGCAAATTCAAATAATCCATTTTCCAGGCTTCTTCCCCTCTGATACCCTCCCAGAACTGGCTAGTTAAGGAGATGAGGAGCTCCACCAGGTGATCCCTGGGGGGCAAAGGGGCAGAGTTGCCTAAGGGCATCTGTGGTTTTAGTCTGGGGTTGGACAATGATTTGTCAAAAATTGTTATCTTGGGGGCCTCCTCAGTGGCACAGCGGTTGAGCGCTGGGTTGTGAAGCAGCCCGCAGCCTCTGCAGTGCCAGTTCGATCCCAGGCCGCTGGGTGACGGTCCCACATGGCGCGCAGACCTCTCCTGCCGCCCGCTGCTCCCCTCAGCAGTGTACTTCGTCGGTCTGCCTGTTCTGTTCCCCGCTCTGGCTCTGGTGAATTCTCTCACCCTCCCACGCCTCTGACTGTACCTAGTGTTTGTATAAATAAATAAATAATTCTTAAAAAAAAAAACAACAAAAAAAACTGTTTTCTTGGGCTACTGCTTACTTCATCTTTTGACTGAGAAATAAGGTTTTCCTTTGAGCTTTTTGGTATGTATGCCTATTTAGTGTCCCAGATTGCTGATTAATGCAGTACCCAGTAAGAATATAAATATATGTATGTGTGTTTGTGTGTGTGTGTATACACTTAAAAAAAAAAAGGTACGATAAGAAACAATAGAGAAGTTGCAGCTATGTTGTTCCTTAGGACCTAAGATACCCTAATCAGTTTGTCCTCTTCTTTCCAGCATTCTGAGTCTTCTTATGACTGATTGTTATAATTTGTTCATGGTTTTGAGTTATACTTCTTAAGGAGCAGAGAAATGAGTCTATTCTGTCTTTTTGTAACCAGAAGCCCAGTCATACTTTTTTCATTTAACACAATGCTTCAAAATTTCATTCATGTTGTAGTATGCACTCAAGAGCTTGCTGTTATAAAGAGGCTTATTTAGTTTTATCTTCAGTTTCAATTACTAAATTTCAATTACTAAAAATTAATTACTAAACCTCTGTGGCATGTGATCACCTTCTTATTGTACTTTTATTTCTTACTCTTTACTGATGCTTTGGGAGCAGAGCTTTTTATTTTTATTGTTGAGATTGGCTTAAATATTTGAATTTTGAAAAATTTATTTCATCCAACATTACTTTGTACATGTAACTGTCAGTGGTAGAGAGCGATGAGGGCCCAAGTGCATTTGCATCAAGTCTGTCTGCTAAGACTGTAAGCTGCATCAATTTCATATAGTAAAAAGTTAAAAATACACATAAACAAGTCATTAGTTTTTATAGAGAAAGATATAGTATGAAAAGCATGGCATTTACTTTATTTAATTTAATTCACAGCACAATGACGTGAGGTAGATGTATTCGGAAAAACTTTTTTATGACCAAATTTATGGGAAAGTTGACAATCAAATATATTTGTGTAATTTTGATTTGGCATTTGATTAGAATGTGAAAATAGTAAAATGTAACCCAGGTCTTATGCTTCTTATTCCATGATCCTTTTGCATCAATTTACTACTAAATAAAATGCAGCTTTGCCAAATTAAACTTTGAATACCATGTATGAAAGTGGATATGTAAAGTTTTAATATTAAAAGAACAAAGGAAGGTTAATTTAGCTGGAATACAATAGCAAGTTGAAATCTCTATTAAAATAGTTGAAGATGTATATTATTACATTTTACTTTATAATTTTACTAATTAAAATTTCACTAACTGTACAGTTCAATCAGCTTCATCTGAAAGTTATTTTTACAAGGATGCATATTCCTCTTGGAGCAGCTTTAGCCTTTATGTTTTATGGCTTTTTGGTATGTAAACGTCCTTTAAAACATCTGTTAAATAGGGCAAACTTAATGCCTCATTTTCAAACCTGAGATAATTATTACTTAACAATTAGCAAATGCAGGGCCTCCTCTTGCGTCCCAGCAGTTGAGCGCTGGGCTGTGAGGCTGCCCACAGCCTCTGCAGTGCTGGTTTGTTCCCCGACCACCTATGAGGATCCCACCAAAAAAAAAAAAAATAGCAAATGCATTAAGAAAAAGTAGTTTGTGAGTTCCAAGTCCTGCAGTATAGAATGTCAATAAGACAACTAAGAGATGACAGTCACTATGTGTTTCACAGTTTGACAAATTTGGACAGTTTGTGAATGCTAAAGTTTGGTCACTGGCTTAGATAAAACAGGGTGGCAATAATAGTTTTCTATTATACCATATACAATGTAAATTAAATTTGAGTTATTTTAAATAGAAAGATAATTCTTATTAATATACTCACATCCAAAAGCTTGCATTTAAATATTTCAATGAAATTAATAGCATTGGCTGACATTCCATAACCACATTTGGAAGAGCTCAGCCTCTCAAGTCAAATGCTTTTGCTATTTTTCAGATATTTATCCAGAAAGATGTGTATTTCAAAACAACATCTTTGGTGATCTGGAAATGTATGTATGTGTATTGTACATGCCTGCATTTTTTGCATGTTAAATTGAACAATAGAAATTGCTTAGTGCCATGCTTTTCCCTTTCCATTACCTTGGTGATAGTATCTTCTTAATAGTATGAGAGCAATAATTGATCTACTTAGTTCAACGTGGTTTTTCCTAAGACCTATCTTAAGTTTTGGATAAATTATAGAGCTGGGAAAACTGGACTGACATATGCAAAAGCATAAAACGAGACTACTATCTCACACCATGGACAAAAATCAACTCAAAATGGATAACAGACTTGGTAGTAAGACTTGACACTATAAAATATATGGAAGAAAGAATAGGCAAAACACTAAACGACATACACTTCAGAGACGTCTTTAAGGACTCATGTCCAGAATCAAGGAAAACAAAGAAGATAAACAACTGGAATTACATCAAACCACAAAGCTTCTGTACAGCACAACAGACAGTAATCAAAATGAAGAGATATCCTACTATATGGGAGAAAATATTTGCACACCATACAACTGATACGGGAACATCACTAATTACCAGGGAAATCCAAATCAAAACCACAGTGAGATACCACCTAACACCAGTGAGAATGGCCCATATTCAAAAAAAACTGGAAACAGTTGCTGGAGAGGATGTGGAGGAAAAGGAACCCTCTTACACTACTGGGTGGAATGTAAACTGGTCCAGACACTATGCGTGGAGGTTCCTTAAAACACAAAAATGGATCTACCATATGATTCAGTGATTCCACTCCTAGGAATCTACCCAAAGAAGACAAAAACTCTAATTTGAAAGGAAAACTGTATTCCTATGTTTATTGGTAGCACTATTTACAATAGCTAACATATGGAAATAACCTAAATGCCCCAAAACAGATGAACAGGTGAAGAAAATGTGGTATAAACACAATGAAATACTACTCAGCAAACAAAAAAGATAAACTGATGTCATTTGCAGCAACATGGAATGGGCTGGCAGGGACTTAAAGTGAAAAAAGTTTGAAGGAAAAAGCTAAATAGCAAATGGTTTCACTTACATGTGTAATAGAGAGAAAATGAACAAAAGGTCAAGAAAAAGACAAAATTTGCAAGCTGACAATGGATCTGAGGCCTACAGGAGGGGAGGGAAGAGCACAAAGTCTATGGTGATAGTTTGAAGGAGCTGTGGTGGTGAGAGAACTAAAGGGACTACACCTGAGGAGAAAAACCAATTACTGAACAAAAATGAACAATGATGTAAGAAAAGAAAAAAAAAAGAAAGAAAAAAAAAAGAAATTACCAAGTAACTTTTCAGAATGATATCCTGTGATTATGTTGTCACTGATCACCAAAACACTTCTCTTTGTTTTAAACATGTTAATTTACATTAAGTTTTAAAATTAAATTCATTTATTTTTTAAAATTTATTTTTAATTGATGTAATACTTGGATACCCACATCAGTTATTGCCACTGTAGTGCATTCACCAATTCATCCACAGTCCACCACTCTAGTCTACTGTGCTTCCTTCCCACTTTGTTCCTAACCCCTTCCCTTCCTTTTTCTCCCTCTGAGTGTTTAAGTTCTGTAGTCAGATTTCAAGAGTTAATTTTAAGTTTGTTATTATCTGACTCTTACTTTAGTTTCTCTGTATTTCACAAAATGACTCTCAATAACAGCCCTCTCCAAGAGGTGGTTTGGAGACTGTGGGAAAAGCACAGGAGATAGAGTTTTAACTACAGGATACATGACTCTAGAGAGAAAAGAGGGAGAAGGAAGAGGAGAATGGCATGGTAAGAGATTGCCTATGATCACACTATACTTAAAACAAATGTCTCTAAGCAACTACAATGCTTAAAGCCTATAACGCATTCCAAAAATCCTATATACTAGAAAAATTTAATTACTTCCCTACCATCTACGAAGCCACCAGCAGCTATTGCATTTCATCACCAATTCTAGTAAGAGCGAACAATTCTCAATTTTATATCAAGACCCAGAGCAGGTGCATTTGTTTAAAAAGATTCCCACTGGTATTCAGCCTAGTCTATACTGATATTGGGGAAAACTTTATATTGCATTGCTAATAAAAGCCCACTATGAACACACAAGTTTTAGAAAATTTTCATCACAAACCTGAAACATGGTAAAACACACACACAGAGTACGAAGAAATGACACAATTCTATTTAAAAGAATTTTATAAGAAAGTATCAGTGTTCTTCAGTTATCCCCTTTCATTTTCCCCACATCATTAGATTAATACTTAGGAAAATCGTTTGCTATATGAAATTACCATTCTGTGAAACTATTTAAAATTTATTAAGTGGGGTTTTTTGCATATTCTTATAAAATAGTTAAAAATTTATAGATAACAGTAAATATTAAAATATGGCATACATATTATGAATATTTTAATTTCATAAAATATAATTTACTGTTATTACTTAGATTCTTTTTTTCTTCCCTTCTGTTATTACTCATAATCACACTTCTAGGCACCTATTGAAAAAATATAAATCCAGGTAAAATTCACTTTGTTTATTAAGCTATTTCTAATCACTTCCATAAGATTATAGCATTCGAGCCTCCCCGGTGGCACAGGGGTTAAAATCTCAGTGCTATCAAGCTATCACCAGCCATTACAGCATGAGTTTTATCCCTGGGAGGTGACCCACATGGCGCAGCAGACCTCTCCTGTCTTGCCCGCTGCTCCTCTCAGCAGTGTATTTTAGTCAATCTGCCTGTTCTGCTCCCCACTCCGTCTCTGGTGAATCCTCTCACCACACCCCACCACACACACCTCTGGCCTATAGCCCAGTTCTTGTATGCATAAGTAAATAAATCTTTTTTTTTTTTTTAAAGGAAGATAGCATTCATGTAATTACTTCTTGTTGCTCTTGAAGTTATTAATTCCTGATTGGCTGTCTCCTACTATGTCATGATTTGCCCCCTGGTATGAGCCCTCTCTCTTTCATATTTTTAGTATCTAATATAGTATAGATGTTAAGTAAATGTTTTCTCAATTGACTCAAATTATCATTTCAATATTAATGCAAATTTGAAAATGCTAGCATGCATGTAGCGATACTGTATATGATTAGGAAAAAATAAAGCCTTCTATTTCATCTTCCCCAGTTCTTTATAAGAAGCTTATATATGAATAGTAATATTTTTCTAGACTTCTAAAGTTCAAATGAATTTTTAATTATACATGACAGCAGACTACTATGTGAAAGGATTTGCATTTAAGTGACTGTATTCTTTCCTTATCCTAAAGGAATATTTTTGAGAAATTTATTTTCCCTTTACCTATGACTAAAATGTTATTTTTAAAGTTACATTAGTGTTAACTTACAAATTTGGATGAAAAAAGTTTGAGTATACTTTTTAAACACTGCAAATTAGATTATAATTTTAGAATATTCAAACTAAATTTTTTTCAAGTACTCTAAGTCTGACACTAAGATATCATTATTCTAAGTTATAAATTTTACATGAAGTTAGATTTCATGAAGTGAATGAAGGTAAGAGACAATTTAATGTTCTACTAATAGCCAGACAATGTTTCTCTTCCTTACAGCAGTCATTATGCTTGAAATATAATTTTCATTTGAGCTTTACTTCCATATATATTTTAAAATTAAGTATAGAAAACATTGGGGAATTTAGTATGTAAATATTATATTAAATGTTCTATGAACATCAACTTTGATTCCCCAAATCATTTTGCAATATGGGTGCTATTTCACAGATGAGGAAATTAATGTCAGGAAAATTAAATACCTGGATATCATTATCATAGGACATCTTTATTCTAAATTCTCTTAACATCTCTACTTCCTTTATGGACTTTTCATTTTAAAAATAGTTTAAATTCCCTATTCTTTCCCAAGAGATAATAGTTTATTTAGTAAATAGGAATATTTACATTCCATTCATTAGCGTTAGTATCATTGTATTGATTATTGAATTTTAGAACATATTATAGTATACACTGAAGCAATAAATGTAGTATAGTAAGTGCTTCTAATGCAAGGATAGCCGACTACAGCCCTAGTTATGAGATTTTAAATATCACAATGATCTCACTAGGCAAATTCTGAAAACTATGGAACTAATTTAAGGAGAGAGAAGTAATGAAAGTTGAGAGTAGAGATGCTGAAGCTAACCTACATGGTTAAAAAGTTATGCTCTTAAAAAAGATCAGGCACAAGTCTACTTTACGATTATTCAACATAATATTGGAAATCCTAGGTAGAACAATTAGGCAAGACAAAGATATAAAGAAAATCCAGTTGAAAAGGAATAAAACTATCACTATCACTAATTGTAGACAACATGATAAAATACATAAACACCCTGAAGACTCCACTAAAAAACTATGAGAAACAGTAAGTCAGTATAGTGAAGTGGCAGGTTACAAAATCAATACACAAAAATCTGTTGTAATCCTATGTGCAAACAATAGACTAGAAGAAAATAATCAAGGAAATAATCCCATTTACAACTGCATCAAAAAGAATTAAATACTTAGGAGTAAACCTGAACAGGAGGTGAAAGACCTATACAATGAAAGTTATAGGACACTATTAAAAAAAGTGGAAGAAGACACAAAGAAATGGAAAGATATTCCTTGCTCAAGGACTGAAAGAATTAAGCCTGCTAAAATGGCCATCTTATGCAGAGTGATACACAGATTCAATTCAATGCAATTCCTATCAAAGTTTCAATGGCATTCTTCAAAGAAATAGAGCAAATCTTACTTAAATTTATATGGAACCAGGAAAGACACCAAATAGTAATCATAACAAAAAAAGAACAAAGGTACCACACTCCCAGACTCAAGTTATACTACAAAGTTATAGAAATCAAAACAGTATGATATTGGAATAAAAACAGACATACAGATTAATGAATTATAACTGAGAGCCCATAAATAAACCCACACTTATATGGATAGTTAGTTTATGACAAAGGAAACAAAGCATACCATGGAGAAAGGAAAGTATCTTTAACAAATGGTATTGGGAAAACTGTACAGCCATATAAAAAAGTATGAAAATAGACCATTATCTTATACTACACAAAAATTAGCTCAAAATTGATTAAATAGCAGATAGAAGACCTGAGACCATTTGAAAACAGAAAAAATTATAGGCAAAAGAGTGACATTAGCTTCGGGGATCTGTTTGGGTACTGAACTCCAATAGCAAGGGAAGCAAAGACAATAATAAACCAATAGGACTACATCAAACTGAAAAGCTTCTTCACAGCAAAAGAAACTATCATTAAAGGAAAAAACACCCTACTGACTGGGAGAAAATATCTGTACATCATATATTACACAAGGGGCTAATATCCAAAATATACAAACAACTCATACAACCTAACTAAAAGAAAACAAACAAAAATTGATTGATTATGGATGAAGAAGATGTGGTATATATTCACAATAGAATACTATTCATATATTTATAAAAAATGAACTCTTGCCATTTGCAACAACATGCATGGAACTGGAAGGGATTATGCTAAGCGAAATAAGTCAGAAAGAAAAAGATAAATATTGGGTGATTTAACTTAAATGAGGAGTGCAAGGAAACAAAACAAAGGAACAGACAAAACTAAACCAAAAAAACCCTCAGAAATATGACTACAGAAATGAGGCTACTAGAAGGGAATGCTGGGGAGTGGGAGAAGGGCCCCAATGAACTATCGTGGAGGATTACAGAGTACTTTGATGGTGGAAATGGTGTGGGTAAGTTACATATGAAGATGTATGACCCTGTATCTGTAAATCACATACAGTGCTGTAAGCCAATGTTACCATAAAAAAATGATACAATTAAAAACATTATGTAACTTAAAAACTTATGTCACAGAAGAAAATCCCTTTTGTGATAATATGGATAGACCTTGAGAGGATTACGCAGTGTGAATAAGTCAGAAGGATAAAGACAAATACCCCAGGATATAACTCATTTGTGGAATATGAAGAAACAAAACACAAAGGAAAAAAAAAATAAAACAAGCCCTTAGAATCTGACAACAGAATGGTGGTTATCAGAGGGGGAGATGGGAGGTTTGTGGAACAGGTAGAAAGCAGGTTACTGGACATTTGTGGTGGGCATGGTGTGATACATACAATTGTGAAGGAAGAAGCTACACAGCTGAAGCAGAGAGAGTTATAAATCAGTATTAGCTTGAAAAATAAAGAAGTCAGCTAACAAACATTTTTTTAAAATAATTCCTCTTTTAACTCTTACTGGCTTGACATGTTATTTAATTTTTCTCTGTTCCAGTGTGTTATGAAGAGTAAGTAAGGATTAACTTAGAAGTACCTGGCACTGGCTATTGGCTATCCTTTCCCCTTTTTTTTTTTTTTTTTTTTGACAAGCTTGAGTAGCTCACCCACTGTTCTCCTTATCCATGCTTTATGGTTTTTATAACACACTGTATTATTCCTTGCCAGTAATTTTCAGAGTTGTAGTCAGCAGATTCTTCAGTGGAGAGAAAACTAATTTTCCCTATGACTGGTACAAATAGAAAATAATGTATTCATGAATCTTTCATTTCATCTTTTGCCCTTTGTTTTTCTCCCTCTATACAATTTTCCCAGGGGTAGTGACTATCTAGTCTCCAATATTTACAACTACCTATATGCTGTCACTTTCAAGATTTCTTTCTACAGCAATAAGCTATCTCCACAGCTTCAACTGAAATACCCAATCATCTAACAGCCATATCCAACCAGATACACAAAAATGTTCAAACTACATTGTTCTTATTGTACTTTCATTTATGAGATACTATCCAATTGTTAACATACGAGACATGTCATGATCTAGTATATGTCTCTCCTAGCCCTCCATTCTTCATAGTGAATTGCTTGTGGTGCTTTGACATAAGGCATGCTGGTCCCCACTCCTCTTACCCTAGAGTGTCCTTCAAATCTAACACCAACTGATCTCTACAACTTCTAATGCCAGCTTCAATTTGGCCATTTATTTACCCGAAAACTGAAAATCATTATTAGACATTATAAGTACGCCTTTCCATTTTCCTAGAACATATACACACATACACCCATACTGGGAGGATGTGGAGAGAGAGACACAGAGAGAGAGAGAGAGAGAACATAACAAGGCACAAAGGTGGACCTAATTGATAGATCTTACATCATATAGTGAGGAAAGCAGCACAAAAAGGAAAGAAGAACCCATGGGTTTTTGAGGCACAAAGACACTCCGAACGCATTATTATTATTGCTCATTTAATGGGATGGGCCATAAGATTAACACTTCTCACTTAGTGAGTATAAGGAAAACAAGAAATGTCAATGATGGAAGTTATTCTCTATAATGAAAAGAGTTAAAGAAACCCCATACACTCACCCAAGAAACAGAAGCACACTGCTGTTTTCAGCGGTGATGATAAATCTGAACTACAAATGCAAATCAATTTATCAGTCAGGCTTTTGTGAAACCAGTTTTTCACCCATCTACTGCCAAGAACACAGAAGTGATCACTGAGGCTATTTATATTCTACTCCTCTTTTCCTTTCAGGCACATAGTAGGTTGTTACTTCTCTATACCATTTAAAAATAGTGGGAGCATGTGACTTGCTTTGGCCAATTAAAAACTGGGGGAAGAGATGTGTCTTTATCCTAGCAGGAATCTTTATACACCAGTGCAGGAATGTGCACAGTCCCGTATTTTGAGAAATTTATATAAACATTGTTCAGTTTGGAATTTCCATCAGCCCATGACTCCAAATGACAATGATGACCAGAGCCCCTGCTAAACTGCGTCTGAATCTTGCATGAGTAGAAACAAATTCTTATGTTGAGCCTCTGGAAGTCTAGTTTGTCCTTCCTGACTTAATGAAAACTCTGTCGGTGTATAATATTATATCATGCATTGTTCATCTCATTAACTCCTCTGGCAGTACTTTTAAAAAAGTATTTCTGGGGGCCTCCCTAGTGGCGCAAGAGGTTAAGATGCAACCTATGAAGCTATCCACAGCCACTGCAGCATGAGTTCGATTCCCAGCCAGGGAGGTGACCCACATGGCACAGCAGACTTCTCCTGACTCACCTACTGCTCTCCTCAGCAGCGTATTTCAGTCCATCTGCCTGTTCTGTTGCCTCTGTCTCTGGTGAATCCTCTTACCCTGCACACCTCTGGCCTGCACCCAAGTTCTTGCATGGCATAAATAAATAAATCTTTTAAAAAATTATTAAAAAAAAGTATTTCTATAACAGTTTAGCTTGCTTTGGGGGTGGGCAGTTTCTATATCAATAGTATTGACATGATTTATGGACCTCCCCGGTGGCGCAGCGGTTGAGCACTGGGCTGCAAAGGTACCCGCAGCCTCTGCAGCGCCGGTTCGATCCCCGGCTGCCGGTGAGATACCCGGCGGCCGGTGAGGGGCCCACGTGGCACAACAGACCTCTCCTGCCACGCCCACTGCTCCCCTCAGCAGTGTACCTCCTCAGTCTGCCTGTCCAGCTCCCTGCTCTGGTTCTGGTGAATTCTCTCACCCTCCCACGCTTCTGACTGTACCCAGTGCTCGTATAAATAAATAAATAAATCTTAAAAAAAATCTATAGTATTGACACGATTTAACAAATTAGTTTACATTTTGGTGTTTCACTTATGTGTATATTTATTATGCGTATATTTATCAATCCTACATGAAACTCTCAAAACTGGGCAGTTTTACTGTCAGTTGACTAGAAGAAACTTCTTAAGGAAGTTATCTGAAGACCTGTTTGTAATCTTTACCTGAGTCCTTAAATATAATGAACTGTAACTGTTAGGTGAGGGAAAAAAAATATAACCTTCCTTACTTTATTCTTGAATTTGTGTGAATGCAGTGCATGAGGCAGTAGACAGGGGAAAAAATATTCAAAATGGATGAAAGGAAAATGAATAATTATGTATATATGATACATTTTAAGACATTAGGTTGATACTAGTTTCTATATATAACCAATTCATCATGGTCTCTAAAAAATCCTTTTTTATCTTGCTTTGAAAGAAATAGCTCAATTATATATTCTAAAAAGCAATCTACAGCATTTAAAGTATGTGGGATGCTTTCTAATTTTCTTTAATTTGTAAGGAAGAATTAGCATGTAAATAGGTAATTAAGAAAAGGCATAAAAGGTTATGATAGAAACTAATATATTTAGAATAAGAATAAAAGTTTATTTTCCTTTTTCTTACAGCACAGAGAAGTAACTCGGGTAGAATATTTATATATCTGAGGGATAAATCCTAAGGCTGTGATTCTTGTAAGTTGTGTTTCCATATAGCTTACAATTTCTTCTTTAAAGCATAGTGAACAAATTAAGTGATCCCTTAAAAATACTGGTGAGAGTGACTACATATGTGATGTATAACAAATGCCATTACCTTGAGAACAGATGCATGTGGCTGACTGTGCTCATTCACTTACTGTAGGACTGGCTTCCAAATACCAGTTTTGTAGAACTTCTGATTCAAATCCATAATTCAACTCAATTTAAATTTACTACATGTCATGAATACTCAGACAGCCAAAGCCAAGACTATTAAATCTATTAAATGCTTGGGTATGACCCAAGATAATAGTATAATATTTATGGTTTATTCAGAGAATAAGAGATAGGTTGATGTGATTTTAGGATTGACAGAAATTATGGGGAATGCCATAAATAATGCAAGAAAACAAGTCTGGGATCAGATTGGAATGAATGTGGAATGTCATGACAGTCTCATTGCTTAATGGGGGCTCATTACCTTTACTTTATATTATTTTACTTGTCTATTTGATTTGCACTACAAAAGCAGTATAATTTTGTGACACAGTGTGAAACATGGAGTGTGGAAGAAAATGGAAGGAAGATAAGCTTAACCCCAAAGTAAACTAAACTACAGAGAAAATCAGAACATAGGCTACTTCAAAGGAATTGTCTTGGTAGAGGTAAAAAATCTTTGGGGTGATGGGAATGTTTCATATCTTAATAGGGCTGTGCATCAGTTTCATATCTTAGGGGTTACACAGTGTATATTTTGTCAAAATTTATGGAAATGTATAGTTCAGATTTGTTAATTTTATTGTGTGTGACTTTTGTATCTCTAAGAATATGAGATCTGAATACATAAATTTTACTTTAAAGATATGCATCATGTTTTGTTTAGGAGTAAAACGCATGAAAGAGTAAGATGGATTGATGGATGGATACAGGAATGGATATACATGTGACATGAGATAAAGCAGATATAGCATGGTAGTTATCTGGATCTTCACTAAGCAAATATTCTAAAGTCTATAATCTACAGACTTCACATAAAAAATAGAACTATTTTCTAGATGAGCTAAACAAAACATTTATTTACCATCTTGATAGGATGGGGATGGGGATAGATCACAGCAACTTCTGAGTACTGTGATAAAACTACTCCAATGGAAAAAAAGGTATGGGCAGGTAACTTATGAAATGAGATCACTCCTGTCAGAAATACAAAAGGAAAATAAAGATTCAGGTGACTTGATGTGGTCCTACTTAAGCAATTCCTTTGGCATAATGTGCAATTTACTTTATCCTGGGTGGCTTAGTAGAATGCCTTTTAAAATGCTCCCAGACCATACAAAATATAAGACTGATCATCTGGCAGGTTCATCAGAATATTCTAATTTTTCTCAAAGTGTGTATATATGTTATTGCCTTTATTAAAAGAACATCATTTGAAGCCAAGTCAATTTCAAACATTTAGAAATTGGTGTTCTTTAGGGTTAATGCTCCTTTTTTGCAAACATTATAAAAACTCAATATTAAGTAAATCCTAACCACTATGATTCAAAATGAAATTATTTAGTAGGTATTAGTATTTCTGCAGGGGCTATGAAATGCTAATTATTAGAAAATATTACATTGATGAATTGAGTGATCATTATTTGTGCTTATTTAGATGGAAATATTTACATTTTAAATAATAATGGCATTGTGTCTATCTTTGGAAAACGAATTAAGAATGTATCTGTTCTTAATATTGAACATGTACACTATGTATGAAGTACACTGTATTTCACATATTTTGTACCATATTGCTGTTGTCCTAGTAAGTACTACTACCATTCTACTTGAGTTTACTTGGAATGGATTCATATACTTCAAGTAGAATTTAAAAAATCATTAGCTTTGACCTTCCTCATTTCAGTCTCTGAAAAGCTGAAATGTTTCATCTGGTAAATTTAAGCCGTTGATCCTCTCTCAAAAAATCCCAAAAGAAACATATGGCAAAATTACATCGTACAAGCTTTCCACTTCATCACCTCATCAGAAATTGAAACAGAACATTAGGAATTCAGCCAAGAGTTGCCATCCAAAGGCCACACTTTCTGTATGCTGACTCAACTCCCGCATTAATTATGGGTGTACATGATGGTTACTGATATATCTTTGGAACATCCAGAAATTGCCTGCGAAAATATAGTAAATTATCCTTGTCAAATTTAGAACAGGTACGCAAATCTTTCTGAAAGGAAAAATGAAAGTGAATTAAAGAGAAACATCTTCTAATCAGACTCAGATTTAATGTTGAAGTATGAAGTGCAGCTATATACTTAAAAAAATTAACTCTGAATGATATTTGATGATTTGGTTTCACTGGAACTTTGACAAATACATCACATTTGACTTAAGAAATATGTTGAACAGTCAATGTTAGTTCAGTTCTTTTAAATAAACTCAGCAGTTAATTGTATTAAAATGAATTTTACAAGGTAGAATAATGTCCAGCAAAAGTAAATGTAAATATATATTTTTTCTGTTGTTTTACATTTCTTTTCCTCTCTTCATTCCCTTATTTGCTCAATCATAATTATAGTAGCTTTTTGAAACACTTTGTTAATTTTATCATCTGGCAATTCTGGGTCATTTTAATTGACTGTTTTTTTCTTGGTTATGAGTCATATTTTCCTGCTACATGTATGTTTTGTAACTGTTGATATAGAACATTATAATGTTAATGCTGTGTAGGTTTTGTTATTTTTCCTTGAAAGAATGACTTTCACTTGGTACATTTTTGAACTTGTGTATCAGTATGTCTTCTTGAACCTTTTTTTCTAATATTTGTTAGGATGGGCCTAGGTTTACTTTTTTTTTTTTTTAAGATTTGTTTATTTATTTATACAAGCACTGGGAACAGTCAGAAGCGTGGGAGGGTGAGAGAATTCACCAGAGCCAGAGCGGGGAGCAGAGAAGGCAGAAGGACCAAAGTACACTGCTGAGGGGAGCAGCGGGCAGCAGGAGAGGTCTGCGCGCCCTAGGTTTACTTTTATTCTAAGGTTAGTGTAACATTCCTCCAATAGTGTCACCTTTCTGGAGTTGGTACTGAATTCTCAGGGTGATAAATAAGGCTACTGTACTTTGCTTATGTTCCAGCCCCATGTGAACTTTGAGAACTACTCAGTTTATAGCTCTCTGGTAACTCTCCTTTGCTTGACCTTGTGAGATCTCACTTTATGCCCATGATACTTATATAACCAAACATTCCACAGGATTCCAATTCAGATTATGGGACTTGTTCAGGGTAGAGCTCTCTCAGTTCCGGTACTCTAACCAAAAACTGCAGCCCTTTCGGCCTTCTTAGGTTTTGTGTCTGGCTCTAAAGCCTGGAAAGTTAACTGTGCTCAGTTTGGGATCACCTTCCCTCTGTCAAGAGTTGAGTAAATGTCTTCAGGCTGAAATCTGGAGTTATTTTAGGGTTCACCTAGTTCTCAGGGATCCTGCACTATTTGTTGTTAAGTCTGTAGAGTTGTTTCAAATATTTTATCTATTTTCCTAGTTGTTCAGGGGGAGGATGAGCTGTTTTATTATCAATTATCCTGCCATGATCATAATGGAAATGCTTTATCTGTGACTCTTAAAACTCCCAAGAGAATTCAAATGCACAAAGTTGAGTTCTATGTTCTAGCTGACATTAATCAACTTGACAGGACATCTGAATGAATTTGGCATAGCAGAATACATAATCATCTTATAGAAATGTAACTATAACATTCAAACTATTCTTTCATAAGTAATATACAGATTTTTTTCTACTTGAACCTGCACTATTCCTTAGCCTATTATATCCCATGTTCAATTAATTTATTATTTAAAACACAGATAACAATTTCTAGCTGAGTGTAATGCTCATACAAAAACATTTACTTTCCATGCATCATTAAATAGACTGGAAATAATTATAAAAATTTTTGTTCTGATTTTATGCCAATGGGAAATAAAGCCATGAGCCTCTGCCCTGTAAACTAGTGGACTTACAGTCGAGAGACAAAATAAGGTCCATTGCTTGATTTTGTAAATAAAAGGTTTTGGGGGAAACAGAGTCATTCTTATTTACTTATGTATGATCTATGACTGCTTTCATACCACAGCAGCAGAGTGAGTAGCTGAGACAGAGACCAGATGGTCCTCAAAGTGTAAAATATTTATTATCAGCTCTTCACAGAAAAAAAAAATGTGCCATGCTCTGTTCTAAATTCATATATCCATATATTTAATTAATATACTAAGTATGGTTCAGTAAGATTGTAAGGCAATGATCCAATAAATATCATTACTTTCATTTATTATTTAGAACATAATAGCATAGGAGGCATGGGATGGATAACCTTGGTCTAGCTTCTTTGGTCTCCCTTAGTTTCATGCAAGTACCCTAGAAGGGATACACAGTGTGAAAGACTGAAAATAATAATAATAAAAAAACCTTATAGAATATTTGGAGCAGTCAAGTCAATCAACTTCTTTCAGTATTCCTCTGTAAACTACTTTCTTATCTGTGAGAACAGTTAATATTTTATCAAGTTAGCAAGGCTTATCTGTACATATTTAAGAGAATACATACACACACCATATTGTATTATAGTTGTAAGTGATGTTCATAAAATATCTCAAAATTAAGTATAAATACAACAAAGGTAGAACATACTAATAAAGGCAATGATCAAGCTAAAATAATGATGTGCAATCTAAATATTACATCTACTGGCTACAAACAAGGTTTGACTTGAAGGTAACAAAGGTTCTGCAATTTGTTAAACCAACAAAATGCTGAATAGGAACCAGACATAAGGACTCTATTCTACAGCATGTCAGAAATATCAGAAGTACTAATTATCTATAATATGTGTACTATATTACTATTTTTCCTTTCTTCCTATGTTACTTTTCAACAAATATTGAACTAATAAAAGTAAGATGCACACAATATATTTTAATTGAAATGAGTTTAAAATGAAATTTAATTTTGTAGAACATTTTAAAATTTCAAATAAATGCTATTTTCTTCCCCTTCTTCCTGCCAGCACTTAAATAAAAGTCTATCTTCAGTTATATTAAAATGAAAATTTATCTGATTGACAGCAAATTAAGTCGTATGGTAAAGGCTTTCAAATATCCTTGTGATAATGAGCCTAATGAAGTAATCAGGTCACTGCTATGAATCTAAAATTACAATTTGTATTCAAAAACTGAAAATATATGTTCATTGTGTATTTGCATTTTAATATAACTAATTATTATATTGATTTTATTTTAGTTAAATGGTTTAATATACTAGGTACTTTACTATGCTCTTTGTAGGTGTGGTCTTATAGAAGTTTGTTAGCCATTATTGATATGTAGTTTATTTTTTTTATTTTTTATTTAAAAAATATCTGTTTACATAAGCACTGGGTACAGTCAGAAGTGTAGGAGGGTGAGAGAATTCAGCAGAGCCAGAGCAGGGAGCAGAACAGGTAGACTGATGAAATACACTGCTGAGGGGAGCAGCAGGTGCAGCAGGAGAGGTCTGCGCACTATGTGGACCCTCGCCGGCGGCCGGGGATCGAACCGGCACTGCAGAGGCTGCAGACAGCTTCGCATCCCAGCGCTCAACCGCTGGGCCACCGGGGAGGCCCTGTAGTTTATTTTAGATTGACTGATAGAATCTATTGTGTGCTTGGCAATGGGATCAGTGGTGAAGATACATCACTTAGCAAGACATATGTGATGGCTAACCTCCTGGAGTTTAGAATCTATAGTTTCACTGATCTTAAGGTAGTGGGGACCTCCAAAAGTCCTATTAGGATGGAAATTGAAGGTGGTAATAGTGCCATTCTGCCATCAAACTTCCTTATAAATCTCTCATTGACACTGCTCTCAAGGTATTGAGAAACAAAAATTGGCCTTCTTTTTATAAAGTCAGCACACCTTAAAGTGTACACCTTAAACTTACATACTTATACATCAGTTATATCCCCAAAAATCTGGAAAAAATGGGAGTACTGACCCACTCAGGAGTCCTCTGAATCAGTAAAAGTGAAATTTTCATTCAATTCTACATCTGTGACTTAGTTATAAACTCTAAACTATAAATGAAATGTGGGGAGCCTGAAAAATGCTCCTCTTATAACATGACATATTTGCAAAAATATAAAGAAGTTAACGTTTATTTTCTACTAATCTCTTCCTTTTAGTGAAGTCGTATAGATATGACAACAACGAACAAATAACATCAATTCTCCCAGGCCAAACAAATTGTTTCCCACAAACATGTATCTTCCTTAAAAACCATTTTTGAAAATTTTCTGTATTTAAATGAAGTGAGTGTCCAGTTCCAAAAAATCATTGTCTGTCCGGGAAACCTACCAAATACAAAACAATGACAATGGGGGTTTCTCAATAAATAAATCAGTATGGCTTGATTTATGGTTAAAAGATACTTCTACTACACATGAACACTGTTTCTTGGAAAACTTTTGAATACCACACTTTCACATGGTCCTACAAACAGGTATACTTTTTCCTTCTTTTTCTTTACATTAGGTTTCTTAAACATTTTAGTACATAAAATCTTCAGTAAGAAAAACAGATTGGATTGAAAATTAAAATGGGACAGGTACTGCTACCTTCAACTGGAGGTAAGGGAGCAGAGCACAATTTCTGATGAGGGACTCAATGGAGACCTAGAAAATACTGTATAACCATTATTGTTATAACTGCCACAATTTTAAGATAATGATAGTTTCAGGGCCTCCCTTGTGGTGCAAGGGGTTAAGTCTCAGCACTATGAAGCCATCTGCAGCCACTGCAGGAAGAGTTCAATCCCTGGCCAGGGAGGTGACCCACTTGGTGCAGCAGACCTCTCCTGTCTCACACGCTGCTCCCCTCAGCAGTGTATGTCAGTCAATCTGCCTGTTCTTTTCCCCACTCTGTCTCTGGTGAATCCCCTCACCCCTCCACACACACACCTCTGGCCTGTACCCCAGTTCTTATATGTATAAATAAATCTTTTTAAAAAAGATAATGATAGTTTCAGCATCTATTATCAGCAGTCTGTAGAAGGTTTTCCCCTGAAATTCTTTCTCACTATATGTTCTTCTAAGATAGACACTTGGGAAAGTGTCCAATTTTTTTGAAAACTAATATAGACCTATACTTTCATCCTACTCTGAGAGTCAAATGCACATGTTCAGTCATATCTATAAATGACTCAATTTTTTCCTAGTGAAATGCAACATATTATCATTGAAATAATCTAGCTTAAGGGGCTCTATTTTCATTACACACATATAGCATATTTAACTTACTCTCTAGTTTCCTATATTGCTTTTTGCCAGCAAACAACTGAATTGAATTAATAATGGAGTTATGGTTATAGTTGTTGAATTGTAAGAAGGAGTTATTGTGCTATTTTCAATAGGTTTTCTGATTATTGATGAGTGTTTTTAGATGGTTAAATATAAGGCTGAAAAATATAGCCATAATTTATAAAATGTATTTCATGACAGCTCTCCTCCCTGCCCACCTGTGACTATGCAGGTGTTTCTTTCTTTACCTCTCCTTTTCCTAATAAACCTGTCCTTTTAAAATGTAAAAAAATAATAATAAAATGTATTTCACATATAGTTACATTCCTTAAAATAACCTGATTTGCTACTAATCTGAAAGGGTCAATGTAGTTTTACAAACCTCTTCCACTACAGTCTGTGACAGAATAATTATTTAAGATGTTTTTTATTTGAGGAGAAGAGCATTATGCTCTATTTATATATGCTATTTTTAAAGATATATTTTATTTATTTATGCATATAAGAGCTGGGGTATGGGCAAGAAGTGGGGGGGGGGGTGTGTGAGAGGATTCACCAGAGACAGAGTAGGGAAAAGAACAGGCAGATTGACTGAAATACACTGCTGAGGGGAGCAGCGGGCGAGACAGGAGGGGTCGGCTGTGCCATGTGGGTCACCTTCCTGGCCTGGGATCAAACTCGTGACGCAGTGGCTGCAGATACTTTATAGTGCTGAGACTTCACCCTTGCGCCACCAGGGAGGTCTAGTATATGCTATTTTAAATACTACTTGAATTTGGAGTTTAGAGTGATGGTGCTTTATATGTTCAAATTTTATTCTCTATTATATTAAACTCGTTTCAAAGACTTTTTGAAGAATAATGAGACAACACTATTAGCTCATACTACTTGAACTTAACATATTTGGAATATTAGTCAACAAGGCAAATTCACACATTTGATATGTTGTAAATAACATGCTTTGGGACTATGATATAATTGCAAATCCCATGTCCCAGAACACTTCTTAAGTATTTTTCATAAAAAGAAAAAGCTATTGCAAAAAATCATTTCCAAAATGGAGAAATGAAACAATATATTTAGTTAATGATAAGATACTTAAAACATAGCCATGCATGCTTGAACACTTGATGAACATTAATTCATGGTAAGTTCAAAAGATATTACATTTCTAAATCTTTTAAAGGCATTACTTATGTCACCTCATGAAAATGGGTGTTTTACATGTTAACCCTACCAATGCTACCAGCTTAATATTGGCAAATTTCTGTAGCGTTCTATACTGTAGCAGTTTACACTGCTAAATGATATTATTTCTCACTATTTCACCAAACAGAAAATGAAAAAATATATTGCCTGTCTAAAGACCAGCATGTAATATATATTTTTCTTCAAAGAATGGAGAAGATAATCCAGTTGTTCATAAAATAGTTTCTAACGACAAAATAGTATTTGGTTTGCACTGACATAAATTCAGAAGAGAAACTGTGGTTTTATAAACCTGGTGTACTAAAACAACTTATAGAGAAAGGGGAAGGAGAAGGGGAGAATAAACATTCTTCTCTTTGAAATCTCTTCTGTTTATACATATATTGCATGTAGAAAACAAAATCAACTATTTCTTGCCACTATGGTTGTGACAGAAAAAGTGCTGACAATTTTCATTAGTTGAAGCAACTCTCTTTTATCCAGAAACCAAGGAACTCATAAAGGTGAAAAAGATAAAAATAAAACATTTTGTGACATTCGTTTGGTTCTCCGAACATGCATTTATTCAAACAAGCAATATGTTTGAGTATCTACTATATACCAAGAGCAGAGCAAGTTGCAAAGAAATCACTGATAGATATGACAGTCTATTGTCTGCCTAAATGCTGAATCTAACAGGTCTCAATATGGCTACAGGCTTTGTGAATGATAACACATACAAAAGGACAGTTGGGGACTTGATTCTACTTTGAAAACTTAACAAATTCTTCACATAAATGCCATTCAGTACTAGACTGGGATTTCTCCAGACAACAGGAGTCAAAAAACAATTTAAGGTAGAAGCATAAGAAACCTTTTTTTTTTTTTTTCCCCAGTCAAGGTAGATGATTAAGGATGGTACATACTATGGATTTTATTTACGAGACAAACTGATGAGTCAGCAACCATTCTCAAGAAAAGGGGATGAACAGCTAGAATCACATGACAGTGGAGGAACTGGTGTTTATATATAAGAAATACTTAGATATATAAATGAAAGGAACTGTTCACTGAATAAGTGAGAAATTGAAGATGTTTCTTAAATTTTGATTTTTTTCTAAATTAGCATCTCAATTATCCCTGATAAATTGGAATTGATTTTTTAGTGCTAGGTCACTTCACTGTACACAAATATCTGCCATAAAAATTTCTGTCAAAGAATAGTAGTATTTTACCAAAATATTCTTATCCCTATCCCATAAGTCCTTGGCATATTTGAAATGTGACAATATATTCTAAAAAAAGTCTGATAGATCAGAGATCCCATTGTTGCTATAACTCCCTTTCCTCTTATCTGTGTAGATGTTCTAGGGATTTGGATGCTGCTCAAGGAAAAAGATAAGAACCTGTGTGTGTTACCACAATGAGGTAACACACACAGGAGCACACGCATAATTTTTATTTGGGGGACCTTTGACAGGTTTGTATGTGGAGTAATCCCTCACAACATGAGACTGCCCAGAGGCTATGGTAACATGGCACATCTTTCAGAAGGTGAGGAGGGCAAAAGAACTCCTCGGGGAGAGGGGAACTAGATAGTGGGCTTAAATATCTAGGTGACGTCACTGGGTTACAATGAAGAGAGCTTCACTGGATCAGAGAGCTTCAACTGGCAGCATGGGGGTCTTTATAGCCCTGGCATCTACCTTATCTATGGCTTGCAGATGTTGGGCACAGTTTTACAGCAGGCAAAACAGGCAAGTTATAATTTGCTAAAAATCTGCTTACTGAGTTATGCTCAAAATAACTGGATGTCCAAATTTTGAGTTTGGTGCCAGTGGGCTTTTGAGTGAATGGGTCTAAGCCTGGGGTCAATATACAAAGACCATCTTTGTCTCATTTATATAAAATGCTAGGTAACTGCTAATATGAGTTTCTCTCCATATTGTTACTGTGTTTATGATTCATTACCAATGCTGTGCACTTTCTGTGGTTTAACTCCTCAGATGTCTATCTGGAAAGGACAATTTACTAATGTTACAATTTACTAATTAATGTTAAGCACTCATTCATCAGAAATGTGCAGTTCTGTGTTATGTGTACATATGTATAGCAGGCACTTTTTTTAGATGATGTGATCAAAAAAGAGAGAACACAAAAAAGAGAGTTCTTGGTAATGCTTCATGTTGACAAAATAAAACACATTAAACAAATACATAAAAGGTTAGATGTTGATGAATAATTTCAAGATAAAAAGGATGATTGAAAAAGATTCACCTAGAGTCATGTTTTAGTCAGAGATATACTCTCTCTGAAGAGGTATCAGGCTGAGAAAAAGGATTTTAAAAAATGAGAGTGGAAACATTTTATACACTGAGTCGATTCATTTATATGAATTATGATAAAGCATATACCAAGAAACTATATAATTGGATTAACAGTGAAGATGTTTTTAAAAAGAAAGACTACCTCAACTGAGGGGAAAAAAAAAAAAAAACATTAGGAACCACAAGCCTACCCTACTTAAACAGAGGTCCCTGATTTTCTCATTCTTCCATGACTGCCTTTTTTAAATTCACAGATTTTGTAAAAGGAAAAAAAAGAAACTAAAAATATTCATTTTACAGGCACTTTAAATAAGATAAAGCAGGATCCTGAACCTCACCTCTGCCATTCTAGCCCTCTACCAGCTTAATGAACCATGACAAAAACCCAGTTACTTCCACTGCCATGGAGCACATAGCATACAGCAAAGCCTTGTGGGGATGGTCATCAAGTGTCTTAGCAGAAGGGATTAAGCATAATTACCCTGAAGTTTATCCATACTTCTGAAAAATACATGAAACAATACAACGACTTGGTATATCATCCTTTCTGCCAAAGCCTGGTAGAAAGTACATGAATTTGGGGTAATGGTACCAAGTTCACCAGACAATGGAAGTGGTGAACAAGGACAAGTAATTTTGAGAAAAAACAATCTATTTCTTTCTAAAATTGGCACCTGTGTTGTCATCAAGACAATCAGCACCCAGTGAGGCGTATGTTCACATCCTGTAGCACCTACTTGAAAACAGTTGTAACTGGCCATGAGAGGAGTGAATAGAGGGTGAGCAATTCTGAGGGTTGTAATCCAGGTGATTCTAGTCCAGCCACCTTAATTGTCATCAAGCTCAGGGGCAAGCAATAGTGACTTCCACAAGAAGTCATCAAGCACTTTGGGAAGAAGGCAATCAATCTCCTGGACATGATCTTCTTTAAGAACTCTGAGGGAAGCCATGAAACAGCAACTTATTAACTTGATAAGCCAGCCACTCTCCCAGGGCTGGTAAAGTACATGAACTCAAGGAAAGTTTAACTATGGTTTGGAAGGCAATAAAGGATGTGAACACAAGAGGAGTGATGCATTGGGAGACCAATCCAGTGTGTTCTAAGTATGAAACTTCCCATTATCCACGTGGTCATGTGGTGTTAAGCCAGGTATTACAGGAGAGATAGCAAACACTCTCAGCAGAAGGGATTCAGATTCATGAACACAACCACCTTTTGGAACTTTCAGAAACATCTAAATCAAACTCTGCATTAAAATGATTGCCCATTCTTTTTAGCTTCAGTGCACTATATGAATTCAGGGCCAGTAGAGATGATTGAATAATAGCTGCTGAAGGTTGTGAACACAACAAAGAGAGGCTTAAAGAGAATAATCCAATGAATTCTAAGTGTGTCCCCTTAGTTGCCTTCAAGTCTGGATGCTTATGGCGGAAACTTACGGGAACAGTTACCACACACTCTGAGAAGGGATTCAACCTCATAGTTATTACATAGTAAATATCAAATCTGTGGAATACATATGAACCAGCATGTCCTTGAGCTGACAGGCCATTTTTGTCAGGGTTGGGGAAATAAATGAACAAATGTTTGATTGAGCTGATGACTCAGCATGTGCTGTAGGAAGGGATACGAGTGGAAGTTATGCTTGGAAAACCCACTCATGATTTCTTAGTCTGGCATCTTCACTGCCATCAATCTGAGGGACCATAGAGCAGAGAATTATAAGAAAAGTTACTGCATGATTGAACAGAAAGGCATCCCCAGGGATTTGGGAACTTGGCATTCCCTCAGAGTATAAGAAAAAACATGAAGTATCACTGTATTGAAATGACAGGTATTCTTCTCAGGGCTAGCGAGATCCATTATCTCAGTCAGGTTGTGGTCACAATCCAGTCAATGCTGAATGACTTTACCAAAGGTCAAGTGACTGCAGGGATGACAAATCAAATGCACTATAATACCAACAAGTTACTGTCATTTGGTCAACCAGCAAAAGAGTGGAGTTAAATGAGAGGACAGCAGATATTTTGAGGAGGAGGATTTTAGCCTCCTAGTCTTGACATTCCTTCAGACCTCAGAGGAATATGTGAATAGACATCATGTTGAACTGGTGGGCCACCCATTTTTTTCTAGTTCTAGACAAAAACTTAGGGTCAAATTTAGCTATTATTCAGCTAGTTGTGTACAATGTGAACTTAGAAAGTGATACTTAGGAAAAGCAATCCAGTGGATTAAAAAAAAAATACCAACCTATTGCACATCCAATGGGGTGTATGTCAGATATATATCAATGACATGAACAAAAAGGATTCATATCCATGGATATAACTTTCTTTCTGTTGTGAGGAACAACAAAAATAGAAACTACAAAGATGTGACTCATTGCCTACTCTTTCCATTTATGGCCAAGGTCAGGAGAAAACAAAGATGAGTCAACTGGGAAGGAGTAGTTGTGGGGAAACCATTGTCCTGTCTACACTGAATAGCACCGTCATTTTCCTTACACAGGGAATATTCTCCTGTGCGCACATCATGCATCACAGGTTACATAATGACTGCCAGCAAACATGAGAGGGTGAACACAGGCCAAGTCATCCAGAAAGAAATGTATCCAACATAGTCTACCGTGGCAAAATAACTGCCATCTAGCAAAAGAGCAGGCAGTGGGGGCAGAGAGGAGAGGTCGTGAAGCCCCTTAAGGAGAAGACTATGTGTGACATAAGCATAGACTTCTTTCAGTCAAAATCCCTAAGGAGGAGAGCTTTGGCTATTTGGGGTTTTTTGTGATTCCATATGAATTTCATCAATAATTGTTCTATTTCTTTGAAGAATGACATTGAAATTTTGATTGGAATAGCATGGAATCTGTATATTGCTTTTGGAAGGATGGCCATTTTAATAATGTTTATTCTACGTGATTTGCACATCAAAGACATCTTTACAGACACATCACCCAAAGCAGTGATAGTGAAGGCAAAGATAAACAGCTGGGACTACATCAAATTAAAGAGCTTCTGCACAGCAAAAGAAACAATAACAAAAACAAAGAGAAACCCCACCAACTGGGAGAACATTTTGCACCCAACACTAATGATAAAGGACTGATCACAAAAATCTGCAAAGAGCTGATGAGACTCAACAACAACAAAGAAAATAATCCAGTCAAAAAATGGGCAGAAGAGCTAAAAAGAAACTTCTCTGAAGAGGAAATGCAAATGGCCAACAGGCATATGAAAAAATGTTCAACATCACTTGTAATCAGGGAAATGCAAATCAAAACTACCATGAGATACCATCTTACACCAGTGAGAATGGCACATATTAAAAAAACTAGCAACAACAAATGTTGGCGAGGTGTGGAGAAAAAGGAACTCTTCTGCACTGTTGGTGGGAGTGCAAACTGGTCCAACCACTGTGGAGAGCTGTGTGGAGATTTCTGGACCTACTAAACATAGAGCTTCCATATGATCCAGCAATTCCACTCCTAGGTATTTACCCAAAGGACACAGAAACATCAATTCCAAAGAACACCTGCACCCCTATGTTTATAGCAGCACTGTTTACAATAGCTAAGCTTTGGAAACAACCCAAATGCCCAAAAATAGATGACTGGATCAAGAAGATGTGGTACATATATACCATGGAATATTACTCAGCATTCAAAAAAGATAAACACATGCAATTTGCAGCAACATGGATGGCGCTGGAAGGGATCATGCTCAGCGAAATAAGCCAAAAAGAAAAAGAAAAATACCGGATGGTCTCACTCATAGCAGGAATCTAGAAAACTTAAATAAGGGACCAGGAAAATGAATAACTATAAGAAAGTGAAAATCAAAATCAACAAACGACTATGAACCAGAGACACTTTTTGGGGGGCGGGGGTGGGATGGGAGGGATTGGGGTCAGAATGGGGGGGCTGCAATTGTATGGGGAATATAAAAATAAAATTTATTATTTAAAAAAAATAAAATAATCAAATAGAAAAAAAAATCCCTAAGGAGGAACTACATTGACTACAGACAACAGTACATCAGTTATTTCAATCTGGAAAATAATAATATCCCCATACATGTGCTATAAAGTTCTCCAGGCATTGAAGGAGATGAATGAATGATCTTGAGGAAAACCAATCCACTGTATTTTCTAAATTGCTTCATATTAGTCTTACCAAAGGGACATTCACTTGGTTCTCTGTTCATGCCCTACAGAACATATTAGACAGTGACTCAAACCACCTTGAGCTGAGTAAAATAGGGCAAGTTAAAATGGAGTTAATCAATCCCCTCCAATGTAGTACTAAAGCCATCATTGTCTTCATGCCTGAGCAACCAGTGACAGTTCTGTTTACAGATCACCTCACTTGCTGGAAATTGCATACACTGGCATAGATATCCATAAACCAGTAAAAATCTTGGAAACCAATGACTGCTATGCAAAGCCTGGTCACTTATTGTCATCAAGACATGTGGCACCAATTTTGCCCATGTTCCTACTGTACTACTCTGAGAGGGTAAAGATAAGGTAAACATAAAGTGTTTAATTCTCAGTAGATCATCCAATGAATTTTACTAGACTCCATAATTTCCATCATACCAGTAGCAAGCAGTGAAAATTTAAAATGAGTATAAATGATATACTTTGAGTGGAAGGGACTCACTTTACTGACCAAGACACATTTTAGTAAAGCTAGGAACCACTTGATAATCTACACATGCAATGATAGACAAGACAGTCTAGTCACCTGGTGAGGTGCATGGATACATGACGAAAATTAGTGGCAGGACTCTATTCATATGATTCTATATGAGGCACCTAGATTGTCTTTGTGGGAGGTATCATGTTTGGGAACATACAGAAAAAATTATCTCACATTATTACTAGTAAAGAAACAGACTAAAGGACAAGGAACTTTATTTAGACTGAAAACCAACCTATAAAGTATTTATACCTTGACCTGACAAAATATTTTCTTGTCTGGCTGCTGAAAAAAATGAAGTCTACACCTATTATCGGCAAGTTCAGCAGTGGCTAAAACAGGGAGAGTGGTTCTGAGAACATTATTGCCTAACATCCACAGAAAGGCAATTTCATTTTTATTTTCTCATGGGACATTCTGTAGGGTCCATGTTAACAAACAACATCAGATTTTGGATAATGACTACATGGGGGAGCTAAATGGGGTGAACACAGTCTAAGTCCTTAAGTGGAAACAAAGCTAGTATATTTTAAGCCCAACAACTTAATTGCCATATTTGCTGACCTGCAATGGGCACTAAAAGGAGAAGCCACGAAGCTCCATGAGAAGAGCAGGAGTTTCATGAGCATCTAACACTTTTTCAGGTACGTGAGAAATCCTTCAAGTAGCAACTCAAAGACTCAAAGACAAGCCTTATTCCAAGCTTAGAAAACAATGTACTAAATGAAGTTTGGTACAAAGTTCACCAAAAACTAAATGTGGTCCAAAACTGGCAACTGGTTCTCAGGAAACCAGTACCTGGCCTTTATAGAAAGGCATTCTTATTTCCCTTACACAGAGGATATGCTGCTGGGTCTGTAAAGACACCTACAACCCAGGTAGCACCATGGCTGCAATGGCTTTGAGTAGTGTAAACACAGGGCAAGTAAGTAGAAACAAATCAAAAGGCTTCTAAGCTGGCATGTGAGTGTCATTCTGTAAAGGATCAGACAATGACGACCAAGAGGAGAGGTCATTAAGTATTCTGAGTAGAAGAGTAGAGTCTCATATGCAAAATATACTTTAGGTCCCTGAGAAATTCATCAAATACATATAGCATAAACCAGCAATTATTTCTGAGCAGGAAAGCAATTTTAACAATGATGTGGGTTGCAAAGCCCACCAAAAAGTGAAGTGAACAAGGAGTAACTTTGACAAAAACCATTCTACTTCACTCCATAACTAGCTCCATATTATCCACACCAGGAAACATCCACCTGGCCTTGTGCTCATATGATACAGCATATGCTAAATAATGACCACGAACAGCCCAGAATGGGAAAATAAATGTCTATTATTAAGAAGTAACCACAATGTAACATAGGCCCCATCACTGTCATAAAGCTGTCATCAGTGGGAGATTTATTTATACACAACAAGATATGCTAGAACATTGCTAATCTGGTTTCTCTTAGGAATTAAGAGAAAAAAAGTCTGGAAAACATGACTGACATATTAACCTTGGTCACATTACTTTCAACAAATGGTATGGCATTCAATAGATAGGTGTTCACATTCTACAGTACAACAAGATAACTATCAAGTCACATGACAGACTTTAGTTTATACTCACATTCTACAACAACACTAGACAATGACAATATTGGGCTCTAAGAGGGTAAACAATTCTCATAAACCAAATAATTCTCATAGAATCATTCAATGGTTCTGAGCCAGAATGTCTGATTTTCATGCTGCTGTTAGCAAGCAATGAAAATTTAATGGAGTATAGATCGAATACTTTAAAGGAAGTCAATCACCTCCATAACTATGTCAGCCTTCACTACATGAAGAACCAATAAAGCACCAACATTTTGAACTAAAAGACAGGAAAATCTTGACTGGCCTAGGAGTATAATAAACACAAGTTGAACACTTCCGGGATGATCCTATCCATTATTCTAAGCAAGGTGCTTTCATTATCCCCTGAGGAAGGCATTATGCCATGGAACCATACATGAAGTCACAACACAGTATTAAAGGAAGACAATCAGTCTCGTTAACATCATATTTATCAGGTAAGAAACCTGTTGATGAATCAGATATATATTAGCTTTGTACAGTAAGTTTTCCTTTGAGAAGATGAAGAAAATTAAATCACCTGGCACTCACTGTTGTGAAGTTTTCTGGCATCCATGGGCACAGGTATATACTAACAACTGACTTGGAGTGTGTAAATGCCAAGGAAGTTATTCTTACTCAGAATCATCCCATGGATTTTCAGCCAGACTCCATAATTCTCTATCACTGAGAGAGTGCAATGGCATTTTAAATGCATAGAAATTAAGCATTTTAATAGGTAGTGAATAACCTCCTTGATTATGGCATCCTTTCAGTAATGTGAAAAGAACACTACATCACCATTACCTGAGCTGCCAGGCAAGACACTCTAGTGTGGCTCTACAAGGCAGTGAACACAAACTGGTATCTCTGACAGGTACTTATCCATATTATTCTGAGCAAGGTGACTTCATTACTCTTCCAGGAAAATGTAATGCTATGATAACACACATGAGAGTTCAAAGTGCAATATTAATAGGAGACAATCAGTCTCAGAGGCATAATATTTTTCATGTCAGAAACCAATCACTGTCATAGATATAACTAGACCAGATCAAACTTCTTCCCTTTGGTGTGAAAAAAAAAGTAATGTTGATTATATACATGTGCATCATAAATTGAAGGGGCCAACACATGGCAAGAAGTTCTATGGGGGGACCTCCCCGGTGGCGCAGCGGTTGAGCACTGGGTTGCGAAGCTGCCCGTGGCCTTTGCGGCGCCGGTTCGATCCCCGGCTGCTCCCCGCCCACCGGAGGAGTGTCCCACATGGCGCGCAGACCTCTCCTGCCGCCCGCTGCTCCCCTCAGCAGTGTCCTTCGGTCCTTCTGCCTGCTCTGCTCCCCGCTCTGGCTCTGGTGAATTCTCTCACCCTCCCGCGCTTCTGACTGTACCCAGTGCATGTACAAACAAACAAACAAACAAATAAATAAAAATACATGCCTCTTTAAAAAAAAAAAAAAAAAAAAAGAAGTTCTAGGGGAATAGTGCCCGGTCTTCACAGTACCTTTATTTTTATTACATAGCAGGTGTCTTCCTGAGTATGTGCTCACAAGCTGCATAATGACAGCAAATGGCCTTGCCTAGTGGTCACAGAATAGGACATTCAGATGGAAATCAATCCAATAAACCCCAAACTCTATTTTAAGTGAGATGCAACAAAAGAGCAGGCAATTACAGATACAGAAGAGAGTCCGCCAAGCACCCGAGGAGAAGAACTAGAGTCTCACAAGTATACTATCCTTTGATGCACTAGAAAAACCCCCAAAGCACCAAGACATTGACTCTAGACTCACAATACGGATCAACGTCTACTAGAAAAATTAAGTTGTGAATATAAGGAGTGATTCTGAGGAAAATCAATCCTCTATCTTCTGCAACTTGTTACACATTACCCTTACTTGGGGGAGATTCAACTGATCCCCCATTTATGTCCTATAACACAGGCTAGAAAGGGACTACAACTTGTCCTGAATCATGTAATACTGGGCAGGTTATTCTGAATTTAGCAACCCCCTATAATCTATGCCTGACAACATCACTGTCACCAAGCCTATGTCATCCTGTGGGAGCTGTGTTAACTGATGGTCAATTGCTATGCTGGCTCTATTAGCAGTTAAAAAGGAAGCTATTTTTCAAGTGGTAAAGCAGGTTTTTGAACCTCAACACTTCTAAAGATTTGTCAGGAGCAGCCATGCCATGAAATGAGACCAGCTATTCTTCACAGGTTTGATGAAGTACAAGAATCCATAGTGAATTGTGGGCAGAGTTGAGCAGGTGCTGAGGCTTGAATGCAGGGTGAGTTACTCTTAGGAAGAACAATGTAGTTTACAACTGGCACCGTCACTGTTAGCAAGCCGGGAGGCATGAAGTGTGTTTTACAGGTAAAGTCACCAAGTGTTTTGAGCAGAGGGATTCAGACTCATGCTCAAGATGTTCCTCCTGACTTGTGAGGAAAACCCGTATGAGTGTCAGACTGACTTTCTAAACTGCCCATCCCTGCCAGGGCTGGTGAAATACACAAACTCAGGCCAGTAGGGACCCTCTGGCCAGCAGCTGCTGAAAATGGTAAAAATAAGAGCTCTGCAAATATTTTTAGTATTGGTTGAATCTATTTTCATGTCTATCTCCTATGAAAGAGAGGAAAATATTTAAGAAAATCATCAGGAATAATTGTATTAGCGCTATAAGAGAAGCTGTGTGGCAGTTGCTGGGAAAGTAAAGAGAACGGGAATATTGTCCATGCATGTTTTTCAACCTCAGCTCACAAATGAATTACCTGGGTGACTTAATGTAGAAACTCTCAGACTCCTTACTTAGTAGTGTTGTGTGGCTTGAGAATTTGTGTTTCGATCATTTTCCCAGGTGTCTATGCTGCTTGTTTTGGATCACATGTGTGAATCTCTGACCTACACGGATGGGAGACATTTCTAATGAGATCAAAATTGAGCTGGGTTTTCAAGAACATAAAGATTTCCCATGTATGATTTGAGCAGAAGGATACCTGAGACAACAAAAAGATAAACTCTCTATAGCAAGTAATAAGTATAGAGAATTAAGGATAAATAGAAAGTAAGAATCAGGAAAGACCTCAGAGAAATCTGCTTTGACAACTGAAGACTGACTGTATGTTTGCAAGAGAGACAAATTAGTAAGAACATTCCAGGAAGGTAAATGTAAGATATGCAGAACAAGGGAATGGTAAGGGAAATTATTTCATTCAAATGATTTAAGTACTAAGATCATCTATAAGGGTGTGACAGAGGTAATGAGTGCCTGAATGAGAGGAGTCATGAGGTAAAAACCAGAAGTTGCAGAAGTGGCAGTAGTGAGGATGAAGGAAAAGGAATAAAGGTGTACGATATCTAGAGAGTAGAATCCTGAGCATTTCAGGATCAATTAGCATAAAGAGAATGAAAAGGTGAGCTGTAGAGAAGACTCAAGCTTATTTATGATTTTTTTTTTTAACTTGGTGGTTTGTAAATACTGGGGCTTGTCAGGGAACACATGAGGAAACTAAACTCTCTGTGTGTCTGTGTGTGGTTGTGAAGGTGTGCATGTGTGTGTATACACAGAGGTATATGGAGTTTGGGTAATGGGATCGAATTTTGACAGGTGAAAAATGTCTAATGATAATAATGAAGTATCAGCGAGGTGACTAAAATGCTTTCAGTTTATCAAGGAGTTAACAATGCAATTAAGAACCCCCAAGTTCAAAAAAAAGAACCCCCAAGTTCAGATTTATAACTTGAAAGATACCCAAAGAAATAAACATACACTATTAAGAATATTTATGCTCTGGTATAATTTACACATCCTTAAGAGACATCTGAGAAACCATACAGGATTTGTTATGGTCATAGGAAGACAAAGCAACAGCATGGTGCAGAGATCTGCTGGAGAGCCTAGTTAATGGCTAACTTTTAATATTTTTGCAATTCATTTATATAGTGACTACCTTGGGTAGTTTAAAGATGGAGAAAAACCACTGGAGAAGAAATGAGTGAAGAGAGGAGACAAGACAAAGAATGGCTTTAAACGCCATGTCTCAATTCCTAATACATTTCCAATATACTGAAGGACTTTTGTTTAGGGGTAAAAAAATAATTCAGTATGGGTTGGGTAACTTTACCACCAACAAAGCATTCCGCAGTGAAGTATTTGTCACTGTGATTTCAAAGACCTGTTAGACTCAGTCTAAAATAGTGAATATTAGTATCAGTATCAACATCTAGGCAACTAAAAATCATATAATTGAAATTTTATCCAGAAATGTGCATGGATTAGGTTTGTGCTACTTGATATTGCAGATGGAACTTAATGTACTTTAATACATTCAACTTATGAACATTTATACTACAAAGGTATATATTACTAAAGAATCCACTACATTAAATATTAGAGAAGTGTAACTTTGAAATAGTTAACTTGAATGGCAGTGAGAGTTTTTATCTTACAACCTCAAACAATTTAATCGTTGCGTTTGATTATCTCATCATTTTTAAAGAAAATTTTCTATTGATTTTCTCCTGGCAGCTTAATGGATCACGCTGCATATTCCCTCAGGTGCACTCACTCAACTGTGGTGCCATTTTTATGTATTTAGAACATACCTTAGACCTTCAATGAGCCCCCTTGCCATTGCACTTATGTGCTCTGGGGGCATCATCTGTGCTCCTTTTTCACTACTTGATATCATTTCCTAGTGCATGGACATCATATGATTATTTTTCCATTTCTCTCACTAAATTGGAAACTCAAGAGAAAACGTGACATCTTATTTTCTTTATAAAACACTGCTAAGGGGAACAGCAGGCAAGACAGGAGAGGTCTGCTGCTCCATATGTGGGCTAGGTCCCTGGCCGGGGATTGAACTCAGGCCTTAGATGTGATAGTGCTAAGTCTTAATCACTATGCCACCAGGGAGGCCCCATGACAAAATAATTTAAAATAAGAAATTGTTATATTTTTTCCCAGAGTAAGAGTTTTAACTGCAATAATATAATCTAGTTAGTATATACAACAACCAAATGTTTACCTAATATATTATTAGTATTTAGAAAATGCATTTTTTGTATAATTCTTTTTCATTATCATTTCCCCACAGATACTTCCAAAATTACTACTGTGTAATCATACACATATACCATGACATATATGTTACTACATAATTTGGTGTATATTATATATAACATATAGTATTGGAATATTATATCACAATGTTTATGTATATAATATAATGCATTATACATGTATTTATATATCTTAATATATACCATATATAAAAGATATATCATACATATATAGATATACAATTTACATGTTGAATCTGGAGAGTCTACCTTGAATTTTAATTGTTCTTCATTTTTAAATAAGAATAATTATAATGGAATATCTTTTGTACTTCTCGGCATAATTGCTCATGGTTTTCTTTCTTTCAATTTTAAGAGAAAGAGAATATTTTCCAGGGTTGTTATTAGCTTGGTTTCATCCGATCCTTTTATTTTGTTTCTCTGTATTCTAAACAGAATTTTGCATTGCTTTTAAGTTATAACCTTAATCTTAGCCTGTTTGTTTCTCATCAAAAAGCAGTTAGATAGACCAAGGTACAGCTGACTTAACAGCATAGCAGAGAGCCAATTTTATTTGAGTAAATTACTGCTACTTTTTAATGATTGTGAGGGCACACCTCATTTTGTAGAGCAAAATCATACTCTACCATTCATATATAATGATGATGATGATGATGATGACGGAAGAGAAGAAAAAGGAAGAGACAATAAGACAGAGGAGATGAAAAACATAAAGGAAGAAGAAAGGGGGAAAAAATCTTATACAATTATCAGGGTATTTTAGCAACAGTATACCAAAATTGTTGCTTATAAGAAACAAAAATTTCTCTGTGCATTGGGTCTACAATGAAGGTTTAAAGAGACTTCTGGAGTTTAAAGTATCTAGACTTAATTCTCACTTTCATCCATTTCCATAGCCAAACTGTGAATTTGCTAAACCCTAATAGCATCATTCAAACATACAATAATAGCCAAATGCTAGTATTTGTGAAATTAAGTGCAGTATTTCAAGTTCTTTGCATAGCACAAAATAATATTAAGTACTCAAAAATAAGTACCCATTATGAGTTTCATTCCCCTGTAAATAATACCCTTTTCTTTTAGGTGTGACTCGTAATATTGCCAATTCTTAGGCATTTTGATTCTATTACTTCTTTGGATCTCCATTTAATCAGAACTAAAACACATTTTTTAAAACCTGTACTAGGTAGACTTTGATCACAATTATTTTCTTGAGCCTTTTGCTGCTCTGAGCAGGTCATGCTTATTTCCTAATGGAACAAAATATGATATTCTTTTGATAACCCTGGTTTTTTTGTGACTGTTGTTGCTTTCATTTCATTGCTTCTACAAATGGTGGAATCTGGCACCAATAATCAAACAGTAAGTGACACTAACACCACTCTTTTATAAATCTAAGGCCAATGCAGAAAATGGCATCATACAAAGAGGGTACATTGCTAAATACCCTTACAAAAGTGACTCATCAAGTGATGTGTTATGAGCATATTTTGGTACCAAGTTTTGTGCTGTTGTTGCATTATATGAAGTAAATTAATCCCAAACCAACATTGTTGCTTTTCTGTTGTTTAGAAATGTAACCATTTTATTTAATAACCACTATTCAACCTGAGACAAAAAAAAAAAAAAATGTATTCCCTGGGCCTCCCATTTCCATTTAAAGTTGTTCAGCCAATGGATAAAATCCTAAGTCTATTAAATAATTTTTCACTCACTTATAGAAACAAATATCCTTTGGTCAATTTAGTGTGAAAAAGAGAAACTCATTATAATAATGAAACATCCAGACCCTCAATCATGACAAAATTCAACTATTGATTTAAAATTATACCCTCTCTTTGTCTACTGCGACTCAGCAACCCCATTCCAAAGTATGTACCTAATTAGGAAAAATGAGTGCATAAAACGCCAGGACATATGTACCATAATATGCATAGATGCTTTATCCAAATAGCCCCAAACAGGATACAATTCTAATGGCAAGCAAAGACAGAATGGATAATATCCCTATGATGGAATCTTTATGAAAAAAAGTTAGGCATAGGGCCTCCCTGGTGGCGCAGCGGTTGAGCACTGGGTTGCGAAGCTGCCCGCAGCCTCTGCAGCACCTGCTGGAACCCCGACCACAGGGCGAGGGTCCCACATGGCGCACAGACCTCTCCTGCTGCCTGCTGCTCCCCTCAGCAGTGTACTTCAGTCCTTCTGCCTGCTCTGCTCCCCGCTCTGGCTCTGGTGAATTCTCTCACCCTCCTGCACTTCTGACTGTACCCAGTGCTTGTATAAATAAATAAATAATAATAATAAAAAGTTAGGCATAGGAAGCAAAACATGAACTGATTTTACAAGCACTCACCAAAACAAGCTGCACACAAAAGAATACGTACTATAAAATTCCAGGTAAATTATGCTATTTTTTTAAAGAAAATCATTAATAAACTATATATTTGAGAGCTATATGAAATATAAATACTATTAATGAAGTAAATAATGTCCACCTGAAAAGGAACATTACCTTTAGGCTCTGTCTAAAGATGTATAGCAATATCTGTTACCTGCTTAAATAGTTTCTGGAACTTTAAATAGTGCATAGTCTATAAAATGATATTTAAGCATTTTAGTAAGTTAAATTTTAAGTGTTACTGCCATTCTAAACTTACATGTAAATTCAAGTTTATAATATAGCCGTTATTACATGAAAGCTTTTTTTTTTTAAAGATTTATTTATTTTTATTTATTTATTTATACAAGCACTGGGTACAGTCAGAAGCGCGGGAGGGTGAGAGAATTCACCAGAGCCAGAGTGGGGAGCAGAGCAGGCAGAAGGACCGAAGTACACTGCTGAGGGGAGCAGCGGGCGGCAGGAGAGGTCTGCGCGCCATGTGGGACCCTCCTCCAGTGGCCGGGGAGCAGCCGGGGATTGAACCGGCGCTGCAGAGGCTGTGGGCAACTTCGCAACCCAGCGCTCAACCCCTGCACCACCGGGAGGCCCTACATGAAAGCTTTTTATAAAAGCAAATGAAATATATCCAGCATTCAGGATCCTATATGTACACATCTTCAGTTTTATTAACCTGCCTCCTAGGAGGAAAAAACACACACACACACATATGCATACACACATCAAAAACTAGGTGATGACCTCTCCCTTGCACTTCTAAGCAATATTTAATGTATTAATATGTTTTATGTATTTATCCTTCAAAGCATAACACAAATGGAGAACAGTACAATCAGATCAATGTAGAGAACCAGAGAGAAGCTGCATAAACACCACTCAGATGGAGTACAATGAAACACTGTTAAACTCCCAGAAGATTAGAGAGGTAAATTCCCTTTACCACTTCCCATCACTGTCAGCCCCTTTCATCATAGTTTATCTGATACATTTTTTAAAAGATTTACTTTTTATTTATTTATGCATACAAGAACTGGGGTATAGGCCAGAGGTGTGGGAATTCACCAGAGACAGAGTGGGGAGCAGAACAGGCAGACTGACTGAAATACACTGCTGAGGGGAGCAGCGGATGAGACAGGAGAGGTCTGCTTTGCCATGAGTGTTAGCTCCCTGGCTGGGGATTGAATTCGAGCTGCAATGGCTGGCGATAGCTTGATAGTGCTGAGACTTAACCCCCTGTGCCACCAGGGAGGCCCAGTTTACCTGATACTTTCAGACTGATTTTATCTGTCAGAAAAGAAAAGAATAACAACTATTTCTTCTCTACCTGGAATGCCAGGTGAGAGTAAATGACCTAGCTATAAAGTGCTAATGACAGTAACTCCTTGTAAACATGCTGAGAGCTATCACTCTTACCAGAACACACCTTGTCTGTCTAGGCTGGATACTCTAAATAAACCTGGAGGGGCAGACATCAGGAGTAGGTGTGAGGGTTAAATAAACACAATTTAAAGTCTCTGGAAATTAACTAAAGGACACATAGCAAATGGGAAAAAATTATTCAAAGTAACCGACTAAATCTCCACGAGACTATCAAGAGTCCATGACATCTGAGTTATGATTTGCTTTCATGCACCTTCCCCTCAGCTCTGTGTTACAGAATCTCTACTATGTCTGTAGCAAATAAGATAATCTTTCTCACTCCTCTGTCACCAATGTAGGGCTCCAATGTCATCCTGGGAGGCGAGGCTGCCTGTGTCTCTCATTCATCACCTCCCTACAAGTTCCCTGTTGCATAAACTCTATTCCAGACAAAAAGAGTTGAGATGACATGGGTGCATTTCCTGCACCCAATTCTCACTCATCTGGTAAGAATGTGTACCTATCTCAGGTGTAATAGGCTGCTGATACTGGGTCTTGATAATTTTCTTCTCCCTGTCTGGTTTATTGGGCAGAGGAAAGACAGTCCAAGAATAGCTGGGATGACCATATTTCTTCACTAGTGTCCACTCACAGAGCAAAAGCATCATTTTGAAAGAAATGGATTTGCTTCCTACTCTAGGTAAGATGCAGTAGCAAAGTGGTTTTGTATAATCCCTTCCAGCTCCATCCATGTTGCTACAAATTGCATGAGTTTATCTTTATTGATTGCTGAGTAATAATAATATTCCATTGTGCATATGTACCACTTCTTCTTGATCCAGTCATCTATTTTTGGGCATTTGGGTTGTTTCCATAGCTTACCTATTGTAAATAGTGCTGCTATATAATGGAAGAGACAGGCTGTAAGGTCTAGTATCTCAGCAGTTCTATCTGAAGGTACTGAATTTATTTGGAATATAACAGTGAGAGTTCATACTAAGTGCTTCAAAAACAATGGAAATATTGGTGGCATGCTATTAAGAATGGGCCAAAGCTTCCATGGAAGTAGCAACGGAGGGAAGAGCTCAAGAGTCTATGGTGATGGTTCACGGGTGTCTTGGTGGTGGTAATTTTATGGGGAAAATACCTCAGAGGAGATATCAAACACTGTAGAAAAGTGAACAACAATGTAAAAATACATAAATAAAAATAAGTAGTAGTGATGAGGGAAATGGTAGCACAGGTAGAAATTTAACTGAGACAATAAGAAAAAAAGTGATAACCAAAAGAACCACACTCATCCATTGGGGGCCAGGAGGCTATATGCACATTCCAGACTGCATCCATTCAAGAGCTATTAGAGTAGGATGTGGAGGAAGATCTGAAAGCAATCCCAAATCACAAATAGATCCATTAGCAAAGAGCAGAGCTTTAATGGCTCAAAGTGCTTAGCATAAAGTCTGACCAATCAGTGGCTAAACAATAAGCTATTCTGACACAGGGCAACTACTAGGAAGCCAGACTTAAAAGTGAAATCATACCCGGCCCGTTCTTTCCAATGCTGAAAGGATAAAACTATGAAACTAGAATCATGAGAGTAGTCTCCAAAGCACAAACTGATCCAATGGTAAAAATGGATTAAAAAAATCTGCTCCAAGATAGAGTAAATATCTTCTGCCTCAGAGGCCTAAATATATTTGCCTAAATATCTGGCAAATTAGTGCCTCATGCAAACCAAAGGAGGACCCTTAGGAAGTTATGCTGAAAGATATAAACCTCAAAAAAGGCTGGGCAATCAGAAGCTACAGGCTGTAATAGAAACAGACTTTAAAGAATTAGTTCGGTCAAGTCATGAAACAAAACAAATATTTATCCAGATTTACTATATTATATTATCTAATAAGTTGAATTTTTAATAAAAAAAAAGACTATGAAACACACACACACAAAAGTAAGACAGTATGGTACATAAACAAAACAAAAGGTGAACACAGAGATTACATTTGGAAACTATCAGATAAAAAAGAAAGAAAATATCAAAATCAACAAACAACTATGAACCAGAGACACTCTATGGGGGTCAGGGGCGGGGAAAGGAGGGATTGGGGTCAAAATAGGGGGTTGTAATTGTATGAGGAATATAAAAATAAAATTTAAATAATTAAAAAAAACTTCAAAAACAGTTATTCTAAATATGTTCAAAGAACTAAAGGAATCCAGTTTAATTAAAGGAATATATGCTAATAATGATTCATCAAATAGAAAATATCAAATTAAAACAAATCCAGGCTTAGATAGGGCGGGACTTAATTAGAAAGACTATTGTAAGGGGGCGAATGTTCTGATCTCAAAATATGTGAATGTCTCCAAAACAAAAAGAAAAAGGTTTTTCTTTTATGGGGTAAAAGAGAAGGAAAGGAAAGGAAAGACAAGCAAAAACTTTGGAAGAGTTAGGACAAGCAAAGAGAAATGACCAATGAAATTTGACAAAAATTGGTCAAGCTGTGATCAGCTGGTTCCCAGGATAAGCTGATAAAGGGAAACAATTTTCCTTTTTCCTTTTGGTTCTTGCTTGGACTTAAGGGCAAACAGAGTTCAGAGAATGGTAAGAAAGAGTAAGGCCTTACCAGAGTATGATGAAGACAAAGCAGAGGGTAAAAACGGAAAGCTGCAAACACTTGGTCGAGAGTATCAGTAAAGAATTAGACCTAAGTGCCCAATGACAGAGGAGTAGATCAGGAAAATGTGATGTATGTGTGTGTGTTATAAAAACAAGATGGTGCCTCCCCTGGTGGTGCAGGAATTGAAGTCTCAGTGCTATTAAGCTATCACCTGCTGTTGCAGCATGGGTTCGATCCCTGGCCAGGTTGCTGGCCCACATGGAGTGGCAGGCCTCTCCTGTCTCACCCACTGCTCCCCTTGGCAGTGTGTTTCAGTGGATCCGCCTGTTCTACTCCCTGATTTGTCTCTGGTGAATCCTCTCACTTCACAGCCCCCCTCGCCACCCCACACCTCTGTCCTCCACCCCTGTTCTTCCATGCATCAATAAATAAAAAAAAATCTTAAAAAAAGAGAAAATAAATAAAAATGAGATGAACTCTTGCCATTTGTGGCAATGTGGATGGATCTGTAGAGGATAATGTTAAGAGAAATAAGTCAGGAGAAAGACAAACACTGGATGGTCTTACTTATATGCGGAATATAAAGAAACATAACAAAGGATTAGTCAAAATCAAACTATTCATAAATTCTTGACATCTGATTGCAGAACTGAGACAATCAGAAGGGGAGGGTAATAGGGTGGTAGCTGGGGAGAGAAGAGGCCCAGTGGAAATTAGGCACTGGTGCTGGGCATAATGTGGTAATATACATTTGTAGAGGTTTAAGCTTATAATCCCCAAAAGCAGATACAACAATGCAAAGCACTTTACCTCATAAGCATAATTTGAATAAAAAGATAATATCAAAAAAATCTTTAAAGCAACTTGAAATTCTAGAATAGATAGCTTCAAAAATAGATTAAATTCTTACCATTTGTATCATAGAGTTAGAAGGGACAATACTAAGTGAAATCAGAAAGAGAAAGACAAATACTAGATGGAGTCACTTATATGTGGAATATAGAAAAATAATACAAAGGGTCAGATATAAACAAACTCAAAAACTAGCCCTTGAAATCTGACCGTCGAATCCGGGCAACCAGACAGAGAGGAGGAGGCAAAGGGGAGGGATGAGAAAGAACAAAGATGGAGGGGAGGGAGCACAAGGGTCTGTAGTGGTGGTTCTTTGGTGGTATGTACACTATAGCAACACTGTCTGAAAGGGGCATCCTACATCTCTATAACAGAAACAGTGTACATCAATATTAAGAAATAAATAATAAATCATAAACAACTGAGATTAGATGTGATCTAATAAAAAGATACAATTTTACTATAAAGATTAAACTTATCTTTTTATAAATTATTTAATAACTACAGAAGACATGATTTAAGTGAGGAAAATAAAATCACAGAACAATAAAAAAATGAAATTGTAGAGTAGAAAATCATAGTAAACAAAATGAATTCACTGGGGAGGGCTCAAAATTAGACTGAAGACAAAAAAAAAATAGTGAATTTTAGAAAAATCAGAAAGAATTATGTACACTGCAGAACACAAAGGAAAATGAAATATGAATAGAGCCTCAGAAAGTTGCGGTACATCATCAAGAGTACCAACATAGACACAATGGAAGTAGCAGAAGGAAAATCATGAGAGAACAGGATAGACAATAGATACAAAATAATAGCTGAAAACTTCACAGATTTGATTACAGAAAAAAAAAAAAGCCATACGTCCAAGAAACTCAACAAACTCCATAGAGGATAAATGTAAGGTGATCCACATTAAGAGCTATCACAGTCAGGGCCTCCTTGGTGGCACAAGGGGTTAAGCACCACACTATGAAGCAATCCGCACCCTCTGCAGCACAAGTTTGATCTGCAGCCGAGCAACCCACATGGCAAAGCAGACCTCTCCTGTCTTGCTTGCTGCTCCCCTCAGCAGTGTATTTCAGTCAGTCTGCCTGTTCTGTTCCCCACTCTGTCTCTGGTGAATCCTCTCGCTCTCCCCGCATCTCTGGCCTGTACACCAGCTCCCGTATGCATAAATAAATAAATCTTTGAAAAAGAAAGAGCTATCACAGTTAAAATGTTGAAAATAAAAGACCAAAATATTGAAAGCAAGAAAAGTGAACCATCATGTACATATAGGCCTCAGTAAGACAAAAAGCTAAAGCACTGCCAAAATGCCATGGGATGATGCATTAAAAGAAAAAAAATGGTGGGCCTCCCTAGTGGCACAAGGGGTTAAGTAAGCACTGCACTATGAAGCAATCCACAGCCTCTGCAGCATGAGTTCAATCCCCCGGCCATCCAGAGAGAAACCCACATTGGTGAAGCAGACCCCTCCTGACTCGCCCGTTGCTCCTCTCAGCAGTGTACTTCAGTCAATCTGCCTGTTCTGTTCCCCACTCTCTCTGGTGAATCCTCTCACCCCCCACATCTCTGACATGTACCCCAGCTCTTGTATGCATAAATAAATAAATAAATATTTCTTTAAAAAGGAAAAAAATAACAAATTGACAACCAAGATTCCTATATCCATCAAAGTTATTTTTCAAAATGAAGACAACTGTAGATAAGGAAAACCAAAAATAATTCATGTTATGCATTCTGCAATATTTGAAATTCTAAAGGGAGTGCTTAAGCAAGAATGGAGTGATGACAAACATAAAGTCTTAAAACCAGAGTCACCACTCACAACATGGTAGGACAGGGAGGTTTAAACTATCCTCTCCCCTATGGATAACTACAAAAATAAAAAAAAACTAAAATTTACTCAAAGGAAGTTTCAAAAGTTTATGACCAGAGATGGGGGCCTTTCCTATGGAACTTTTACCCTGCTGTCAGTGGTTTACTATGTGCACAAAGCAGGAAGGGGTGAGAAAAGCTGAGGCCAGGGTGGCAGTCATTTCAGGCAGCAAAACAGGCTGGGGGCCTGCCAAGGAGAGTGCAGCACACATACCAGCCTAGTTATTGTTTCCATGGAGACTTTACAGGGAGTGGGTTGTGCAGATGGGCATGCACACAGGCTGAACAACTGATTTGGTTCAATCTGATTCTTAGAAGTCAAACTAAGCACTACCAAGGCTGTGGAGACTTTTCCCCACATCCAGCAGAAAGACTAGAAGGAAAGACCTATAAGGGTGTTTGTTGTACTTGGGTTTGCTCACTGAGACTCTGACAGCCAGCAGCACTGGAGGAGGAGACCCTTCCTTGCTCCTAGCAGAAAGACCCCACAAAAAGAACCACCATATTATGCAGTCCCAGAACTCTTACCTGGTGACCTGTGTAGGATGGCATGTACCCCAGGTTGCAGAGAGGAACAGCAAGCAGACAGGATCTAAAAATTTAGGAACCCTAAAGCAGTGAACAGAGCTTGTTCTGGAAAGAGAGGAGAGTCAGCAGAATTGACCTATTTGTCTGGAGCAGGCCTCCCACCAGGACTGACAATGAGTCTCTGGGTTCTAGCTTCTACTCCATCCCTCACCTGCCACCAAGGCAAACAAAGAAGAGAAACAAACAAAACTTAATTGACAGAATTCCAAACCACCACCACCACCACCACAACAACAACAACAACAACAAAAAAAAAAACCCAAGGCAACACAAATGCCCAGGAAGTAAGGAGCATTTGAACACAAGATGGAAAAACAGGAGCGGAGAATAGAAGTTCAAAGACATACATAAAGGACACAGAAGTAGAAGACCTAACAGACTAAGGTTTTAGAATAACAACTTGTAAAATGCTAAATGGGGTACGGGAAGGTCAGTCAAACGCAGAGAGGCAGGTTTAGGAGCTTAGAAAAGACATTCAGTAACAAAAAAATTTCTTCACCAAAGAGAATGATATTAAAAGAACACACACACACTGAATGAAATGAGAAAAAAATATGGAAAGCATATTAAATAAACTTAAGCTGGAGAAGAAAGAATTTCAGAAATTGAAAACACAAATATACAAATCACTCAAGTAGGAGAAGAGAGAGAAATAAGACTTAGGAAAAATGAAGAAACACTACAAGAAATATCAGACTTAACTGGAAGAGGAAACATAAGGACAACAGGCTTTCCAAAAGTAAGAGAGAGAGAGGACAGAGAACCTATTCAAAGAAGTAAAAATTGAGAACTTTCCAAACCTAAGAACTAAAGTAAACCATGTGGAGATTAAACAAAATGTTTTTGAGTAACTCTTGGGTCAATGAAGAAACCAAATGAGAAGTAAAAAATTATCTGGAGACTAACAAAAACCACCGAACAGAACCTATGTGATGCCCTAAAAATACTATTAAAAGGGAAGTACATAGCAATAAACAAGAAAAACCTCAAATGAACAATCTAACTTTATACCTGAAGGAACTAGAAATATGGGTAGAAAAGAAATCAATAGAAAGAAATAATAAAAATTAGAATGGAAATAAACGGAACAGAAAAAAAAAAGACCATTCAAAAAAATCAATGAAACTAAGAACTGGTTGTTTGCAAGGATAAATAAAATTGATAAACCCTTAGGTAAGTTCACTAAAAAGAGAGAAAATCCAAATTAAAAAAAAAAAAAAGTCTAATAAAAACTCAGTAAAATGGGAATAAACAGGATATATCTCAACACAACGAAAGCCATGTATGACTAATCCATAGCCAACATCATACTCAATGATGGAAAACTGAAAGCATTTCCCTTAAAATAAGGATAAAGGCAAAGATGGTCACTTTCACCAGTACTGTTCAACATAGTTTTGGAAGTCCTAGGAAGAACGATTGGGTGGGGGGGGGTATAAAAGGAATTCAAATTGGAAAATATTCACAGATGACATAATATGCATACAGTATCTGACAGACTCTACCAAATACTATCACAAATAATAAATGAGTACAGTAAAGTGGAAGTATACAAAAGCAATACACAAAACTCTTCAAGTAGAAGAGAAATTAAAAAAGCAATTTCATTCATAATCACATCAAAAAGGATGAAATACCACAGAGTAAACTTAACAAAGCATATGAAGAACCAATACATTGTAAACGATAAGAAATTATTAAAGGGATCAGAGGAAAAATAACAACAAAAACCCCCAAATTAACAGGCAACTATTAAATCAAATACATTCTGCTGGGGAGGGGGAAGGAGAGGGATCAAAACAGGGAAGGGAAGAGCACAAGGGACTATGGTGATGGTGCACAGGTGAATGGGTGATGGGAATTCTATGGGGACTACACAAGAGGAGAAAGCTAACACTGTACAAAAATGAACAATGATGTAAAATACATATAAATAAATTATATTAAAAACAGAAATTATAAAAGTGATCAAGAAAGGACACAAAGAAATGAAAAGATATCCCATGTTCATGAATTCAAGGAATAAACATTGATAAAATGGCCATATTACTTAAAGAAATTTACAGGTTCAATGTTAAGTGCAATATCTATCAAAATCCCAATGATGTTTCTCAAGGAAATAGAGCAAACAATTACAAAAAGTGTATGGAACTACAAAAGGATCCTAATAACCTAAGCAAACCTAAGAGAAAAAAAGAAAAATGAAGGTAATCACATTCTCTGACTTCAACCTATACTACACAGCCATAGTAACATTAGGGTATTGGAACAAAACAGAAACACAGACCAATAGAAAAGAATAGAGAGCCCAGAAAAAACCCACATAAATATGGACAGTTAATCTTTGACAAAAGAGCCATAACCATATAATGGAAAAGGAAAGCCTCATTAACAGATGGTGTTGGCAAACATGGACAGCCACATGCAAAAGATAAATAAACTAGATCATTACTTATTTCAGACATAAAAAATAATTCAAAATGCATTATGGGGACTCCCTGGTAGTGTAGGGGTTAAGTCTCAGAGCTATCACCACAATGGCCTGAATTCTATCCCTGAGGCCAGCCAGGTAACTATGGCTGGCCACATATGGCTCACCAGACCTCTGCTGTCTCACCTGCTGCTCTCCTTAACAGTGCATTTCAGTAGATCTTCCTGTTCTGCTCCCCATTCTGTCTCTGGTGAATCCTCTCATTCCCACCCCTGTACCTCTGGCCCACACCCCACTTCTTCTATGCATAAATAAATAAATAAATAACATCTTTAAAACAAAACAAAATACATTATGACTTGGATATAAGACCTGAAACCATAATTACTGAAAAGAAAACATAGGTAATACATTCCTAGACATCAACTGCAGAGATGCTTTGGGGAATGCAACCCCAGCAGCACAGGATAAACGCAGGCAAAAATAGACAACTGGTAGCACCTCAAACTAAAAAAGCTTTTATATCTGGTTAAAGAAACCAACACAAAAATAAAAAAGAATTTATGGATGGGGAGAAGATTTTCATATCAGGTAAATAAGAAGTAGGTGAATCTACCTACCTTGCAAGAATTATTAAAAGTTCTTTAAGAGAAGGAAATTTACACAGGCTGGAAATTCTTATCTTCATAAAGAAAGGAGGAATAGTAGGGAAAAATATGGTAAAATAAGAACTTTTCTTTTTCTTACACTATATTGAGCAAATAGATAACAGCTTGTTGAAAATAATAGGAGCAACAATGTACTCAATAAAATATATATAAACACAAATGTGTGTATATATATATATCTGCATACACCCATGTAAGAAAAATACACACACACATGCATGCTTATGTTTAAGTGAAATGAGTGGGTGGGAGGAAGGCATTAGCTATATATTATAATTATAAGGTACTTGCACTACCCATGAAGCAGTTTAATGTTATTTGAAAGTGGATGTGGATTATTTTTAAATGTATATTGTGAATTCTAGGGAAACCACTAAAAATGTAAAAAGGAAGCATAATTAACATGTTAAGAAAAGAGGTAAAATGGAATACACAAAATGCTCAATTAAAAAACATACTTACATATCAAATATAAAAAAGTCATATTCACAGAAGCAGAAAGTAGCATAAAAGTAGAATGGTGGATGCCAGAACTGGGGAGGTGGGGGAAATGAGCTGTTGGCTAAAAGGTACAAAGTTTTAGTTATATAAGATGAATAAGGTCTGGGACTCTGATGTACAATATGATGGATATGGTTAATAATACTGTGTTGTATACCTGAAATTTGCTATGAGAGTAGATCTTTAAAAAACAGATAACTAAGTGAGGCAATAAATATGTTAATTAGCTTGATTATAGTAATCATTTCATGATGTATACATATATCAAAACATTATACTGTACACTTTAAATCTAGACATTTTCATTAATCAACTATATCTCAATAAATGAGAAAATATTTTTAAGAATCAAAATAATGTGGAAGTCAAAAACAGAAACAAATTAGAAGAGCAACTAATGTAAAATAGGAAATATGGCAGATATTCATCCAACTATTCATCAGTAGTCAATTTCAACATCCATGCCTAAATATGCTAATTATAAAACAGCTTGCCAGAGTGGAACCAAAAACAAAACCTTACTATATAGTTTCTACAAGAAAGCCACTGAAAATACACAAAAGCATATACATTAAAAATACAGAGATAGGGCCTCCCCGGTGGCGCAGCGGTTGAGCGCTGGGTTGCGAAGCTGTCCGCAGCCTCTGCAGCACCGGTTCAATCCCCGGCCGCCGGGTGAGGGTCCCACATGGCACACAGACCTCTCCTGCCGCCCGCTGCTCCCCTCAGCAGTGTACTTCATCAGTCTGCCTTCTCTGCTCTCCGCTATGACTCTGGTGAATTCTCTCACCCTCCCGCGCTTCTGATTATACCCAGTGCTTGTATAAATAAATAATCTTTAAAAAAAATAAAGTGTATGCACCCAAAAACAGAGTATCAAAATATGTGAGGAAAAAGCTGACATCACTGCAAGGGGAAATAGATTAATTTGCTACTACAGTTAGAGACATTAAAACCCCTCTATCAAAAATGGACAGATAAAGGAGGCAGAAAATCAGTAAGGACATAGTTGAACTCAACAGAAAATCAATCAACCAGTTATAACTGACATCTATACACTATTTCCAACATCAGAATACAGATCTTCTCACATAGGTAAGCTCACATAAGACATTCACTAAAATAGGCCACATTCTGAGCCATAAAACACATTAACACATCTTTGAAAGAATAGGTATCAGTGTCTTTTCTCCGATGACAGTATAGTGTAAAGAAAACATAGAAACCAAAAATACTCATGTGACTTGCTTTATTGCAATATTTGCTTTATTTCTGTGATATGGAACCAAAATGGCTGTACGTCAAATGACAGATTCGAGATCATGAGAACAAAGCAGGTTATTCACATGGGCATATCATATTTAAACTGATAAAAATTAAAAAAGGAAACAATTAAAAATGCCAGAGAAATAAAGATGCAATGCCTACCTGGGAGTGATATTTTAAATAATGCTTACGTTTCAAGAGTATGAGACCAGGAGAAAAGGGGGCTACAAGAAAAAATATAGCTGTCAATCCAGAATTCTGTCAAAATTATCCTTCCAGGGCCTCCCAGGTGGCGCAGCAGGTTGAGCGCAGCACTGTGAAGCTGTCTGCAGCCTCTGCAGTGTGGGTTCGGTTCCCAGCCGGCCAGAGAAATACCCGCATGGTGCAGCAGACCTTGCCTGTCTTGCCTGCTGCTCCACTCAGCAGTGTCTTTGGTCCATCTGCCTGTTCTGCTCCCCGCTCTGTCTCGGGTGAATCCTCTCACCCTCCCGCACCTCTGACTGTACCCCAGTTATTGTATAAATACATAAATATTTTAAAAAAATTATCCTTCCAAACTGAGAAAAAGACACATCCAGACAATAAAACCTGAGACCATTTATTGCTGGACGACCTATCAAATAAGTAATATTAAAGCAATGTCTTGGTTTGAAGAGAAAGGATACTTCAAGGAAATTAAAAACTATAGGAAGGATTGAAGAGGACTGAAAAGGGAAAATATGTCTGTATATGAAGCAAAAATGACAAATATATGTAAAAAATATGACAAGGATATATTTGTCATATAGGGAATACGCAAAATAAAGACATCAGATTTAAAAAGATACAGTTGTGAGGATACATTCACATTAAGGGGTAGCATCATAAGTCTAAACACACCAAGGGAAGGTAAAGATTCTTGTTAAGTCCTAGAGCAACAATTAAACATGGTGTAAGTAGTAATTTAGCTATATACAAATCCAGGTATAACAAATTCTCAAATGTTTATAATTTATAATGCATTCATTATTCACTGTTTTTGCTTCCCACTAGATCGTACCTCAATAAGAATGGCTATCACGTGGTTTGTACCAGGCATATGCTGTAAACCGAAGAAAAATGCACTGAATCATTAAGATATCTAAATTAAATTACATGAAATGGTAAGAAAAATATATACATATTTTATATATTTAAAATATATAGTTATAATATATTTTATAATTTATAATACTTATACTATATTTTATATAAATTTAAAATATATTAAAATATATACATATGAGCTTCCTTGGGAAGCTCAACTGCCTTAACTAAAACTGTTTATCTAGTGGACATACAGATGATATTGACTTTTCCATGAAATAAAATAATCTATAGATCCAAAAGTGTTTCAATAACTAGTGTTTGTAGAGATAAACACTTCCACTAATGGCACACTGGTCATGGCACACTGGTCATTAGTTTTTTTCAGCAGGAAAAAAATAGGAAAGCAGGAAGGTATTAAATATTGCTTGAGGTACCCAAACCCAAGGATGTAAGTACCTGAAGAGACAGAAGCTCAGAAGGACGCCTATATGGTAAAATCCACCTAAATTTACTACTGCTTTTCCTTTGAAGGCTTTTGCTAATTCCAGAAATGTGACTCAGATACAAGACACTAAGGAGAAAGTTGTGGCTAAGGGACTAAGCAGCTCAACATAATGCAAGCTGGCTCAACCAACCCAGGGGGCAGATTGGACATTACAGTGTGCCAGGGAAGAGTGGCTCTGAAAAGATCCATTTGGCACTTCCAAGTGGTTATGGCCTAAAGTCAACAAGAACCTAAAATAGCAAATGCTACACAAAACCTGAGATCCAACAACAAAACGACTAAATCTCTGATTGTGATAAGATGAACTAAACCTTCCTAAGTGCCTCTCAAAAGAGGCACTTTGATCCCCAAAGAAATATAAAATCACATGGAGACTTCAATTACTTCTATAGTATTTCTTACGGAAAATCTGGGTTGCAATAAAAAATAACCACACATGCAATAAGTGAATGGGGAGAAAAAAGACCTGCTTCATCAGATGTGGGATCTGTTTCCTGAGGATGTTGGAATAGAATGAAGACTTAGTTATACTCAATCATTTCAGAGCAACACTGATATACTACTATACATCTATTAGAATGGGCAACAATGAAAAAATACTGACCTTAACAAATGATGGCAAGGAAATAGAGCAAATATGACTCTCAGATACAACTGGGAGGCAGTACAACAGTATATTACATCACACATACTTGGACATAATCTAAAATAACTGAAATGAGCAACTATCATGTGATCCAGTCATTCTGTTCCTTGAAATTTTTCCAAGAGAATATGAAATTACATCTCCATGTAAAAACTGCTGCAAGAGTGTCCACAACATGGGAAAAAGGGGAAGGCTTGGGCAGGATCAGAGAAGAGAAATATGAGGTTCCCAGGGAACGATGGTGGGAAAGAAGTAGATCTACATCATCTTAAACGCAGAGATGGCTTTATAATACATAAGGTATCTTGAAACTTACACTGTTAGCTTTAATGTTGTACAACTTATTTAAAATCATGTATATCTTAGTGAATCTGCTCAAAATACTTAGCATGCACAAAATATATGTCTTAAGGAAAAGTCAGAGCAGGGACCTCCCTGGTGGCCTAGGGATTAAGTCTCAGCATTATCACCACTATGGCCTGAGTTCGATCCCCAGCCAGGGAATAACCCACATGGCACAGCAGACCTCTCCTGTCTCTCCCGCTGCTCCCCTCAGCAGTGTATTTCAGTAGATCTACCTGTTCTGCTCTCACCCCCTGCACCTCTGGCCTATACCCCAGTTCTTCTATGCCAAAATTAAAAAATGAAAACCTTAAAAAAAACAAATGTTAGAGCACTAAATCCAAAAGAGGAAGTACTGAAAATTTTAAATCTGATTATTTTCCTTAAGAAATTGAAATAATATAATAACATAAGCCAAAAAATTATTAGAAATAAGAAATAAAATTATGATCAATAAAGAAATTTTAAAATTAGGAAGAAAAATTAGAAAATTAAAAAGCTGGATTTGATGTTACTGCTGTTTGTGTTTGCCTTTTTTGGAATAGCATAAAAATAGGAGAAATCCATGACAACATATAAAAAAAAAATCCTAACATTGTCACTACCAAGAATACAGAGAGAATTATCTACCATCACAGATCCTTGAGACATATATATGAGAGCATAAGCAAAGCTGTGTTGATATTTTGAAATTACCTAAAATCAGTAAATTTTAAGAAATAATTAGTTTAACATAAAATATTTTCAAAATCTCAACAATTCTATATCTGTATAATAAATTGCATGTGTAATTAAGTCCTTCTTACTAAGACTCTACATCCATATAAAGGAAAATTAGTAAGTCAGACTTCATCAGAATTAAAATCTTTTGAGACTGGAACAACAAACTACATACCGGGAGAAAGTATTCACAAGCCAAATATCTGAAGAGGTATGTATCTATAACATATAAAGAACTTTCATAAAATTTTTACAAACCCAAGTGGAAAATGGTCAAAAGAAATGAAATTCCACCAAAGAGGATATACATATGGCAAATAACCACATGAAAATATGTTTTACACCATAGCCAATAGGCAAATGCAAATTAAAATCACAATGAGGTATCATTACTAAAATAGAAAATAAGTAACACCATAAAATGCTGGCAAGGATATAGACAAACTCAAACATTACTTAAATTATTTCGCTATAAAAACTGAATGTGCAAATACCATACAACACAGAAATTGCACTTTTGGGTACTTAGCCCAGAGAAATGAACACCGTGTACACATGTACAACGTACAGAATGTGTACACAATGCCCATATGCCCACAAAGAAGCATGTACTGTTTATCACAGCATTTTCTGTAAATAGCAAAAACTGGAATACCTAGTTATCTTTCTTTTTTTTTTTTTTAAGATTTATTTATTTATTTATTTATACAAGCACTGGGTACAGTCAGAAGCGCGGGAGGGTGAGAGAATTCACCAGAGCCAGAGCAGGGAGCAGAGCAGGCAGAAGGACCAAAATTACCTAGTTATCTTTCAAAGAGAAATGATTAAATAAAATGTGGCACAGCTATGGAATTCTAATCAGCAACAAACACACACACATAAAATTACTACAATGACCAACCTTAATGAATCTCCAGATAATTATGCTGAGTTAGGAAAGCCAATCCCAAAGTTCACACACATAAAGAATGATTCTACTTATAAGATATTCATTAAATGGGGCCTCCCTGGTGGCGCAGGGGTTAAAGTCTCAGTGCTATCAAGCTAACACCAGTCACTGTGGCCTGAGTTCCATCCCCAGCCAGGAAGCCAACACACATGGTGTGGCAGACCTCTCCTGTCTCATCCACTGCTCCCCACAGCAGTGTATTTCAGTAGATCTGCCTGTTTTGCTCCCCACTCTGTCTCTCTGGTGAATCCTCTCATGCACCCCCCATACCTCTGGCCTACACCCTAGGTCTTGTATATGTAAATAAGAATAAATCTTAAAAAATATATTCATTAAATGGAAAATTACTGAAATGAAGACGAGATCTGTAGTTGCTACAAGTCATGGCTGGAGGTGGGCTTGCTGATAAAAGGGAAATACCAAGGATTCCTGTGGTGACTAAAATGTTCTCCATCTTAACGGCAGGAATGCTAGTATCCTGGTTGAGATATTGCCCATAATTTTGCAAGGTAGTAAACTTGGGCCAAACTGGGCAAAGTGTATCCAAAACATCTTTGTATTACAAAGATTTCTTACAAATGCAAATGATGTAGAATTACCTTGAAACAGAAGATAATTTTGCATATGGCCTCTATACAAACTTGGAATTAACTGGATGTGGGAGAATAAAACATCTGTTAACTAAAACTTATTTTAAAAAAGAGTTTGGGGAGGGGAAAAGCATTTGCTTCTTCTAATAGTCAACTAGCTCAAAGATCCTTCTGAGCAACATGAGAAAGATGGAACTACATGAATGATATCTTGGCAAGGTATCACAAGGAGGCAAACACGGAAGGGACATAGAGGACCTCAGGGAGAAGAAAAGTCCAGGGAGGGCCTCCCTGGTGGCGCAGTGGTTGAGCGCTGGGCTGCGAAGCTGCCAGCAGCCTCTGCAGTGCCAGTTCAATCCCCGGCCACCGGAGAGGGTCCCACATGGCTCACAGACCTCTCCCGCTGCACCTGCTGCTCCCCTCAGCAGTGTACTTCGTCAGTCTGCCTGTTCTGCTCCCCACTCTGGCTCTGGTGAATTCTCTCACCTTCCCGTGCTTCTGACTGTACCCAGTGCTTGTACATATAAATAAATAAATAAATGAATGAATACACACATAAATAATAAATAAATAAATAAATAAATCTTAAAAAAAAAAAAGTCCAGGGAATAAAATGCAAAGTTGGTAGCACTTTCTTGTGTTTGCTAGTTCAAAAGAAGTGACGGAACACTCAATATGCTAAAGAGGAAGCTGAGACTGAACAGCTAAGCACCTGCACTGCAGTACTCTCAGGGGACACAAACCAAGCTCAGGGACCAGCAAGACAGCAGGCTAATGAAACAAAACAGTCTCATGAGTTATTTGGCATCCCTGAGGAGCTATGCCCTAAATGTAGGTATGAACCAAAAATAGAAAATATCGCATAAAACTTTGAGAGTCAGTTTCAAAAAGTCTTAAGGTCAAAATGAACTTCCTACAGGTAACTGTCTCCACTTAACAAAAGAACTGCTTTCTGAAGGGAGAAAAATATCACCTAGAGGCTACAATTATTTCTATTGAATTTCATACAGAAAATCCAACAAAAGTAACTATACATGCAAAAGTATAAATGAAAGGCTTAGCATTGGGCTGTGGCCCATTTTCTGCATTTACTGGGGATACTAAGACAGAAGAACTATGGCTTGCTTATACCCAGGCAATTCAGAGTGACAATGAGATATGACTGTACACTTGCTAGAAAGGCTGCAGTTAAAAATACTGATCATAGGGTGTTTGCAAGAATGCAGAGCAACTGAGACACTCCATTACTGAGAAGGTACATGGATGTATAATCATGTCGCAAAATACTTTGTCACAATGTAAAAGGGCATAAAGGTACCCTAATCAAGCGATCCAGCAATCCATTCTTTGAAGTTTACCCCCCAAAATGAAAATATATGACCATGTGAAGACTTGTACAAGAATGTACAGAGCATGGGATAAGGGAAGTGTTTGGGTAGGTGAGCAGGGGATTATGAATGTACACAAGGAAAGGTGGATGAGATAGATACTTATGTCATCTTTATAATTTGTGATTGTTTCACAAATACATATATCAAAATGTATGTTTATTTTATTTTTTTATTTTTCATTTTTTATTTATTTATTTTTGTGTGTGTGGGACCCTTGCCGGTAGCCAGGGAATGAACCGGCGCTGCAGAGGCTGCGGGCAGCCTCGCAGCCAAGCGCTCAACCACTGTGCCACCAGAGGAGGCCCAAAATATATGTTTATTTTAAAGTTGCACAGTTTATTTTAAACCAATTATATCTCAATAAAGCTACTAAATAAAATGTGTCTAGAGGAAAACTTATTGCATTAGTTGCACAAGTAAAAATACTGAAAACTTAAGATCTCATAATGCAACTCATGTAATTTTTAAAAGGAGTAATTTACTGCTAATAGAAATTAAAGACATTAAACAACAAAATTAAGGCCAGTTCATGGAATTTTGATGATTACAAAGAGGACAAATACAGAACTTTTGGGGAACAGTTAAAATAATTAGACAGTGGTAATAATTTCACAATGAACATACATATCAAAATTGTATAGTGTTCACTTTAAAAATATACACTTTTGTCAATTATAGCTCAATAAAGCTGGAATACATAACATTACTTTTTAAAATTGTTCTAATAAATCTGAAATTATATGATTTTTTTTAAGTTTTAAGACATCTCAATAGTACTATATAAGTTGTATCTATAATAAGAATCCTCCCTACAAATGAATTCCATGTCCAAGTGTCTGAATTACTAATATTTTTCCACAGAATGAGAAATAAATAACAACAATCTTGCAAACTCTCTCACAAACTACTCCCCAAAGTGTTCTAGGAGATACTTAGAAACTATGCACCAAACTGATGAAGACATTATAAGAAAGTAAAAATGTAAGTTTTATATCCCATATGATGAAAGTGAATATAAAAATATGAATAATTTATGTTTAATAAATGGAAACAAGGATGCACCAATTATAAAACATGATGTACAAATTGTGGTTAACCTAAGAATTCACTCTTATTGAATATTTTTATATAAAACCACTTTAAGAAAACAAAGGAAGAAAATCCTATACTATCACAGCAGATTTAGGGAAACCATTGACATAATTTACCACCCACTTAATACTAAAAACAAACAAAAAACTGAGAATACCGCAGCAAACATCACATGAAGGGGTGAATTACTAAAAAAACCTCCTCCTGACATAAAAAAAGAGATGATGTCTATTGTCACTATTGTCCTCAACACTTCATGACCGTCTAGCCAGGGCAATGCAAGGAAATATTTAACAGACCTTAAATTACAAAGGAAGAAATGTAACCATCATTATTCACAGGTTATGTGTTTATGTCTCTAGACTACCTATAAACAACCTATAGGCAATGTATTGGAATTAATAAGCTAAAAGATTTGGCAAGATTGATGACTATCATACAGTGAAAAAAACACCATTTTGTGAGTAAAATGATTCTTAATAACATTTTTTTTTTTAGATACAGCATTAGAAATGGCAGAACAATCCCATAGGATAAGGTTATATTTTGAAGGGTTTTTCTAGATACCTATCAGCTAAACTTTGAGAGTCACTATAACTCAGATCATTGTTATTTTCTCTGGTATCATGGTAACAAAAGTCACTGACTAGAAGATAAACTTCAGAGTACACTGACATTAAATGCCAACAAAATTCTCCTGTTTTTAAACATACTTCCTTTTCCTGTTGAGTGTTAACTCAAAAGGGAGGGGGGCAAAGCAAAATATGCCATCTTGTTTCTATTTTTCGCTTTCTCATTTATTAATTATACATTAATTAATTATTGTGTGCTCACCATAATCCTGACAAATGCAGAATAATATTCCCTTTCAGCACTAACCAGGGTAAGCAATGAAGGGTATGTATATTTACAGATATACACATGAATATGTACTCACATCAATAATATACTTATAAATTTTGCATATATCTAAAAATAATTTAAAATTTCCTTTCTTTTTTAAGCAAAATATTCAGAGAATTTCTTCTATAAGTATATATAGCTCTACTTAATTGGTTGCAAAACCTACAGGGTATTCATATTCTCATTCAATTTCTTATCCAAAGTCAAATATGATACCAGATTAACAAAAAAATAACAAACCATTTTGATATAAAATGGGCAGCGCATAATTTATTCAGAAACAGCAATGTTACAGTATTTGTGCCCATAGTTATTAAATGCACATGATGAATAACTGTCAGATACAATACAGAAGGCAAGTTACTTTGTAACAGTATAGGTAAACTTAAAAAACGGTAAAATGCCAAAGTTCTATTAGAGTCGTTATAATATAATACTACTTCAATAAGTTGATATCAAGACAAAAAAGCATCTTGTTACAAATTTAACTTGCATTGAGTATTAAGTGTATTTAGTAGTCACTGCCAATTTATATGTAATTTGTATATATACTTAGATGTAATTACTAAAGTCATTTGTTAACTTAGATAATTATTGTAATACCAAAATGATTACATGTTAAATCTACAAATATTCCTATGCATATCTTGTCATTATTTCCTTAGTCGTATACCTTGCATATTACTGATTGATTTTGACATTTACTGTATTTATAGAAATCACTTCTAATACAGATTAACTTGCCAAAGCATGACAGCATTGCCTGTTACATAATAGCTATAGATATAAAATATTTTTCAATAGGCAATACAAGTGTCACTTCATTATTCTTTATCAGGAAATATTGGCTGTTCTTTATTTCTCATCTCAGTCACAAAAATTATCAGATAAATCATTAATATTTTGTTTTAGGAATATGCTTTATTTTAATTTGTAAAATATGTGCAGATACCTTTATTAATTAAATATAATTTTTTGATTTTTGATGTTTGTTATTTTTCATACTCTTTTTGTTTTTGTTTTGCTTTATTGCTATTGTCAATTAACTTATTCTTTTATTTACACAAATGAAATAATTTGGGTTGACATTAAAGCTACTAAAGTTTTTGAAACCTTTTTAGTATTAAACAATACTCTTGACATCCTGTCAAATACAAATAATATTAATGAAGTGAACAAATGCATGCCAACAAAAATGTCTGAGAAATAAATATACATTACCAATCCATGAACGATTTGAACGACCTTCCCCACAGGGCCCAGGGAGCAGAAAAATGTAGTAGACTCTTTCCAAAGCTGAAATTTAAGCTCAGAAGCATTAAAGCAGTTTCCCAGCCACAAACATCTTTTTGGTTTAGAATCTAAGGTGTATAACATTTGACTAGTAAGTGTCCTGTACTAAGCAGAGGAGGGACCCTAAGAAGTTAGGATAAAAGAAAAAAGATGGGGAGAAATCTGAGTGAGGCAATCAGAAGCTGCACACTGCAGTGGAAGCAGAACTCACATAATACAGCTTTGTCACCAAACAAACAAGTCAAATGCAAGAATCAGCCTCCCCCCCACTTCATATTATCTAACATGTCCAGTTTTTGAAAACACCACCACAAACTATGAGATATGCAAAGAAAACTGTTGTTATAGATTCTGCAATACAGAAAATATTAGTGGATGTTCTTCAACATAAAAAGAGTGACACCACATAGTAATTAAAATCCATCTGGGAAAAAAACCGATTGCCAGTAAAAGTAATTATGTAGGTAATTATAATACATAGTATAATATAATACCAATGTTCCTTTTTTATCATAACTGATTTAAAAGACTACTGCATGAAACAATATTTATAAAATTGTATTTGGTAATGTAATTTATACAAATGCAATGTATATTTGACAATAAGAACACAAAATGGGAATCTATGAATAAATCTATATTGGAGTGAAGAAATAAAACAAAATGGTAATACAAATTCACAAGAAATGAAAAGATTCATAAATATTCCATAAGACATTTAATATAAAATAAAATCAATAAATATAATTTGCACCCATTTCATCTAGCTTCTTCAACAAAGATAACTATATAAAACAATTACATTATAATGTATTATTGGGTATGTAACATAAACATAATGTGTCTAGTAATAATTATATAAAATGAGGGAACTATAGAGGAATAAATGTTCTGTAATTTGTTGGAATTAATTTAGTATAAATCTGAAGTAGATTATAAATTAGGATTTATATTGCAAACCAAAGGAAAGCCACTAAAATAAGCCAAAATCTAAACTGTTAAAGAAATTAAAATATTACGCAAAAAGTATTAACAAAGGAAATTAATGAAAGAAAAATGCAGAGTAAAACAGTCATGAGCAACATAGAAAACAAAACAAAAAAACGCAGACATAAATTCAACAATGCCAAGAAAAACATTAAATGTGAATGGATTAAGCAAATCTAAGCCAAGGAAATACTGTAACACTAAACAATAAGATACTACTAGATACTCTCAGCATGAAACACACATTAGATTTAAAGTTGCAAATGTGTTAGAAGTTAAAGAATCATAAGTGCTTATTCAAAGTGGGAGTCTGAGAAGCCAGGATGCTTAGCAGAAAGTCAGAGCTTAGAAACTCAGCAGCTGAGTGGGGCTTCCTGCAGGCTCACCAGCTCAGGGCACAGAGCTATAGGAGCACCAAGGAGAAAGGTTTGGATGACCACCTGAGGGCTTATTTGGCATTCTTGAGAGGCTATGCTCTAAATGCCTATATGAACCAGAAACAGAAAACTCCTCATAAAACCTAAGATTCAACTTCAAAAGAACCAATTGCCTGATTGCATCGGATGAACTGCTCACATGCCAGCTACCTTTATAGAAGCATAAGCAAAGGCTCAGTGGTATTTATTGCATGTAGAAAATCCAGCATGCGATAGAGAATGAACATACATGCAAGAGCACAAATGGGAAAGAAAGGATTAGCATCAGGCCTGTGATCCATTTTCTACATTCACAGGGAATGCCCAGGAAAGACAGACACCTCTTGCATATCCGTACAATTTTGAGCTACAGGGAGATAACCACTGCATAGCTATAAGAGCTACAATTAAAAACACTGATGATAACAAGTGCTTGCACAAATGTAAAGCCACTCTGACTCCCACCCTGGTGTCAAGACATAAAATAGCAGAATCAAGTTGCAAAACATTTTGATATACTCTAAAACAACTTTAAAATATGCTTCTCAGATGATTCAGTCATTCCAAAAGATGAAATTACAAGTTCATCCTGAGACTCATACAAAGATATTCACAGCATGGGAAAGTGGGGATGCTTGGGCAGGATCAGAAAGGGGAAATCCAAATATGCACAAGGAAATCTAGGAAGAGGGATGAATCTATTCATTATCTTAACTGTGATAATGGTTTCACAAACACACATACATACATATATCAAAATATACATTGTTCACTTTTCAATGTTCAGTTTGTTTTGGATCAGTTGAATCAAAAATTGTGTGGGATGCACTAACATTTAGTGTCTAAAGGAAAAACTTGAGCATTCATGTAAAAGCTCAAATCCTAAACATTTAAGATTTGAAAATACAGTCGCAAATTAAACTAAAATTTTGAACATGGAAAGCGAACATCAATTATGAACAAAATTAATGACTGACAAATCCAAGAGTCTTTTAAAACCACTATGAGTCTCTGGCAAGACTGATCAAAGAAATAAAAAAAGACTGTTAGCAACAGCGGGATTGTACCTAGGATTATTGTTAGGATCTTAGGGACACATACATTAGCTTATAAGGAAAAGCATGGCAAAAAATATAAAATTCATGAAATGATGACATTAAAAAAGTAGTTAAACTAGGAAATCTCAAGAATTCTAAATCTATTTAATAAACTGCATCTGTATAGAAAAACCTTCTTACAAATTCTAATGCCTAAACTGCTAGTTTCTCACATAAATTATAAATAACACCAATCTTAAACAACTTCCACAACAAACAACACACACTCTTTGCAAAATGTTTTATGAATCCACTATAAACCTGATACCAAGCTGACAGGATCATTATATTAAAGAAAAATTAGTTTTCTTATGCCTCATGACAAATACCAAAAAATTAAACTAAAACCTTATGTTTGACAAACATAATCCAAAGACAATTCAACTACATTGCACACCATGAACAAAGTGGGTTTGATACAAGAATAGCTTCTTTTTGGTTTAACAAGTTCAAATCAAACAACCTTGACAAACATAAGAATGAAATCGTGTCACTATGACAGTAGATGGAGAAAGCCATTTGACATAATTAACAAACTACTTATGATTTTAAAAAGTTAGAAAATGCAACATATATAATTAGTGCTGAAATACTGAAAAACTTGGGATATCAAATTAGACAGAAAGATGTCTACTCTCACAGGTTCTATTCAAACTTTTTTAGGAAAAATTTAGCCAGGGCAATAAAGAAAAAGAAGGGGAAAAAAACATAAAGATTGTAAATAACGAAATACACCTGCCTATACACACAGTCCATATAATTATGTTTCCAGACTATCTAAAAGTAACCTGTAGGTAACGTAGTAGAGATAAGTGAATTTATCAAGATGAACAGATACCATATAGTTAAATACTTTTTCTGAGAACAGCAATTCTTAATGAACTTTTCACATGCGAGAGAAGAAATGACAAAAAAAATGCACAGGACAGGTATATATTATTTAAGGCTTTTTCTATATATATACACTTCTCAGATAAATTCTGAGTCAGTATAACTATGAATATTATTGTTTTCTGAAATTATGCTAATACAGACTTCAAAATATAAGATGAACTTTATAAAACACTTGGCATTTAATCTAAAGGAAATAAGTAATAATAAAGTGCATAAAAAATAAAAAGCATTATAGATGATAATTTACCTATGGTCTGGTCCTTAAGTTAATGATCTCATTGATTAATTAGAGATTAATTTCTTTAAAGTAGATCAAAATTGTTACAAACAAAACTTTTTCATTTTTATTTTACTCACTCTGACTGCTTTCTAGTTCTTTCAATATGACTTCTTATTATAAAAGGAAAAATAAGTAAAGAGTAATGCTCAAAAATCAATCACCAGTGATATGCCCATGTGACTATTTCTTTAATTTCATTTTATTACTTGTAAATTCATCATATACTCAGTATAAAATTATCAAAAAATGCAGATTTCCTCTCAGCATTAACCACAATCATTAATTAAACATGCATTTACAAGACAAATATATTTAGATACATGTGCACACATAAAATTGTGACGTGCTTTCTTTTTTATTAGTGATATCATGGAGATACCACTTACAAATATATAAGATCTATCTAATTGGTTGTATAGTTACATAATATTTATGCAATTAACACAATACACTTTATTAAGAAAATAGCTCCTTTGCCAAATTTGTAACTTTATATTCATGCTCAATTGTGAGTAGCTATGTTGGAAATAATTCTAAAAGGCAAATTAATTCTTTAAACAGTAAGAAAAAAAAGGAACATGCTAAAACTGCTAAATTAATTTCCAAAAGTGCAGGACTATTTTATATTTTCTTGATAATGTGGTATCAAGATACAGAATATTTTCTATTTAATTTGCACTAATCATTGGGCATATTTAATAGTTATTGACCATTTATGCTTAGTTCTGTATAAATTGTATTTTACTGTTCCTTTTGTTAGTTACTCATTTTGTAATTGTTTAAAACAAACAACAAAAAGTATATTGAAACCCCATATATGTATATAATGTTACTTTCACCTATGTTCTATAATGCGTCTGTTACTGAATCAAGTCCTATATGTACTGTATTTACAAAGTTTCAGATATAGAATATGACTTGGCCAAAGCAAGTATTTAGCTGTAGGTAATACAAATGCCATTTGCCATTTCATTATTCTTTATAAAAGATTTTAATCTCTTCTTGCAAATTTTGCCATGCATGTCAACATTAGCAACAGATGAGCAATTATGAAAATAATTCTGATTTTTATTTGGGAAAGTGCTTAAATTATTTTCTTTTATATATTATTTGTAGATATATATTATGCAGTCAATAAAAATTCGACATTTTTTTTTCCTGTGAGAGCTTTGCTTTTACTTTTGTTATGCTCTGTTGCTATTGACCAATAAGTCATAATTTTATTCAGATAAATGCAATAATCTGGATTGACAATCAAGTATTGCAATCTTTGAAATATTTTATTATTAAAATATGTATCAGGCATATATGAGAAATATAAAGAATAGTCATGAAGTGAACAAATGCATACCAACTTAAAACACCTCCGATGACAGATTACTTACGTATCCCAGAACAAACATCTGTGACAGCTGCCGTCAGAGAAAACGTCGAAGACCCAGTTCAAAGCTGAAGGAAAATGAAATTGTCAATGTACAATCCTAACAACAAGACAGCTAAACCGAGAATGATCAAAGACACAGTAACAAACCTGAGACCCTTTATTGTTTGATAAATCAATCCACGTTATCGGCACGTGGCGGTCACCGAAGCGCAAAATGCCGCCCCGCGCAGGCTACAGAGTCAAAATGCCCCCCCCACCCTGCGCGCAGCCGGTAGTTGGTAATGACCGTTGAGCAGCCTCTCAGCCCAGTAAACGGCCCACGCCCATTAAGGGGGGCATTTCATTGGTCACTACGAGGGTCTGCCCATCATATCGGGAGGGACCATCTCTTAAAGGCAGGGAGTGTTTAAAAAAAAAGGCGCGGGCACGTTTTTTAAAATGCCGCAGATATAAAAAAAAAAAAAAAAAAAAAAAAACCTAGGGGGAATTTAAATTGAATTGCCAAAATTATTCAATAAACAAATGAGCAGGCACAGAATTAACAGAGAAATAAAAAAAAGGGGGAAAACAGAAAATGAAGGACAAGATGAGCAATTGCAAATAAACATTCTAATTAAAATGTAAAGTTTTAAACTAGAAAATAAAGCAAGTCCAGTTTAGATGAGAGGCGATTTAAATTGAAAGCTACTGTAAGTTTATAAGCAAAGGTATAGGAAATGCTACACATTTCGAAATTAAACATAAAAAAACTGAGATGAGAACACTAATGCCAAATAAACTAGATTTTAAAAAGGTTACATTCAGATAAAAGGGATTACTTCATTATGATTAAAGTATACATTTTTTTCATCAGGAAGAAGCAAAAGCACATTATATTATAAATGTCATCATTACAGAATCTGGAAACAGACAAAATTTATGCCAATAAATTTGAAATTACATGAAATATAAAACTCTAAGTAAATACAATTTAACACCATCACCACCAACAAAAACTGAGGAAATCTGCATAGCCCTGTATACTAAATAAATTGCACCTATAATGAAAAATCTTTTACATGTAGCTCACATGTCTGTTGACTGAATTGGTGAATTTTCTCTTATAATTGGAAAAAAATGACACTAATCTTACACAAGATATTACAGAGACTAGAAATAGCAGACAACCCCTTCAAATGTTTAAGTGTCATAAAAACCTTATCTCAAACTGACATATCCCATAAAAAGAAAAACAAAAGGGTTATAGCTTTCATGTCCAAACCAAAAAAAATATTGTATTTTTAACAGAATAAATCCAAGTTGCATTAAGTCTGATACAACATGAACAAGAAAGGATTCTTACTGGAATAACAGTTTGATATTAAATCACTTTAATAAAACAAAGGAACACAATCATTTGATTATTATAATAGATGCCAAAAAGTGACATAATTTATTATCCTCTTAGTATTATTAAAAATTCCAAAAAACTGCAATTAATATCCTAAGTGCTGAAATATTTTCATCTTCTGCTGAGATCAGTAATGAAAAAAAGGACTCCCATTTCAATCCCACATTTATGTAGAGCAATAATACATGGAAAAGAAAAAGAAGACATAAGGATAAGAAAGAAAGAAATGAGGCTTCCACTGGAGGGGAGGATGGCCTATACTGTCAAAACACTAGCAAAGATTGTAAAATAATGGTACTTTGGAAAGAGAGAAAGGTAAAACCTGGGGGGGAGCCTCCATGCTGGCATAAGGGGTTAAGCACAGCACTGTAAAGCTATTTGCAGTCTCTGCAGCAGGAGTTCAATCCCCCACCAGGCAGCTGACCCACATGGCGCAGGAGACCTCTCCTGTCTCCCCACTGCTCGCCTCAGCAGTGTATTTCAGTCAGTCTGCCTGTTCTGTTCCCCACTCTGTCTCTGGTGAATCCTCTCACCCCCACCCACACATCTGGCCTGTACCCCAGTTCTTGTATGCATAAATAAATAAATCTTAAAAAAGTAAAACCTGGGGAAGGATGGCACAATGGACTATGGTGGAGGGATATGGGGATTATGGTGACCACACCTGTGGGGAGAAATCATATACTGTCAAAAAATTAAGAAGGATATAAAATAATGGTACCTCATAAAAAAAATCCAAATAGGTAAAAATAAAACAGCTTATGTTGCCACTTTCATGAATCCCTGATACAAATTTGAATGATTCATGCACCCAAGTTTTACAAAGAGGAAAGCAACCTCATTGTTATTTGCTCTGTTAAAGCCCTCAAGTATTTGGCTTATTATTTTGTTATCTGTGTAAAAAGAGAGAGTTTCTCTCTAATTCTTTCTTCTTTTCCATAGGGATTTTTTAATGGGATAACAAAAATATTTAAAAATAAATTTGTCTTTTGTACTTATGCACATATTTTCCGTTCTAGTGATCTTCACTCCTTCCTGAAGCTCTTAATTTCCATGAGATCTTAATTTTTTTTTTCCTGTAGCCTGAAGAACTTGCTGTATTAATGATATTACAAGTTATTCGGCAACAAATGGTCTCAAATTTGACTATGTGAATGTGTCTTATTTTATTCTCAGTTTGGAAGGATAATTCTGATGGACATACAGTCCTGGGTGGCCAGCTTAATTTTTTCTTTTGGCATTGGCATGATACTATTTCATCTTCTCTGGTCTCTATAAATTCTGTTGAGAAGGCAGACACCGTTTTGATCATCATTCTCAGGTAAGAAATTAAATTGCATTCCTTTTTTTTAAATGTCTGGATTCTAACACTTTAGGTATGATGTACCCATGTGCATATCTATTTTAATTTAATCTGGTTTGGTTTAATTGGTCTTTGATCTGTAATTTCAGATAGTTCTAAAATCTTGATACATTTTGATTGCTTTTCTACCAAATGTGTATTACAGTTTCTCACTGCACTCTGATTAAACCAGTGTTTGATGACTGAGATTTTCCTGTCCATAGGTCACTCTATTGTGGTTAGGCTAGAACTCCGTAGTCTTTTTTTTTTTTTTTTTTTTAAATAAAACTGACCCTCACACAGAGAGCAGTTTTATTTATTTATTTATTTTATAGAGGCATGCTTTATTTATTTGTTTGCTGGTTTTGTTTGTTTGTTTTGTTTATACATGCACTGGGTACAGTCAGAAGCGCGGGAGGGTGAGAGAATTCACCAGAGCCAGAGTGGGGAACAGAGCAGGCAGAAGGACCGAAGTACACTGCTGAGGGGAGCAGCGGGCGGCAGGAGAGGTCTGCGCGCCATGTGGGACCCTCCTCCGGTGGCCGGGGATTGAACCGGCGCCGCAGAGGCCGCGGGCAGCTTCGCAACCCAGCGCTCAACCGCTGCGCCACCAGGGAGGCCCTAGAACTCCGTAGTCTTTATGTCCCTCTAGTAGCTCTGCGCCTCTCTTAGTCTCATGGTCACTGTCTGCTAGGCCTTGATGTGTTTTGTGAGATCCTATACAGACTTCTGCCCTGGTCCTGTGTACAATTCTGGCATCTACAGTGATGTGCCAGAGAAGTCCCAGCTGTCTGAGCAGCCTCAAATTTCAATCTCTGCCTCATCAGTTTAGCAACATCTCTATGGTCTTCCTCATTTCAGACTCTCTGACACAGGAAAATTTGCCCCATTCAGAGGCTCATGTTTGAGCCTGGATATACGTGAGGATCTCACCCTCACAATACCTTGTGTCTATGAGAAATTCATATATTGCTTGCGGAAGGAGAAAATTGCAGCATGGACTCTGGCAAAGTTTTGGCAGGTTTTATTGAGCAGAATATACACATACAATATGACTCAGTAATTTTACTTGGGCCTATATAATTATCCTAAAATCACACATGTGCCAAAAGGCATTTAGAACTCTAATTTCTCATTGCCTTAAACTGGAAATAACCTAAAATTCCACTATCTCTAAGAATAGGTAAAAAGTGGTATATCACACAATGTAGTATCATACACCAATGAATATGAAATTTCTTCGGCATGAAGCATGGGTAAAGCTCAGGAACATAATGTTGAGGCAAAAAATCCAGACCAAGTAATAAAAATCATACTGATTGAAACTATTTATATGAATTTCTAAAACAGCTGTTTTGTCACAAGTGAACAATAGATCTTACACCAGATTTTAATAATTATTCAAAAGATAGAGGCATTCATCCAAAATGCAAAATAATTTGGGAGCAGAAAGCATCTGACTGAGCCCTTACTACTGATTTTTTTCCCACATCAGGACATGTTTGAATTTCACAATGAAAATGTGTTGTAACGTTGAGAAATATTTGTGAAAACATTGTTTATAAAAGGCAGTTGTTTAGTTTTTTGTTTGTTTGTTTTTGGCTGATTCCATTTTACACAGTGAATTATATAGCGTCTGGTTAATGACACTATCTTCATTCTCCAGCAAGTCATTCTCCACAGATCCCTGACTACTAGGGTTGTTTGCAGTAATCAACTGAGACAGACAAGGAATACTCCAGTAAAACAGTAATATCTATTAGCATATTTATAGGGAGTCTTCAGTGTCTCAGCACAATGACTAGGAGGTCATTTAGTCTTCACAGACGATTCCTGTGGGGGATAGCTGCAGGACCATTCCGAATCCTTTCCTTCGCAAGAGGAAAAATGAGTCCAAGACGTTAAGTCAAGAAAGTGGCTGCTATGGGGTAAATGGAAGGTATAATGATGGAAGGTGGCGAAAAAATATCTCCTTTACTCTTCTGGAAGTCTGACAATTAATTTTACTCTATACCTGAGTGGTTGGTGTTGACAGAGCTGCATTCTCTTTGGCCAACTACATAGCCCTGATTTAGCTGGTATTACTTTACATTTCTCTATTTGTATTAGGGGGCTGTGTAAATGGAGGTGGAATCAAGGAGGGAGGAGAGACACTTAGAGAAAAGAAACATGGCTGAGAGACATGGTACATTTTGATTTTTTTTTTTATAAGAACTGGGTACATGTAGGCCGGAGGTGCAGGGGGGTGAGGGGATTCATAGAGACAGAGTGGGGAACAGAACAGGCAGATGTACTGAAATACACTGTCGAGGGGAACAGCGGGCAAGACAGGAGAGGTCTGCTGTGCCATGTCAGTTAGCTCACTGGTTGGGGGTCGACTTCAGGCCATAACAGTGACAGCACTGAGACTTAACCTCTAGGTCACCAGGGAGGCCCCCATTTTGAATTTTGGATCTCTCCTGTGGCAGCTTTCTCAGGGACCTGCCTAACCCCTTTCTTGTGGTTCCCCGTAGAAGATGCCTTAGGCATGTGGCAAGCTTTCAGAACTTAGCCACCCCACTTTGGGCTGAGCCCGTTAGGTTGGGTATTTGCCCACGAAGGAATAGATAATTTTTAAAAGTTTGATCAGGAGTCTGTTATTTGAAATCCTTTCTTCTCTTCTCTCTCTCTCCCTGTCTGCACATACCAGTTAAACCTCTTTTACAAGAAGAGTCTGTTCTTTGCCTTTATTCACAAGGATGGCTGAACCCTTTTAGAACATGCACTTCCTTAATATGTTGGGGGTCCCTGGGTATCTCTTAGTTTTGCCTGATTATAGTACTACCACCCTTCCATAGCTGGTGTGGTGCTAGAGGAAATAATCAATGACCTTGAAGGCAGAAAAGGAGAAAATACCAACTCAGAACAGAGAGGAAGTAGATTGAAATGTAAAAATAATAAAGTCATAGGGACCTATCAGTCTATAGCTGACTCATGTCATTGGAATCACATGATTAAAGGACAAAGGGGCTGAAAGCACACTTGAAACAATTAATTCCTGAAAACTATACAATCTGTCAAAAGATAGGAACTTACAAGAAGCTAACTCCTGAAGACATTAACTTGAAGAATCCATACCAAGACACATCATAGTTAAACTTCTGAAAACTAAGGACGAAAAGAATCATGAAAGCAGGGGCCTCCCTGGTGATGTAAAGCAACCTATGAAGCTATTCACAGCCACTGCAGCACCAATTTGATCCCCGGCCAAGGAACTATTCACATGGTGCAGCAGACCTCTCTGGTCTCGTCCACTGCTCCCCTCAGCAGTGTATTTCAGTCCATCTGCCTGTTCTGTTCCCCACTCTGTCTCTGGTGAATTTTTCACCCTCCACACTTCTGGCCTGTACCCCAGTTATTGTATGCATAAATAAATAAATCTTTTAAAAAAAGAATCATGAAAGCAGCAAAAGAGAATGACACCTTACATATATAGTGAAAACATTCAAAAGAAATCCAATTTCTCATCAGAAACAACTGAGGCCATATGAAGGGAACAAAAAAGCTCTCAAGTACTAAAAGCAAATAACTGGCAACCTAAACTACTATGACAAGCAAAAATATCCTTCAGGTTAATGGTGAACATAATATCTGGGACTGATTTGTAATAACATACATCTGAAACCTGTATAATGTTACAATCCAATGTTACTTCAGTATTTTTTCTTTAAATACATCCTTCAGGTATAAATTTAAACATATTTTCAGATAGAGGAACACTAAAAGAGTTTGCTGCCAGCAAAATAATCTAAAAGAATGGCTAAAGGAAGTTCTCGAAATAGAAATGAATGATAAAAGAAGTAATCTTGGGTCATAAAAGAATAAAGAACTAGGTAGGAAAGAAAAATATATGGGTGAATAAAATGTCTAAATTATGTTGAATAATTACAATGAATTACAATACTCTCTGATCTGATTCTCAAAGTATGCAGAAGAAATAATTACAATAACCATATTAAAATGAGGGAGGGTAAAAGGATGTAAAAGATCAATACTGCCACACTTAACTGTCAGTGATAAAATTATGACACCACTATAATGTGATAAGATAAATGTGTATATTTCATACAAACATATATAAAACACTCAAAACAATCACTGAAAAGAATGATGTAAAGAGATACATTCAAAACACTATAGATAAGTAAAAAATCAATACTAACAATTGTTCAGGGCCTCCTGGTGGTGCAGAGGTAAAAGTCTCTATCACCAGCCACTGCAGCAAGAGTTTGATCCTTGGCCAGGGAGGTAACCCACATGGCTCAGCAGACCTCTCCTGTCTCACCTGCCTCTCCCCTCAGCAGTGTATTTCAGTAGATCCGCCTGTTCTGCTGCCCATTCTGTCTTTTGTGAATCCTCTCACTACCACCACCCCCGCACCCTGCCCCGGCACCTCTGGCCTACATCCCAGTTCTTGTATGCATACATAAATATTAAAATAAAATAAAAATTGTTCAAATATAGCAAGGCAGGAAAAGGGAAAAACAATAACAGGATAAGAGAAGAAGATAAATTTAAACCTAACACTATGAAAGAAAAATAATAATAAAATGTAACATTGTTATCAACATTAAATGGAAATGGTCTATACATGTCAATTAGAAGACAGACCTTGGAAAATGGATTAAAAGACATGACTCGGGCAACCCCTGGTGGCGCAGGTGGTTAAGCGCAGCACTGTGAAGCTGTCCAGAGCCTCTGCAGCACCCGTTATATTCCGGCCAGCTGGCAAGAGTCCCACATGGCACGGCAGACCTCTCCTGTCTTGCCCACTGCTCCCCTCAGCAGTATATTTCGTCAGTCTGTCTGTTCTGTTCCCTGCTCTGGCTCTGGTGAATCCTCTCACCCTCCCACGCATCTGGCCTGTACCCTGGTTCTTGTATAAATAAATAAATAAATAAATCTTTTTTTTTTTTTTGAAAGACATGACTCAAGCATTTGCTGTTTACCACAAACTCACTTCAAATAATAATATAGACAGGTGAAGTAAAAGTATTGAAAAAGATATATCATGCCAACAATAATTAAAAGAAAACAGGAATGGTTATATGAATATCAGATTAAGTAGACTTCAGAACAAAGAAGACTACCATAGACAGAGGCACATTATATAATAACAAATGGTCAAAAAAGATTTAGTAATCCTAAATGTGTATGTACCCAACATCAGAGTTGCAAAACATGTGAAGCTAAATTGAAACAACTGAAAGGAGGAACAGACAAATACATAATCCTAGCTAAACATTAATACCTCATTCTCAGCAATCAAAAGAACAATATATATTGAGGAGGAATGTAGAAGAAATCAACAGTATCAGCAACCAACAGGATCATATTAACATGTACAGAATACTGCATCCAACTAGAGCAGAGTACAAACGTATTTGAAATATCCAGGAAGCATACATCAAGATAATCTGGGGCACAAAACAAAATTCAAAAAATTTAAAAGAATTAAAACCACATTTGTGTATTCTTTGACCACAATGGACTGAAATCGAAAACCAGTAACTAATACATAACAGTAAAATCTCCAAAAATGTGGAAAATAATAAAAAAAATCATGAGTCAGAGGAAGTATCAAGAAAACAAATTAATTCAATGAAATAATTGAAAATAAAAATACAACATATCAAAAATATATAATAGAAAACAAATAGAAAAAACAGCAAATAGAAGAGGAAGAAATACCATATTCATGAAATGAACATTGATTAACAAAACCAGAGAAAGAAGTACAAAAAAGAACTACAAACAAATACACCTTGACTACAGACATAATATCTAACAAAATGCTACCAAATAAAGCTCAGCAATATAGGAAAAAAAAGTGTATAAATTATGACAAGGTGGGGTTAACTGCAAGGAGACGAGTCTGGCTCAATATTTGAAAATTAGTCAATATAACCCACATATTAATTGGCTAAAGAAGAAAAATGATATGGCTATTTCAATCAATAAAGACAAGGCAATCGATAGAAATTCAAGAGTCCTTCCTGATAAACACTCAGAAACATAGCAATAGAGGTAAAATACCCAAATTTGATAAAGAACATATACAAAATACCTAACACCTAACATACTTATTGCTGAAAAACAGTAAGGGAAATGCTTTTCCCCTAAGACCAGATACAAGGCAAATATCTCACACTCTTCCTTAACACAATGCTGGAAGTCAGGACAATAAGGCAAGCAAAAGGAAATTAAAAGCATACATAGGAAAGGATGTAAAACTGTCTCTAATTATAGATGACATGATAGCTACATAGAAAATCCTGAAAAATCTACTTTGAAGATACTGAGTTTGTAACAGGGTAGTCATCAGGAAAAGGGAGTGTTCCAGGTTCCCTGCCCCACCTTAAGGAAGGGTGGAGCAGGGCAGAGAGGTGAAGCTAGAAAGGACTGAAAGAAGAGAGAAGACCTGGCTGAGAAGAAGCGGAAAGAGATGGAGAAGGAATATGACTGGAGGAGGCACATGGTGCAGATAGACTTGCGAAGAAGCTATGCTTGCTTCTCGGCATTGGACTTGTGCCAGGAACTTGGGGATTTGGAATGAGACACTTGAAAGGACAGAGATATGGGTAAGAGACCCGTAGGGAGGCTGACAATGGCTGAATTTATCTTGCCTTGGATTTTGATTTTGCTCTTTTCCTTCCAGATCTGTCTGGTCCCTTCTGTCCCTTTCCTATGAGTTCCCACCAAAAGATGCCTTAGACTTGTGGCAAGGTTTTGGGCCTCAGTGGCCCTGCTTTGGGCCAATCCTGTTTGGCTGGGAATGTACCCAAAAGGTAATGGGTAATTTTGGGTTTAAATGGAAACTACTTGAACTATATTCTTTCTCTTCTCTTTATTGCACACTAATTAAAATTATTTCTATTGACGGTCTTATGTACTAGAGTATGTTTTGTCTTGATGCAGTGGATGGTAGAGTCTATTTAGAGTGGGCAAATTTGGGGGTTCTAGAGTGGCTCTCACCCTGCCTGCTAACAACTTCGGGGGGGTTGTAGGATGTAAGTAAACATACAAAATTAATTTTCTCTATTATATTAGCAATGGCCATGCAGACACTACAATTAACAATGCAATATAATTTTAAATTGCCAAAAAAATTGAAATGCTTACGCATTGTTAAAAAAGGAACAACAATGCCAATACGAAGTCATTCATGCCTGTCCCCCACAAAGACTTAATACCTAACCTAAGTGCTCTTTCAGCCTTTACCCAAATAGAATTCTAACCCAATTAATCTAGAGTTTCATGGATAGAGGTAGTGAGTTTATCTCCATGATGTGAACACCCCCCAAAAAACCCCTGCAGGAAGGTAGGTTTATCTAGAACAATCTCTTTCCTTTTGCTAACAACCTTGTTCTAGCCTCTTTCTGACTACAGAAACTTTCCATTTTATTTAATCACTTGCAGAGACTTTCTACTTACCACGTGGGATACTGACTGATTTATGAATGGCTCAATAAAGCCAATTAGACCTCTAAATTTATTCAGATAAATTTTGGTTTGTAGCAATATAAAAAAAAGAGGTACAGGCCTTCATAGAACTCAACAAAAAAGAAAACAAATAACCTAATCAAAAAATGGGTAGTAGAACTAAACAGCACATGAAAAAAAAATGTTCATCACTTACCAGGGAACTGCAAATCAAATCAAAACTGTAGTGATATACCACCTCACACCCATGAGAATGGCCCATATCAAAACACCAGAAACAAGAAGTGTTGATAACAGTGTGGACAAAAAGAAATACTTGCACATAGCTGGTGGGATTGTAGACAGGTCTAGCCCCCATGGAAAACAGTATACAGATTTCTGAAAATATTACCCAAAAATCTACCCCTATGATCCAGAAATCCCTCTCCTAAATATCTATTTGAAGAATACAAAACCATTAATTTGAAGGGATATATGCACTTCTGTGTTCATTGCAGCACCATTTACAACAGCCACGTAATGGAAACAAGGAAAGTGCTCAACAGGGCTGATTAAAGATGGGTATATGTATGTGATGAAATACGACTCGGCTATAAAAAAGAAATCTTGACATTTTCAACAATATGGATGGGACTAGAGGGAATAATGTTAAGCAAAACAGTCGAAATGGAAAGACAAATACAGGATTATTTCATTCATATACAGAACATAAAGAAACAAAACAAAGGAATATATCAAATCTTAGAAATCTGACTATAGAATTGAGGCTATTAGAAGGGGAGGGAGATGGGGTAGGAAACGGGGGGGGGGGAGAGGGAAGGCAGCCCAAAGGACTATGATGGAAGATTAAGGGTGCTTCGGTGGTGGGTGTGGTGTGGTAACATACATGTGAAGAGGTGTAAACCTATACCCCTAAATCATACACATAATTGTAAACCAATTTTAGCTCATAAAAAAAAGATACAGTTTCTTAAAAAGTAGCAGAAAATCTGACCAGAGGCTTAAAAAAATAAATGTAGATCAAGAGGTTAAAAAAAAAAAGCTCTATAGGCCTTGTAGGCTAAAACTATATAACAATGGTTAAGGGAATCGTGGAAGCTATAAAGAAATGTAGAAACATACCATATGTGTAAATTCTAAGACTCAACATAGTAAAATAAGTACTTCAATTATCTTCAAATTATTATACTGATTTAATCCTGTTCCTAAAAAATTATGAAAAAGTTTTTTATAAGATTGTTCTAATATTTATATAGTAAGAGAAAAGGGAGTTAAAATAAAAACTATCTTTAAAAAGAATAACAAACTTAGAATCACTTCATCCAATTTCAAGGCACATTATGTAGCTACAAGTAACCATAACAGTGTGATACTGCCATACTGATGGAGGACTAGACATGTAGATAAATAGAACAGAAAGAGAATCCAGAAATAGGCCCCCACCAGTATGGTCAACTGATTTTTAATAAAACTGAAAAAGCAATTTAATGGAGAAAAGGATAAACTTTTCAACAAATAGTGCTAGAACATTGGATATCCACAGGCAAAAGTATGACCCTCTTTCTAAATCTCACAACTTATATAAAAATTAACCCATACTGAATCATGGATTTAAATGCAAATTTTTCCCCCCAAAATCAGGGGAATACATTTTTGAATATTATAACTAGATAAAGACTCTTTATGCTCAACACTAAAAATATAACCCATTGCTTTGTGTAGGCCTCAGTCTACTGGTAATAATGTTAATGTTATGGGCAAAAGAACTTTAAAGGCATTTCTCCAAAGAGGAAATACAAACGGCCAACAGGCATATGAAAAAATGTTCAACATCCTTTATAATCAGGGAAATACAAATTAAAACCACATTGAGATACCACCTTACACCAGTGAGAATGGCACATATCAAAAAAACAAGCAACAACAAATGTTGGTGAGGATGTGGTGAAAAAGGAACTCTCCTACATTGCTGGTGGGAGTGCAAACTGGTCCAACCACTATGGAAAGCTGTCTGGAGGTTCCTCAGTCAATTAAGAATGGAGCTACCATACGACCCGGCAATTCCACTCCTAGGGATCTACCCAAAGGACACAAAAACATCGATTCAAAAGAACACCTGTACGGGGCCTCCCCGGTGGCGCAAAGTTGAGCACTGGGTTGCAAAGCTGCCCGCAGCCTCTGCAGCACTGGTTCAATCCCCGGCTCCTCCCCTGCCACTGGAGGAGGGTCCCACATGGCGCGCAGACCTCTCCTGCCGCCCGCTGCTCCCCTCAGCAGTGTACTTCGGTCCTTCTGCCTGCTCTGCTCCCCGCTCTGGATCTGGTGAATTCTCTCACCCTCCCACACTTCTGACTGTACCCAATTTATTTATTGTATAAATAAATTGTACAATTTATGTATTGTATAAATAAATAAATAAACCTTAAAAATAAATAAATTTGGATTAAAAAAATTAAAAAAAAGAACACACCTGTACACCTATGTTTATTGTAACACTATTTACAATAGATAAAACTTGGAAACAAACCAAATGCCCCAAAATAGATGACTGGATCAAGAAGATGTGGCATATATACACAATGGAATATTATTCAGCCATCAAAAAAGATAAACTCATGTCATCCGCAGCAACGTGGATGGAGCGAGAAGGAATTATGCTCAGTGAAATATGCCAGAAGGAAAAAGAAAAATATCGGATGGTTTCACTTATAGGAGGAATATAGGGGAACCAAATAAGACATCACTGTAAAAAGATAATAACAGTATAAAACATAACAAAGCCAAAACAGACAATTATAAATCAGAGACATCCTACAGGGGAGGAGAAAGGAGAGGGATCAGAGGGAGGGAGGGAGGAGCACAGGGGACTGAGGTGATGGTACACGGGTGCATTGGTGAAGGAAACTATGGGGACTACACCTGAGGGGGTGGGGAGAAGCAAATATTGTTTAAAAATGAACAATGATGGGGCCACCCCAGTGGCGCAGCGGTTGAGTGCTGGGTTGCGAAGCTGCCCACGGCCTCTGCAGCGCCAGTCCGATCCCCGGCTGCTCCCCGGACACCGGAGGAGGGTCCCACATGGCGCGCAGACCTCTCCTGCCGCCCGCTGCTCCCCTCAGCAGTGGACTTCGGTCCTTCTGCCTGCTCTGTTCCCCGCTCTGGCTCTGGTGAATTCTCTCACCCTCCCGTGCTTCTGACTGTACCCAGTGCTTGTATAAATAAATAAATAAAAACAAATCTTAAAAAAAAAAAAACAATAAAAACTAACTAGCCAAGTACATCTTAAAAAAAAAAAAGAACAATGATGTAAAAAATTTAAAAAAAATAATAAACAAATGTTAATGTTAAAAATGTCTGGAGGCATTAACCTCGGCCTAGGTAAGTTTCTCATAGACATTTCCTGTTGAAGTCAATATTGCCACTGGACTGACCCTCAGGGCTCCTGTTATCATTGCAAGATGTCCTTCAACAATAACCATCAGAGAACTTTGAAAACTAGAGGTTTATCACTTGTAATACCTGGAAATTACATAGCATATATGGGCCATAGCGAGATCACTGGAAGAGTGAGTTTGAAAGCAGGAATATAAGAGTTCATTGATGAAGTCAAAACATAAAAGCAGGGCCATTCCGGTGGCACAGCAGTTGAGTGCTGGGTTGCAAAGCTGCCCGCAGCCTCTGCAGAGCCGGTTCCATCCCCGGCCACCAGGTAAAGGTCCCACATGGCATGGAGACCTCTCCTGCCACCCGCTGCTCCCCTCAGCAGTGTATTTTGTCAGTCTGCCTGCTCTGCTCTCCGCTCTGGCTCTGGTGAATTCTCTCACCCTCCCGCGCTTCTGACTGTACCCAGTGCTTGTATAAATAAATAAATAAATCTTTAAAAAAAAATAAGAGCAGAAATTTAAAGTGTGGGAAGAGAGACAAAAGAAGGAAAAAGGAAGGAAACAAGGCAGTCCCAACTGACCAGTTAACTAGGATCTGTAAACAAAGGATCCTCAGTGTGGGAGGCAACCTAGCTCTTAGCTAGTCACATGAATGCCCATGTCTCTGAGGTAGTCCTCTTTGAAGTTGATGCCCTTTTGATATGGATGTCTTTGGCATCAAGCTTGAGTCAGACAGCTGCATTACAAAAAAAGAAAAGTCAACTCTAAGAGCTTACAATACACCAATAGAAAATCTAATGTTTGGATTCTACAATGTTTAAAATTTTTGCTATTCAAAATGTTTTATCCTTAGTTAAGAGGATGAAAGAAAAAGTTAGAAAAAGTTTTAGAAAAACTATTTGCAAGCCATAGATCCAATACCACTAGCATCTAAAATATATAAAGAGCACTTAAAACTCAACACTATAAACAATTCCATTTGAAAATGAGCAAAAAATTTGAACAAATATTTCATCAAAGAGCAAGCACAGATGATAAATAAGATGCCCAACGTAAAGTCATTAGGCGAATTATAACCACAGTGAGCATGATTACACATATCAGAATGACTAAGGGAAGGAGGCGGAGATGAGGGAGGGAAGTAAATGGGGTATGGGCACAAGTAGTTTGGTGGTGGGTGACGAGAACATGTGCACATATGGGAAACATTTTAAAATAACGAAAAAAAAGATTGCAACGTAAACATGCTGGAGAGATAGACACAAACTGGATCACTCATATGTTGCTTATGGGAATGTACAATGTTGTAACCATTCTGGAAAACTGGCAAATGCTTATAAACTAAAGTTGGAAATATATGATATAGTAATTATACTATTGGATATTATTTTTAGGGAAATGAAGATTATGTTCATGTGGAAACTTGTACACAAATGTTTATGGTAAATTTACTAGTATTAGCCAAATACTGGAAACAACCAGTCTTCGAAGAATGAACAAAATGTGATACATGTATAGAAAGAAGTATTACTCAGAAAGAAAAGGGGATGAACTACTGATACATACAGTAACTTTGATGAATCCCTAGAGAATCATGCATTGTCAAATAAGCCAAATCCCAAAGGTCATATATCATATAATTGTATTTATAGAACAATCCTGAAATGAAAAAAAATAGAAATAAAGAATAGATTAGTGGTTACCACAATTCAGAGATGGAAGGTGAGAGGAAAGGTGTGTGTGCCTATATGTGCAACAATACGGATCTATGCTGTCATTGAATTGTTCTATATCTTGACTGTATCAATGTCACTAATCTGATCAAGATATTTTACTATACTTTTGCAAAATGTTTAAATCACTAAAGATGGCTACAAGGTACATGGGGCATCTCTGCCTTAAGTTTTGTATCTGGAAGAGACTGAACAATTATTTCAAAGTAGAAATCTTAATTAAAATTGCTTATACTCTTTAAGATTTATTTATGCATATAAGAGCTGGGTACAGGCCAGAGGTATGGGGCTTGAGAGAATTCACCAGAGACAGAGTGGGGAAAAGAACAGAGAGACTGACTGAACCACACTGCTGAGGGGAGCAGCGGGCAAGGCAGGAGAGGTCTGCTGCACCATGTGGGTCAGCTCCCTGGCTGGGCTGCAGATTGCTTCATACTGCTGTGCTTAACCCCTTGTGCCACCAGGGAGGCCCCAAAATTGCTTATACTCTTAATATACAGGTTGGGTTGATTATATAGAAGAAACAAAATACATATAAATTAAAACTTATTTCAAAGAAATATCTTCTTCTAGTAATGGCAAACCAGGCCAAACATGTCAGGGCAAACAATCTGCTGAGAAAAACTCTAAAAGATATGGAAGATATCATAAACCCAAATAACCAAGCCTTGAAAAGATAGTATCTCAGGTTAAAGGCTGGCAAAGAGAGTGAGAACCAACTATGGTACTCCTTTTCCGCAAGTGATCTCCCTCCTAAAATGAATAGATTGAAAAACCCAAAATACTAAGCAGAAAGGAGTATCTGAAAAGTTAAGCAGCTAAGTAATGTTTCTGGTGGACTTACCAGTCCAGGGCACACAGGATTTCAGGGTCCTCCAAGGAAGAGAGGATCTGGAAAATATGCTAGAGGTTTATTTGACATCCCAGCTAATCTCTGAATGAGAAATAGAAAACTCTTAGAAAGATGGACACACAGCTTCAAAAGCTCTCAAATCTTGATTATGATGACATGGCTTGCCTTCACTTTAACTGTCTACTGGGAACAAAAGAATGTTTCCTGGGGGGAAATAAAGAAATCCAGAACTAATTTCCTCCATAGTATTCCATATACAAATTTCTACATAGAGTAAAAACTCATATTTGCAAACTGTTAATAACAGAGAAAGGATTAGCTTCAAGCCTGTGATCTATATTCTTCATTTACTTAAGGATGCCTGCAAAGAGAAAACTCACTTGGTTATACTCATGGAATTTAGATACACAGTAAGGTATTACCGCACAACTACTAAAAATGTTATAATTAAAAATGTTGATCATACCAGTGCACACAAGGATTTAAAGTAACTAAACTGTCATACACTGCTGGTAGTATGGAAAACTGTATAAATACATTGCAAAACTTTTTGGCATATTCCAAAAGAAACTTAGAATAAGTATGTAATGTAGCTATTCCATTTCTTGATACTTATCCAGGAAAATATACTTTTTTGGTATATTGATGCATGTTACTCTTTCCAGTGGTTTAATAGTGAAATAATTCCAGTGGTTTAATAGTCAAATATTTCTAAAAAAAAAAAAGTCTCCAAAATAATTGAAAATAGTAACTGCTGGATGCATAACAACTGTGAATCTCATATACTGCTGACAGGATTGTAAATAGTACAGTCACATCATAATTAAATTAAATCTATGAATTAAATTACTTTGACATTTCCTAAAACATTCAAAGGTAAAGCTACCATTTGATTCAGCAATTCCACTTCTTCATGTTTATCCAAGAAAAATAAAAATAGACATCTTTACAAAGACTTATACAATAATATACATGACATGAAAAAGTGGGCAGAAACAGACGGTGGAAATTCAAAATTGCACAAGGAAACCTGAGTGGAGGTATTCATATGTAAATTATCTTGCTTTGGTGATGATTTTGCACATATATATATACACATATATTTAAATGCATGTATTATATTTAATATGTATATATGTAAATATATACAATTATAACATTAAAAAATTATATTTCAATTACTTCCATATAGTCTTTAGGAAGTGTGAGATACAATATATGTTTCCAAGGAAAATTTACAGAAATAAATGCAAATTAGAAAAATTCTGAAATCTTATGATCAGAAAAACAATCTCAAAATATTAAGGGACTGAAAAAACTGAGGGAAAGGTCAGTGATTTAATACAAAACCAATAGCAGAAAACAATAAAATTACAATGTTATAAGCAGTTGCGAGACTGATTAAGGGAAAAGAAAAAAACAGAAAAACATGCATTCAGTATCAGCAACACAAAAGAAGTCTTTGTGACATAGACTGAAGAAGTGTGCATAAAAGTATAAAGGAATTTATACTAAGAGTTTAACACTACATGACAAAAGAAAACAAATCCTAACATGAAAATTCAGGGACTCTTTATTGTCCTGTTTGTTTTTTTTAAATTGTGTCTGTAATGAAAATCTTCCTATAAATGAATCTCACATACTGAAGTCAAGAACTTTTCTATATAACATGAAAGAAATAACATCAATCTTGCACAAGCTCTTCTGCATAACAAAAACAATAAAAATGCTCATGAAAATGTTTATGAGTTTACACCAAAATGATAAAGATACTATAACAAAAGAAATTCAATGGCATATATCCATCACAAAAGGGGTACATGTTTTCCAAATATAAACCAACTTGATGGTAACTGGACTTACTTTGATGATAATTTCATAACATACACAAATAGCAAATCATCGTTATATACCTTAAACCAATATAATGTCTTCTGTCAATTTTACTCAATTAAAAAATTATGTTTGGGAAACAGAGTCAAAACTATTTCATGAACAAATTGGACATAACTGAAGAATGCATTACAGTGGGATGAAAATGTTGAACCCAAGCAACTTTAACAAAAGAAAGAGCAAAAATCCTATCACTAACACAACAAGCAATATGACAACATTTAATATTCAGTAATAATTAAATAAAGAAACAAAGAAAAACTTTTGGTGGAGGGTACATGAAGCATGTGCACCTACAGAGGTGTGTGTGAAAATACACATCCAAAGTTATATAGGTATATAAAAGACTGACAAATGAATTAAAAAAATTAAAGAAAAAAACCTTAACCAATGTCTTAGCTAATAGTAAACGAATGAAAAATTCCCTCTGCAATGAGAAGAGACACAAAAAATCACCTACTATTACCAGTTCTACTCATTTTAGAAAGCTCAAAGTCAAGGCAATAAAGAAAGGAAAATTTTAAATTTTAAAAAGCATAATAGAAAGGAAGATCATCTTTAATCATAGATGAAAAGTTTTTTTCCAGATTATATTCAATATAAAGCACTCTATAGATAATGCATTAGAATTAAACTGTAAATTTAACAAACTTACTGGATTCAATACAGTTAAACAACAGCATTTGTTAATAATAAATTAATTTTCTAATATTAATTTTTATTAAGCGTTTTATATGCATCTTAAGAAATGGCACAGAACCTGACATGACAAGGTTGTATTTTTAGGCTTTTTCCATACATTTGAGAGGGTTGTAAGCCTGGTTATGGCTGTCAATTTTTCTGCTATATGACCACAGGGGCCCTTTACCAGTACTCTGGACCTTAAATTTTGGTGTAACAATTAAAATTGTCCTTGGTGACAATTTTACTTAAGTTCTCTAGCTTAATGATCTCACTGAATAATTAGAATTTACCCACTTATAGAGAGCTCACAATTAAATTATTTTCTTATATCTTGTTTATATTTTTATTTTTCCCTTCTAGCACTTTTCTTAACTTTATATCTGTAAGACTAACTTCTCATGCCATTCTATATTTTACAATAAAAAACAGGGTATATCTGACTTCTTATTCCATTCTGTACTTTAAAGCAAAAAAGCAGTTTATCTTTCAAAAGTTATCAGTAAGATGCCATTATCCCATGATTACTTTTTGATTTATACATTTAATGACATAGTATATTGCATGTACAACACGTAAAATTTTCAAAAAAGATGATACATATACCTCTTCACAAGTAATTGTGATTAGCAGTGAAGTTTGTATATAAACATATGTAAACACAAACATATATTTACATTAGTAGCATATTTACATAATTATACACATATCTGTAAGTAAATTGCAATTAGTTTCTTTTTAATTAGCAATACATCTTGGAGATGTCCTTTATAGGTATTTAACATCTATCTGATTGGTTGTAAAAGCTGCACAATATTCACACTATGGAAATAGGATAATCTACCAAAAAAATAGATGTTTATTTTATGCCCTTACTTTAATATACATGTGTGAGTAGCTGTGTCAGATATAGTCCTAGAAGTGAAACTCTAGGGAAATTCACAACTGTAAAAAGTACTAAATTACTTTCTGAAAACCCATTACTACATTATACATCCTTGATAACCTATCAAAATTTTAAAAGGTTATCTTGTTACTTAAATAATTTACACTAAATATTAAGCATACTTAAAATAGTAACTGCCCATATGTAGTTATTATTCGGTATTCTTTCATACATATTACTACTCCCATTCATTACATGGTCTATCATTTCATAATCATTAACAAAATCATATACAAAATTATATATGTATAAAATTACACCAAAATTTTTGTTGCTTCCAATTTTAAATTAAGTTCTATATTGCCAAAAATTGATTCTGATATACATTGTATTAATATAAAATATTTTACCTTAAATGCACTGTGAATATCATAAATGGTAGGTAAAAAAAAAACATTTTTCTGAGGTATCACTGCTGGTGCAAGGGTTAAAGACGGCACTATCAAGCTATCTCCAGCCACTGTGGCTAAGTTCGATCCCCAGCCAGCCAGGGAGGTGACCCACATGGTGCAGCAGACCTCTCCTGCCTCACCCTCTGCTCCCCTCAGCAGTGTATTTCAGTAGATCTGCCTGTTCTGCTTCCCACTCTCTCTGGTGAAGCCTCTCACTCCCAGCCCCTCTGGCTTACCACCCCAGTTCTTGTATGCATAAATAAATAAATCTTTAAAAAAACATGTTTCTATAGATAACACAAGTGTTATTTCAATAAACTTTACTGAAATATTTTTACCTCTTCTCGCACACTGTCAATCAACATTAGCATCAGATAAGAAATAATAAAAACATTTTTTGATATTTTACTCGTAAATGTACTGAAATGACTATATTTCATATATAAACAATGCAGATATATTTTTTATAATTTAATAAGAAGGCAGAGGTTATTTTTTGGTGATGGTACTCTTCATGCAGCTTTTTATCTTTGCTTTTCATTTTTTGGTATTGTTGACATTAGTTAGTCTATTTTCATAAATGGAATCATTTTTGTTTACAACACAACTGGTAAATTATTTGAAATATTTCATTAGTAAGCTAAATATTTGACATCCACATAAAATAAAAAGCATTTTAAGGAACTGGCAAAATATACAGTGACCAAAAATTTGAAAGAAATATATATTACCTAGCCAGAAATGATGAAATAATGTTGTCTGCCTGATCCAAAGAATCCAAGGAAAATCAGAGAAAACAGAGCATCATCTTTTTAATGATTCAAGAAAAGAACTTTCAACCCAGAATTTTATATTCAACACATATATCCTTCTAAATTGAGAGTGAAATAAGACACATCCAGATAAGCAAACCTGAGACAATTTGTCCCTGGCAAACTATAATGCAAGTAATACATAAGGAATGCTTTTGTTTCTTATGGTGTCATAACAAAGTACCTTACACCTCTGCTTAGTAAAACAGAAATTTAATTATCTCATATTCTGGTGACCAAAAGTCCATAATCATTCTATCCACAGGGCCATGCTCCCTCTGAGACCTGCAGGGGAATCCTTCCTCGACTCCTCCTAGGATCCAGGGTTTTGCTGGCTATCTTTGGCATTCCTTTTCTTGTAGACAAGTCACTCCACATCCTATATTCACATGGCATTCGTTGTTTCTTCTCTCTATGCTTATTAGTGTATGTGTTCACATTTTCCCCTTATAAAAGGACACCAATCATACTGGATTAGGGCTCACTCTATTAACTTAATTTTAACTTGACTACATCTGCAAAGACCCTATGTCAAAAAAATTTGAAATAAGGTCACATTCTGATGAACTGGGAGCTAGAGCTTGTTTGGGTGACACAATTAAATAAATAACAAGGAAGTTCTTTAGGCGGTGACACCTGATGGAAATCAAGAACTCCAAAGTTCTAAGAAGGTATAAAGAACACTGAATAGGGAAAAGGTGGATAAACATAACAGACTGGTGCTTTTTAATAGTGTTTTGAGAGATATGTGAAACTTAAATGCAAAAATTAGAAATGATACTAATGATGTAAATTATAGAACAAGAACAAAAAGAAAGGCAGCACATACAGAATTATAGTAAAGTGAGGTTACATTTACAGGAAATAATGCTATGAAAGTCTATGGAGATAATGAAAAGCAAATAATTCAAATGTCAAACACTTGACTAATAGACATAACACAAAAATGTACAGCTGATATATTCTAGTTACTATTACTCGATATATTAATATACTCCATAATCACATGACTGTTTCCCATTAGGATTTCTCCAATAATGTAACTCTAGCATATCAACTATACTTGGCATGTGCTTGAAACTGAAGAAATATTTATGGGATGAGTAAAATAATTGCATGAAAAGGTATGAAGCAAATGATGGTAATTTGTTAAATCCACTTTAAATAAAGGTCACTTGGCTAAAAGTTGGATGCTTCTTTTCAGAAGGTGGAGTAGACATACTTTTCCCATTTTTCTCTCTAAGTACAACTAAATTCCCTGGGCAGAATATATAAAAATATGCACAAATGTTCTGAAAGATGTCGACTTTGGAAGACTGGCTGGGAACCTCAGAAGGCAAGGAACAATATATTGGTGGTTTCTAAGTTTTCTTTTTGGCTTATATATTTCAGACCTATATTGGGAAAAAAGTGGACAATCTTGAAATGCCAAAGGGTACGGAAAAACAGAAACACCCAAAAAAGTCTGCTAGACAAAGGAATAGGAATGACAGGCAAACAGGACAGAAAATGTGTAGTCAAAAACAGTGATTTGCCAACTACCACACTCAGTGATTTGCCAACTACCAACAAAGGTCCAGTGCATTAGATTATAAGCACTCATCCCAAACTGTCCCTTGCCATGCTGATCTATTTCTTTCCATTTACTGAGGGGTATGAGCGAGAAAGAAAGAAGTATGACTTGACTGCAACTGTGTAATTTACATTGGCAGTGTGATGCCACCACACCCCTATTAGAAAGGGTACAATAAAAAAATAATCAGGGCCTCCCTGGTGGTGCAAGGGGTTGAGCACAGTGCTATGAAGCTGTTTGCAACCTCTTGAATGTGACTTCGATCCACAGCCTGCCAGGGAGCTACACACATGGTGCAGCTGACCTGCTGCTCCCCTCATCAGTGTATTTCAGTCAGTCTGCCTGTTCTGTTCCCCGCTGTCTCTGGTGAATCCTCTCACCCCCTGCTCCTCTGACCTGTATCCCAGTTCTTGTATGCATAAATAAATCTTTTTAAAAAATAAAAAAAGTCATATAAAGTGCTGGCAAGGATATAGTACAACTGAGATTCTCATACACTGCTGGCAGGATGGAAAGAGGTCCTTTCACATTGCAAAAATCTGACATATTCTAAAATAACAAAGAGATAACTATTGTGACCTCATCATATCATCCCTTCATGTTCATCCAAGAAAAACAAAAATGTACAGGCATACAAATATCTGTACACTAATATATACATCATGGGAAAGGAGTAATTTTTAGGTGGAAACACAGAGGGAAGCACAAAGTTGCACAAGGAAATTTGAGTGAAAGGATGGATACATATTTTTTTTTCTGATGATGATAGCTTTTGAGATATAAACACATAGTTCAAAACTAAAATTACTTAGTTCAAAGTTGCAAGGTTTATTTAAATTCGATTATATTTCAGTGAAGCTGTCATAAAGTGAAAGATACAATAGTATTTGTAGCTAAAGGAATATTTATAGCAATAAATGCCAAATCCAGAAATTTGTGATGAGGAAATTAATCTTAAAATATTAGGAAAAAAAATCAATACTTCAATACCAAGTTGTAACAGAAATGAAACAAGATAATTAAAGTCTGCGATTGACATTGAAAGAAATATAAAGGGCCTCCCTGGTGGTGCAGCGGTTGAGCGCTGGGTTGCAAAGCTGCCCGCAGCCTCTGCAGCGCTGGTTCAATCCCCGGCCATCAACGAGGGTCCCACATGGCGCTGCAGACCTCTCCTGCCCCCCCCCGTCAGTGCTGCTGCTCCCCTCAGCAGTGTATTTCGTTAGTCTGCCTGCTCTGCTCCCTGCTCTGTCTCTGGTGAATTCTCTCACCCTCCCACGCTTCTGACTGTACCCAGTGCTTGTAAAAATAAATAAATAAATAAATAAATAAATAAATAAGGAATATAAAGACTGACATAAAACCATTTTTTTCGAAAGGACAGAAGCCCCTGGCTAGACTGACTAAGAAAAAAAAAAGATACATTCTTTTCAGCCAGATACATTCTTGAAGATACCTTGAATATCAAAAAGGTAAAAGAAATCCTCGCACCTTATCCTAGTGACATACATAATTATATAAACAACTTCATGCTAACACATTTGATATATAAAAAAGAGAAAAATACAAGGAAAACAGAGCATGATGAACAATAAAACTAATGAATTTTCCATTGCTCTATATCTTTAATAAACTGTCTAAAATTAAATATCTTCCAAGAAATGAAACCCATATGCTAGTGCCTGAAGTAATGAACTTTCCATATGATGGAAAAATAAAAAAACAACAACCTTACTAAACCTCAATATTGTAAATAATAGAAGTCTTCCAAATAATAAAAATAGTATGTTTCCCAAAATGCTTTGTGAGACCATTCAAATTGTACACCAAATCATAAGAAAAGCAAGTTAGAAAAATCAGTGGTATATCTCAAATCCCTGCCTTCCCCCAGAAATACTACTTATATTTGACAAACAGAAACCAAGGCACTTTAATTATTACACCACATGAACATACTGGGTTTAATTCAAAAATAAATTCCAGTGAGATAAAAATGCTGGTATCAAACAACTATCACAAAACAAAGGATAAAACCATGTTATGTCACAATCACAATAGGCAGAAACAATATGATCCAATTTACCATCCAATTACATTTAAAATAAATAACAACTGTCATACCTACTGGAGAAATAATGAAAACCTCCCTCTTTGCCTGTATTGAAATTAAACAGTAAATTTAGCAAGATTTTTGGAGTCCATACAGCTAAATATTAACACAATTTTCTAAACAGCGAGTGTTACTAACTTTTTAATAAACATCACAAGAAATGACACAAAACCCCTACAATACAAGATTATATTTTTAAGGTCTTTTTCCCCATATATTGACCAGACAAGACTTATGAAGATTTTAACCCTTATTATTGTTATCATTTTCCTCCTGGAGGAAAATAGAGATCCCAAAATATAAGATAAACTTTATTATACACTTGTTTTTTAATTCTAGCAGAACAGTAACACACTTATTCTTTGAGATCAATTTTCGATTGATCCCTCTCTTTAATGATGTTACCAAGAGTTCAACTTCAAAATTAAATTACTTTCCTTCATGTCTTGGTTATATTTGTCTTATTATTTTTCCTTTCGCGTTTCTAAATCTAACTTCTTAATATCTGATTTCATTCTATACAACTTTAACATAAAAGCAAAGTGTATATCTTTTAAAATTATTAGTAATATGTCATCATAATGTGAGGTTTCAAATATTCATATCTTTAATTATATACATTGTCTAAGTCCCTTCAAGGTGCTCTAGGAAATACCATAGACTGGGTAGCTTATAACCAGCAGGAATTTATTTCTCACAGTTCTGGAAACTGGAGAGTAGAAGATCAAGGTGCCAGTATATTTAATGTCTGGTGAGCACCTGTTTCTGAGTTCATATAGGATCATCTTGCCCCTGTAACTTCACGTGGTAAAATAGATGAAAGAACTCTCTGCGTTTTTTTTAGGTAAAGACACTAATCCCATTCATAAGAGCTCTGCCCTCATAACCTAATTACCTCCAGAAGACTCCACATCCTAATACCATCACATATGAATACTGGGAAGAAACAAACATTCAGTTTATAGCATACATAGTACAATTTCAATTTAAGATTTTCAAAAACTGATGATACATAACCTTTTTCAGATATAACTGATTATCTGACAAGTATCTACATAATCAGATGTACATATTAAAATGAATAAAATATTTACATAACTGTACACATGTCTATATATTACAATCTAATTTCTTGATTATTAGCAACATACCTTTATGATGCCTTTTTAAAATATGTAACATTTAACTAATTGGTCGTGAAATTATATAGTATTCATAGTATAAACACTGCATAACTTATCAAAATAGAGTTGTTTGGACTTTTATGTATCCACACTTGAATGAACATGTGTAAATAACGGTATGGGATAGAGTTGTAGAAGAAAATATTGCAATGTATGTGTAACTTTGCTTAAAAATAACAAAATGTTTTCCAAATACTCAGTACCATTTTACACCCCTTCAATAAACTGGAATCAAGACTTTATAAAGGGCACGTTGTTACTTATGTAATTTACACTAAGTACAAAGCAGGTTTGATTGATAATTGCCCATTTATACTTTTTTCAAAGATTTATTTATGTATGCATACAAGAGCTGGGGTACAGGGCAGAGATGCAGGAGGTGAGAGGATTCACCAGAGATAGAGTGGGGAACAGAACAGGCAGATGGACTGAAATACACTGCTGAGGGGAGCAGCGATCGAGTCAGGAGAGGTCTGCCGTGCCATGTGGGTTAGCAACCTGGTCGGGGATCGAACTCGTGCTGCAGTGGCTGCGGACCACTTCACAGGTTGTGTCTTAACCCCTTGCGCCACCAGGGAGGTCCCATTTATACTTTTTTTTTTTTACATATCTCTTGATGCATGTTACTAATTCCATTGTTAAAGTACTCTACACTTTCATAATTATGGTTAACAAAATTATTATACATTAAGATGATAAACAGATACATAAACACTATTTTTTTACTTATGTTCTACATATTACAAAGCATATCATTGATTTCGATTCATACTATGTTTATATAAATCATTTTGCAGTTAAAATATATCTTGACAATGCAGTATAGTATCATATTACAGGAAATGATGATATATTACTCTAGGTATAAAATCAAAAGTAAAGAATTAAAATACCATTTCCTTGAGGAACCACTAAAAATAATAAAAAATATAGGTGATAATCTAGTTACTAATAAGGCATAACAATGTACCATAAAACTTATTTTCTATAATATATTCCATATTTACTTATCTGTTTTCCCATTAGGCTGCCTCTCAATAATGTAACTGCAGTGCATGGTCCATACCTGCAATGTGAAGAAACAGTTATGGGATGAAAGAAATAATTAAATTTAAAGAAATTAAGTAAGGGACAAAAAAGAGAAATCCGCTTATGAAGATCATTGAAAATATTGTTGAATTGTGCTTCTGAGAAGGTGAAGTACACATACTTTCCATATTTCCTCTGCTAAGTATACCTAAGACTCTGGTTGTTATGCATTAAGTAAATATATAGCTGTACACACACACACACACACACACACACACACACACACACACACACGAAAAACTCGTTACTGGCTACCTGAAGTCAGGTCCTGGAGGAACTGGGGAGAAGGCTGGAAGAGTCAGATGTGAATATACCTGTAAAGAGAGCAACAGGAAGCCTTCTTGCAAAGATTGAAATATATTTTATCTTTAATGGACCAATGTTAATGTCCTGATTGAGGCATTACACTATAGTTTCACATATAGTGAAACTATAGTGGCTGGAACTGGAAAAAGAAAGCATTGGATGTCTCTGGATTATTACTTTCCCCTTTAAATGAATGTACAATTATCCCAAAATAGAAAGTGTAATTAAAATTGTTTATATTCTTAATATACAGTTTGGGGTAACTGGATATAAGAGATAAAATAGATACAGATTAAAACACATTTCAAGAACAGTTTTCTTCTAGTAATGGCAGAACAGACACGTCAATCCAAACATTCTGTTGAAAAGAAACTGAAAAAACATAAAATACCACTTTCTGAAACTATGACAAGCTCACAAAAGCTCACACTATAAAGATATGATCTTAGGACAGATAAACCAGTTTGATGCCCCTTCTCCCCATATGCCATCTCAGAGGAGGAGACTGAGAACCCCAATACTAAGCAGATTTTTGTAGCTGAGAAGCTAAGCAACTGACTAGGGTTGCCATCACTTTTAACAGTGTAGAAGACTCAATCTGGAGCTCAGGGCCCACCAAGGAAAGCAAACTCTACAAATATCTCAAGGATTAATTTATACTATGCCCTAAATACCAATATGAACCAGAAATATAAAAATCCTCCCAAAATATAAGACTCAGTTTTAAAGGAGGCAAGCTCTGATTTTGATGAAATGAACTATATATTAAACCCTCAACTTCCACCACCTTATTGTTTTTTAGAAGCAGAGAAAATACCCCAAGAGTGAAGAAAAAATTAATGCATAGCTCCAAATGTGTCTAGTATTTCTTACACAAATCCCTGCATTCAATCAAAAACAATTATGGTCTACAGAAAACCAAATAAACATACAGCTAAATAAAACAAAAATAAAACTTTTATAATATAAGACCAATTAGTGGCTACCAGAACAGAAGGGGTAAGGGAGTGAGTCAATCGGATAAGAGGGAACAATGGTATTGTGAAGACTAGAAATTGGATTTTTAGTGGTGAGCTTAATGTAGTATATATGCATGGTGGCTTTTAATGATGCACACCTGAAACTTAAATTACAATGCAATATTACTTCAATTAAAAACTACTCAGCTATTAAAAAAAAAGATAAACTCCTGCCATTTGTGACAACATGGAGGGAACTGGAGAGAATTATGCTAAGCAAGATAAATCAGAAGGAAAACAGAAATCCTGAATGGTGTCACATACATGTGAAATATAGAAAAACAAAACAAAAGAGCAGATAAATCCAAGCCAGTAACACACCCTAGAACTCTGACCATAGATGGAGATTATCATCCAGGGAAGGAGAAAGGGGCGAGCAATGTGGGGAAGGGCCCAGTGGACTATTGAGGAGTGGGTGTGGTGTGGTCACATCCACTTGAAAGGTGTGATCCATATACCATGTTGTAAACCAATGTTACCTCAAAACAATAAGTACATAAATGAAAGAAAAAAATATGAGGACAAAACTGCCAAGAAACAAAAACACATTATGTACATATCCAGGCACAATGATTTAAGTGATAGCTGCTTTCTCAACAAAACCCAGAAACTGCACAACATCTTTCCAATGTTGAAAGAGGAAATTCTCAAGCCATAATCCTACACTCAGCAAAATATCCTTCTAAACAGTGAAATAAGACACAATCACCTAACCAAACTTAGGATAATTTGTCACTGGCCAACCTGTAGGATAAATAACACTACCAGAAGTTTTTTCAGGCAGAAGACAAAGGCGACCTGATAGAAATTAAGAACTGTGGCAAGGAGTGAAAAGGTACTGAGAGTAAAAATACTCAGAGAAATAGTAAAGACTATGTTTTCATTATTAGACTAAAAGACAAATCTCTTGGAAAAAAATCATAAGTAGAACTATAGATGGTGCAGAATTCATCAACTCACAGTTTAAACTATATTCATTTAATGTGTTTTAAGCCCTTAACCAAAATTATAAAGCAAGCATAAATTACAATTAATAGTGAATGTTCTAAGAGGAACAGTACTGTTGTGAAGTTACATTTACATGAAGTAGTATGATCGTAAGAAGTGGGACGAGATAAGAATTCACATGCCAGTCCCTAGAGCAATGGAGGTAGGCAAGAGCCCAGGTGCTAAATACAAAGTTTTAGCTGAGGCTTTAAGCAGCTGACCAGGCAGGGCTTCCAGAGTCTCTCCAGACCAGCACACACATGGGCTCATGGTTGACTGTGGCAGAGAGGATCTGGAAAATAACCCAAGCATGAATTTGGCATCCTGGCTGGGTCATGTATTAGTGTTGATATGTTGATATGTATTAGTGTTGATATGAACCAGAAACAGAGAATTCCTCACAAAATATGACATACAGCTTTAAAAGGACTGAACTATAGATAGAGATGAGATGAACTACCCCATTCTGCTTTCAAAAGAAAAAGAGAATGCTTCTAAGGCAAAAATAAAATCATCTTGAAAATCCAGTTATCTCTATAGTATTTCATACAGAAAATCCAGCAGGCAAATATATTGGATTTTCTGTATGAAATACTACCCAACCCTTTCTTTCTATTTAAATTTTTATATATATATACATGTAAAATTTAAATAGAAAGAAAGGGTTGGGTACAAGCCTGTGATCCATGTTCCCCAATTCATGTGGATACCTGGGACAGAAAAAGCTAAGACTCGGTTCCACTCAAGCAATTTAGTGTCATAGTGAAACACCACTGCACACTCATTAGAAGACTACAAATAAAATACTAACCAGAACAAGTTTTGGCAAAGATGTAGAACAACTGCAACACATACTGCAGGTAGGATATAAAATATTGATAGCACAATCACATTGTAAGACATTCTGATAGGCGCTACCAAAAGCTACATGTACACCGCTCATGTGTCCAGTCATTCCTTTCTTTGCCATTTTTTCCAGATAAACAAACAGAAAAGTATATGTTCATCAAAGACTTGTGCAAGGATTTTTATAGAATATGAATGGGGGAAGAGCTTGGGCAGAAACAGGAAGGGGAAATACAATGGTAAACAAAACTGGGTGAGGAGGCATCGACATTTACATGATTTTAGTTGTGGTGATTGTTTCTTGTGTGCATGTGTGTGTGTGTGTTTGTGTGTGTTGTAAACTTATATTGTTTATTTAAAGGCATGCACTTTATTTTAAATCACTTAAACGGCAATGAAGTTATTAAACATTGTGTGGATACATCAAAACACATGTCTAAAAGAAAATTTATACCATGAATGCAAAAGAAAAAAAATCCTAAAAATGTAGTATTTGCTAATACGTCACAAAATTGGAAAATAAAGCAGGAATATAAACTAAAATTTAGAACAAAAAAATATCAATTAAACTGAAAAAATAAAATGTTCACCAATACTAAAAAGGTGTTTAATCATGAAAAAGAGTGATGAACATTGGCAAGACTGATCAAAAATAAAAAGGAGGGGGGAGAGGGAAGTAGGAGAGAAGAAAGGAAGAAAATGGAGGAAGAAAGATCCTCATAGGAGAGCCCTAAAAAGTTTATACCAGGGCCTCCCCGGTGGCGCAGCGGTTGAGCGCTGGGTTGCGAAGCTGCCCGCAGCCTCTGCAGCGCCGGTTCGATCCCCGGCTGCTCCCTGGCCACCGGAGGAGGGTCCCGCATGGCGCGCAGACCTCTCCTGCCACCCGCTGCTCCCCTCAGCAGTGTACTTCGGTCCTTCTGCCTGCTCTGCTCCCCGCTCTGGCTCTGGTGAATTCTCTCACCCTCCCGCGCTTCTGACTGTACCCAGTGCTTGTATGTATAAACAAACAAATAAATAAATAAACAAAATCTTTAAAAAAAAAAAGTTTATACCAAACTGACAAGGACATTATACAAAACAAACATCAAATGCTTTTATGACAAAATGCAAAAAATAAATTAATCCAAAGATATTTCAAGTATAACACCACATGAACAAATGGGGTTTCATACAAAAAAGGATTCATCTCATAATTTTGATATCAAATGACTATGACAAGGAGAGGAATAAAATCATATCATCACAATAGATAACAGAGAAAGCATTTCACAGAATTTACCACTCACTTATAATTAAAAATACATACTCAAAAAGCTGAAGCAAATACCTACTGGTGAAATACTGACAATCTCTCCCTAAGATAAAGAATGAGAAAAAGATGCCTACTTTTTACCAGTTCCAATCAACATTTTAGGGAGGCCTAGCCAGGGCAATAATCCAAGAAAATATATAAATATTGGAAAGAAAGAAATTAACTTGTCTTTATTCACCAGTCACATTTGTTTCTAGACTAATTATACACAAAATGTATCTGCTGTAACACACTTCAACCTATGGATTGCTTTTAACAACAGCTATATATATATATATATATATATATATATAACATCTACAGATAATTTTATAATTAATCAGTAAATAGATATTATAGTTAATAATTTATCAATATTAATGGATACAATACAGTTAAATATAAACACACTTTTCTGAGAATAACAATTCTTAATAAATGTTCTCTACTCATTTTATGAAATGATATGAAACCTTACAGAATAAAATTGTATGTGTTAAGTTTTTTTCCAACATAATTATCAAATAATCTTGGAGAGTCATAACCCTGATTATTGCTGTCATTTCTAGGCTACCATAGTAATAACACCCCCAAATATAAAATAAAATTGATAATGCCCTTGACATATATTCTAACAGAAAATGAAAAGAGCATACATTGTGACAAGTTTACTTAGGGTCCTTTAGTTTACTGATCTCATTTACAAGCTAGAGAACAGCTGTTTAAAAGTGGATCCCAATTAAACTATAATTTCCACAAAACTTATTTATATGTTTCTTATTGTATTTCTCCTTTCTAATGTTTTCCTAGTATTGTCATTAGCATAACTTCCAAACTCTTCTATACCACTTTAAAGAGGAAAATATTTTTTTAAAATTATTAGTGATATGCACTCATGAAAGTATTTCTCTGATTTTCTTTTACTAATTATAAATTTGGTGTGCATGTATGCTCAGTGTAAAATTTCCAAAAGTGCAGATGGATATCTTTATACAAATAATCATGGGAACTCCCTGGTGGCGCAGGGGTTAAAGACAGCACTATCAAGCTATCACCAGCCACTACAGCACCAGCTCGATCCCTGGGCCGTCCAGGGAGCAATCCACATGGTGCAGCAAACCTCTCCTGGCTCGCCCGCTGCTCCCCTCAGCAGTGTATTTCAGTCAGTCTGCCTATTCTGTTCCCCGTTCTTCTGAAAGTCCTCCAAGTTTCCACAAGTTCAACAAGCAATCCAGAATTTTTTTTTAATTCAAAAGCAGTTTATGCAATCAGTAAGCACTCTTATAGCATTCCCCAAAAACCCAGAAATTCATTCCCAGCATAAAACACAAACGATAAGAACTCAGTACATATGAGCAGTTTTCAGCTAAGCGTTGGAGCCAAAATTATGATCTATGACTACAAACTGTAACTTTTGGCTCCCACAATTTCCTTAGTTTCCACCCTCAGTTCTTAAGGTTCTCCCTTCTTGGGGAGAAGTCAGAGTCTGGAGGTATGGAGAGGAAATGGTAAGAACCTGGAACCCAGATTTCCTTCCCATGGAATAGAACAGGGAAAAAAAAAATCACTGTAAGGCATAAGTCCATCATCTAACCTCAAGTTTGAAATCTTTTAACAATTCATCATAAAACAGAATACAACACACAACTTTAACAAAGCCACATCAAATGAAATTTTGAAAACTAGATCTCAAAAGGAGACAGAAAGAAGGAACAAGGCCAGATCTTACTACCCCCCCCCAAAAAAAAGTTCTTTCTTATCCATTCTTTAGCTTTACTTCTAGAAACAAGCATGTGAACCAGTTGGTAAAAATCTGAGAAGCTGGAATCAGCAAGCTGTATCTGCTAACTTTAGTCTTAGGTAGTTATGCTAGCTTTTGCATATTCTTTAGTTGTGACACCATCTCAATCATTCCATTTATCTTGCTGATTTTATTATTTATTATTCTACAGTATAAGCAAATATAGGAGAATAAGATGTCTTCCAGTAATAGCCTCTATTCAGGGAACCACCATGCCTATAAATTATTTTATTAAGTTATGAAACTTGGAGATATCTTCTGCAAGTATACAAGAACTGTCCAGTTGTAACAGTAATAGTCATGATATAAACACATGGTATAAACAGGATACAATTTACTTAAAAACAGATCTTTTATCACCCTTTAACTATATTTTTATGCCCTTATGAGTAGCTTTGTTGATGATAATACTAGAAGGAAAATATTCTTTAGATAGAGCAGGAATTTTTTTTTTATTTCCTCAACAATGTAATTTTTTTTAAAAATCCAGTACTATCTTTTCCCTCATAGTTTAAAGAGTATGTCAATATTTATTTAAAATGCCATAATTATTATGCATATTTAATATGATAACTGGCTATTAACATTCATTGTGTTTATATCATGAAAGACTAATATACAAGCTGTCAATGACCAGACCATTTATAAAAACAGAATTTTGACCCACAGCCTCTAGAGCAACCAGCCTATGAAGGCAAAACACAAATTGTACAGCAATTTGCCCAAAACAGCAAGCATCTGATAAATAACTTCCAACTTCCCTAATTTCTGCCCTTGCTGCTTACTTAGGATGAACACGAGAAAGCTAAATACAGTATCCTAAGCAAACACATGAGATGTTCCACTTCTACCTAGCCTTCCTCTACCTTCTGTAAGTCAACAACCTCCAATCAGGGCATACCTGAAGCCCTTCCTGTTTCCTAGTATAACATTTGCACATTCCTCTGTGCCTTTGAGTCTCTGCAAAATAAAAGTGATGCTCACTCCCTTACTCTTCCAAGTTCTGAACAAATAGCATTTTCTTGTTCTAATTTTGACAGTCTACATTTCCAAAATTTCTTATTTTACTATACCATTTGCTAAAATCTGTTTTAGAAGTTCATCATTTCATAAATATTTGAAATAACAAAATTACGTATTGATAATATATTTCCTTGTTACTTTTATCTATATATCACTTGTTATGAATTTATTCCAACATGTACTGCATTCGTATAGTCTAAATCTATATAGTTCAGATAGACAATGTCTGCCAAACTTAATGTTATAATAATTACTATAAAATATATTGCTTTGTGTGTATGTAACATTTCATTATTGTTTATCAAGAGTTTTATTTACTCTCATAGAATATCTCATGCATGACAATATCAGCATCAAATGAACAAAATAAACCATTTGATATTTCACATGGCAATCTGCATAACTGACTTTAATTTGTATATGATATGTGCTGTTGATGCACATATTTAGATGAGAAATAAAAACAGGGCATTTTTATTCTAGGAAAATATTGTCCTAGGTGATTGCTTTAACTTTTGCTTTGCTTCACCGTCATTGTCAATCCAGTAAGTTATCTCCATTTACACAAATGAAAAATTTCGATTAGCAAAATTTAGACTTAAAATGTTAATTATTTGAGTAGGAAACTTTATGTGAAGCACTTACATGAAATATAAATAATATTAGTGAAGTGTGCGAAATTGAAAGCGCCGAGAAATAAAGATACGTTACCTCCCGAGGAACGAGGAACGTTGACTTAAAAACGGCTGCTTTCAACAGAACCCATAGAAAGCCAGAATAATGAAGCCGGATCTTTCCAGCACAGCAAGATAAAATAAAAGTAGCAATAGTTCTAATCTAGAGAACTAACTTTCTAAAATAAAAGTGAGTGAAGCCAGAACGACTTAAGCAAGCCTGAGACAATTTGCAGTAACCAGGAGGAAAGCGTAATTTACGTTGCTACCGGAAGTCCTGCACACTGAACAGAAACGGTATTTGATGGAAACCTAGAACCACGGACATGCGCAAAGAGCACTGGCGGCAGGAGGAGGAACAGGAGAACCAAGGTAGCGCCGTCTGCTGGTGGCAATTGGTAATACCAGTTGGCTGAAATTTTCAGCCCAGGAATTTATATACCATCACAACCACTGCAGTGTATTGATTATAAAGATTCATAAGCCTGAGCCAGCCTCCTCGGAGAAGCCATAAAAGCTATTTGTTGAAGGAAAGGAAGTTAAAGAGGCAGTGAACATGTTTTTAAAATGCAACATAGGGCCTCCCTGGTGGCGCATTTGGTTGAGCGCAGCGCTGTGAAGCTGTCCGCAGTCTCTGCAGCACGGGTTTGATCCCGGCTGGCCAGGGAGATACCCACAGAGCGTGGCAGACCTCTCCTGTCTCACCGGCTGCTCCCCTCAGCAGTATATTTCAGTCTATCTTCCTGTTCTGCTCCCCACTCTGTCTCTGGTGAATCCTCTCACCCTCCCGCTCCTCTGGTCTGTACCCCAGTTCTTTATAAATGAATAAATCTTTAAAAATAAATAAAATGCAACATAAAGATTCAAGACAGGAATTTAAAATGAATAATAAAAACATTCAATTAACTGAAAAATAAGTACAAATGAGGACTGGAGCAATAAAAAGAGATGGAAAAACTAAAAAATAAATGCAAGATGGTCAACTTATTATTAATATTTAAATTTAAAAGACCTAATCATTCCAATTAAAATGGATTAGAAACAAGACTAGAAACAGATTAGGAAAATAACAAGTCCCAATTGCATACTGTTTACATGTTCACATGATGCTATTTGAGTTGAAAGACACAGTTAACTTTGAAATAGCACAGAAATTAATATACTATGTAAATTAAGTATAGAAAGCTTAATTGGGAATATTAATGCCCAAATAAAGTTCAAGAAACAGTATAACTGCAGAGATAGAGGTAAATTTCAATATGATTCATTTATTAGGAAGATAATAATCCTAAATATTTAGATGCTTAATACAGAACTTTGATGTACATGAAACAAGACCTGACTTTGTTATTTTCAGTCCTCTGCTCAAATTCTTGATTTTGACTTCTATTTATTTGAACATTTCAGGTATTTTTAATGCATACCTATAAGGTCTTTTGTTGCTATTGCCTTGCAGTTCTATTTCCATTATCTGCTGCTTCAGTTGTTGTTTTTTCCTCCTTATCCTGGCCATTTTTAGGTTTATGACAGAAACTATATATGAAATTTTAGAGATAATTCAAATTTAATCTCACTATGACTGAGCAATTACCAGCATTATCATTTCCACACTTATTTAATCCAAACCTATAAGTCAAAGTTCAGTTTAGCAAGAGATGGTCAATTTTGGGCTCACTGTTGTGCTCAAACTATAGTCTTCAGTGACTCATCCAAACCAGCCAAATTTACAGGTCCCTAGCTTATTGGCCACCACACACAGACACTGATTAGTGAACACTGAAGCCTGGTTTTCTCCGTGACCTGATGAGTTTACTGGAAGTTCTGGCTCACTGTTCTGTGTCTAAGTAAGATACCTGAACCTGTAGATCCTGTGAGGGCAAAGATAGCTGCAAAGGCGCAACTGAATTCTATGGATTTGCTGTCTGTAATTTTTTTGGCAGTCCATTGCCTGTTAATTTTTTTTTGTTCTCTCTCTCTCTCTCTCTCTCTCTCTCTCTCTCTCTCTCTCTCCCCCAAACATTTCAAGTTGTACAGATTGTCTGATTTACCTAATCTGCCTTGATGAGATGAACAACTCCAATATATAAATGAGCATATGTCACAAGTCTTAATATGCCACTGGCTTTGTTTTTTTGGCTCAATATTATGTTTGTGAGATTCATTCATGTCAATGTGTAAAATTCTGGTTCATTTACTTTCAAAAGGTGGGCATTTAAGATTATTTTTATCATATAAATACATATATAGGGAGACTAGGTCAGAGATAATTATTTGTTTCATGAAATTTTTCTTGAATATTTAATATTTATTTTCAGGTGATCAGATGCCATTACTTTATGCTAAAATAAGAACATGTGCAAGCCCCATCTTCTCTAATCTCTCTCTCTATTTATTTGAATTTTGCCATATTAGGCACCTACAACAGATGAACCCTATTTGGCACATTTATGAACAAAATGACATTTTTAAGTGGAAGGAAATTAACCAAATGATGATAAAAAGGACTGAATCCTCAAAATAACATTTGCTTTGAAATAATATTTATCTTCTTAAACTTGGATTAATTGGCTATAGGAAGCAAAGCTATTACAAAGTAATATGTATTTTTAAAAAAAAATAGAACCTCCCTGGTGGCACAAGGGGTTAAGCACAGCACTGTGAACCTATCTGCAGGCTCTACAGCAGGAGTTTGAACCCAAGGAGCTACCCACATGGCACAGCAGACCTCTTCTGTCTCGCCCGCTGCTCCCCTCAGCAGTGTAATTTGGTCAGTCTACCTGTTCTGTTCCCCACTCTGTCTCTGGTGAATTCTTTTATTCCCCACACCTCTGGCCTGTACCCAAATTTTTACATGCATAAATAAGTAAATCTTAAAAAATAATTAAAAAATAGTATTTGTAGAGAGGTCTGCTGCCAGTAAGGACAGACCATTTCAATCATTTCAACCTAACCAATCTACTGGGAAAAACAAGGAAAGCTGGATGATATTGAAGATACTATTCAAAGGCACCAAGGTAAAGAGGATCTTAGAGATCGGAGAAGCCCAAATGCTGAGATCCAAATCTGGCTTAACTTTTTCCCCATAAGTCCTTTTGTTATGGAAAACTATTTTGCCAGGCTAAAAAGGTCCAAAGGGCATTCTAAGATCAAGTGGGTACAGGTTTATTGCTATTACACTAGTGGGCATTAGACAGAGAGAGGTCCGGGTCCTAAGCATACACCGAAGTATCCTTTTATACTGTTATTTTGACATAGGTTACATGGGTAGATTACACATGCCCTTCAGACAGAGGGAAAGCAAAAAGGGAGTTACAGAATGGGAGGGGGAAAGAGGGCAGCAGAAGATGAGGGGAGTTGCCTTACTCTGCTGTCCCCAGCTCCTCTTGGAATGCAGCCAAGTTAGTGTAAAGGCTGGCCATGAATCCATCAGCCAAAAGGAGAATTTGCAAATGATAAGAGAAAGCAAACTTGCTTATTGCATCTGGGTTGGAATGTTTACAATGGGACTCTCACTGCATCAATTGTTTCATTGCTTTCCCCTTTACTCTCAATTTCAACATAACTTTGGACATTTTCCACTTGACTTTATTAATTCAAAAGATATAAATGCGGGGGGCTACCTGGTGGCGCAAGGGGTTACAGCACAGCACTGTGAAGCTGTCCACATCCTCTGCAGCAGAAGTTCGATCCCCAGCGGCCAGGGAGAAACCCAAATGGTGCAGCAGAACTCTCCTGTCTCTCCCGCTGCTCCCCTCAGCAGTGTATTTCAGTCAGTCTGCCTGTTCTGTTCCCCATTCTCTCTGGTGAATCCTCTCACCCCCACACCTCTGGCCTATACCCCAGTTCTTGTATGCATAAATAAATAAATAAATAAATCTTTAAAACAAAAAAGATATATTTGGGACCCAACATACTAAACAGAAATTTACAGCTGAACCAGGAAATACAAAACTCACAAAACCTAAGACCCAGCTTCAAAAGGATCGAATCCATCAATGCTAGATTATTTGCTACCGCATTAATTTTCCCTGAAGCAAAAGTAAAACAAAATGCTCCATGGCCTCCAAATATTCCCAAAGAATTTCCTACAGAAAGCCTAGCCTATCAAAAATAACTATACGTTCAAAAATGAGTGGGAAAGGAAAAATTAACACCAGACGAATATTACATTTTCTTTATTTACTATGGCTGCCTGGGACAGGAAGATCAATGACTTAGTTATACACTATAATTTACAGTGAGAGTAAGATATCAATGCACACCTATTAAGGGGACTAAAATTAAAAATATTGACTATTCCAAGTGTCAACAAAGATAAAGAGCTACCATGGCTCTCACACACTACTGATAGAGTGTTAAATGTTTCAGTTATTTGAAAAAGCTCATTCACTTTATTTTACTTATGATGTGATCTATCTCTCACATTCCTGGGTATTTATCCCAGAGAAATTAAAGCATATGTCCACACAATATTTGTATAAAAATGTTCATTGTCTGGACATGGGGTCATGCAGAGTCTAGAGGAGTGACTATACAAGTCCATATAGAAATGTTGGTTGCTAACATATGTTCTTTATCTCGTTTCATGATTATATACATATATACAAATCATATCATACTGTACATTTTAAAGTGTATAGTTTATTGTCTATCAATTACACCTCAATGAATTGTTTAAGGGCCTCCCCTGTGGCACAGTGGGTTGAGCGCCATGCTGTGAAGCTGTCCGCAGCCTCTGCAGCGCGGTTTCGATTCCTGGCCGGCCAGGGAGAAACCCACATGGCACAGCAGACCTCTCCTGTCTCGCCTGCTGCTCCCCTCAGCAGAATCTTCAGTCTGTCTGCCTGTTCTGCTCCCCGCTCTGTCTCTGGTGAATAATCTCACCCTCCTGTGCCTCTGGTCTGCACCCCAGTTCTTGTATAAATAAATAAATCTTTAAAATAATAATAAATAAATGAATTGCTTCAAATGTGGGCCTCTCTGGTGGCGCAAGGTCTTAAGCACAGCACTGTGAAGCTATCTGCAGCCTCAGCAGCATGAGTTCAATCCACGGCTGGCCAGGGAGCTACCCACATGGCACAGCAGACCTCTCCTGTCTTGCCTGCTGCTCCCATCAGCAGTGTATTTCAGTGGATCTGCCTGTTCTGCTCCCCACTCTGTCTCTGGTGAATGCTCTTATGCCCTGCACCTCTGGCCTGTACCCCAGTTCTTGAATTCATAAATAAATCTTTAAAAAATATATATATACGCAATGGAATATTATACAGCAATCAGAAAAGATAAACTCATGCCATTTGCAACAACGTGGATGGAGCTAGAAGGAATTATGCTCAGTGAAATAAGCCAGAAGGAAAAAGAAAAATATTGGATGGTTTCACCTATAGCAGGAATATAGGGGAACCAAATAAGAAATCAGTATAAAAAAATAACAACAGTACAAAACACAACAAAGCAAAAACAGACAATTATAAATCAGAGACATCCTGCAGGGGAGGAGGAGGGAGAGGGATCAGAGGGAGGGAGGGAGGAGCACAGGGGACTGAGGTGATGGTGCACGGGTGCATTGGTGAAGGAAACTCTATAGGGGACTACACCTGAGGGGGTGGGGGGAAGCAAATATTGTTCAAAATGAACAATGATGTAAAAAATAAAAACAAATTTAAAAAAGAAGTTTAAGAAACAACTCAGATTTAATATATTTAAATGTGTGGGGTTTTAAAAATTTATTTATTTATTTATACAAGCACTGGGTACAGTCAGAAGCGAGGGAGGGTGAGAGAATTCACCAGAGCCAGAGCGGGGAGCAGAACAGGCAGACTGACAAAATACACTGCTGAGTGGAGCAGCGGGCTGCAGGAGAGGACTGCATGCCATGTGGGACCCTCGCCGGAGGGGGATCAAACCGGCACTGCAGAGGCTGCCGGCAGCTTCGCAGCCCAGCGCTCAACCGCTGTGCCACCAGGGAGGCCCCAGGTTTAATATATTAAATAAGAAACAGACTAACAGGTAGCCACCAAGTTTAAGCTAGATCCCAATTGAAAAAAAAAGTGTGATTTATCGTAGAAGAAAAGGCAGGAGAGGAGGAGCAATGGTGAAAACGAAGATGGGAAATTGGAAGGGGAAAAATAAAGAAAATAAGATGATTGAACACTCCTGACTTGAAAAACATGAGAAGTCAAAGTTGGAAAAATGGATGAACATTAAGAAATAACATGCAGGGAGAGGGGAACAAGCTTCAAAATGATTTAGTTTAATATATGGAGAGGCGGAGAGAGGGAATGGGCGAGGCATCTGTGTCATCTAGATCTGCATTACTCACCTATAAAGCTACAGATTTAGAATTAATTAACATGGAAATCCCTTCTGTCCCTGGTGGCGCAGGGGTTAAAGTCTCAGTGCTATCAGGCTATAGGCAGCCACTGAAAAATGAGTTCTATCCTGGCCAGGGAGGTGACCCACATGGCACAGCAGACCTCTCCTGCCTCATCCGCTGCTCCCCTCATTAGTGTATTTCAGGAGATCCACCTATTCTGCTCCCCACTTTGTCTGGTGAATCCTCTGACACGCACGCACACACGCGCACACGCACACGCACACCCCCGCACCTCTGCCCTACACCCCAGTTCTTGTATGCATAAATAAATAAATAAAAATAATTCTTTTTAAAAAATCCCTCTAGCACTTCAAGGTTAGTTATGTGATAGAGCAATGTGCCTATGGGTCAGAAATTTTGAATTCCAATTTTGTATTTTCATGACTTTTCTACAACCTTAGGCAAGTTATCTAACCTTTGAGAACCTTGATCATTTCACGTTAAAAACTTAGATATATTTGCTTACCCACCCATCAGCATTGCTATGACAATAAAAATTTGACAATATGAACCAGAACAATCTATAAATGAGTCTTAAAACCTACAGGTCATTACAAAATTTATATTTATATTATTTTTCAGGCTAGGTAGAGGTTTTCATTATAGCAGTTTAATATGCTGCAGGTTTGCATTTTCTATAAGATGACATTATAAAAATATCAGTGAAAGATTTCAATTCAGAAAAGAGGCACAGGGCGTCCCCGGTGGCGCAGCAGGTTGAGCGCAGCACTGTGAAGCTGTCTGCAGCCTCTGCAGTACAGGTTCGATTCCCGGACAGCCAGGGAGATTCCCACATGGCTTGGCAGACCTCTCCTTCCTCGCCCGCTGCTCCCATCATAATTGTCTTCAGTCTGTCTGCCTATTCTGCTCCCGGCTCTGTCTCTGGTAAATCCTCTCACCCTCCCACACCTCTGGCCTGTACCCCAGTTCTGTATAAATAAAACTTTAAAAAAAGTTAAAACAACAAAAGGCACAGTTTTTTGTGTTTTGAAAGTCAACTGCAAGACCATATAATATTAAGTTCTTAATAAGCCACATATTATCTCAGGACATAATTTTTTATAATCAGAAAAAAAATGGCATCAACATGTGAATTTTTAACATTATTTTTAGGTGTGTATTTTTTTTTAAAGAAATGATGTTTAACACTAAAACACTGCCCAGTATGTCTTAAAAAAAGCCCTTTAGTATCATGCATACTGCATAGCCTCAGAAAGCATCAAATAATAATGGCTTCAATGAAACAAGGAAAATTATCCCTTATAAATAGTCTCATTATTAGTATGGACAGTTGAAAAGACTGTATTTTTGGTAATTAAAATCCCTTTGTTGCATACTCCTTTAAACCTACATTATCTTCTCCTGAGAAAGGAAATGATGTCAATCTTATCTACTTTACAAAACTACAACTCACTATAACCCACTAGTAGAATTAAACAAGTGTGAACTATTATTATTACTGTGAATAGAAAAAAGAACTTGGTATCAGAGTAAATAACATCATTTCACCATTTTTAAATTAAAATGACATTAAATGGTAGTAAAGCTTATGAGTTGCTTTAAGAAAAATAGGTATCTTATTATTGTTTCCTATAAATTAGTGGAAGGTTCTATGACCCAAGCTGGATTTAAAATAAGCTTAAGTAAATGGCAAGGGGATGCTAAATATGAAATCACGTTGAGCAACCTGAGTGGTTTGGCAGAAATCAAGGGCTTGGAGGTTGGAGTTGGAATATATAGAGGAGAAACTGGAAATAATTAAGGGAGCTAACAATTTGGGAAAAGAAAAACTAATGGGTGATGTGTGGTATTTTAAGGTAATCATAGAAAAGCAAATGACAATGTTCCATTAAAAAGAACTATTAAATCCAGTAATCAGTCACTACAGCATCTAATCAAGTAGATGAAAATGAGTGCTTTTAGAAGCTGATTGAGAAAAATGAAAATTAGGAGACAAATTTTTTCAAGACTTGATAACAAATGCATTTGCTTTTTTGTTTCTTGGTTTTCTTCAAATCATGGCTAGGAATTTTGGCAGACTTCCAAATGCCTATTGACTTTCAAATTATGAGCATTCTATGTAAGTTAACATTCATCCTTTTTGATTTTAAAAATGCATAGTTGTCAAATAGATATTTTAAAATACAGGCTACTGAATCTATCTTGTTATTCCTTGGATCTTACGAAAGTCAGTCAGACACTAAGGCAATTCAGACACTAAATATAAATACATGTTTTATATAAACATATGGTTTGCTTTATTTCCTTGGCAGAAATGCTATTAATAAGCATATTGCAATTGGGTTTATACATAGGTTGGCCTATGATACAGGTTATTCTTTCCAGTCTCATCAGTTTAAAATGATGATGGTGATGACGATATGTGTCATGTTTAAATTTTCTGTTAAGGGCCTCCCTGATTGGCGCAAGGGGTTAAGACGCAGCACTATGAAGCTATCAGTGGCCACTGCAGCACGAGTTCAATGCCTGGCCATGGAGGTGACCCATATGGCATAGCAGATCTCTCATGACTTGCCCGCTGCTCCCTTCAGCAGTGTATTTCAGTCAATCTGCCTATTCTGTTCCCCACTCTGTCTCTGGTGAATCCTCTCACCCACCCCCAACCTCTGACCTGTACTCCAGTTCTTGTATGCATACGTATTCAATTAGCAGAGTTGCCTTCTTACTACAAATGAGAAAGTTGAGACTTAGAAGTGTTGTATATAAATTGTCCAAATTCATGAGCTAACACTAGGTAAAGGTGAATTTCAGACTTCACATCTATTTGTTTTTAAATACCGTGGCTTTGCAATATGCCAAGCTTAGTAGGATTAACTCACGGATATCTTCCCCAGATCAACTTCTTGGTTTAATTCTTTTCCCACATGTCAATAAATATTAACAAGACTAATACTTGTAGATTATGTAGACTATGTAAACACAAGTCTTATTATGGATGAAGTAACAATATTTTTAAGAATTAGGTCACAATATTATATCCAGAGCTCAGAGAGGGTAGAATCTTTACCCTTAGTCTTTTAAAAAAGAAACTTTCTACATATCACACAAATGTTAACTATCGAATGAGCAGATTAATTAATAAATTAACTCTCATTGTCATCATGTTGATTAATGTTACTGACTGAATTGTTAAAGAAATCTTTAAAAAAAATCCTAAAAAATTTTTTTGACATGAAACTGAAATTTTGGAAATGGAATAGGGCTTTTCTTTATCACTGACTTTGTGAATATGAATTTCCTGTGAATATGAAGAATTGCCAGCCTGTTACTTAGAGAGGAGGCTAATCCCTACCAGAGTGCAGATTAATTTATGGATGTTACAACAAGAAAATACACTACGGCATGTGCTGCTTTGTTGTATTAAATGGTATGTCATCAGAAAACCTTCTAGCTTGTTAAGTTTAAATACCTTTGTTGGTGAGTAATGGAAACTTCCTTATAAATATCCAAAATGAGAAAGAAAACAAGGATAAAATTAGATGTCATCATTGTCAAATAATTGAGGTAAACAGAAGACAGCCTGCCTCAAAGAAGAGAGTTCATTAATTCATTTTCATAGTGTTTGACCTAGGGCAAAATTCCCCCTTAAAAGTACCCAAATTGTGGGGCCTCCCCCCGTGGCGCAGCGGTTGAGCGCTGGGATGCGAAGCTGCCTGCAACCTCTGCAGCGCCGGTTCGATCCCTGATTGCTCCCCGGCCACCGGAGGAGGGTCCCACATGGCCCGCAGACCTCTCCTGCCACCCGCTTCTCCCCTCAGCAGTGTACTTCGGCCCTTCTGCCTGTTCTGTTCCCCGCTCTGGCTCTGGTGAATTCTCTCACCCTCCTGCACTTCTGACTGTACCCAGTGCTTGTATAAACAAATAAAAATAAATTTAAAAAAAAGTACCCAAATTGTTAAGAGTGGGGAGTCATAGGATGATACATGTCTTGAAGTTTTGCATGAGTCACTGAAATACTGCAATTGTTAAATAGGGCTAGAAACCAAAGCTAGTAATATCTGGTTGTTATGTAAATTTAACTTAATTAGAAAATAAAACAACCCTTTTGACTGAGATACTGTATTTTTGGAATCTGAACCATGTATTCACTAATGTATGAGTGAAAGCAAATGCTTCCTATTTTAAAGATCTGAATGGAAAAAAAAGGATGCTCTTGATTACTGGTTAAACTTTTAAATCAAATTAACACCCCTATATTTTAAATAATTTGAATTAAAACAGCTTTTAAAGTCACTTCCATAGTTATTATGCTCAGATCAAATAATTAAGAGTTAATAACTAAATTTTTGTCCAATCATATTTGTCACAAGATTGACAACTTGAGGTTAGGAGGAAAAGAAAAATGTTCCAAGTTTATATACCACCACAACCAAAGAAAAAAATCCTATGGTGTTAATTTTTACAGGTTGAGACAATGGACGATACCTGGCTCTACCTGGCAAGAAAAAGAAATGATCATTATCTCGTTGAGAAAAGGTGGTGTGAGAACTCTGACTGCAGATGAGAGAACCATCACTACCTTTATCAAGTGAGCAAGTAAGCAATGGTCTGGAATCATTTATTAAATGATTTTAACAAAAGTTTATTAAAATCATTATGGTCTTCTGAAGAGGTCTTGATATATATGCAGTTTGTTTTTTAAAATATTTTAAGTTATATAAAGTGCTAACACTACGTGACATAATAGTTTCCATAGAAACACCACATATATTATTTACTAGATAAAGAAATTATGTAATTGGGTCTTGATTGAATTATCAATATACAAACCCCTACTGCACTGAAATCTATGTGAAAAACAAGAATCAGGAAACCCTGTTTATGTACTGACTAATAAAAGGCACTATGTTATCTATCTTGTTGCTAAGGTGCACTGTTTTATACTCTGTGGCCTTGATGCATCTACATAATTTTTATCACATGAAAAATACTCAGTCACATTTTAATATTTTTCATTTACTGTTACGACATATAATGAAGAGATATGCATCTCATTTTAAAAAAGGGTATTGAAGTTCATTTGCTTGCACATTGTTTCAAACACACTAGGCTCTTTGCAACAAGTAAGAAGCAAGGCACACATTCTTAATACAACTCTGGGCCATCTATACTTTCAGATTTCTTTTAAACTGTCTCTCAAATTTTCTTAATCTCTGGGGAACAGAAAAAAACAATTATATTTGGAAATATTAATAAATATTTTTATTGGAAGACTTAAGCTGTATGCTCTGATCATAAAGAGAACTCAAATATTTTATTTTTTAAAATTTATTTATACAAGAACTGGGGTAGAGGCCAGAGATGTGGGAGGGTGAGAGAATTCACCAGAGACAGAGCAGGGAGCAGAACAGGCAGACAACTGAAAACACTGCTGAGGGGAGGAGCGGGCAAGACGGGAGAGGTCTGCCACGCCATGTGGGTATCTCGCTGGCTGGCTGGGCATCGAACTCATCTACAGAGGCTGCAGACAGCTTCACAGCGCTGCGCTCAACCCCCTGCGCCACCAGGGAGGCCCGCAATATTTTATTAAAGAAGAATATGGCCAAAGAGCCAAAAAAGTTCTTGTTTTAGACTTTAACTTGATTAATATATCTATATACATATGTGTATATTTATAATTACTTATATCTTTTGTATCACTGAATTGACCATAACTGTATCTATTAATAAATTTGTGAGAGCATATTTTTATATTAACAAATAGCATGCAATAAATTATAGTAATCCCTTACTAGGAGACAATGCGTCCATCAGATTAACAGTATATAAATATGAAAAAGAAATGGAATTGTAACTTCCGATACTTTTCATAAATTGAATGTCCCATCTTTATATTAAAAATTACATAAACACTTAAATGTACCATGTTTTTTCTTCTTTTCTTTAAAAATGTGATTTTTCTCTGCTTTGAACACAATCCTACTCATATTTCAGGTTCAGTATCTATGGCAATTTCCTCTAAAAAGATTTTCTTGTCTCCTCAGATCAAGTGGAATGTCCTTGTTAGGTACTCCAAGAATATCCATGCTTCTCTGTCATAACATTTAAATGTTGATTTTTAAAATTGTTTCTTTCTGCCAATAAACTTTTTCTCTGTAATGGGAGCAGTTGAGTTTATCTTACTGATCATGGTAATCTTTGATTTTACAAGAATGGCTGGCACATAATATATTCCAATAAAAGTTTTTTGATTGAAAAGTACTATAATTAGCATCAAGGAGAATAACTGGAACATAGTATTAACTCAAGAAATATTTATTTAGGGCCTCCCAAGTGGCGCAGGCAGGCAGTTGAGCGCAGCACTGTGAAGCTGTCCGCAGTCTCTGAAGCGCGGGTTTGATCCCCGGCCGCTGGCGAGTGTCCCACATGGTGGGACAGACCTCTCCTGCCACACCCGCTGCTCCCCTCACAGTGTATTTCATCAGTCCGCCTGTTCTGCTCCCTGCTCTGTCTCTGGTGAATTCTCTCAACCTCCCACACTTCTGACTGTACCCAGTGCCTGTATACATAAATGAATAAATAAATAAATCTTAAAAAAAAAATGGAAGAAACTATATGGAATTGCACATATAATAGAAGAATAATCATAGATTTAAAAGTAATATTGACCAAGACTCATTTCTTATAATAGGAAATATATAGAAGCACCCTAGAAAAAAGCACTGAAATTCTCACACAGTAATATGGGAAAAGATACCCCTATTTGGGCGCATACAAAGATTTCAGGGATGCTTTCATAAGCAGATTACAGGATCTGGTTCAGTGACATGATAGGTTATTTTTACCTGGAGTTATTCTACTTGACGAGTTGTGCTTTTGGATATATCCCAGAGCTGATATCCATAAATGAACTTGTAATAGGATTGACGTCTCACTTGAATTACCAGAATCTGACTCATTGCCAACCCACTATTCAGCCTGGAATGAATGCTTAGTCAAGCTACCTCCTCACTTTAATACATAATACCTTCTGCAAATTACACTTTATGTGATAAATTTCATTCTTCAAAATCCTTAGGAATATATTCTGATATGGTCTTGAACGTCACCTTGTTGAGATTTACATTTCAAATCTCTTTTATAGTTAATTATTTAGGGAAAGTATAAAAGATTGGTAGCTTTTCAAACAAGGAACTTTTAATGTGAAAATAGGACACTGATTTGTAAATGATTATAAAATTTCAATTTTAAATATTAAATTATATATATTTATGGGTAGATACTCGATAGCTATACATTAACCATATTAATTTATCCTGACAAATTAATAATCATTAATGATGGCACCATGTGAAAAATAATTCATATTGTTACTAACATAATAAATGATAATGTGTTACTTTGTGCAATTGTTTCACACAATGGATATTTATTAAGTACCTACTATGTTATATTAACTTCTAAATATCGGTGTTTGTGGACTTCAATCTTTAACTCACTTTCTCAGTCTACAATTTCAATTTGTTATGTCTGATGAGGACTCTGGCAACAAATAAATACTTGGTTGTAAATTAAGCATATTATGATTCTTAATTTGAATCTTTGTCACTCTGGGCATATTCAATACAGTTTAAAATAACCTCTACAGTCACATGCACAAAAATAAAACTAGATCATTATTGAATCCCTTACATAAAAATTAACTCAAAATGGATTAATGACTTTGATATGAGAACTGAAACCATAAAATACATAGACGATAAAATCCCAGATATCGGCCTCAGCAATATATTTAGGGACTCATCGTCAGTGGCAAAGGAAACAGAAATAAAAATAAATAAATATAAATAAATGGGACTATATCAAAGTAGAGAGCTTTTGTAGAGTGAATGAAAACATCACAAAAACAAAAAGGCAACTTACGGTTTGGGAGATATTTGCACATCATACATCCAATATGGTGTTAATTTCCAAAAAATGTTAAGAACTATTATAACTCAACAACAAAAAGACAAGCAGCCCAATGAAAGAATGGGCTACAGACCTAAACAGATACTTCCTCAAAGACACACAGATGGTCTCCAAGCATATGAAAAATGCTAACCATCATTTATCATAAGAGAAATACGAATCAAACCTACAGAGAGATATAACCTCCCACCTGTGAGAATGGACTATGTCAAAAAGACTGGAAATGACCAGTGCTTGTAAGGTTGTGGAGAAAAAGGAAAAATTTATCACTGTTGGTGGGAATGGAAATTGGTGCAGCCTCTATGGAAAATTGCATGAAGATTGCTTAAAAGAAAATATGGAAATAACATGTTGTCCAGCAAAACCATTCCTAGGTATAATATTACCTGAAGAATATGAAAACATTAACATGAAAAGAATTATGCACTTGTATGTCCATAGAAGTATTATTCACAATAACCAACACCTGAAATAAACTTAAATGTCATTTGACAGATGACTGGATAAAGATGTAGAATATATACTTAATGGAATACTACATAGCTATTTAAAAAGACGGAATAGCTTTTGGGGACAATATGAATAGATCTTGAGGTGATTATGTCAAATGAAAAATAAGTCAGAAAGTGAAACAAAACTACCAAATATTTTCTGTCACTAGTGAAATATAAACAGCCAAAGAAGAGGAACAAGTAAAACACAACAAACATAACTCTGACTCTGAAAACTACAGTAGTTACCAGCAAAGGATGCGGGGCAGTGGGTATAGATGGGGTAAGATGATATGATATTGGCACTGGGTCTTTGGTGGGGGGTGGCTGAAGCATGTCCACATGTTGATAGGTAGAGTTGTACTCCCAAACATATATTTTGTAAACAAATGACAAATCAATACAATTTTGAAGAACTTCCCCAAAACTAAATAACCTTCAAAAAATTATAAAGTCATTAGCTGTAAAATAATACAGTTTAAAAAGACAAGTACTATATAGAGCAATTAGGAACACATAATTGATATATTGCATAGTTTGATTCTATATTTTCCCCTCTAGAAAATTTGCTTATATTAATCTATACCAGAATCAAAAACCAAGAATAAAGTAAAATTCTGTGGCCTCCTAACACACAATATTTCAAAACTATTATTTCAAAGTAAGTTACAGTTGACTCTTAATCCTGATGAACAGGTTCTCATATTAATACATTAACAAAAATAAAGCTGGTTAATTATGTCACAAATGATTGAATTTGTGGGAGATTCAGTATCATTTATCCAAGTCCTTATTGCGGACATTCACTAAAATGTCATGTTTTCCTAATTTTACGTTTCATATATTACAATAGCTACGTATGTAGACTTCTAAAAATAATTTTATTCTTTTGATTGTGACATGATTCAAAAATCAAGTCATTTCCTCAAACTAATTAATCGTATATAATTTTGAAAGTATATATATTTATACTATTCTCATGGCCTAATTTTAATAGAAATAGATTGAGTTAGCTTCCTCTTTCTTAATTTGCTTTTATGTTTTTATCCATGGAGGGTGACATAACCAGAAATTCCAGAACACTATTTGGGCCTAAGAAGTCAAATGACTTCCTATTAAAAACTAGCCTCTATCGACACACCCCACTCCCATCCCTGGTATTCGATGATTTGATTAAAGTCAAACTTTCTATTATATAAATAGTCCCTTGTTAAAGCTACTGTATAATCTTCATTTTCATTAACAATGACTGCTCATCATTATAAGAATTTCATTGCCAAAACCTGTGGGATTAATAATAGCAGATACTTGAAGAGCTCACTATTTTTATCTTTGGTTATACTGGCAAATAGCAACCAATTCTTTTCATCTTAGTCCTTTATTAGCTGTAACTATTTCCTTAGATAATTGTGAAAGTGATTTTTACGTTGATTATTAAATTTTACTCCTTAAGCTGCAGTGGCTTAAAATCAGGACAGAACAATTCCACCAGAATTTACAATAGGAATCCTGGTGACATATTTATTAACTGTTATTTGATTTTTTTCTGATTTTTCTCTAAGAAGAATATCCAAAGCAAAAATTACTTAGGAAATTGTTCCAATTATTAATGGACTCAAATTTTTGTTGAATGCTTTTGGCTAGGGAATGGAAAGTAATTTGAAGTGAATATTTCACTGTATTTGTGTTGCCCTGGCATTACAGAATAAATGTATAATCTTAAGAGTTATAATTCAAAGGTTCTCCCAGTGAAACTATGTTAAAAAATACAAAAACCAAGCTAAGATGAATAGAGATAAGAAAGAATATAAACAGAATTTCACATTCTGTTATTTCCTTAAAATATCCCAAATTAATCACTCCATGGACTATTACAAGGTAATGGATAATATTTTCAAAGCCATCCCTGTAGATTAGACTGAAAAGAGATACTTCAAGAAAAATGGAGTTATATCCAGCCCCTTCAGATGAGCTGGTGGAATAAGAAGAAAGAATGCCCTTTGTTTAAGAAAAGTATTATTTCTCACAATGGTGGAGATTGTTACAACCATTTCCATTCACTGCAGCGGTTTGTGTGCATAGAGTTTATTTTCCCTCAAATATTTATTATAATTCTCCCATAGTTATATAACTATTCATCCGGTTTTGGGTAGTCTTCTGATGTTATCTGAATGTCCCAGTTTATTGGCACAAAGTTTGTGTCTCCTCAAAATGCACATGTTAAAACCTAGTCCTCAATGTGATGGTATTAGGAAGTGGCAATTTGTGGCACACCCATGAATAGGATTAGTGCTTTTTTAACAGTCCAGAGAGTTTACTGGTCTCCTTACACTATTCAAAGACACAACGAAAACATAGTCATCTGTGAACCAGGAAGTGGGAATTCACCAGACTCTGAATTTCCTAGTGCATTGATCTTGAACTTCCCATATTCTCTAGAACTGTAATAAATTTCTGTTGTATACATTCTACCCAGTCTATGGCATTGTTTTGGCAGCTCAAATGGACAAAGAATTGTTCATAGTATCATTTCATGATCTCTTTTGATGCCTACTAGATTTGCAAAGATGCTCCCATCTTTAAGATATATAGTTATTCTGTCTTATTTCTTCATTTTTCTGATTAGCTCTCCAAGATTGTCAACAGTTTTTGGCTTAATTGATTAACTCCTATTGTATTCATTATTATTTATTTTGTTTTTGGGTTTAGTGCCCGTGGCAATGTTTTATTGTCATAGTTTCATTATCACTGATAATTCATGATAAATCATTATCACTCAGTGCTATCTAAAATCCATTGCAATTTTGATTTTGAACTATGGATAATTTTTAAGTTGAATTTATTTCAAACATAGTGGGGACAACTTATCTCTGCATATTGATTTCTAAGACAACAATATACTGATAAAAGAAGCTCTGTATGTTTTCATTTCTTTGAGATTCATTGAAACTTGCTTAATGGTCCAGTATATGACCATCTTTTATAAGTTTTAAATGCATGCTTGAGAAGAGTACGTATCCTGCAAGCTCACCTCAAATCAATTAGCTGATAAATAGGCAAATGAAATGTGGTATATTCATATAGCGAAATAGTATTTGGCAATAAAAAGAAATTATACACTGATACATGCTACACCATGGGTAAACTTTGAAAACATTAGCTAAGTGGAAAATGCCAGTCATAAAGGACCACATACTGTATGATTCCATGTATGTGAAAGGTCTACAAGAGACAAATTTAGAGATGGAGAGTGGAAGTTACTTAGGGCTGGGAGATAAAGGGGTGCTAGTTAAGAGTACAAATTTTCTTGAGTGGTGAAGAAAATTTCTAAAATGTATTGTTGTGATGGTTGTACAACTCTGTGACAATAATAAAAACTACTGAACACCTTAAGTAGGTGCATTCTTTGGTATGTGAATTATATTTCAATAAAGCTAGTGTTGAAAATAATCCTTTAAAAAAAAAACAACCCTGAAATCTCAAAAGGAGGGAGAAATATCAACTTCATCATTGAGGTAGAGAAAAAGCACAAAGATGGAACCTACCATCCTCCATCCCTGAGAGTATGTCAACAGCTCCCTGTTCCTTGCCTGACAGTTCAAAAGTTCATAAGAGTCTCCTTCACATAAAGTCTATGTGCTTTTCTATGGCTGTTTCTGCACTGGGCTCTGAGGTGACGGAATCTACCGCAGAGACCTTTAAGGGTTCTCACTTGGCCTCAGCCCCTGTCGGCATTAGCCCTACTGGTTTTCAGTCAGATGTTTTGGGAGCTCCTCTCTCAAGTACAGGTGTTTAATGTTGGGGTGCCCAATGTAGGGTATAAACAAACCCTTTGCTCCTCAGGGAGAAGCTCTGGGTTTTGAGTTTCCTTCCGAAAATGTGTGGATTAGGGGTGTCTTTCCTACTTGCTTTAATGTTGTTGTTTTTCCCCCTCATTTGCCCCATGCGAAGGAGTTGCTCCATTCATTTTTAGACCTTTTTTCCCTCCAGAGGAAGTTTACTTCATGTATGGCTAGAGATTTGGTGAGGACATGAGTTAAGTATATTCCTAAGCTGCCTTCTTCAATCAGAGCCTCAACTTCATTAATTTGAATTTAATGTGATGCCTTCTCAGGGTTTTATGTTAATTCACACTTTGATTAATAAGTGCTTTGATATTTAACCCAAAAAGCAAATAAAGCATTCACTATAGATACAGAGACAGACTGTATAGCCTTTATAGTCACGTTCATCTCAATTTATGCAAAACTCAGACCATAAAGCATTAAATAGTTTCACAGTGATAGTGCTTACATGTTCTCCTTCTGTTTAAGTATTTGGTAGTTGTAATAATGGGCAATTGATATTGCATCGTACAACCATTATCTTTGCTCACTTAATCATTGTGTCCATGTTTTCAATAAAGCAAACGGTAGGGGAAAAAACAATAAACCTGTCAATTTTATATGACTTAATTTCTCTAATTGATAGCTCTACAAAAATTTCATTTAACTTATGCTCAGGAAGAACTATATCTAGTCCTGCAATTGCACAACAGACCAATGTCGAAAGGCACTGACATATTCATATTTTGGCACTCAATGAAACCAAGATCAATTTAGTAAGCACCAACATGGAAACAAAAAGCCCCTTTATAGCTGTTAATAAAGAAAGATAATTGCTGGTTTTGATCACATCATTTAAATTTGCCAAAGAACTGGTAGGACAGTTTATGTTCCTCAAGGTGATCTTTTCTGTGAGACATTTTCAAGCTCTGCAGCTCACTTATTATAAACAGGCAATCCTTGTGTAGTTTAAAAACAAAACAAAGCATTGAACTCGTCTTTGTTACAGTAATATGTATATATGATATGTTTAACATCTGATATATATATACATATATACATATACTATGTATACATTCACATATATACATTTACATATGTATGTATGCATATATATATAAAAATAGAATAAAACTGTCAGTCTAAATATATACCACTGTGATACTATGAATAAGCAAAAATATTTTAAGTGCATGAGGTGTGTGTGTATGTGTGCCTGTGTGTGTGTGTGTGAGAGAGAGAATGAGAGAGAGATCTGCTCCAAACTTGCTGATATCTGCAAATAATCTTAAGCATAAAAGACTTCTAGCAAGATAAAATAATAACTGATGACTCAATCAGAAGAATAGCAAATTTCTGAAGACTTAATTGAAAAAATTAAGTTCTGTTTTCATTTTAATTCAATATAATTATTTTTTAAAATACTAACATATCAGAAAAAGAATACATAACTCCAGGGCCCATCATCTTTTCTTCTGTATCTTAATAGTAATGGTCATGTGATATACTGCTACAGTCATATGAGTACAATTGTTGAAGAAGAAGAAAAAGGAAGTATTTTTAATTAAAGAATATTTTTACTATAGAGCTAAATAAGCATGTGCCCCATAACTTTGTTTTTATTTGGAAAATAAAATATCATGGTATAAAGTGGAAGACCATAATATTTTTCCAAACTTAAAATAAACCTGTTATTCTTCAACTAGCATATTTATCTTCACAGCTTTAACAATTAAACCACGGTTAATTGTTAGATTTTGTTGTGTTAGATCTTGTCGTGTCTTACACAAAACAGTCTCTTATTGGAGCAAATGTACTTAAATTTTGATAGATCTATGAAAAGGTAAAGCACTTTTTGAAATGTAATTTGAAAGTGCTCATTTTCAACTTCCTATATAACACAAGCTCAAATTCAAATTTGTAATACAGATACACACACACCAATGTTTTAGATACTTCCATATATATTTTATACACTTCTAGATGAGATGATGTGTCAATTATGTTTGTTCATATACCTCTTTTTAAATTGAAATTTGATTTAAACTTGATCTTTTAATGACATATTTTGAAAGAATAGCATAGGTGATATAGATTGACACTTACTTCTGGAAATTTGGATATTTTATATTCAGAAGAAAATGTAGGTTTAGGATATCAGAAAAAGACCAAACAATTTTAGTGCTAACACAAATCCAAAATATTTAAGTAAAAGATAAAATAATTGAAGTAAAGAAATTTTAAAGTACATAAAATGTCTAATTATAGTATATGGATAATGTTTTAAGCAGAAATAAATTTGAAATTCTATGCATTACTTTTAAATGAATTATTCATAATTTGTGTTGTTAAAATAGATTATGAATTTTTTTCACTAAGACAGATCTAGCATGACAAGAATTTATATATGATAAACTCATGCGGCCCACAGTTTAGACCATTTTTTCATTATGTTGGTGTCAATTTGTAGTCTTGATGTCAACATGGATAACAAAAATAGCATTTATGTATATGTTTATGTCATCATCAGAATAAATTGGAAATTATTGCTGCTTCACATTGCTTATTTGCCTTCAAAAATACATTAGCATTTTTCAGAGTTTTGTCACTTATATTAATTGGGAAAGGTGTCGCTTACATTAATTGGGAAAGGTATTGCTTTGGATTCAGGTTGAAAAAGGAGGGAAAAGGATTGAATAACAAAATTTTGCACCAGGAACTTGTGTGTTTAGTTCTAAGTATGTTAAATTATGTAGGCAGATTAAATATCACAATGTATTCTAAATTTCAGGAAGAAAACTTATAATACCTACGTCTTCAGACACTACAGTTTGTCAAGCTCTTTTTTGAGATTTGGCCCTGATACTAAAACAAAGATAAACAAAAACCTACTGACCATAGTATGGGTCACAATATATGAAATTCTACAATCTAGGATTTTACACTGCTCTGTGTTTCATTGTGTTTTATAACAATTTAGATTATGACTTTAGACTTTCTAAATTAGTTTCATTGAAGTTGATTACTCTGCATCAGGCATTATGGAAGTTTTCATATACAATGAAAACTGAAACATGATCCCTGCCCTTTAGGAAACCATTTCAAATAAATTCCAACTTGTATTAAAGCATATTTAGTTTTGCATATGTGATATTATGGAAATAATGAAGGATGATTGATTCAGCAAATATTCTGGAGTCTTCAGCCTCCATGAATTATTATTTGTGTCTCACTTTGTTTTTTCAAGCTGCTAAAAGGCTAACTTTACTGGTTAGTATCTGTCATAATGTTGCTGCATAATAGAACATTCCAACTTCTCAGTGGCTTAGGGTTTGGCTGATTTAAGCTTGGCTTAGCTGGTACCTTGTAGCTCAGCTAGACCAGGCTACAGGCAATACCACATTTAAGTCTGGTCCATATGTATCATTCTGCAAGAGAATCTGAAGGGCAGGTGAATAATTAGGGCATTTTTTCTTATGGAAATGGCAAAAGTGTCAAGAGGGCCAAGTTATCATTTCAAGTCTTTGTTTACATGTCATTAGCTAATATTTCATTGACCAAAGCAATGTGTGAATTAGGAAATAGACTTCAATTTCCTTGAAGTCTTGGTAATAGGGTGGAAGAGTATTTCTCTTAAAGGAGAGTGAGGAATGAGACCAATATTACAATGTATCACACCATCCTTCTTACTGCCCTCCTTTTCTGTAAAGATTGTCAGATCACTCTTTTCCCATAAGTAGTGAAGGCTAAAATTTACCTTTGTGCTCATGGGGGCTATTGTAGCTATCTCCATACTTACAGTTTCATGAAGGTGTATCACTGCTTTATAAGACTGTTGTTTTATGAAGGCCATTACATTATCAGTTTTGTAGCAAATGGAAGGAAAATTGTGAATGATTTCTAGTCAGCCTGGAGCAGGGTGTCACCTAACAGCTACACCAAAGTAATCATAGGTGTTAAGACCAATTACTTTGTCATTCAATGCTGTTTAAATTGTCATGTTAATTCAGGGAAACCTCTAATCTCACCTCTTGCTTGTTGTTTATATGAAGAAAAGGAGCTGACATTTAACTGTTGTCTATATGACACATGATCTTTGTATAAGAAGTGTTGTGTGGGAAGATCTGTAGACTGATTTATGAAACATTACCATAGAAATAAACAGCTCTGACACGTGGGCGTGGCCTCCCCTTTGTGAAGCTGAAGATTTTGCTTTATTCCTGCCCCACCCCTCTTCCTCTGAGCTTGGCAGGGATCCCTTAATCAGGATTGGTTGACAGGTTTTCCCTCTTTCCTTCCTGTAGAGAATGAGATGGAAAAATGGAGGGCTTGTGATATAAGCCACTTAAGGTATGTTTTGGACTCAGAAGGCAATAGATGCATTTTCCCAGGAGCTGTGTGCTGAGCAGCATCACAACAGAGTTGGGAACTGGCTTCTGATTGGGTGGCAGCAAATAATAAAGAAATGATGCAAATTTAGTAAGGAGTGAAAAATATTAACAATAAAAAATAACAAAACAAAACAGACAACAATAAATCAGCGACACTGCAAGGGAGAGAGAGGGATCAAAATGAGAGAGGGAGGAGCACAAGGGACTATGGTGATGGTGCATGGGGGGGGTGAACTGGTGGTGGGCATTTATGGGAACTACACTTGAGAGGAGAAAGCAAACACTGTAAAAAACTAAAAATGATGTAAAATATATATAAATAAATTTAAAAAAACACATAAATGAATCAAGAAGATGTGGTATAGAAACAGAATGGAATATTACTCAGTGATCAAAAAAGACAAACTCATGCCATTTATGGCAACATGAATGGAGCTGGAAGGGATTATGCTAAGCCAAATAAGTGAGGAGGAAAAAGATAAATATCAAAAGGTTTTACTTACATGTGGAACATAGAGAAACTGAACAAAGGATTAAAAAGAAGATAAAACTTGCAAGCTGATCATAGAGCTGAGTGAGGCCTACAGCAAGGGAGTGGGAAGGAGAGGGGTCAAAACGGGGAAGGGAAGAGCACAAGGGACTCTGGAGATGGACCACAGGTGCTATGGCGATGGGAAAACTACAGGGACTACACCTGAGGGAAAAACTCAAATACTGCACAAAAATGAACAATAAAGAAAAAATTAAATATTTTTTTAAAAGAATGAAATATGCAAGTTTGATTGAGAAAGCAGTAGGGAGAAGTTGGAAAAATAATTAGTTCAATATATCTGATCCTTGAGAGCCTCCCTGATGGTGCAAGGGGTTAAGTCTCAGCACTATGAAGCTGTCCGCAGCCACTGCAGCACAAGTTCGATCCCCAGTCAGGGAGCTAACACACATGGCGCAGCAGACCTCGCCTGTCTCACCGGCTGCTCCCCTCAGCAGTGCATTTCAGTCAGTCTGCCTGTTCTTTTCCCCACTCTGTCTCTGGTGAATCCTCTCACCCCAGCACCTCTGGCCTGTACCCCAGTTCTTGCATGCATAAATAAATAAATCTTTAAAAAAAAAATAAACGATCCTTGATACCCCAGGAAAAGAAGAGAGAACAGGAAAATTTCTGAAATAAAATATAACATGCTACATATAATATTTCATCAACCACACTACTTAATGCTGAATTAAAAAATCATTTTCTCTTAAAGTACATTTTTGAATTTTTGAGTTATTTTTGATATTTTACTTTAGTTTAATTTAGTTTTAGTTCATGGGGAATAAAAGATTATGGTGTTTTACCAGATAAAAAGTTAAGAAAAGCATAAGGCTAAATTAATAGTTTTTTCTTCTTCTGCATATCTAGGATGTTTTATAAATTGCTAGATATTTTACACATCACAAAATAATTTTCCACCTAAATTCTAAGTCTTAACCTAACTTATCATTGAAAGTTTTTTAGGGCCTCCCCTGGTGGCGCAGCGGTTGAGCGCTGGGCTGCGAGGCTGCCCGCAGCCTCTGCAGCACCGGTTCGATCCCCGGCCGCTGGCGAGGGTCCCACCAAAAAAAAAAACAAAAAAACAAAGTTTTTTAAGTTGTAAAGCATATTACTAAATAAACAGCATTCATTAGATATGATGTAAAAATTTTTATTCACCATTTCTTTCTTTAAATTTAGCATTGACAAAGTTCATCTGTAACACATACCTTGGATGACCATAAACTCTCAATGTTGCAGAAATAAATTCTAGCCTTTTCCCCAGGCAGAGGAAGAACAAGCAGTACTTCAGGAATAGTGAGGTCAGGAGAAGCTTGATTACTCATGCGTGAGGTCCCAGACCTGGGTCGCCCCGAAAGGTCTAAGCACTGGTTCAAAGACCAAGGGCACCTTTTATACACAACTGTGTCCATATCTGTTACATGGATAGCATCATTTTCAGCAGACAAAACCATTTGTGGCAAAGTCCCCAGACAAGAGGGGCAAGGCAAGGGGGGAAGATGCAGGCATTCGGGGATGGCCTTGGAGAGACAGACCAGCAGTTTGGTTCCCCGACCTTGTAGATAAGAGTGCTGAGGCCCCGGCCATGAATCTTGAAAGGGAAGGAGCTCTAAGTAAGCAAACTTGTTGATTATGCCTGCATTGGAATGTTCATTGCACCTGGGCTGGAAGTTCTGCTGGAATCTTTATTATATATATTTGCTCAATAATATATTTTTGCTTCATCAAAACTAAGTGAAGAATAAACAGTTGTATCTGGACCATGGAAAGGGGGACAATAAAATGTATTTTAAAAAGATGTTGATTTAACTTGTTTAGACCATCTTGCTATATAATTTATAAAAAAGAAGACAAAACTCCAAAGCTCTCTTAATACCTTATTTTCTTGTCATTTTTAGCAAGGAAGAGGAAATGGACATTGTTTTTTTTTTTTTTTTTTTTTTTATGAAAAAGGCATTCCAATAAAATAAGAGGAAAAAAAAAAAAACAAAACAAAGAAGGGAGCAATATAAGAGAGAATAGGGAAAGAGAAGAACCAAAAGAGCCTGGGGAGAGATTTGGAGAAGTTATTTTTCCCCTTTTCTCCTAAGTCCTTAAGAGTAAGTAGTTCCAGGGATGGGCCTCCCTGGTGGCGCAAGGGCTTGAGATGCAACCTATAAAGCTGTCTGCAGCCACTGCAATACGAGTTCGATCCCCGGCCAGGGAGCTACCCACATCGCACAGCAGACCTCTCCTGACATTGTTTAAAAATGAAGAATAATGTAAAGTATATCTATATAAAAATTATGAAATTGCTACAAGTATTTAATGCAAAATTTATAAGTCATGAAATCACACTAATATGTTACAACAGCCTTATGCAACTTCACAATATAGGCACACACATTAATTTCATATTTAGTGGGAACCTCCTAAGTGATAAGTATTATGTTAGTTATTAGGAATAAAGGGGTGAAGACTTGCTTTATTGCTATTTTCAATTTTATCCTGTTGCTCTTTTCATAACTCATTTTGATTTATATTTTGATGTTCTCCTGAGATTCATGAAAGGAACGCAACTAGAAATAAAATAAACTTTACTATTACTTCTAAAATAAAGGATGTGGTCATACTGGAGTAGGGTACACCCCAATTCCTCTATGACCAGCATCCTTACCAGAAGAGAAGAGACAGACATGCTGAAGAAGATGTCATGTGAGGACAGCGGCAGAGCCTGAGGCACTGGAAGTTGGGACTAATCCAGTATGACTGGTCTCCTTGTAAAGAAGGATAATTTGGGCCTCCCTGGTGGCACAAGGAGTTAAGATGCAACCTATGAAACTATCCACTGCCTCTGCAGCACGAGTTTGATCCCGGGCAGGGATCAACCCACTTGGCTCAGCAGACCTCTCCTGCCTCGCCCACTGCTCCCCTCAGCAGTATATTTCAGTCAGTCTGCCTATTCTGTTCCCCACTCTGTCTCTGGCGAATTCTCTCCCCCCTCCCCAAACCTCTGGCCTGTGCCCCAGCTCTTATATGCATAAATAAATAAATTTAAAAAATAAAAATAAAGAAGGATAATTTGGACATGGACAAAGACATTCACTGAGAGAAGAATATGAGAAAATACACACAGGGGGATGCCACGTGACAAGAAGGTTAGAGTGATTCATCAACAAGCCAAGGAATGCCAGCAAAGATGGCCTGGAAACCGCCAGGAGAGAGGCAAGGAAGGCAAGACTCTTCCCCATAGGTCTGAGAGGCAGCATGGCCCAGCTGTCACCTTGATTTCAGACTTCTAGCTGCCAGCATTTTCTTAAGTGAGGGATACATATATTTATTCAGATTATTTTTGACAGATAGAGTAGTAAAGCACTTTGATCTCAGAAAGCCAGCACATTATGACAATTTTCCAATAGATGGAAGTAAATTGCCTTACAAAATGAAGTTTTTTGCTTGTTCTTTATATTGCTGTATGTGCTACTGCTTGCTCCAATATTGAGCTCAAAGGAGAATATCTAGGAAGGCTGCAAATCAGTTAAATCCAGTTCAAAAGCAATAGCTTCCAGGATTGTGAGACAATAAATATCTGATTTTTAAGACACCCAGTCATGCTAAATTGTTATAGCAAACTAGGACACAAATACAGCAAGCATCAGAATATTGTCACATTTTGTAACTAAATCACAATTTGTCTATCTATTTGCCTACAGAAAACATTTGGGCTATTTCCAGAAATATCCTCAGTAGTGTTCCTCAGGAAATCATAGAGTACATTTTCACTTTTAATGTGACTAAGTACTGAAAATCCATATCCATATTTGCAACAATCATTATACCTAACAGCAGGACACACAGTTTCTGTTTCCCACATCTGCACCAATTCTAGCAGTTACAACTTTTTTCTTATTTGCCAATGTAAAGTGGAATCTCCTTGTTATTATAATTTCATTTTCAGATTACTAATTCCCCATAAGTAAAATTGTAACCCCAAACATGTATCTCAAAAATGAGTTATCTTTGTTCTAGAGACACAGAGTTACCTTGAACCTCATTCTGTTTCCTTAAGACCCCACTAGGAACCTAAAACTGCTCTTTAAAAAAGTCTTACTTAATAAAAAAAATCTCCATAATCTCCCCCCTAGAAATTCTGATTTAATTAAAGAAAGTAAGGCACCTTTTCTGGGGGTAGGGAATTAAGAGTAAATAATTTCTTTTTTCTTTTTTTAATACCTTTTTTTTAAAAGATTTATTTATTTTATACAAGAACCAGCGTACAGGCCAGATGCGCGGGAAGGTGAAAGGATTCACCAGAGACAGTGGGGAACAGAACAGGCAGACTGACGAAATACACTGCTGAGGGGAGCAGCGGGTGAGACAGGAGAGGTCTGTCTCACCATGTGGGACCCTCGCCAGCAGGCCGGGATTCAACCGGCACTGCAGAGGCTGTGGACAGCATCACAGTGTGGCGCTCAACCGCCTGCACCACCAAGGGAGGCCCAAGAGTAGATAATTTCAACAGCATAAATAACCAGCCACCTTCCATTTGTATACTTCTTTAAAACTTACTTCACTGAGAAAGCTTCTCTCTTTACATAAAGAAAGCTTGCTTCTCTCTTTACATAAGAATTACATCTTGTGGGGAAAAAAAAGAATTGCATTTTGTGTCTTTGCAATTCTCACCTTTCCCCTGCTCTACAATGGAGCATTGCCTCAGGGCATGAAGATCTCCAGGGCACCAATAAAGAGAAAGACTCCTTTAAACTTGAATCACGGAAGCATAAACATAAAAAGTTTCCTGCATTTTCCTGTTTTCTACATATTTCACTGATACACCATCTGCTAGAAATTTGGTCTTTTGCCCCATAATGAGATGTTCTGAATTCAGATACGTGGTACAGTGTGATGGCAGGAGTAATGATGATTTTTATTTAATGACTTTCTATTCTCCATCAAACTATTGTTAAGGAACACATCACCTTTGAAAGAGCGTCTCTTGAGACAAAAATAAAGATTTAGTCAGACATACTGAATGCTGAAAATTACTTTTTTTCTCAAATATAAACATAAGCAACTCTTTTCAGCTTTTTTAATACTCATCCCTAAGGGTAAGTTACTACTCATAAAGAAAATTACCTTCCAACAGCCAAAGCAGTACTGGTTAGTGATCTTAACACTGTCATATGAAACGTGAAGGTTCATATGGAGTATTTCAAAGACACACTGGATAAAATTCAAGTACAAGAATTTTACATGATTTTTTTTAAATTTCTTGATAATGAAGTTAAAAACTATTTTATCAAATGATATTATGAAATGTTTATTTCCTTTATATTCAGGTCTCACCTCATCTGGTAAAATTTTCTACTACATTAACAAAAAATAAAATGATAGCTATGAGATGTTATATAACACTAATTTCTGTCATATTTTCTTTCATGATGAAGAAAAGGTTCCACAAAACTTACTTTCTAAAAATTATCAAAATGTATAATCTATCTATGTTGTTTTGATCAATCAATAAACCCACAGGTCACATTTTAACCTTTAAATCCTTATGCACACGGGCATAAAACGCATGTAAAAGTTTCAATCTGTATTCACATTCTTTTTTTTCATTTCTTACTTAGGGTAGGATGCTGTATGAGAATAACTTTCAAAAGTTAAAGTTATAAACTGAACACATGTCAAATATTTATTTGACTCAATAATGAGGGAAATAATGAGGGAAACAGCATGTGGGAAAGATGGTTCAAAGGAAAATTCAAACAGCGGTTATGTTGTCAGTTTAAGAAAGGCATGCTAAAACACATTTGCTAAATCTGAGACATGGCACTTTAATATCTTACTGGAAAAATAAATTATTAGGAATATTTTTTTCTGAGAGAAATAAAATGTCTCTACTGAATACCAGCTATATAAGTTAACATGAAACTTCACAATGCTGAGATCTTTATAAATAAAATACAGTAAACCAAGCAAGGTTACAATTCCCCAAAGAATCAAATAATCTGAAAGCAATGTTTTAGACAATGCTCCCACATGAAAAAGGAATTTTTTTTTCCTTTTGAAAAAAGGACAAATTTCACAAGTCTTTAAATGTAAAGGTTGTATTTGTGTATTTTTTGATGGCTGGTGAAGAGCAAAATCTCAGAATGATACTCCATTTACATTGGTTATGTTAGGAAGGGAAATTTTTTTTTTTTTTTATGCTTCAAGGTTCTTTTTTTTTTAAGATTTATTTATTTATTTATATAAGCACTGGGTACAGTCAGAAGTGCAGGAGGGTGAGAGAATTCTCGAGAGCCAGAGCGGGGAACAGAACAGGCAGACTGACGAAGTACACTGCTGAGGGGAGCAGCGGGTGCGGCAGGAGAGGTCTGCGCACCATGTGGGACCCTTGCTGGAGGCTGGGGATCGAAACTGCGCTGCAGAGTCTGCAGGAAGCTTTGCAACCCACCACTCAACTGCTACGCCACTAGAGGAGGCACCCCTTCAAGGTTCTTTTGGATGGTCTAGTAATTAAATTGGCCTAAGAAGAAGAACAGGAACCTCATAATGACATGAAGCTCCCCAACATTTAGGCAATTTGGGGTTAATATGCTCTCCTGAGTAAAGGAGAAGGTGCTAGAGGTGTGCGACTTCAAAGAGGAGGAAGACAATTCATAGGAAGATGGGAAAAGCAAATGTTTGGTATAGGAACGTTTGCCATAGCATGCAGAGATAAAGGGGCACTGAGAAGAATTTTAACAAGTAAGTCTTGTTAACTTCTCCAGCCTACCACACCTAGGAATGTTCTTTATAGTTATCTCTCTTGGTAGCTTCCTTCCTGGAACAGGCACTCCAGATTCTTTTATGCAGTTAAGGGAGATGTAAAGAAGCACTTCTTGAGTCTGCTTCTGCTGTTTTATAAAATTAATGAGCCCAAAATAATCCTATGCCAGAGAGACATATTTTGGGGTAGCAAATTTTCTTCCCACACAGTTACAGTTTAAAAACATGATGTCATGGTTTTATTTTAAATTATAATATTTTCAAGTACATCAGAAATTATGTCCTTCACCATAATTTCAAATCATGCTGAAAATGTTGGGCACTCTATAAGATATGTGGGGGATATAGAGTTGCAGAAAATTCTTTTGGGAGGATGTTAACAAACATGTTTGATGGTCTATCCTTAGGGAATATTTTCCTCTGTTTACATTTCTCCATCACTGTGGTCCTATCTACAGTCCGTCTTCCTGTAACAGCTCAACTTATCTAAGAGAAACACAGTGAGATTTAATCTACAGACATATAATTTAACAAAACCAAAGTTCCTGATGCAAAATTTTGTTTTTCAATTGCTTTCTCTAGCACTCTATAATAAATGAGCTACAGGAGAGTGTAGTGAGCAACAAAAGTCCAAGCATCTACCCTCATAGCGCTTACACTCTAGGAAGGGTGACTGAGATCAATGAAAGGATTGCTTATATAAAACTGAAATTGTAACAGAGGTATGTGGAATGAATTGTGGGTATACAGAGCCTTGAAAGTGAGATATAAGGGAATGAATCTCAAAAAAGTGAGCTGAGATCTGAAGGAAGACTTAGCTAGGGGAAGATAGAGTATTTAGTCTTTTTGAGAATTATGTTTCCTGTCATTTCACAATCTTTGGAAATATGTCCAAAATATTGTGTATTCTCCACTGTCAAATGTGATAGACTGATGCACTTTTCAGATTTTATAGGGTATCTTTGAATATATGTACAGCAGAAACATCTCGACATTATTGGGTAGTGTTTCAGAGCCCTTAGTCCATTCATATGTCCTTCTTTACCAAAGGGTTGCCTTAGTAACTCTCCAACAAAAGTAGTTTTTTCCCAAATACTACCCACATAATTACTCAATTTAGTCACTGCAGTGGGGGCAGGAAATAATGTATTTCAAATTTAGTTTGCTTCTGATTCCAACAATTTGGAGACTGAAAACCTTCTAGTAAAAAGAGCTAAGTGCTAGATATATTAAGACAGCAATCACATGCAATAGAGGAATAATGGATATAAAACTATTTCTTTTCTTATTCCAGGGAAGGATAGACCGATTAAACTTAGTCTTTGGGAAATGAAGCACACATATTGCAATTTAAAGGTTACTTATGATCAGATTAGAAAAGAAAACCTTTTAAAGCAATAAAGGGGAGAGGGAAACAAACATTGAAACATTCCAACAGAAAGGTAGAAAGGAACTTGAGTTGATTTGAGTCTAGTGGCTAGGAAACCCAGTCTACACATTCAGATGTGTCAGACATTTAATTTCAAACTGTGATACAATTAGACATGGCTTCTACTTCAAGCCCCCATTCTTCAACAGGATTGAAACTTAATCTAAAAATTAAGTAGGCCTCTATCCACAACATTTTTTTTCAGATTAGCAACAAAACTCTAGCATGGGGGGCTTGCAGTAGGAGAGGTGCATGAGAAGTGATGATAAAAAAAAAAATACCTCCATTGTTACTAGAAATTTCCTACTGCAGATATAAGATACTTAGCATGGAGCTTGCCACATAGTGAAAGACAGCTATTTTATCTCTCTTGACTTCTGTGGCAAGAGTGAAAATTTCACTAGCTACCTCTTTAGCAGCTCCTGTGGTGAGTGTGATGACAGTTGTTTGCAGAGTACTGTGTTTTTGTGGTGGAGAATTCAAGCCGTGTTAGCTTAACATGACCTCTGGAAGCATGGGTAAAGCAGAAAGAGGGATATCGTTACTATTTTTGTGCACGGTTTGCTCATATAGAGCTGAAATATTGATTTCAGATTTCTACTTTATTAATAATAAATATATTAATATATGGTAGGTACATTTCATGACATATTACATGCAGGAGAAAGAAGTCTTTAAGTCTATGTAGTTAGAGAAACATATCTAAACAGTCTCACCAGGACTAGTTACATAACTCTGTAACCTTTGTGTGCCTCTGTTTGTTGTTTAATATATAGTCATAATATATGCTGTGGTGGTCCAGGTTCTTCAAGAATCTATTATGAGAGGCAATTTGATCCCAGTGAAGAAGAGAAAGAATAATGGAAGCATTCCATCTCACCATGTGGCCTAAAGAAAATTCTGGAAGGCCTTCAGAAAGTCCTCAAGCCAGTTTCCAGTCAGAGAAGTCTCTCATCTCCAAGAAATGAGCTGCTTTTGAACACCAAGCCCTGCCATGCGTATATGGGCTGGGAGCAGCCCCTAGGCAGTCTGCCCAGGAAGAAAATGGGACAATGGTTGTGTTGTATGGGGTGGAATTCTTAATTATATTGAATTATATTCCCTCTCCACTAGATGCACTCTCATGGCCACCACACCAACCATAAAGACTGATTGTGAAATTACAAATAATATAGGTAAATTGCCTAGGAAAGTGTGCTTGGCATATACATGATCAATAAATGATAGCTATTGTTCTGTCTCAAGGACATTCTTCGTCATACAATTCTGTGATATTTATAAGACACTATGCTTTAATCAAAACTATTCTTTAATCAAAATTTTACTATTCTTTAATTAAAACTTTTTCCTACTTGGTGTTTGTATTAGTTTTCTTTGTCTACTATATCAAAGTAGCACAAACCAGGTGGGTTGAAATATAGAAATTTGTTTCCTAACTGCTTTGGAGTCTAGAATCCAAGATCAAGGTACCGGAGTTGATTTCTTTTATTCTTCTTCCAAAGACATCAGTTATATTGGAAGTGGGATTACTCTTAATGACCTCATTGTAACTTACTTATCTCTTCTAAGATCCTATCTCCAAATATAGTCCCATTCTGTGGTACTGGGTGGTAGGATTTCAACATGAATTTTGGGGAGGCAATTCAGCCATAACAGCATTATTAGCATGTATCACAGATAAGAAAGCAGAATTGGTGGTGTCAAGTTAGATGCCATGGTTACACTTACAATGGAAAGTATCAACAGGGGCCAGATGGAGAAGTCCTACATCAGAGTAAGGAAACTGAGTTGGGAAGAAAGAAATAGAAAATTATACGGACCACTTCTGAAAACTTAAGATTCTATCCTGATCATTCCTGGTCCCCAAGCATATGCCCCCCTCCCTTACTCCTGCCAGCCTGGTCGGTACAGTCTCTGGGTAGCAGTCCGGCAAAATGGGACCTACGTGATTCAAACACAATTCTGGTTTTGTAAAATTGTTCTTTTCCCTCTCGCACCAGATTCCTCCAGATGATAAGTTTGGGTGAAAGTAAGGAATGATTGAAAAAAAAGGAAAAAGTTATAGTTACTGGGAAGGGCCACACGGATATTGTAGGGGTGGAGGAGAGCCACAAGCCAGCACCTCAGGTAGACTGGGGAGTAACGGACATTAATGACCTTGGCCTTTCAGAACTGCCTTTGGAGCCTTCCACCCCACCGAGAACATTCTGGTGCAGCTCTCCCAGACCCTTGCAAACACCTCCAGCTTAGCTGAGTGGCCAGGGCTATCTCCCCTAAACTCTGAGCACCTTTCCCATTCACCTTATGGGTTGATCTGTCAGAAGCAGGGGATGATCACAACTCTTCTGCCACCTCCACACACTTCTGGGTGTCCTCCTGACCCTCAATCTCAGTCATTCTGTGGGTGACTAATGCCATGCCATCCTGTTGGTGGCATGAATTTGCAAGAAAGACTGGACTGACTGGCATTGCAGACTCTCCAAAATAAGGACTGGGCTCAGTCACTTTAATTGAACTGGGGATCTCAAGGGTTACTCACCACTGTCTCCAACCTGTAGACACTACTGAAGTGAGTCTGTCAATTTAAAAGTCTTGCTTTCCAGGGGCAGTGTTGGTGCTCACGGGATTACACTTCTTGGCTGGAAGTCAGGCACTAATACCTCTCTCTCGGAAAACATGAAAATTTGCACCTCAGGGTGGTAAATCGCAGCATCTTGGATCCCTCAACACCCAGAAGAGAAGGGCTTAGCCCTGAGAGAACAACATACTTACCAGGACTCTCAGCTTTGCCTGTTATTTCAGTGGCTTTAGGAAAAGATCATTTCCTCTGTTACCTAGGAATACACAGTGGTTCAAGACTGGTGCTGGGGTGGGGTGTGGGGGAATGGGGCTTAGCAACTCCTGGCATTTTTAAATCTTTGGTGCTCCCCCCACATTCCCTCCTACTCTTTTCATTTCATTTTAACTCTTTAGCTTTGATGTCTCTCATTCCTTGGTTAACACTGCAGACGCCATGCCCAACCGTGTTCTTTCTCTGAAAGTTTATTCTTCTACCCACGTTTAGGGCTTTTTATTTCAATTGTGTCTCTCAATAGGGCATGATGCATACACACAGCCTTGTCTGCCAATCGGAGCTAAGCTCAATTTTAACTTATATTTTTATCAACTTGCCTCAGAATATAAGATTATTGATTAATGAGTATAACATATAATATAATTGGTCATATCTTGTTTTACCCTGCATCATCTTGGAAATGATTGCACTGCCATTGTGGCTGCTGCTAATAAGGTTTAAAGGTGATTTATTGGGCACTAAATATATTCTGGGTAATTTACATGTAGTTTCTAATTTTTAAGACATGATGGGGAAATGAGGGTAGAGGAACAAAAATGTAAATTGCTTAATGTCAGGGAACCTGTAAGCGTAAGTACCTGCATTGTCTTCAAAGACTGTCTGGATACAAAACCTTTGCTTTATCTGTTATATCACCTGTTTCTTGTTGGTATGTTTAGAAAGTCAGTAGGCCATAAAAATTACTGGAAGTCAGATGTTTAAAAGCCAAAACCTTGAAAAACTAGGGTACCTTTCCTAAAACTTTTGCCTGAATTGTATTGTAAATACAGTCATTCCAAACTGTTTCTTCTCTTTATAAATAACCCATGTAAGCATCCTTTAAAAATTACTTCTAAAAACTTAAAGATGAAGTTAAACATTTTTGATGTGGTAACTTCTCAAACCGTATCTAGAAAGACTGAACATTTGGCCAATTTCTCACTCAGTGTGCAGGCAGTAAGGATTGCTTGTCTGTGTACTGTCGCCCTCTTAAATGGCCCCTTAATGGTAGGTTCCACCATCATGTTTCCCCAACATGAAATAGCTGTTGCTGGAAAAGGGCTCTGAAGGTCACACAGCTCAGTAGAATGCCTGTCGTTTTCTTGCTTTTTGTGTTTTTCCTTTCTTCTTCTTTTTTAACTTCCTGTTACACTTACCCCCACCCTTATCTTTCCTGACAGACTCACTGGGGCCTATACAGCAAGAAATGCAAATATTGTTTTCTGTTACTGTATCAATTTTTTCATGGCAGATTAAAACTAGCCCAGGGGAAGAGGAGAAGCAGAAAAAAAAACAATAATTTTTTTTCTTCTTCCCCAGTTGTACACAGCTTCCTTGTTATGGAACTGTGGCTATTCCCATCAAAACAAAGAGTTGAGTCTATTTTTTCCAAACCAAAAGCTGTATGCATGCAAATGTGTGCATGGTGAATAACATTCCCCATGAAGGTCTAATCAGAAGGAAAACATGAAATGCGCTTTAAACAAACTGCCTTTTCTGACATACTCTAACAACACGAGAAATCCCATTCCAACATTTAATTAAACTAGCATGGCTTGAGATGAGAAAATGCAGCTTCTCGGCAGTGTCACGTCCTCAGCAGCATGTGATTAAATCTCCTGAGGTCATGTCCACATTTTAGCAGACTTTCTATCTGATGTAATGATTGTTTTAAGAACACACCTTTGAAGCTCTTTCACGACAGTCTCTTAGTTTTGCCTACAACGTGCCTCCTATTGGCACAACAGCTCATCTAAAATGGTCTCTTCTATTTTGAGAATTACAGGGTCACCTTTTAATTCCTGAACTTTGTAGTTCAGCATGAATGATACAAAACCAGTACAGTGATATACATATATGAAATGTATGTTTTAGAGAAAACTATTCTTCATTTCTACAGAGTCCAGCCTGTTCAAACAATGGCCCAAATCAACATTAACTCTGAAGTCTTCAAAATAGGAGGAACTGCTTCAATTTAAGCTATTCCAGGGAATATGGACCCAGTTAACATGCTGCTCTAAATAAAAAACCTCTTATTCTCTGCTACAATTTATTTTTAGAAATTCAATTGCATTCACTCTAAGAAATTACCTTTCACGTTACACTCTTGTTTGTTTATAGAAAAAAAAAAAAAAAAAACTTCAGATGCTGGATGTGGAATCTGACACTTAAGTAACTTTTTCCTTGGTGCAAAATGCCACTTCATTCAGCAATATTTTTGTATGTTAGTCTTTGTAAAGTTATGTAAGCTTTTAAAACCTATCACTCTGGAGACACTACTTTATTAATGAATCAGAAAATGATTTCACAACACAGGCAATTGAAAGCATTCAGTTCTACCCATTTCCAAGGTCCCAGAATAAAACCTTTCAGATCACTACTGAACAGAGCCTTGGCGTGTCTTATCTAAAAAAAAAAAAAATCATAGTACAACAGCACATTTTGAATCCAACTTTCTTTTTTATTCATGAAAATATATACTGATGGTATATATTTCCCTCCAATTACCCAGAGGGTTGAATATTTGTTAGATCTTCACAGAAATATGAATACCTTAACTTTATTTTTAATTAGAGGTGACTGTCTTCCAATAAACAAAAACATAAATTTTAATTTCAAAGGAGGCAACTAAAGGAAAGAAAACCATAGCAGAACCATTGGGCGAGTGATAGTATACACTTTGTAACTGTACAGTTAATAGTTGTTTCTAATATATAACCCCTGGAACAACAGTGCATTAACATTATATTGTCAACTTGTGTCCCTCTTACCACCCCCAAACTTAGACTTGTCTTGCTAAGAAGTTATCACTCAGGTTCTGGTTAATTTTGTTTTTCTAAAATTCTGGAAAGCCTGGTTTTTACAAAACTAAACCTTTGTAGATGATACATTAAACACCTTTGCCATGTAGTATTTACTTATAAATTCACATAAGAAAGCTTTTGGATTCAAACTTTTCAGCTAATTGAGGTTTACAGGATTATAGAAATGAAGAATTTAGTATTTCTAAGGGACCCATCAAGATATTATGCGCTAAAATGTAGTTTTTTTCTGGGCGATGTTTCTTCTTCCTTTTCTTCATCTTCATCATCTGGATAATCTACTAAGGGAACCACACTACTACATTGTGGGTTATCTGCCCCATTACCAGCACCAGCCGAAGAGGACGTAGTATATTTGAAGGCACCAGAAGATGTTCTTTCAGGTGGCTCTGCAGTCGCTTTGTTTTCTTCTAAAGTAACAGCAATAAATTTATCATAATGATCTTGAAAATCACTCCCCAAAGGTGGCACAACTGCTTTTTCTTCCTCTGTATTTTCTTCAAAACACATTTCTTCTTTCTTATCCAAGACTTTGGCAACTCTGCGGAATATTTTACTAAACAGGATAGTATGTAAATTATTCCGTATTCGAATTTGTCGCTCTTTTTCTTGTTCATAGTTCATCTTCAATCCTTTGAAGGTCTGAACATATTCTATTGATTCAAGTGTTTCATAAAACTTTTCGATTATGTGTGTAACAAGAGACTTGATATTTTCCACTCGGATGTATTCAAACATCTCAATAACAGCTGAATTCAGCATATTGTACCGAGTCCCATTATTCAGAAAAGCATTTACTACTGGTTCAAAAAGATTACCCTTGATGATATAACGGTTAAAAAGTTCATCTTTAAGGCCAATCATCCTTCTCATCATGCGAATAGCACACAAGGTCAGAAAAGTGTGTTTTGACTTCATCACAATCAAGACTCTTCTTAGCAAGTCCTTACTCAGAATGTAGTTTTTAATGTAATGTGTATGACGTTGAACACAAAATGTGAGTAGTTCTAAAATTAAGGTAAGAAGTTGCGCTGTTTGATAATTATTCAGGCAATTTTTGTCAGATTCAAGTATATCGTCATCTTCAAATCTATCTTCCGAAGTGATGGTCATAAGTGGTGCTATGAAGTTATGCATACAATGCTTATAGAAGAAATTCAGAAATTCACTTCTTTCACATTTACTAAATGCAAATGACATGTTGTCTGGATCAAGTAGTAAACGAAGAAGTCCTACTAAATGAAGAGCACCACCTAGCTCGGGATCAGTATCACCAATAATCTGCTCAATTATTATATTAATGAAAAGATCACCATTTTCAAGTTGCTGGGTTTCTTCCATCACAAAAGTTCGAACCATGGATGGATTATACTCCACCATATAAGTAAATATATCAGTAGCAGCTGACCTTACTTGCAAATCATTCAGCTGCATTACAATTTTAAGAGCTGGAAGAATTCCCAATTTTGTCATGGTTCGGAAGAGTGCATCCTTATTTCGAGGTTGTAATGTCTTAGAAAATGAACAGAACTCCTTGCAAAAAAGCACCAACTCACACCTTTTATTATCATCGATAGTCTTATCACTTAACTGTGAAAAGATTTCAGACAAGAAATTTTCATCTTCCTGCAGCATGGTGACTATCTCAACTTTGTTGAAAAAAATGAAAGTGGAAAGAGTAGAAAGAAAACTCTCCTCAAATATGGATGGCGTAGGCAATAATATGTCGTAAATGTACTGGGCTCTGTAAGTCTGATGTATTTTTTGCCTAAGCTCACAGTCTGTTATAGGCACAACCTCCTTGAACTTTGCATTATGGGTCAAGAAATCCCTGTGTTTTTTTGGCTGATCCAAAACAGGATCATATTCTAGGCATCCAACCACATCCATAATGCACTCATCAGAAAACAGGATCTCAAACAGAGATAACTTGTTGAGAAATAAGATTCCCTTAATAATTTTGTGCAAATGGTGTAAGCCCTCAATGTCCTTTAGGTTCTCACAGACAGGGAAGAGCTGCAGTAGTTGTTGAATATAGTTCTCATTTTCTAAGATCAGAGCCAGCCTTTCCTTACTGATAGGTGAGGGGAGAACTGAGGTAACCAAATTAGCAATCTGTTGAAGTTTACTGGGCTCACAGTTAGGCAGCTCAATCATTATACCAGGTTCTGGCATTTGACCAAAACGCTCTTCTTCTAATTGCTCTAAGAGGTCTCGTGTGATTTCGTGGCAAGGATCTTTACCTTGAATTCGGCAAATGTCCTCCCAGATCTCACGGCAACTAGCTGCTTCCTGGAAACTTAATGCCAAACCAGGGTTCTTGGCATCAGACCAAATAATCAGCGTCCCTTGCTGTTTCTGATAGGATGTGTTTGGATTTATTTTTGACTCCAAGATCACTGAACCATTGGACTCTGACTGGACTAGCAGAGCCATGCCCTGGAGTTGTTCCACATAGGTGGAAGAGACATGGCCCATGCCTAGATCGTCCCATTTCTGCTCTTCGTTCAGGTAATAGACTTTTACAAGGTGCCACCTACCAGCCATGGTGCGGTCCGCAAAGGATTCAGCTGAGCACGCGTCCTCATTCAACGGTAGCTGCCGCCGTTGCAGCTGAGACGGTGGCCGAGGTGGCTGAGGTGGCCAAGGTGGTAGATCAGGAAAATCACAATAGAAGATGGAGCATAAGAAAGGGTCATTAGCATCCTCGGAGATCCCGAGAGCCCCCAGATCCACAGGATTTTCCCTGGAGTCCATCCTGTCTCTCACTCCTCTGCCACCTCAAACTCCACAACTTCCATTCGGTCGCCTACCTCCCCATAATCTTTTATGATATGAGTTTAACTAAGCGAGTCTCTGGGCCTGCTCATGGCTGCCTAGCAGAGCTTCAATTAGGGCAGGATCCTTAGGATTCTCCCAGAATCTTCCAATAAAGGAACATTCTATCTTGCTCAGATAAGTCCCGCCCACCTTCACAAATGGCGGCTGAGGCATTCGCGCAACGAGCACTCTTTTCCAAGGAAAGGTTTAGTCCCCTCAGAAACATTTTCATTCATTTAGATGTGTGGGGATGAAGCCTAACCATCTTAGACAAAATAAAAATTAAGCACCCCACCCTCAGCCCCCCCAAATGAAGAAGGAGAAAGCGCACTGTAGATCTTTGGTGATAATCAGATATATGTAGTTGGGTCTTTTTCACAAAGCTTGGTCTATGACTGTATCATTTATCTATCCTTGAGAGGAAGATATTGTCCCCAGAGAGTTGGCAGTGCCTTCACTCTGTTTAGTTTAGCCTAAAAGCACTATCTTTTAGCACAATGGGGAACATTTCCCCTCAGTTTTTTCCCAATCTATAACCACAGCCGTCCTTCTTAGCGAAGGAGTGGGTCAGAGGGAAAAGGAGTTGAAAGTAGCCAAGACTGAGTACTGAAACCACAGATCTCGTCTTTTACTTCTTAATAATTATAACAGTAATTACAATCACACAGTAATAATACTTGAGTGCTTATTATTTTTATAAAGAAAATTAAGAACATATAGAGAACTATATTTTTTTTACTCAATTTTCACAATAAGTTAGCAACATAGGAATATCAAGCATCCTTTTAAGATCAGGAAACAAACTTGGAGAAGTCCAATAAATCGACAAAGGTCACACTGCTAATAAGTCGAGGAACTCAGATTTGAACATATCTTTCTGATTCTAAAATTGGTTTTCTCCGCCATTGAACTATGCTATTCCTTTCTTTTCTTGGCATTCATTACACTTTATTTTACATTCCTTCCATCTATATAATTTGTAATCAACATAAAATTATCAAGAGAAGATGAAAGTCACGCACTTCCTCCTTTAGATCCACATCTGTGTATAGCCAACCGAAAAATAGAAGCTTGTATATGGCAACTCTGTTAAATATAATTTTAATAGTAACAAGTTGATTTTGATGTAGCAGCAACTTCTGCAATTTTCTTTATTTTTTTTCTCAAGCATTAACCCTGTTATTGCAAGGGAAAAACTGAGAATTGGGTCAAATCAAGCACATTTGGACTTGAAAAGTCCTATATGTAACAATCACTTCATTTTACATAGCATTAGAGATGTGTGACAATTCTAAAGTAGAGCATGGAGCTCTTCCACACACCTTTCTTGCAGTGTTGCCTCCAGGAGATTATAGTACAGGAATTTTCCCTGGGACAGTAACAGCCTGGGCACTTGGGGAATTGAATGCAAATGACAGCCATGTCTTGAGAAAATTCAAATCAATGCCAGGATAATGCTGGATTAGAAATATCTCACAAATTATAAATAATACTAAAACATCAGAATTAATGGCTAATACAAAAATTGATAGATGTACAAGTTAAAAACTCCAGTCTTATTTCAACAAGACAGGATATGCAAATATATAACAATAATGACATGCCATGTTAAGGCTAATTTTTTTTTTTCTGCTGTGGTTATATTAAAGTTTCTATCAGAATCAATTATATACTGTCAATTGTCTGAATATGCCCTCAGGTTTCATTCTCTGAGACACTTTCAGCACAAATCTATTTGTTCTCACAATTTCATCACAGGGACATTCCCTTAGGCCAATTAAGGTCCCTTTATCATAATTAGGTTAACTAGAATCTCTTCATAGACTAAAAGAGCCTCAAGTCTGAATTTCTTAGTGCAGTTTCTGCAGTAGATTCTTTCCATTCCTATCTGATTGGGTTTGAGAAGTAGAATAATGCATTTTTTCTTGCTTCAGTAGCCCTTCCTATCTAATATTATTCTTTTTTATTGTTTTGCAGAGTGCAGGGTGATATAAATATACAAGTGGCATATTCATAGAATTGTGTAAGTCCCTGTGTAGGCATTATTTCGTTTTTACTTAATCCTCATACAATAATAGCCTCATGCAATATGCTATGTTAGAGAAGAAAAAATCTTGAAACTCCAAAACTGAATCAAGCATTTGGTTCAAACCCTGCAATTAAGGGATATTACTTGGATTTGAAAGTAGGTCTGTATAGTACCTCCCCTCCACTTCCTGTTCCCAATACACAATGTTTTCACTTAGACTATGCATAAATTGTTACTGCAGATGTTAACAACAATGTGGTTTTTACTCCAATGATTACTGCCATTTGATGTGTCTCTATTTTGTTTTGTGAAGGAAAAACATTAAGACCTGTTCAAAATCAAAATGGGTAGATTTAACCTTAAGACTCAGCATCCCTCTTTTGTTTAGGTTGCCTGTCTCGTCGTGCTTTCTCCCCATGATCTCAGGGTAGTAATGAGTACTTGAGAACTCCACCATGGAAACAGTTTTGGATAAGGATGTTGTGTAATTTATTCACGGTTTATGACTACTTGGGCTTAAATTTTATATTTCTTAGGGTTATTTTAGAAGGTAATTAAGGAACGAGTCTTAACATTTCTGAATTTTGGGTATAGGTAACTCAATCTACGAGGATACATATAGAACACTTAGATATACAAATATTTTATCTGTAAGAGGGGAGAACATTTTGTAGTGCAAGGAGCTGATTTTAACTTTATGAAACACCATTAAAACTTTAAATGTAACTGTTGTAAAATTTTCATCTTTAAAATTATGTATTTTTTTTAAAAGATTTATTTATTTATTTATACAAGCACTGGGTACAGTCAGAAGTACGGAAGGGTGAGAGGATTCACCAGAGCCAGAGCGGGGAACAGAACATGCATATTGACGAAATACGCTGCTGAGGGGAGCAGCAGGTGCAGCAGGAGAGGTCTGCATGCCATGTGGGACACTAGCGGTGGCCGGGGATAGAACACATGCTGCAGAGGCTGTGGGCAGCTTCGCAGCCCAGCGCTCAACTGCTGAGCCACCTGGAGAGGCCCCATCTTCAAAATTATTAATGAAAAACAAATATGCATGTTCTCTACAAGTTTTCCAGGTCACTTTTGTCCACCGTTATCTCTGACTTGAAAATCTGTAAGTTTTTTGGGACTCCCCGGTGGCGCAGCTGGTTGAATGCAACCTGTGAAGCTGTCCATAGCCTCTGTGACACCGATTCGATTCCCAACCGCCTGGCGAGAAACCCATATGTCCACACAGGCCTCTCCTGCATCCCCCGCTGCTCCCCTCAGCAGTGTCTTTGGTCCCTCAGCCTATTCTGTTCCCTGCTCTGACTCTGGTGAATCCTATCACCCTCCCGCACATCTGGCCTGTTCCCCAGCTCTTGTATAAATAAATAAATCTTAAAAAAAAAAAAAAATCTAAGTTTTTCCTTGGCTTCTATACCCACTCTTCCTCCCACCCCACTACAATATACACAATACACTAGCCAGAGAGGATTCATTTAAAACCTGTCATGGCCTCCCTGCTGGGGTAAGGGGTTAAGCACCACACTGTGGAGCAATCCACAGCCTCTGCAGCACAAGTTCAATCCTGGTCCAGCCAGGGAGAGACCACATGGCGATGTAGACCTCTTCTGTCTTACCCGCTGCTCCCCTCAGCAGGGTACTTCGTTCTGTCCATCTGCCTATTCTGTTCCCTGCTCAGTCTCTGGTGAATCCTCTCACCACCCCTCCATTTCTGGCCTGTACTCAGCTCTTGTATGCATAAATAAATAAATCCTTAAAAAATAAAATAAAACCTGTCATATCCTCTCATTTCTCTGCTCAAAATCATCGTGTGTCTGTTACTTGGAATAAAAGCCAAAGTTCTAACTATGGTTTATAAGGCTCAACAAAATCTGGTCCCCATGACCTATTCTAGCTCATCCTCTAACAATCTTGTTCTCCCTTACTCTGCTCCAGCCATGTTAGTCACTTTGCTATATCTGAAGCACATAAAGCACACTCCTGCCTCAGGACCTTTGCACCTGCTCTTTCTGCTACCTGGAACTCTATTTCTCAATGTTTACATGACTCACAGCTCCACTCATTCAAACATTTCTTCAAATGTACATTGTGTCTAGTGTGTACTTTGTACTTGGTGTCTTCCCCAACCACCTCTTTATAAAATTGCAGAGACCTTTCATCTTTGTTTTGTAAATGCATCTTTTCTCCATAGCAGTTAGCATCATCTGACTATTGTGTACTTAATTTATTTTGTTTTCTGCAACCAGACTGTCAACTGAATGAGGACTGTAATTTTTCTTTTCATATTATTCATTGCTGTGTGCTTAGTATCTGCCATAAGACATGATATAGTTTATAGTTTCTCAACAATTATTTATTGAATAGATATGTAAACAAAAAAACATTCTTTGTAGGATAATTTCCAATAGTCCATTAATTTATTCCCCACAGAGTTATTAAGCAGCCCCTTGTTGGAGGTCATTGAGAAGATGTGACTGCCATTTGACCCACAAGCTGGATCTGGGCAATCAGAGGCTTCTTACTGCCCTCGCCTGTCCTTGGAATGTGCCTTCCACCTGCCTTCCCATCCCTCTCCCCAAACACAAGCTGCCTCAAGGACACAACCTTGAGAATAATGTGGTGTTGAGACGACTGGATGATATATATGACTACACCCTGTTAAGGCCTCTATGAAAACTTTTAAGATTCTGGCAGATGGGTACAGAGACCTGTTTGTCTTGTTCTTGCCTAAGACAAGCCCCATATGTAAGTTTCTTTGCTGATTAAAATTGCCACCCCTCAATTTGGAGGGACCTGTCTCTTTCTTTGATCTCTACTTGCCCTCCATGTACCAGAACCAGTTTCAAATTTCACCCAGGAAGCTTCTGAGGTTTCAAGACAATACCCATATGCACAGGTCCTATCCCAAGCACTTGAAGATAAAACGGTGAATTTAAACTTTATTTCCAGTTCTCTTATGTAATAGTAGTAGCAGAAGACATTTACATTTTAAAGATACATCTGGCATTTCCCTTGCTGCTTCAATCTCATTCTTTTGGATTGCTTTCTTATTGATGGTGATCAAGAAGGCAATGTTGTCCCATTTTATGCTTCTAATTGCATGGAAAACTAATTTATTGAATAAGTTAGATGTTTTTCTCCATGTTCTATCAAACATTCCTCCCTCAACCCTGGTTTACATATCAGATAGAAACAATAGCTTTGGGCCTCCCTGGCGGTGCAGGCGGTTGAGCACAATGCTGCTGTCCGCGGCCTCTGCATTGCCGGTTCGATCCCCGCCGGCCTTGGAGCAACCCACACGGCGAGTAGACCTCTCCTGTCTCGCCCGCTGCTCCCCTCAGCAGTGTATTTCATCGGTCTGCTTGTTCTGTTCCCCGCTCTGTCTCCGGTGAATCCTCTCACCCTCTCGCGCACCTGGCCTGTACCCCGGTTCTTATATAAATAAAATAAATCTTTAAAAAAATATTAAAAAAGAGAAACAATAGCTTTTCCATCAACCTCACATATTGAAAGAACCCTAATTTTCTAATATTAAAATGTCCAGTCCTACTTGGTTCCCCTATATTCCTCCTATAAGTGAAACCATCCAATATTTTTTTTCTTTTTCCTTCTTATTTATTTCACTGAACAAAAAATAAATAAATATAGAAAAAAGTTAAATCATTAAAAAAAAATGTTCCAGTCCTCTTCAAGGTTGTTTGAGTTATGTTTTTCCCAAAGCAAATCCATGGCCAGTAGAGTCAAGGGATGGTAAAGTACACCCCCCACCCTGAGAGTGGGGGATCATAGCAAAATGATACACAGAAGAGTGTGGATGGAAGGATGAAGAATTAGGGATATTAAAGCAATCTACCACAAGTTTGAATAAAGCTGGCATGGCCCAGAAATTTGACAGGCAAAGAAGAATGTGTGGTCACCCTATATATGGAATGCTGTAATGTGTGGAAATTTAAAACCTTTTTTTCTCAGCTGAAAATATCCTGATATGTATGCACTGCAGCAGTACTGGCTGTTCTCTTCCGGGAGGTTCAGAGGTAAGTATTTTCTTGGATCCATAGGCAGTTTCTACCTGCACCAGCCCATTTCCCATTGTGTGTTTCGCTTTCTTTGAAGTTCCAGAATCTTTTATTCACACCTCATGGATTTAAGGAAGGGAAAACAGGTGGGAAATATGCTCTTGATCTCATGTAAATTTTAATTTTGATTTTCAGTGTCATGCTATCCTTTTTTCCTTCTGTTCAAATATTACTTCTAGACTCTTTGAGTTTTGATTTAAATCTCAAAATTCGTAGATATTTTCTCTATCCTGAGAGACATATTACTTCATTTTGCTACCTTGATCTCTAGGAATAACATTAGCTGTCTCTTCACTAAGCACCCTGCAGTCATGTTACATAATAGCAATGAGAATAATTTGGAGTTTAAAACTGCTCAATTTTTGCTGAGAAATAATAATCATCTTGGCTTCTTCAGTATAACACCAGATATATTTACATCATAAAATATAAATTTTCATTTTTTAGGTAGCAATTGAAGTCAACTTAACAGAGGGGCAGTTTACTTTTTGGGTCTGAATGCTAAAAAAAATTCCATATACATTAATGAACATTGTTTCTTTCCTGTATACCATTTTGTCAGCTTACAAAAGGTTTCGTGGAAACACTCTACTTTTTTGGATAGTGCGGGAACCTTCAGAGAGAGAGAGAGAATAGATAGATAGGTACATAGATAGATAAACGGTACTTAGATAGTAATGTTCAACTCTAGAATGGAAATGTTTCCTTTTAAAAAGAATTTTTCTCATTTTATAAAAATATTATTTTAATATCCAGTTTCATTAACCAGAATTTTTCAAGTCCTTTTGTTATAGGGCAGCCCTGATATTGAACGGGTTGCCTGGCTGTGGGTCCTCACCCGCGTACTTCAAAGGGACTTATTAAATACTCCACTACAGACACACACAAAAGGTTAATAAAAGGTTTATTTACAAGGGACAAGGAAATAAGGAAAATGTACAACTCAGGGAGAAAACAGGGAAATAAAGTCTTTAATGCGTCCTACCCGATCCGCCAATCTGGAAACCCAAAGGCACTCTCAGAGCTGGCAGGACGCTGCGAGCTGGTGGAGAGCCAAAATGGGGGACCCCCTCCAAAGCCCACGTGTCTGGCTTTATACCAACCTGGCTGCTTAACCCCACCCTCAGGTCCCAGCCACCTTCCCTTGGGTGGTGATGGGATTTGGAGTTCCCAGTGTCTTTGGCTTTGGCCTGGGGTGGGGGTGGAGTCCACAAAGCCTGTATGGAATTAGCTTTAGGACAGCCTTTTCCCCCCTAACACTTTCTGAAACTGTTCTGCATGAGGATAATGAGCTTCACAAACATACCCATGTTTTTTCCACAGTAAATATTCTGAGTTTAGATTTGTACCCTGGCAGTCAGACTCAAGAATCTGTGTAATCTCTTTTGTAACAGCATGTTAACATTTTATTTCCCCCTTTTTAAAAGTAGATACATTGTATATCTATGTTATAAAATCATCGAGTTAAAATCCTAAGGCAAATCCATGTCTCTCTATCCCCCTTCCTGTCCTTCACAACCCTTTTTCTCTCTTCTATGGGAAGCAGAGAGGGCAACTGGAAACCAAGTGATGCTACTGGGTCATCTTTCTCCCTTTAAGCAATTTGCACCCCAAATTGCAATATTCTTATCCTGTTTATTATTTTTTCTTTAGAGATAAATGAACCTTGACTTTTATTCTTTTTTTTCATGCCTCTGATTGTGTTAAGCTTTGGTTGAAACACTAGTTTTATAGATTTTTACTGGTTGAATTTCCCTTTAGCAATATCTTGCCCTTTCACTTTTCACATTTTCCCCCCAAAATGTCTTTGTTTTCTTTCTGTAACTTTTCCCACTCACTCCGGTCTCTTATAAGATCTCTACAAAGTAGGTTTGATAGCCATGTGTCTCTTATGTTATTCAATAGGATTGTTCTTTGTAATAATTGCATTATGGAACCTGCCATTAATTTCTTAGGCTATATCTCTTAATGCAATTGCATAGGAGAAGCCCTTTTAAACTTTTTCCATTTGAGATTGTCTAATAGATACCTTTCTCCTCACTCCCACACACGCAAGCGTGTGCCATTCACAGCTAGAATTGGATTACTTAAACTGGTTTTATTATCCTGAGCAGCTATTCTTTTTGCTTTAATTATAAAGACTTCCAGGTAAGGAGATATCTTTTTTGCCTTTTTTTCTCAAATAAGCCCTCCTGTTTTAATTTCTTCCTATTCTCTGTTCACTGACAGAGGCAGAGAACAAGGGATCACATATGCTGAATTGCTTTCTTTCATCTTAAGGTAAGGGCCAGTCTTCTCCAGACCAAACATACTTGACCTTCCATTGCATTTTTTTTTTTATCTCTTTTGTAACCAATCTTTAACCTCAATTTTTTGGTTGTATTTTCTCTGTTCATAACAACTAACTTTAGTTGCATATCTTAAAGAGAAATGCCATTCTAATATGTGGAAATTCTAAATATCTTTAAAGAAATCCCTCATTATTCTAAAGTTATACATACTTAATTATCCCATCACAATGTTGTGTGTACTTATGTTGCCATTAGCAATATAAGGCTGTTTTTCACTTTAATTCAACAATGAGAAAACGAGAGGAAGAATTTTTTTTTCCCAATATACTTGACATTACTGTGAGCACACATAGGACTCTTTGCCATTTATTAAGAATAATCAGCCAAAGAAAATAAAGAAAAATGATAAGGCATATCCATTCCCTAGGGCTCCAATGTTCAGGCTCAATTGGGGTTCCAAGTGTATTTTAACACCTAAGGCCTCTGACTATAAATCTGTCCCTCAGGTCTTTTCAGTTATTTCAGGGAAGTGTCAGTTGCTCACAGTACAAGAAGCAATTATCCACACGCAGAAAATAGTTCAAGAAAAGAACGGAAAAAATCTAGTTAGCGAAACAAGGCATTGAAAAAAGAAAACTTCCAAAAGAAAATAAAAGAGTACATTGAAAAAGTTCAGTGATATATTTACTATTTATTTTATAATCAAAAGATAGAGATATAGTGGCATATAAGACTGTTCATCTACATCTTTATTTGTATCCATATTTATATCCCACCCACACATGCACACTGTCTGTGAGAGGAGGCAGACCTGGTAGTTAAGAACTCAAACTTTAAAAAAAAAAAAACAACAACCTTAATTTGAAACGAAGTCTCTGCCAGGCACTAGTTAAGTGACACTGGATGAGATACCCATTTGTGTGTCCCCCAGTGTATGCATCTTAATATGAAACCATTGCTTTCCTCATTTGGTGGTTATGGGATAAAAAGAGGTAATTTAGACCAGTGCTTGGTGAAATTATTATGTAAACATGTTGGTAAATTTAAAAACCTTATACCCAAACGACAACAAAAAAGTGTTCTTTAACACACTTCACTTGCTTAAAGGGAATGGGTCCAAGAAACTGAAGGCCTTTTGTAGTTATTGGCTGAGTAGCTGGGATTAAAGGCAATTCTCAAAGCTTGATGTGCCTGCCTTAAGAGTGAGTACCCCAGTTCTTATATGCATAAATGAATAAATCTTTTTTTTTAAAGATTGATTGATTGATTGATTTATACAAACACTGGGCACAGTCAGAAGCGTGGAAGGGTGAGAGAATTCACCAGAGCCAAAGCAGGGAGCAGAACAGGCAGAATGACAAAGTACACTGCTGAGGGGAGCAGCGGGCGCGGCAGGAGAGGTCTGTCGCACCATGTGGGACCCTCGCCGGTGGCCGGGAATCAAACTGGCGCTGCAGAGGCTGTAGGCAGCTTCACAGCCCAGCGCTCAGTGCTCAACCGCTGCACCACCGGGGAGGCCCAATAAATGAATAAATCTTAAAAAAAAAAAAAAAAAAGAGTGAGCTGAGCTGTTTAGAGAGACTGGAAGGTCCACTTTACTCCCTTGTCCTGCCCTATCTGAAGTGAAGGCAGCAATGGAGAAGTTCCAAGGAAAAGATCCCAGGATTACCTCAGTGCCTGGAGGCTCTGCAGGATGGGTTGGTCCAAGTGAGGTGGTGAGCACATTGAGTAAGAGTCTTCCCCAGAAGCCTGTGGTTTTCCAGGTAATCTTGCCATTTCTCAATAATCTGACTATTAACTAGTTTTCTTGTGAAAATAGGTCAAGTTGCTCAGTTTCACTTATGGCTACAGTCCAGAGCAGAGTCAATCTCTGCAGTTTCAATCTTTTCATGGGTTACTACTTACACCAAAGGGCTTAAAATTGCTGAGAACACTAGAACCACAATACTGATACCCACTGCTCTATGAGGTAAGTACTCTACCCCGAGTTGTAAAATTCCTTACAATGGCATTTTGACGACAGAAGTCAGGTTTCCCAAACCATGTATAGTTTCTTTAGTTACTAATTCACTTTTCAAAATTTCTAATTTTCACTAGATCTTTCCAATCTAGAGCCAGTTTATATTTGAAGATTTTACACATCTCATAAACAAAATAACATTAAACTTCAAGCATCTAACAGTTTAGCATAATACATACCTCCTCTCCCCTATAAGTCTTAAAGACCATAGATCAGGAGTTCAGAAATCTTTTTGGACTCAAAATATTTAAAGGATTAATCCTGGATATATGGGCCTCCCTCCTAGCACAAGGGGTTAAGCACAGCACTGTGAAGCTATCTGCAGCCTCTGCAGCATGAGTTTCATCCCCGGCCAGGGAGCTACCCACATGGTGCAGCAGACCTCTCCTGTCTTGCCTGCTCCTCCCCCTCAGCAGTGTATTTCATCAGTCTGCCTGTTCTGTTCCCCGCTCTGTCTCTGGTGAATCCTCTCACCGCTCTGCATCTCTGGCTTGTACCCCTGTTCCTGAATGCATAAATAAATTAATCTTTAAAAAAAATCCTGAATTGGGCCTCCCCTGGTGGCACGGTGGTTGAGTGCTGGGTTGCAAGGCTTCCAACAGCCTCTGCAGCGCCGGAATTTATTTTAGATTGCCAGTGCATCACTTGGGTAAGTCCTCTAACACCACTTTTTTTGTCCCAGTTTCCTTTGTGGCATGACTGAATAATAAGAAGACTTCTCTTTTGAGTCTGGTCCTGGAATATAAATATTTAAATATTTTTGCACCTAATTTTTGCCATACAATGGCTAAAAATATCAGAGAATGAATTTCATGCTCAACGAAGAAAATTAATTGCAATAGTGTTTAAATGCAAACCAACACACTGTCAGTGATTCGACATATAAAACTGGAACTGATATTTATGAAAGTTCAAGTATGTAGTAAGTATTTATTAAGTGCCTCCTATGACCAGGAAATTTTCTGGTAACTCAAAGGTGAATGCTAAGATAAATGCTCACCCTTAGTCCCTTTTGAATCTTTTGCCTTGAAAGGCAGACAATTAAACAACTGTAATGTAAGCACATTATAGGGACACATGAGACAATTTATATATATCAGGGTAATCTTAGCAGAGAAAATAGTGATTAAATTTTACCTTGAAGAATAATTAGAATTACAGATTGTGTGTGTGTTAGTGGGTGTGGCAAAGGGGTAAGAGGAGAAGGACCAACAGCTAGAAAGAAAAAAAAAAGTAAATATTAAGTCATCAAAGTCATAAAAGTAAACTTGAAAGGATGAGCGTGGCCCCCTAAAATCTTAGTGAGAGATGGCTGTGATCTGAACTGCAATTTTAGCAGTGAGGGTAGGAAGAAGTTGATAAATTCAAGAGACATCTAATGGTTTTAATTAACTGAACTTTCTGATTGATTAGCATGAGGGTGATCAGGGCAAGTGGAGAAACAATAAAAAATAATTACCAACTTGTTAGATGCTGATGTCTTTCAGTTGGAAAGAAGGGTGGGTTTAGCGGGGAAAGATTAGTTTAGATGAATTGAGGTGGAGGAACTTGAGAGATGATCACACTAGGGCTGTGGTATAATACAATGGTTACTTAATCTTTTCATTCTGTTTATGTGGATGTGACACGGTGATGTTCTACAGAGTGTTTGGAGGGACTTCAGGAAAGATGAACTGAATATTGTCATGCCTTCGAGCGGTTCCATTGGAAAGCTCAAGGTAACTCAAGGTTAAAGAGAGAGGTATCGATGCAGAGCAATAAAGAAGCCCCTGAGAGATGGGTGAGTGAGATTTATTTTCCCTCCTATGCCTCTCTTCTCTTCTTGCAGCATTTCTTCTCTTTCTTTTTAAAGTGCCTCTGCTTAACTCTGGTCACACTCTACACTCTATATATTCAAATAAAACTGTGTTTCTTAAGATGCGAGAGGCAAAGTTGAGAATTGCTGCCCTCCTTTTTCTTGCAGTGCCCGCAGTTACTCCCTGGGACAAGTTGAAAGTAAATAACTCACTGTAAGAAGAATGATGCATTCTGTGTTCTTTCCTCACCCTAAAATTCCTGGACATAATGGTGGAACTATTTTCCCTGCTCATCTACCTTTCTTTCCTGAAAAGTTGCAAGAGTGAAACAGGACATAATATTCTGCTTTCTTTGAGTAGAATAAAAACAACATGGTATTTGGTCTAGAGAGGTCTGAATTTGAATTTCCTTGCTCTGGGAAGGAGTGAACAGAAATGTTTCCAGGCAAAATGGGGAAAGTAAACTTGTTTTTAGTGTTTCTGTGTTTTTGTATGCTTACTTGTTTTGTTTCGTCTTAGCTTCTTACTTGGACTTTAGTTTGATCTCTTTCTGTGTGGGCATTTGCCTAGTGCTCTACTGTTCACCCAGTGGTTCTTTTTAAACCCTATTCTAGAAGTTACCCAAATGCATTTTGACATGAAAATTACCGCCACTATATTTTAGGGTGTGCAGCATATGGGGAAGGGGCACAGTGGTTAATGGATTTTCAGTAACAAGCAATGTTAAGTGAGCCTATCCACAGTCTTTCAAAGACTACCAATAAACTTAAAAAAATGTTCCACATTTTAAACTTCAAGTAAGCCTTCCACAGTTATTTATAGAACAAAAATGCCTAGAATGTGGATTGTTAGCTTGCCAAGGAGGGATATGTGGCCTGGTTACAATGGCCACATTGATTTCATTGACTTCACTCCCAACTATGATTTTCAATGAATCTTTAGTCTCATGTGTCCAGTTCTGCTTTGCCACTTTCTTATTTGGTGGATGGATATTTCTATTTTTTATTTTATTTTATTTTTTAAATATTTATTTATTTATTTATACAAGCACTGGGTACAGTCAGAAGCGCGGGAGGGTGAGAGAATTCACCAGAGACAGAGCGGGGAACAGAACGGGCAGACTGACGAAGTACACTGCTGAGGGGAGCAGCGGGCGGCAGGAGAGGTCTGCGCGCCATGTGGGACCCTCTCCCAGTGGCTGGGGATGGAACCGGCGCTGCAGAGGCTGCGGGCAGCTTTGCAACCCAGCACTCAACCGCTGAGCCACCAGGGAGGCCCTGGATGGATATTTTTAGACTTGACATCCAGGAAGGCAGTTTATTTCTCAGTTACATAGAGAGCTTTATTGTTAACCCTATACCTCTGGGTAAGGCAGAAATTTCAAACTCAGAAGGGGCACCCACCCTTTCTTTGAATAGAAGCAGTTGTAATTATGGGGGAGGTACAAAATTAAAGATCATTCTGAAAATGTAAATTTTCTCATCTTGTTATTAAAGCATATATGAACTGGAGAGTGGACTCATGCATTAATAAGTGCTTTTTATATTTGCCTGCTGAGAAGAGAAAGTTGACTTTTGCTAGAGCCATTTAATTCTTCAAGAGTAATGAAATATCTGAAGGCACCTCTACTTAGTTTTAAGAGAAATAAATATAGGGTGTCTCACCCCTAAAGAGTCAGGATTACATTTGCTTTCTTTGTATGAAAGATACATAATTCATAAGCTAATGAGTTGTAAAGGTCTTTTCAGAAGTAAAATTATATTATCACTCCCAGGAGTAAGATAGTCAAACTATTCTGTAATTACTCATTCAAGCTTATTTTATCTTAACTTTTAAAACATAATCCCGTCTTTTTAAATGTACCATTAAAAGCATGCCCAGATGCAGAGAAGGTGGGAGTTACTAGAGTGAAAATAGAGAAATCTTAGATAGTATTTATATATTTGTCTTTTGATAAAAAGGAAATTCAATTGTTTAAAAATTAGGAATGAAAGCATTGACTGTTTAGCAGGTAAAATATAACTACTGTTAGAGAATTTAAATTTTTACAAGAAGCTTATTTCCTTTTGTCATAATGGGGTACAGAGCCTTCCATAATGACACACAATGATCCTGCCTCTAGGTGTTTATATCTCTGTGTAATTTGTGTAGGAATTCAACTCAGTGATTTGCTTGTAATGAACAGAATACACAAAAGTGAAAGGACATCACTTCCAAGATGAAGCCATAAAAGACTGTGATCTCTGTGTGTGTGTGGGTGCCTGCGTGCATGCACCTGGCACTATTTCTGGCTTTTCTCTCTCGCTTGCTCTCATCAAACAAGATACCATGTGGCAAGGAACCAAGGGTCGCCTCTGACAGTCAGCAAGAAACTGAAACCCTCTGTCCAACAGCCTCCAAGGAACTGCACACTGATCACAACCATGTACATTCAATAACAGCTCCTTCCTCCTTACAACCTTCATATGAGATCACAGCCCTGTCCAACAGCTTGACCACAGCCTGGAGGTCCCCAAACCCACCAGAGGATGCATGTAAACTGCATGTGAACTACTGACCCACAGGTCCCATGGGCTAATAAATGTGTGTTGTTTTAAGGCAATACGTTTTGGGATGATTTTTTTTACTGAAAAATAGGTAACTAATAAAACCTGAAATAAATATTCACAACTATACTGCATTTTATATATTTACATTTCTATTGTGTATAAATATATCAAAACTCAGTGACAGATGTTATGCAAATCAAACATTTATAAATATGAAACATGTATATATAGTCCCAGAAGCCATTTTAAAATCAAATTGTTTTCATGACAAATTCCTTTGTCACCAAAGAAAGAGGTGCCATTATTTTGAATTTGAAGAATAAGCTATTTTCCTCAAGAGTACAGTTTTAATCTGAATCCTAGGGTCCAGGATAGGTTATTATAGGAATTCTGGGTGGGAAAATTTTTCTCTGCAATAAGTTTATATTACCTGGTCCTGCCCCACTGAGTGAGAGTAATGGGTCTCAGATATTGGGAAAACAAAAATACACCCAAACAACTCCAAATATACTTTAACAGGAACATTCTGTTTCTAGATTAGAAGTACTAGAAATTCTTGGATGGGTTTCAGCCTGTCTATGAGTTTCCACTCCAAAGTCAATGTACAATGTGTGCTTATGTGCATTTTTCCAGTGAAAGTTTTCAGGACTTTCATAAGATACTAAAAAAGGTTCAGGGGTCCCAAATAAGTGTAGAAAACCTGGAGTACACAACCACATTAATTTTCTATTGTGCTAATACATTGCTTTAAATATCGCAAGAGTTAGTTGACTGATTAAATGACTTTTACACTTATTCAATACATTTATCAAGGACCATATTAGGCATTAGTGTTACAGCACTAAAAAGATATTTGTGAGTTCTCTCCTGAGGCACTTACATGTTGGCAGGGAAAGCAGATGTTAATCATGAAGACTTCTGGGAAGGCAAATTAGAAAATGTTTAGAAGCATATAACTGTGTGTTCCAGTTAGCTGCCTGTTTGCTCTCAGATCCATTCTCTTCCCTTTCTTCCTCTGTTTTATATTATGAGGACTAATCTGCAAACAATTGTTTAAAATTTAGGTGCCTCTGCTATCTGGCATCTTTATGAACTTGACTAATGATTGGCATGAGCAGAAAATCGGAGGCTCCAAAGCAGAGAGCAGCCAATATAAGTCTCCTTTCTCTCTAGCTTTAGGAAGGAAGGTCTATTGGCTATGACTCTGTTTCCCCCTGGTTGCAGCATTAACTGGGCAACTTCTACCACTGCAATTCAAATATCCATTTGGTGGTTCTAACTCCTGACATCTGATAACACTATTTCTTCCCTAGACTTTACTCTAGCTCTGGTCCTGGTGACTCATCTTTTATCTGTTCTTTCAGCTCATCTTATACCTTCATAATTTATCTCCTGTATTAAATTCCTTCTCTTGACCTTCTTGATGTGGGTTCTGTTTTCTAACTGGTTCCTCGCTGCCACACTGAGACATTCAACCTGGTTAGGGAATGGATGTGTCAGAGTGGCTTTGTGTCAAGGTATTTGTTTTGACTTGAAGTTAGAAATATAAATGTATGTTAGCAAAGTCAAAATGGGGTAAGACAGACAGGAGAACATCCCAGGATGCATAAGTGCTTACAATTCTCCAAAACTTGAAGGTCAGTGTTGAAGAATGGAGAGTAGTAAGGAACATGGAATGAGACGAAGTACATAAAATACTAAATTTTATATTAGTCAATGTTTAGAATTTTGGTCTTTATCTTAAGAGCAATGGGAAGGAAGCCTTTTATGGGTTGTTGAGCAGTTGGGTAACATGTTCAAATGTGTGTATTTTGAAAAAATGTGTATTTTGAAAAATGTGTATTTACAGTTTAAACATGTGGAGAATAAATCAGGAAGGACTCTATGTAGATAAGTAGGCATACAACAGACAAAAGGTTACTGTAGTTAAAAAAAAAAAAGTGATGCTAGTTTGGGCAATGCTGGATAAAATCCCAAAGCTATTCAAAGTACTCAGTGATGCTTTGAAAAAGGGGATAAGTCAGAGGTAAGGGATGTGACATAATTGGTTTTCCTGGACAAAACTATGAAGATAATGCCATTTACCGGGTTAGGAAACCTAGTGAAATATAGGCATGGGAAGGAAGACAGACAATAAGTTCAGTTTGGATCTGTTGAATAACGTCTTTGGAAAAATAATGGGAAGGTCTATTTGTCAGGTGGTAATACTGGATTTTCTAATATCAGTAGCTGTAACTACATTTATTTATTTATTTTTGCTCTATTGGGCATTCAATTAGTAAAGAGTTGATCCGGATATATTATAGATGTGACCTCTATTAGTTTATGGTGATCAAAATGGTCCTATCTGAAAATTTGGGTATGGGAGAAAAATGGAATGTCATCTATTTCCTACATTTCAGAGGAAAGTCAACACATCAAGTGCTAATTCTAAATTTCAGTGCTCAGAAGATGTGAATTCCTTTAAGTGTCATGAAGGAGTCTACTATTTTTACTAACTTAGAGTTCTTATCATAGTTTCCTCTTATCTTTATTCTTTCTTTAAAACTCATTTTTAGATATGATATTGCAATATTTTCAAAGTATGTAAGAGGAAAATGTGGGCATTTTATTTGAGTCAAGTCACTGGAGACATTCAACAACTTGTACCAGGAGGAAAAAAAATCTAATTTTTTAATATGGTTATACTTGGGACTTTGCAAATATTCCTTTACAACAATCTTAAAATATTTTAAATTAACTATCTTATTTCAGGGTTTTATAGATTGTTGGTGGAAAGCCCTTGTGGAGAAAATGTGGAGGACAACTTCCATTGATTTTAAGTTGTAAGATTAATTCACATTAATTCATACTGATGCTTCATCCCATTAACATTTTAAACATTCCTTGAAGATACCTGTCAAGATCAGAAAATCTGTTATTTTGAGAGTACCACTCTTCATTTACAATAGTATCTCATTTATGTTTCAAGTAAGCCCCTTATACCTGAGTAATTCCAAATTGTCTTGTTTTCAGTGCGTGGGATGGAGGGGGGCAGTGAGGAGGGGGGTTGGTGTCTTCTTTCTTTGCACATTTTTATTAATTCAGTGATATCATAAAACTCCAAGTAGTTATCAACTAAGTCTATAGCAGCTGCTTTTTCCGAGAGAATTTAAAACATGGCCTTGAACAAAAAATGTTTACTTAAATGTTTGCTTTAAACATTTTATAACATTTTAACATAGCATTTTGGTAAAAAAATTATGCACAAGTAATGCAAAATCATATCAATAAGGGAGAAATGTTCTACCTTGAACAGAGAATAAATTGTTGAACCATTGCTATGCAGAGAACATGGCAATATACACTCTTTCTTGCAAAGACAGGCAAGATGGTCTTGGAATGTTCACTGTTTCTTTATACAAGACATGATGAAAGATGATTTTTCAAGTAGTAAGTGCATCACTGTTATTTAACATTTTGTAAAATACTGTATAATTGGTGATGGGGAAGAAAAGCAGATTAAATGAATGGCTTAATTTGCATAAGATTATAATAAAACCATTTAAGAAATACTGGTATTAAATTTTAGTATATCAAATTATGTCACTTAGTATAAAAATCAGATATTTATCTAGTTTTGAATAGACTTATTTCCACTTTACTTTTTTCTATTTGGGTTTTGCTTACTTAGGTTTAAAGCATCAGGGAGACTGTTACTGTGCAGCTAGGGTTTGGGTGTTGAAGTGGAAGTGTGGCTAGCTGCAAGCAGTAATGGTCTCCTTCCTTCCCTCTCAGTTTCCGGTTCCCATTCGTACACTCTATTTAAAAGTTGTGAGATTGGGACCTCCCCTGGTGGCATAGGTGGTTGAGCGCAGTGCTCTGAAGCTGTCTGCAGCCTCTGCAGCACCGGTTCGATCCCCGCCAGCCTCGGAGCAACCCACATGGTGAGTAGACCACTCCCGTCGCACCCGCTGCTCCCCTCAGCAGCATATTTTGTCAATCTGCCTGTTTTGTTCCCTGCTCTGTCTCTGGTGAATCCTCCCACCCTCCTGCACATCTGGACTGTACCCCAGTTCTTGTATAAACAAATAAATCTTTAAAAAATAAAAATAAAATAAATAAAAGTTGTGAGATGCTATCTATTCAGACAAGCACCACCAAAAAGTGATTTTTTGCTTCAAATGAATTGAGGTAAGTGGGAAAATGCATAGGTGTTGAGGAAAGGATTTACATGCTCTTATGTTGAATTCTCTAGAATAAGGAAAATCTGTATACATGAATTAGAATTTAAATAAATTCAGAAGGTATGCAAGCAGATATTTTTGGTTTCTGACATTTCTAATCAATGACATTTCAAGGAAAAAAAAAACATTTAAGGGAAAATACATAGGTAAATTCTATTATTTTTTTTTTTGATAATGATATCGAAGGATTTGAGTAGCTTAGCACTGCAGATTAGTAAGTATTAGCAATTTCAAATAAAGTTGGAGGATTATTAAATGTTGTTCATCTTTAGGGTCAGTTAAAAAAAAAAAACAAAACAAAACAGGCTGATAGATGAAAGATGGTATTTGTATAGCTAGCATTTACACATTTCTTGATCGTATCTTAACTAGTAATCATTGAAAATTCAATACTTTCAAAATAATTTTTTCCTCATAGTCAGTGATTTTCAGATTAAATTCAAATCTTTCTCCAGATCTTCAAAAATCATCTTCTACTTAAAACTTATACAAGCTAGTTACTGTAATAACTTGAAAACATCAGAAAGGACCCCTAAATTGTAGAAATTCCCCACCCTCAGGACAATGGCAAATGAATAATATATCCAAATTAAATAACAGCAATAGCTATAAAAACAAAAGCAAAACAATATGTGAATCTTTTTTGCTCTAGCCAAAGAAAATATCCCCGTATGTTTTATAGATATTGATAATAAGTTAGAATCAGATGTCTTATTTGAACACAATGAGTACCTAATTACATGAGAATAATGTGTAAATAAGTTATACTTTTTTGCACAAAAGATTTTCAATTTGAACGTTTTAAATGAGTCCTTTACCTTTTGTGCAAAAAAAAGAATATTTTTGGGCCTCCCTGGTGGCGCAGCGGTTGAGCACTGGGTTGCGAAGCTGCCCGCGGCCTCTGCGGCGCCGGTTCGATCCCCGGCTGCTCCCCGGCCACCGGAGGAGGGTCCCACATGGCGCGCAGACTTCTACTGCCGCCCGCTGCTCCCCTCAGCAGTGTACTTCGGTCCTTCTGCCTGCTCTGCTCCCCGCTCTGGCTCTGGTGAATTCTCTCACCCTCCCGTGCTTCTGACTGTACCCAGTGCATGTATAAACAAAAAACAAACAAATAAATAAAAAACATGCCTCTAAAAAAAAAAAAAAAAAGAATATTTTTGACACATAGACAACTAAGTGTGCACTACATATAAAAGCAGTTACAAAATAACCTTGTTGTTGTGGAGTATGTATTGAAAGGAGAAATGGAGTGTCAGAGACTCAAATAGGGGCTAAGGCAGTAAGTATGAACAAAGGCAAATGATCAAAAAGATATTGTTAGAGTGGCTGCTGCAGGTGAGGGGCCAAAGTCCTCTCCATGACATCCAGACACTGCCCAAGCTGGTGGGACAGATACACAGAGCAGTGATCTTGTTATAGGGCAGCCCCAATATTGAACGGGTTGCCTGGCTGTGGGTCCTCACCCGCGCGCTTACAAGGGACTTATTAATGCTCCACTACAGGCACACACAAAAGGTTAATAAAAGGTTTATTTACAAGGGAAAAGGAAATAAGGAAAATGTACAACTCAGGGAGAAAATAGGAAAATAAAGTCTTTAAGGTGTCCTACCCGATCTGCCGACCTGGAAACCCAAAAACGCACTCTCAGAACTGGCCGGACACTGCGAGCTGGTGGAGAGCCAAAATGGGGGATCCCCTCCAAGCCCACGTGTCTGGCTTTATACCCACCTGGCTGCTTAACCCCACCCTCAGGTCCCAGCCACCTTCCCTTTGGTGGTGATGGGAGTTCCCAGTGTTCCCAGTGTCTTTGGCTTTGGCCTGGGGTGGGGGTAGAGTCCACGAAGCCTGTATGGAATTAGCTTTAGGACATCCTTTTCCCCCTAACAATCTGAACTCCCCAGTATCTCCTGAGTGGGAAAGGGGTGGAGCTGGGAGCCCATTTCTTATGAGCTTTCAAAAGGGAGTGATGCATATGGAATTGCACTCTCTCTTTTATGGGACCTGCTGTGGGAGGTAAGGGGACCTTCTTCCTCTCTTCCTTCCTGTTGTTTAGAACAAATTGATTATTCTTTCTCTTTTGCCAGAGGCCCTTTTGTTTGCATTGTTTGTCTCATGGTGGGTGGCCAAACCCAGGACCAGCAAGAGAGGTTCTGATCTGGTGACATGTTTAGACCCTTTGCCTGGTAACAGTATGAAAGCAAAAACAGTAACAACAACAACAACAACAATAGAATTCACTGTAAAAAGAAAATCATGGAATTTGAGTCAATTCCTTATAAAGGTAAGTGAAATGCATACATGTCTCATTTTGAATAGAGGGAGTTTATGTCAAGGATTTTATGTCATAAGCAATAAGGAGTCTTATAACTTGAGACAAGAATTAAAATGATTAGAGAGCCTGCAGTTGAAATAGGCAATATAAAATTTCCTTAGGAACCAAGTCTGTTTATGACATAGTACATTGTGAATATATGTACATGTCTGTGGGTTTTCATGAGATTACATAAAGAATTATTTTCAATCTTAGGGTCAGAACTGGAAAGCTAGGTGAAGTGCTTTACTCTTGAGTTAGTGAAAGTTTTAAATCATTAAAAAAAAAAAAGGAAGAAACGCAAACAACACCCCCAAAATGGAGTCATTTAGATCTGCCCTCCATCAAGACTTTATACCTAATGGAAATGCAGTTTCAGCTTCTACCCAAGTCAAATTATAAGCTGATCAATCTGAAGTTTCCTGATCAGCACTTGTAAGGCCTCCTGTATGATAAGAACCTCCAGGTCTTCCCCTGAGGGCAGGTGGCTTTGCCTGAAATGAGCTTTCTTTTCTTTTGCTAAAACCTGACCCTATCTTCTTTCTGACTATAAAAGCCCTCCATCTTGTGCAAGTGCTTGCAGAGTCTTTCTGCTTGCTAGGTGCTATGCAGCCTGATTCAGGAATTCTAAATATAATGCCAATTGGACCTCTAAATTTATTTAGCTGAGTATTTCTTAAACAGCATGCACACTCTTGTAATCACAAGTCTGTAACAGTGTAATCTCCATAAAAGGGGGAAATCCCAGGTTCCTGCTCAATCTAATGAAGGGTGGAGCTGAGCTGCAAGAAGCTAGAAATGACCGGAGAGAAGACTCAGACATTCTGAAGATTTGGAGGAGGCACATGGAGCACAGAGACGTGAAAAAGAAGGTCGGCTGGCTTCTCGGCTGTGGACTTGATGAGGGACTTGAGGGACATGGAAATGCATGGAACTGAGACATGTAGAAATGTTAGGGGGGAATTGTTAGGGGGAAGTGATGTCCTGAGTTAATCCCATACAGGCTTTGTGGACTCCACCCCCACTCCAGACTAAAGCCATCAAGACTCCTAATCGGGGGATCAGGTAGGACTCATTTAAAACTTTGTCTCCCACTTTTCTCCCAGAGCTGTACATTTCCTCATTTCCCCTTCCCTTTGTAAATAAACCTTTTATTAACCTTTCACGTGTGCCTACAGTAGAGCATTGATAAGTCCTTTTAAGCGCGCGGGTGAGGACCCACAATCAGGCACCCCGTTTTGTATCGGGGTTGCTCTACAACAGAAATACTGGGAAGAAATGTGGGTGAGAAACACATGGGGTGGGTGACAATGGCAGCTTTTGATTTGATTTGTACTTTGATTTTGCTGCTTTTGCACCAGACTTGCCCCTTTTCTATGGCTCCTTGCCAGAAGGTGCCTTAGACTTATGGTGAGTTTTTTGGGCCTCAGCGATCCCGCTTTGAGCCAACCCATTGTAGCTGGGCATTTACCTACAAAGGGATGGGTAACTTGGGGTGTTTTATTGGAAAACTATTACCCATTCTTTTCTTTCTATGCACACTATCCTATTAAAGTTCTTTTACACTAAGTATGTTTTGTCTTTATGAGGCAGGGCAGAACCCATTTAGAGTGTGCAAGTTTGCCCTTCAGTGTGCACACTAACACTTCCAACATAGTTTAAATGAAATTGATTTTATGGTCCTTGAGTATTGGTGAACTATCATGAAGGAGGGATGGTGAAGAAAACACAACCATATAAGGGTATGCAACTGGCCAGATTTCTTTAGCTAAGTTCTTTTATATTTATGTAGTTAACATAAAAGTTGATTAGAGTTAAAGTTCAGCATCCAATATTAGAACCAACTGTGGTGGTTTTGATGGAGGACAAGAGAAGAAAAACTGAACAGGCGGTGCACACAAGACCAGAAACCTGGCTCACACAAGGAGGTGGGGGTAGAAGAGATTAGCATACCCACTGACACAGCTATGGAAATCAAGATCCTTAGTCCCTAACACCTAGATTACAAAGCAGGACACTCAAGCAGGTATCAGACTACCATAGAGCAGAGGCCCAAGGGTAAAGATATGGAGACTGAGCCCAACAGACCCTGAAGGTAAAGATATGGAGATGAAGCCCATTGTGGAATCTCCAGTCCCTTTCAGATTCCCCATCATTATGCAAAATCAGCAACTAACCTATGGGCTCACAAGGAGTGAGCCCCTCCCAAACAGAAGAAGACTATATCAGTGCTGCCTCTGCACAGGCTGGGGCAGCAATCCCTCTGCCCACCTCTGACTATGCAGGTACTTCTTTTCACCAACGCTCTCCCTCTGCAGGGCAGCAGCTTCCTGCCTGCCCAGGACCTGCACCATGCTGGGGCTTCTTCTCACTGACCTCCCTCAGCAGAGGCAGCTCTCCTCAAGGCCGCCTGCCTGCAACCATGCAGGCCTCTCTCAGCAAACCTGTCCCTTTCGGGGCAGCTCTTCCTGCCCGCTGGTGTCTATGCAAGTGTCTTTTACTCTTCCGTCCCTTTCCCTAATAAACCTGCCCTTTAAATATAACTAACGTCTCTGTCTCATGGAGAAACTCGCCTGGGGAACTCGCTGCGTGTCATTGAAAGGGGAACTTTGATGAAGCTTTTCCAGGGTGAACCCAAGGACCCTGCACTCCAAACCCACTGACTCCAAAAACCGACATCAGTTTTATTATCACCTGAGATTTAAACCATACAAATAAGCAAAAGTATTCATTATTCTATAACATGCTTAAAAGTACAAATAAGCAAGTTGACAAAACTGATTAAGGGGCCTCCCTGGTGGTACAAGTGTTAAGCACAGCACTGTAAAGGTATCTGCAGCCTCTGCAGCACCAAGGAGGTGACCCACATGGCCCAGCAGACCTCACCTGCCTCACCTGCTGCTCCCCTCAGCAGTGTATTTCAGTCTGTTCCCAACTCTGTCTCTGGTGAATCCTCTCACCCCTCACACCGCTGGCCTGTACCCCAGTTCTTGTATGTATAAATAAATAAATTTAAAAAAAAAACTGAATCATTAAAGCATTTTTGTTTGTTTGTTTTTACAGGTTAATCTTTTTATTATCCTAATTATAGCTAAATCCCTCAACATGCATAATTCTGGGCAATGTTAAATGATAATTACGTGACACCAAAAAACCATGAATCAAATGTTACTGCAAATCAGAAGCATATGTTAAAGATTATCTCACAGACTAATATTTGGAGTCACTATAGATTTTGTGACCAATTATAAAACTCGTACAATTTTTCAAAAAGAATATAACCTATTAAAATGCATGTATTGACACTGATATAAAACTTCTATTGTCTTCATTTATTGTAGTAGGGATTCTGCTTTACTAAAAATGTAGATTATTATAATAATATCATACTGTGTTCTGCTTTAGTTTTTTTTTAGCAATAAATGAACATAGGAGACAAAAGCATCAAAAATACAATTCTAATATTGGAAAGAAAAGTCGTAGATGTGAATGAATTTCATAACAAAGACATTTTGTACTCCAAATTTCAGTGTTTTCTCTTTCTTTTTCATATCATTCATTGCTAGTGACAGAAAGGCAATTATTTTACAATATTTTAAGTATAATTTATATACTACCAAAAATTCTCTAACTGTAAGTATAAAGTTCAATGACTTCTCATAAATACACTATACTGTGAAATTTTCACTAAAATCTAATTTTTAATATTCACATCACCCCAAATTTTTTTCTCATGCACTTTGGTACATTTGTCTATCTTCTAGGATAACATTTCTTTTGAAAATTTTCCCCTACATTTAATTGGGTTATTTGTGGTCTTCTAGTGTTGAAAGAGCACTCTGGATAAAATTCCCATATCTGATATAAGATTAGTAAACATTTTCCCAAGGCTGTGACTTATCTGTGACTCTCAGTTCTGTTCCATTAATCTATATGTCTATCCTAATGTTGGTACTAGGTTGGATAGTACTATCTATATAACCATAGATAAAGTTGCACTATCTAGATAACTGTAGGTTTGTAGTAAGTTTTTTAACCTGTCAGGGTAAGTTCTGGAAATCCATTTTTATTTTCAAGATTATTTTGGCTATGCCTGTTCTTGCAGGTTGCCATATTAAGCTTACCCTCAGTTTTTCAATTTCTGCAAAAAAGTTAAATGGTATTTTGGTAATGTAGGGGAGGAAAAATAATTTTCCCTCTACCCTGCTAGGATCTTGCCTGTGACAACCCCCACTAAAGAAATACACTTTAAGTGAAGAAAAGCATATAGATATTTAATAACATGCATGCCTCTTATACACATTGAGAGATCCAGAAACAGAAATAGCCCAAGCCACTGTCATAAATACCACCTTGAGCTAAAGACAATAGAATCTGCTGGGGGAAGCTGTTATGGGATGTTAACAGGCAAAACAGAGTAAATGAGGGTATGATTGTCCTGGCCTTCTCCATCAGTAGGAGTTAATAGAGATTTTGCCGTCCTCCATTTCCTGGTATAGAGAGGGATGTCAGCTCTGAGACATTGTGGAGTCTGTCCGCTCCATGCAACTGGCCAGATTTGTTTAGCTAAGTTCTTTCATATTTAGGTCATTAAACTAAAAGTTGACTAGGGTTGGGCCTCCCCGGTAGCGCAGTGGTTGAGCGCCGGGTTGCGAAGCTGCTCGCAGCCTCCACAGCGCCGGTTCCATCCCCGGCTGATCCCCGGCCAATGGAGGAGGGTCCCACATGGCGCACAGACCTCTCCTGCCGCCCGCTGCTCCCCTCAGCAGTGTACTTCGGTCCTTCTGCCTGCTCAACAACCCACTCTGGCTCTGGTGAATCCTCTCACCCTCCCGCCCTTCTGACTGTACCCAGTGCTTGTATAAATAAATAAATAAATAAATAAATAAATAAATCTTTAAAAGTTGACTATAGGGTTGAAGTTCAGTATCCAATATTAGAGCCAACCGTGGTGGCTCTAATAGGGTCAGATAAACTTTTCACAATAGGCCCAGAGTAAGTCTCTCGTCACCTTGGTATGGAACCTAGAGGTCCATCAAGGCTCTGTAAACCTCAGAGGTTTATTACATAAAGAATGCAGAATGTTTTCCCTGAGAGCAATGAGGGCCCTGAAGGCTAGGAGAACCTTCTATTCGGTCTCAGTCCTCTCCTCCAGAAGCATCACTGTTCTCCTTCTTGTGACCTACAAGAGTCTCACTCAGTTCTAGGCTCCTCAGTAAGAATATTCTAAGAATTTCATCTCAGAGTAAGAAGGAGGTCACTTTCTTCTCATCTGTCCTATGAAGTCTCACCATCTCTGCCCTTATTGCCCTAGGTCCCAGAACTCAGGATAAACAGTTCGGGCCTGCTCCACTACTCTTTAGGAATTATTTTATTTATTTATGCATACAAGGACTGTGGCACAGGCCAGAGGTGCGAGGGTGAGAGAATTCACCAGAGACAGAGTGGGGAGCAGAACAGGCAGATCTACTGAAATACATGCTGAGGGGAGCAGCGGGAAAGACAGGAGAGGTCTGCTGTGCCATGTGGGTAGCTCCCTGGCTGGGATAGAACTCATGCTGCAATGGCTGGAGATAGCTTGATAGGGCTGAGACTTAACCCCGGCACCACCAGGGAGGCCCTCCATTACTCTTTAGAATGAACGAGCATGTGAATTCTCCCTACATATGTTATTAAATTGATTGTTTTTCCTTTGTTAACCCATCTGATGCTGTTTTGATTACTAGTTCAGCCTAGAGGGCTAAAGGATTCTTTTGCATCCCACCAATACCTTACAATAGGAGATTTTCCTTATAAATATAAATGTCTCTTATATAAGCTGAGCTTCTACTGGTAATTCAGAGCTTCCCTGTGTTTGCAGTTTTTTAGAAATAACTATCCTAATGTATTCCTTTAGTCAGGCATATTTTTAGGGTAGCATATTTTACTCCACTTCAATGTTAACTAATGATTTTGAATATGTGCTTCTTGGTCATTCATATTTCTGTCTTTGTGAAATATCTGTTCAATTTTTGGCCTTTTAAACAAAAATCAGTTACTTGTGTTCCATTTCTTCAGTAGAAAATAATCTTTATATATCGTGGGCTCCTTTTCATTAACTGATATGTGATTTACAAATATTTTTCCAATGTAAGTGGCTTATTTAACTAAGCATGGAATTCTCACTGAGTTTCTTAGGCAACTTTTTAAGACACTAAGTACTCTGAAGGTAAGCAGAATATGCTAGTCTAAAACATATCCCTTCAGCATAAGGATTATTTTGAGCTGGTTAGTATTTTTTTTAATAGAGGCATGTTTTATTTATTTGTTTGTTTGTTTGTTTTATGCATGCACTGGGTACAGTCAGAAGCACGGGAGGGTGAGAGAATTCACCAGAGCCAGAGCGGGGAGCAGAGCAGGCAGAAGGACCGAAGTACACTGCTGAGGGGAGCAGCGGGCAGCAGGAGAGGTCTGCGCGCCATGTGGGACCCTCCTCTGGTGGCCGGGGAGCAGCCGGGGATCAAACCGGCACCGCAGAGGCTGCGGGCAGCTTCGCAACCCAGCGCTCAACCGCTGCGCCACCGGGGAGGCCCATGAGCTGGTTAGTTTTAAGAAACAGCAGACAAAGGAAAAGTTCTGAGAACAGATTGGAAGTTACCCTTCTGTGAGAAACATAACATTTGTAAGGGTTCTTCCCCCTCTGCACTGTGGAGGAGAAGCTGACTAAAAGTCTACCAACTCTTTTTTTTAAAAGGTTTATTTATTTATGCATACAAGAACTGGGGTACATGCCAGAGGTGTGTGGGGGGTGAGAGGATTCACCAGAGACAGAGTAGGGACCAGAACAGGCAGATCTACTGAAATACACTGCTGAGGGGAGCAGTGGGTGAGACTGGAGAGGTCTGCTGCACCATGTGGGTTAACTCCATGGCCGGGGAACAAATTTGTGCTGCAGTGGCTGCGGATAGCTTCATAGGTTGCATCTTAACCCCTTGCACCACTAGGGAGGCCCAAGTCTACCAACTCTTATGAATGGAGCCAAGACTTAAATCTATGTAACAACCAAAGCTTTTTTTTTTTTTTAATTGTGCCTTTCCTGATAACCTCCCATACATGACTTCCCCTTCCCTTCAACATCTTTTGTATTTAGCAGAAGATGGTATTTAAGGAGGTGTCTTGGATCCATTCAGGCAGTATTCTTGGGTTTATCCCATGTAAACATTAGGTATACATGCTATAAACTTCTCATTTTTCTCCTGTTAATATGTTGTTTTATTACAGCAAAGAACATAGAAGGGTAGAGGGATGGTATTGTTCATGAAAATACCTGGCAAATGGTAGTACATGAATACTTCATGATTTTGAAAAATGTTATGCTTATGGGCCATGAGTCCATGAAAAAACAAATGAAGGGAACAAATGATGGGGATAAAGTATCCATCTTTGTTCTGCCACTGTCTCATCACTCAGAACATTTATAGCTTCCTCTGCGCCACAGTACTTATTAGTGAAGAAATTACAAATGGAATGGATACAGGGAATTGAGAAGAATAAGACTGAGACAACCCATCTGCCACAGATTTTAAGCTGAATATTTAGGAAGAAACAAGTTCAAAATCCTCATATACATGTGAATGTCAATAAACCCAATCCCTGGATGGAAGGATCTCTGTCAGAAATCACTGCCCAATTTCATTATTGAATCTCTTTATTCTCCAACTTTTTTCCCTGTACTCACCTCGAATCCCATTATGTTTCAGTTTATGGGCAGAATTTTTCACCTGTGCCGTGATATTTTTGGTGTATCTCTGCCCAGTGTTACTCCTTAAATTTCCACTGTACTGCAAGACACCTCCTGTCCTAATTATAATTCTCGACATAGAGCAAAAGCTCATCCTAAAATAGTAAAACTCATAAAGTAACAAAGGCTACTATTTATTCAGGTCAAACACTTTATATGTAAGATCAGATTTACATACCCGATATTCAGGCTTTAATATCTTTTTTTGTATAGATGAAGAAACAAGCTCAGAAATGTAAGTAACTTGCCTACTGTCACACAATTAGTAAGTAGTGAACCCTAGATTTAAACTCATGTATGTATGACTTCAAAGCTTTTGTTTTCATTCAGTACAGATTACGTGAAACTGTTGACTAAGTATTTGACATTGACAGATGAATTTGCAAAAATGCTACCTTATAATTTTCATTCACTCTTTTATTATTATAATTTTGAATTACTTTATTACTCAGGCAAGTGTTTTTTATAAATCAATTATACCTACTTATTGATTTCAGGTTATGAGAGGCTATTTATTGTTATTCTAATAAATAGATACATCATCATTTAGTGGTAGTGGCATATTTATCATTTGACCCCACAATAATATGGTAGATACATCTAGTAATGGGGTGTCAGTTATGTGGCTGGGTTATAAAACTGTGTGCTTTCCACCATGCTGGAACTTTCTGTTTTGCTAGTATTCTCTCTTGCCCTCTCATGTGATGCTAAGCCAGCTGCCATGTTGTAAGATATTCTAAAGAGAGACCCACATGGCAAAGCACAGAGGGTGGCCTCCAGCCAACAGCTTATGAGGACCTAAGACATCAATCCAACAGCCTGTGAGGAACTGAATCCTGCCAAGTTTCACATGAATAAAGTAGAAAGCAGATTCTTCCCAGTTGAACCTGTAGATGAATGTGGTCGTGAGAGAAACCTAAAGCCAGACGACCCAGTTAAATCATGTTCAGATTCCTGACTCATAACAGTGAGATAATAAATATTGGTTAAGCCATTAAATTCTGGGGTAATTAGTTACACAGCAATAAATAACTAATACAAATACGGTATTCATGTTTTCTTAAACTGCCATGTTTGGGTGGAATACTCTAACCAGGTTCTTACATCAACAGGAAATGTGACCTCAAAGCAATTATCAAATAAATGAGGCAAAGCCTCAAATAACCTTGGTAATTCAGTGAAAAATATAGTTTGGATCAATCTTTCTTTGCTTTTCGTTTGTCAGTTTTTGAGCCAACAGAGCAATGAGGAAAAAAAAAAATCATGTTTATCATTGAAGACAAAGAAAAATCATCCTATCACAGATTTATAAAACAGTGAAAAACCTTTCATTCTCACTTCAAATCTTTGTCAAGAATGAGAACATACTCATGTTAAGATATTTACAGAGTGAAAATTGAGAGTTTCACACAACTCTCCACTCCAAAACAACTTTGTATACTCCTTGGCCTATGAAAAGATAAGTGTGGAGTTGTTTTTGTTTTCGATTTTTTGCAATGAAGATTTGAAAAATAGTGTATTCGCTTCCTAGGACTGCTGTAAGAAAGTAGCATCATTTATTATCAGAATGTTATTATCTCTAAGATAAATTGCCAGAATTCATTATCTCTAAGTTCTAGAGGTTGGTTTTGAAATCAAGAACTTGGCTGGGCCTAACTCCCTGTGAATCCTCTTAGAGAGGATTCATCCCTTCCTCTTTACAGCTTCTGGCAGCCCCAGGTGTTTCTCAGGTGCTCCTTGGCTTACCCCTGCCTGCATCTTCACGGGGCATCTTTGCTTGTGCACCTGTGTATTCAAGTGCCTATCTGTACACCAGTCATATTAGGTTAAGACCAACCCAATGGCCTCATCTTAACTTGATTGCATCTGCAAAAACCCTTTCCAAATAGTGGCGGGGGCACACAACTCATCCCATAGTAAGTACTACTTCCTTTGTCTTAGGAGATTTTTTTAAATCTATCCTTGATTTTGTTCTACAATTCAAATGTTTCTAGGCTGGTCAAACAAATTATACTTTCTATCACCCACACTTTTCTGTAATGTATTGTCTACTATCATATTTTCCCTACAATATTCTAACTGTTATACTCTTCCACCAATTATGGTCAATTTTGTAGCAGTTTTCTTTATAAAACTCAGTAAGATAACAGCTCTGTCTCTATCTCAAAGAAGACTTTAAATATCTTACTTTTAATTCAGAATACTTTTTTCCTTTTTAACACATGTTCCTACCATTCTGAAGTTTAGTCTAATTTTAGGGGTTCCAGGTGTTGTGCAATTCTTTATCATAGATAATGTTAAAATAAGGTGGTTGAACTATCTCACACCCTCTGATGAGAGAATAAAATATTACTCCAAAGGAGGAAGTTGTAAAAGCAATCTGTACGCATTCATCAAATATATCACTTAGATATTCTAGTCACTGAATTCATTAGTTAGCATTATTAATGGAAAGATTATATACTTTAGAGTCAGACAAACTTGGATTTGAATACTTGCATCACTTCATGCTAATAATTTTATATTCATTTCTTTCATCTATGAAATGGGATACTAGTATTAGAGACTTGTTTTGAAAATTAAATACAATGCTCTTGATAAAATGTTGATTCCTAGCATTTATATTTAATGAAGTCCAGATTACAAAAAAACCCAAAACACTCATGGCTTTTTAATTTTCCTATATAAAATGAATAAAATGTGTACATTGATGATATGTTTGGTATAATCTATGTAAATATACAGCACACTATATGCCCTTAATACATATTGGGGTCCCCGATGGCAGGTATAAAATATACAAGATTGAGTACAGTTATCCTTAATTTTTGCAACATGTAAGTTCATGTAAGCATTTTACTGAGTTTGTTTCATTCATTGATCCATTTACACATTCAAAATAACTTTATATATATTATGAAATTAAATAAAAGTATAAGAGATGTAAGGCCTGGTATAGCAATAAGAAGTTAAAACTCCAAGATGTCAACTGATTTTCTGAGGATATAGCCCTTGAATTTCAGAGCTAGGTTGCAAATCCAGACATGTGTAAGTCTAACACCTTTCGTTGAAGAAGTTACAATGCTGTTTGTGTTTTAGGGGTATAGGTTACCACACCACACCCACCACTAAAACACCTGTTGTCCACCGTGTCTCCTGGGCACACTATTCTTGTCCCTACATACCCCACCCCAACTCTGGTAGCCTCAGTTCTACTGTCAGATTTCTAGGGTTTGTTATCAGTTTAGTTTTATCTGACCCTTTGTTGTTTTTTTTTTTATTTTTATTTCTATATGCCACATATATGTGACACCATCTAGTAATTGTCTTTCTCTTTCTGGCTTATTTCACTTAGCATAACCCCCTCCATTTCCATCCATGTTGTCTCAAATGGCAATAATTCATCTTTTTTAATAGCCGAGTAGTATTTCATTGTGCTTATGTACCTGATCCATTCATCTGTTTTTGGGTACCTAGGTAGTTCCCATAGTTTAGCTGTTGTAAATAGTGCTGTAACGAAGGTAGAACTGCACATTTCCTTTAGAGTTAAGATTTTTGTATTCTTTGGTGGGTAGTTATCTAGAAGTGGAATTGCTGAGTCATATGGTAGATCCATTTTTAATCTTTTGAGAAATCTTCACACTGTTTTCCAGAGGGGCTGGAAAAGTCTATATTTTTACCAACATTGCAAGAGGGTTTTCCCCCTCATCCTAAGCAACACTAGTTTTTGGTCTTTTGGATGCACGCCATTCTCACTGTGTTATCTCATTGTGGTTTTGATTTGCATTTCCCTGAAAATGAGTGGTGATGAGCAGTTTTTCACGTGCCTATTGGCCTTCTGTATGTCTTCTTTGGAGAAGTGCCTATTTAATTCTTCTTTCCATTTCTTTTAAGATTTATTTAGTTATGCATACAAGAACTGGAGTGCAGTCCAGAGGTGTTGGGGGCGGGGGGTGGGTGATAGGATTCACCAGAGACAGAGTGGGGAACAGAACAGGCAGACTGACTGAAATACACTGCTGAGGGGAGCAGCGGGTGAGACAGGAGAGGTCTGCTGTGCCATGTAGGTAGATCCCTGGCCAGCCGGGGATTGAACTCGTGCTGCAGTGGCTTGTGATCGCTTGATAGTGCTGTGTCTTTAACCCCTACGCCACCAGGGAGGCCCTCTGCCCATTTTTTGATGGGGTTATTTGTTTTCTTTTTGTTGAGCTCTTTGAGTTCTTTATAGATCTTGGATATCAGTCTGTTGTTGGATGTCTGGTGTGCAGATATTTTTTTTTTTTTCCCATTCAGTAGGGTGTCTTTGTTTTAGCGACGGTTTCTTTCTCTAAGCCTAGCAATTTTAACACATCTACCTCGATGCCAAATTTGTATACTTAGGAGCTGGAAGAAAGGGCAGGGTATTTTGAAGTAAAACCAAAAGTATAGGAAGAGAAACAGAAAAAAATTAGAATTATATTCTATCAGCAAAGCCAAAGGTGTGCTTTGAACATGAAGTGGAAGCTCGAAGAAATAGATGTGTCCAGGGTATACTCTGATCCACCAAAGGGCACAGGCTAAGGTAGGACTGACGATCAAACTCACACATACAGTACACTATGTATCTCATCTCTTATCTAGTTACATCACTTGACAAACCAGCTCCAAGACTTGGGTGCCTGGTCTAAATTATACTGCTGAGAAGTGCTTCTGTGGTTCTAACAGGCACCCATAAATTCCTTGAATTAGTGTTGCAAGGAACAGTGGATTAGGTTCAAATTTCAGACCTCCTTGAAGATGGATAATGAAGGCCAATAAACACAATTAGACCAGGAATATCTGTTGCAGTAGAACAGTCAGTTATGTTATTTTTCTATCAGGTAAAGTATCAGACGACAAGTACATTTTGCAATTAGATAAGTGGTTTTTCATTGGCCATCAGAGGGCTAGAGTGCAGACATAAAGCATATAAGAAACTCAACCCCAACCCTGAGATTCTAATACTATGTCATACCCCTCCATCTACCCAATAGAATTCACATCTCTTACCTTAGTTGAACATTATTCAATGAGATTCAGACTCTGACTGTGCATCTGCTATCAATTTGTAAGAATTTGTACAAAGTTGCTGCTGCCTATTTGAAAAATCTCTTTCAACTCTAAGCATAGATATTGCTGTACATCTGAGATCTGAGAACATTTGTCAGTCAATTTGACATTTTCTGACTTTTACCAGAGACTATAATTCTATACAAAATATTATTGCAAATGAAAACTTAAAAAAGAAAAACAATTGCAGATTGTCTAATGATTGTTGTATTTTAGAAAATTTAAGTTTGCTTTGCTGCCATTTCTGGGAATGTTCACTGATTCCTCCCCATTGTATGTGAGGACAAATGCAAACTTACTATTGCAATGAAAAATCAAATAAATCACCATGATAAGCTCAACTCTTTCGTTCATTTGCTTACAATAAAATCTTAGCGTTAATAAATGGGGAAATCATTAAGACCTGGCTTTAATTATGGTTTTGAACATCAACAAAGAGATTTTGTGCAAAGGAATAGGGCACAAAGTGAATAAGCATACCATGTATGTATTGACTGTTTGTGGCAGTCAGAATAATATCTATGAAAACAGGATTCTTTTAATTAACACAGAATGAGGAAGTGATGGTTCAACAATAAGTAATGAGGCACTCATTTTTTTTTCTCCTTTAATTCCCCAGGAACAGCATGCTTAATTAAAGATATTTATTACAACTTGATCAAAAAAGCCAAATTCTATGTGTCCTACATCTTACTACTAGAGTATTCTCTGTCATAGGCCTCGTGGGTCTGAAGTCTTTGACTTGTTAATGAAGTCATCAAAGGAACAGGCTAAGTCTTTAGTTAAAACTGTTTGTTCCAAGATCCTCTGCAAAATATGCTCCAGGCTTTTCCAAAGCAACTCTTTCATTTTTTCCCCCTCTTAACTTTAAACTAAAGCCTCTTTGTCATGCTTAATTAAACTTCTGAATCAAATTAATTATTGTGTAACCAGACTGGTGTGTAGGATGTAAATTTCAAATTTAGAATGGGGCATTAATTGAAGAGACAGATTGTTTTTTATAAAATATGATTATCTGTTTTATGCCTTCAAAAAATAATACACAGAAACTGGGAATGTACATGAAAATTGTGCGAACATTTACACCACATAAAAGAGATGCTCTAACATACATAACAAAGAGGAATATATGATATCTTGGGCTTCAAACAACTGTGGGGTGTGTGTGTGTGTGTTAACACTCAAACTCCTTTCATGATATTGGGAAAGATTTTTCTCCTTTTGTCAATCATTCCTCTGCTTCTCTGTCAACTACAAAGATACTCAACAAAATAAGTCAGAAAGAAAAAGAAAAATACCGGATGGTCTCACTCATAGCAGGAATTTAGAAAACCTAAATAAGGGACCAGGAAAAAGACTAATTAATACAAAGTAAAAATCAAAATCAACAAGCAACTATAAACCAGAGACACACTACCGGGGGTGGGGGAGGCATGGAGAGGAAGGACTAGGGTCAAAATAAGGGGGGTGCAATTGTATGGGGAATATAACCAAAATGAAAATGCATACATTGTGCAAAAATGAAACATGATGTAAGAATTATATAAAATAAAATATTAAAAAATACTTAACTAAGAAAATGTCTGATGTATTTTTCCTACTGATTCTTATTATCTTAGAACATCAAGAATGATTATTATCAAAGAAAGTCTAATTTTGAAAAATGACATCCATCTGCTCCATTTTTTATTGGCCTGTTGGCAGTTCACTTTGAGATAATCTGGGTCAAGGCCTGTTAGTTGGCACTGAAAAGCAAATTATGCAAATAGGTAACTCATTCACATAATGTTAGGTGTTGGGAGAGCTAACTCAGTTTTAAGGAAAGACCAGAAGTCAAAAGTACCATATGCACTGTGTCCTTAATTTGATTTTCTATAGTGTCATCTCACGCAACATTTTTGTGTTCTTGTAGATAATATTTAAAAACAATCAACTGCTAAAAACAGTTCAGATCTGTGATAGACAAATGAAGAAAATATGTGCAGAAGCTAGGGTGCAAAGCTTGTTTAGTTTCTGCCTATTTCATGTAGAGTATTGTACCATAATTTTTAAATGTCAATTACCATCATTTTACATTAAAGATAAAGCTTGCAAATGAAGTCTTAATCTCTTTATTGGTGACTGTTTTTTGGGGGAAAAGTATGTAATTTAAACACCTCAAATAATCCCCAGAGCAGTTTCCCTTCACAAAGGCAAATTGACTTTTTTCTCCTATCCTTGAAATCACCAGAATTCTCACTTATATGCAGATTGAAATTTTTCACATGTGCATTCAAGCAGCTGTTCATATCTCCAAGCATAAGTGCAATAGAACAGTTTGACTCCACATAAAATCTTAATTATCACTTATGAAATATTTTAGTAAATTGAATAAAATAGAACAATTGCATAGCTCTAATGTGTTGGGAAAAAGATGAATTACCAATTCCTTAAAGATTAAGGCATCATGTTATAACAGAACATATCTAAACTTAAACTGTATGTTCTAGGTCTCTTTATATATTGAGTAAGATCTGAATTAGAGAATAAGTTTTGGAAGAATCTTTAGTGATCTTTGGGTAAATCACAAATTTTGTTCCTGAGTTTATTTATCCAGAATGTAAAAATGGTAATGATTCCACCTGTCCAAACACTCTTAATAGCTTGTGACAATAACAATTAAAGAGACATTGAATGTGAAAGCAATTCATCAACTGTGAGCTTATCACAAAAGGTTAAAAAAATGAAACTCTATGAATAAGTTTCTTTATCATGATTTTTTAATTAGATATCAAAATACTAAACTTTTTATAATCAAGTTCTCAAATGTATTTATTGATATGCATAGCATGTTAGAATACAGCATATTAGACTATTGAAAACTAGATGAAATATGAAGTTTCCATATGTATATAAAAATCGGTTTTTAGGGCCTCCCCGGTGGCGCAGCGGTTGAGCGCTGGGTTGCGAAGCTGCACGCGGCCTCTGCAGCGCCGGTTCAATCCCCGGCTGCTCCCCGGCCACCGGAGGAGGGTCCCTCATGGCGCGCAGACCTCTCCTGCCGCCCGCTGCTCCCCTCAGCAGTGTACTTCGGTCCTTCTGCCTGCTCTGCTCCCTGCTCTGGCTCTGGTGAATTCTCTCACCCTCCCGCGCTTCTGACTGTACCCATTGCTTTCATAAAAAAATAAAAAAAATAAATAAATCTTAAAAAAAAAATCGGTTTTTAAAAATAAAGCATTCTTTCCCTTTAGTTACTATTTACTTTAAGTTTTGTTATATTTACTTGGAAAATTCAATCATTATAGGACAATAACAATAGTTTAAAGATAAACCTTTTTTTTTGTTTACAACTTCTTAATTATGTTTTCAAAAGAGACAAATTAATTATAAAGTCTAAATTTTGGGGAAGATGAAAGACACAGAACATGAACATTAAGTCCCAATATTAAATATTTAGTAGTATTATATTGAGAATAAGATTGAGAAATTTAAAAAATGGAGTGAACATTAATGTAATTAATAATAAGTACAAAATTAAACTATTCCTATTAACATAATATTAGGGTATTTAAAAAGCTTCATAAATGTTCATATTTAAGTATGAAGTGTTTGAATCTTAACTTTTATCAGATGTCTTCAGTACTGCTATGTGTAATAACTTTCAAATGAAAGAATTAATTACCCATCCTATATTGAAATAAAAAAGCACCCAGTAGCAAGGTTCATTTTGGCTCTTGTGAATGTGTTGTTGGTATCATATTACAAAAACACACATTAAAGAATAAAATAAATACATTTTGTTTTGATAAAGTCAAATAGTGAGAAATCACGCCAATAGCCGAACATAACTCTGTCTCTGTTAAGAGCTAAACTCATAATCCTTTAGTGGTCCTCACCATTGTGTGACATTGAAAAGATGTGTTGTCTATATGTGCCTTATTTTCAAATTTAAATTATTTCTCTGACATCAGAATTCTTTCAAAAAAAATGTCTAAAAGAGATTTGGATGTACAAAGCATGACTCTAATGGGTGGGTTAAGAAGCCACATTCAGCTTGAATTTTCAATCTTTCTTTTGCCATGCTCCCAAAGAAATAGCTTATGCTTTTGCACATCTCTATCTTCTCAAGCTATTTCTTTCTCTGTTGCTTAATCTGAAGTCCTAAGGTTAAGCTTTAATCTTCATAAAGCACTTCAACAGAAGATAAAAGAAGGAACACTTGACCAGTTGTACAGAAAACTATAGAGAACACAGAGAAATGTATGATTTCACTACTCAGTTAAAGATTATTTTGAGTGAAATTTTATAAATATATTCACAGGATACAATACGAAGTTATGAATAAATTCAAAATTGTTATCTCACAATTATAAGAAATGAAAAACTAATATCTTCTTTTGATAGCTAGACATACATTTTCTACTTTTCAAAAACACTTAGAGGGAAAACCTGTCATAAGAGCATGATTTTAAAATTGGAAAATACATCTATATTTATTGGGATGAAAAAGAGCCAAGATAAATTAAACATGTCTGCCTTTTTTTTTTTCCTAAATAAATGTAATGATGCTACTGATAAATGTAAGGTCAGAGATTTGTAAGTCAGAAAATTTTTCAAAAATTTTAATGCAGGGACCCCCTGGTGGCACAGGCAGTTGAGTGCAGCTCTGTGAAGCTGTCTGCAGCCTCTGCAGTGCAGGTTCGATCCCGGCCGGCCTTAGAGATACCCACATGATGCAGCAGAGCTCTCCTGCCTCGCCTGCTGCTCCCCTCAGCAGTGTATTTTGGTCAGTCTGCCTGTTCTGTTCCCTGCTCTGTCTCTGGTGAATCCTCTCACCTTCCCACGCATCTGGCCTATACCCCGGTTCTTGTATGCAGAAAAAAAAAATAAATCTTAAAAAAAAATTAATGCAAATTTCCAAATATTGCTTCTATTTGTATACTTCAGAAGCATGTTTTGGATGTAGTATATACTTATGTGTATGTGTGTTATGTTTTTGTTCTTCTGTAGTTTGTAATATGTCATTGTTCTTTCTGTGATCATACATTTTTATTGTGATGGAAAGCACATATCTACATTCTTAGCAAAATTTTATGTGCACAATATATTGTTAACTACACACACGTTATACAGTAGATCTCTAGAACTTTTTTTTTTTTTTATCTTGTAGGGCCTCCCTGGTGGCACAAGGGGTTAAGACACAACCTATAAAGCTATCCACAGCCTCTGCAGCACAAGGTCCAGGGAGGTGACCCACATGGCGCAGCAGACCTCTCCTGTCTCGCCCGCTGCTCCCCTCAGCAGTGTATTTCAGTCCATCTGCCTGTTCTGTTCCCCGCTCTGTCTCTGGTGAATCCTCTCACCCTCCACACCTCTGGCCTGTACCCCAGTTCTTGTATGCATAAATAAATAAATCTTTAAAAAAAATGACTGAAACTTTATATCCATCAAATAACAACTTCTCATTTGCCCCTTCCACAGTCCCTGACAAACACCATTCTTCTCTACTGCATATATAGTTTAGGTATTTCATGTAAGTGGAGTCATGCAGTATTATTTGTCTTTCTGTGACTGGCTTATTTCACTTAGAATATTGCCCAGTGGTAGCATATAATAGGATTTCCTTCTTTTTTTGTTTTTGAATACTACTCAGTTGCATTTATATACCATATTTCCTTTATGTATTCACTGTTGATGGACATGTATGCTTTTTTTCCTTGTGGCTACTGTGAACGGTGTTGACTAAACATGTAATGCAGATACCTTGTCAAGACCCTGACTTTAATAATTTTTGATAAATAACCAGGTGTGCAATTGTTGGATCACATAGTATTTCTATTTTAAATTTATTAGGGTATTGCCATACCATTTTCTATCATGTGGCAATATTTTACATTCCTATCAACAATGCACAAAAACAAGCATTCAAATATCTCCACATCCTTGCCAACACTAGCTATTTCTTTCTTCTCTCCCTTCCTCCCTTCCTTTTCTTGAAAATAGGCCATCTTAACAGTTGTGGGGTGAGATCATATTGCTGTGTTCCTTTTCATTTCCCTGATAATTACTGATTCTGAATACCTTTTAATATACCTGTTGGGCACTTGGATGTCTTCAGTGGGAAATGTCTTTTCCGTTCTTTTGCCCATTTTTTAAATTGGTTTGTTTAATTTTTTTGCCATTGAATAGTAAGAACTGCTTTTTAATTTTGGATATAAACCCTTTGTGAGACATATGGTTTGCAGATATTTTCTCTTTGGCTGTTGTTGACTCAGTTGATATTTCCTCTGCTGCAAGTAGCTTTATTTGTTTGATGTTGTACCACTTATCTACTTTTACTTCTGTTCTTTTGTGTCTGTCACAACCAGGAAATGATTGCCAAGGTCAGTGTCATAAAGCTCTCCCCCTTTGTTTTCTTCTCAGCGTTTTACAGTTTCAGGTCTTATGCTTAAGTATTTAATCCACTTTGAGTTTAATTTTGAATGGGTTGTGATAGAAAGGTATAATTTCATTCCTTTGTTTATGGATATCCAGTTCTTTCAAGATTATTTGGTGAAGAGACTTTCCTTACCCCGTTGTGTGTCCTTAGCACCATTGCAAAGATCAATTAACTATATGAGTGCAGGTTATTTCAGTGTTCTCTATTCGTTTGGACTATATTTCTGTTTTTATGCCAGTACCATTCTCTTTATTATTATAGCTTTGTAATATGCTTTGAAATCAGGAGTATGATGCCTCCAGTTTTGTTTTTCTTTCTTAGCATTTTTTAGCTACTTGGGGACTTTTGTAGTTCCATAAGAACTCATTAATTTTCATTTGTTGAACCATCATTTCATCCTAGGGATGAATTCACACATATTTTGCTATATACTGTTTAATTTGGTTTGCTTGTATTATAGTGAAGGATTTTATATCTCTTTTCATTAGAGGTATTAGTAATTTCTTTTTAAAAGTTTCTTTCTGGCATAGGTAACAGGGTAATGCTGACCTCATAAAATGACTTTGGAAGCATTTATTCCTTTTCAATTTTCTTGTAAGACATTGAGAAGGATTGACATTAATACTTTAAGTCTTTGGTGGAAATCATCAGGGAAGCCATCTGGTCTTTGTTTTTTTTTCCTTATTGGGAGGTTTTTTCTGATTAATGATGATCGCCTTAATAATTATATGTATATTCAGATTTTTCTACTTTTTCATGATCCAATCTTGGTAGAATGTATATTTCTAGGAATTTAAACATTTCTTCTAGTTTGTCCATTTTGTTGGCATATAACTGTTCATTGTACAGATGGTCCCTGACTTTTAATGATTCAACTTATGATTTTTCAAGTTTATGATGGTGTGAAGGCAATATGTGTTCTATAGAAACTGTGGTACAATATTCTCTTGTGATGCTGGGCAGCGACAATGAGATATATACTTCATAAAACTGGATCGGATGATTTTAAACACATTGCTCTTGCATCATATATACTATGCATGCAATGCAATTGCATGCAGTATATATATTATGCAACAACACAGAATATTTAATTGCACAATCATTACATAATTTCATCCAGAAGAAATTTCAGAGAGCAACAGTTTTCAAGGTGTACAAACTTTTCCACCTATGGATTTGGCCCATACGCCTAAGTAGTTTGTGCATTTTATATTTTATTTCTTCTTTTGGTGGAATCTACTGAACACTGACATTTGGCAAGCAGATAAGCTTAACATGTCCCATGAACAATGATGAAATAAGCACCAAATTCATGACTGGTGTTTGCACTTACTCGCCTGTTCATGTACTCACAAACTTATCAAGAAAACAATGTAGAAGAAAAAGGCTTTACACTGCATTTACACTGAATTTGCTACAGACATCCATTATTTTAAGAAATTTTGTAAAAGAAGGGTAGACAAACTACCTGCAGCCTTTAAAAAAATATTGGCATTAGCTAAAAGTTATTGAGTACTTCTGGTGATATAGCTCTTGTCTTAAGTGCTTTATTTTACTGATGCAATTGCTCCTAATATAAACTAATTGAAGTATGATTATGATGCCAAACTTACAGAAGGAAACTGAAGCAGAAGGGCCACAACCACCAACTAGGACATGGTGACATCAGAACTGAACTTAGACAATTGATTCAGAGCCTGTGATCTTGCAAGACAGGCTTTAAGATAATTTAAATTTTGAGTTCATGTATAACATATACATTTATTTTCTATCATTTATCTATGAGTGTATATATGTGTGTGTATAGCACTGGGTTAATTATCCAAAGGTTATTTATTTATTTAAAGAATATTGAAAAAAATCAATTTCTCACAGTGAACACAGTCTCTAGAATCTAAATTAACTAAATAATAACTAAAGCAATATAAGTCCTTATAAAAACACTTAAAAGTTTGATCATTAAATATCATATGCTTGTTATTATTAAATGTTTATGGTTGAAAAGTGTCATTTCCTGGTTTTGGGTAAACAATGAAGAGTTGAACTCTAATTTATTACAATAAGAAAAAATATATTGATTGAGAAATAATTGAGACCATTGCTCATCCTCACTATTCATCTGAGATAATTCTCTGTTTATTATAATGCCAAGTTCACAAGAATTCACTTTCCTCAAATTATTTTTGCTCTCTTTATGATAGTAATAAGCATCATAGTATTTGAAATACTACTGATAAATCGATGTCCTGGAAAGAACATGGATTACAGTAGTCATCTGTGTTTCATCAAGTATTTCCTACTCTACCATACAGGCACATGGTAGAATTATACTTTACTTTCCTATTAAACTTAGGTATGGTCATGTTAATTTGATATGCAAATGAAATGCTGGTGGAATGTTACATGCCACCTCTGGGTAGAATATTTAAGAACAAGTGTATGATTCTGCACAATTTCTCCCTGCTGCAGAAATAATCACATAAGGTGAAATGAAGAGTCTTACAATCTGGTTTGCTGAGTAACTATGATGAGCAGAACCCCAGATGATCCACAATGATCACACAGCATAAACAATAACTAAAAATCACTGTGCTAAGTTACGAAGATTCATGGGTTGTGACTGATTAAGAAAGTACATGAGAAACGTGCTGAGAAACCACATTAAAATAGTCAAGGTCATACAGAGATTTTTTTTTAACATGGCCATAATAAATATATGGAATATCAAGATATTAGAAACTTTGAAGGATTTATGAAAAAACAAACTACAAGGAAATGCCTTGATTTTATAACCAAAAACATCAGCGTGTCTCTGGAATAGAAGTCACTATATCCACATTAGAGTTGCCTTGCTCAAAGGGATGTAGACCCCAGACATGGTGTAGAGTAAATGAAAAAGCATCAGGCTTTTCTGCCCTCCTGCCATTAGGATTGATGATGGATCCTTGCGGCCCTGAATGCATGCCTGATGCCAGGCACCTGTAGTAGGGTATGGGCATGTGTGAAGAGTTGCCCCCAGGCTGGGAGGCCTGCCAGCCTCCCGGCTCCTCAGCACCCCTGCCTGCCGTGTGCCTGGTAAATCCCAATAAAAGCCTTCAAAAGCCACCAAGGGTTCCAGGACTCTCTCCTCCTTTACCCTGTCTGCTCGGATCAAAGAGAACCTGCACTGTACCATTTCTGCCGCTACACATGGATAAGCCATACGATATTTGAGGAAGCCATATCTACCTTCCATCTGTGTTTTTGGAAATAGTTCCTGCCCTGAAGTCCATGAAAAAGTAGAGAACCCACAATGGGGGCTTGTTTTAAAGTCACGGTTGGTATATTCAGCTGTGCTAGGGATAGACAATGAGTATTGCCTACCTGGATTTCTGCGTACCATATATGGAAAAAGGATTCTGTTATCACAATGGATGGGTTATTAGCAGCTAAAAATGCTTCCAATCTAGCTCAGCTTTCATGTCCTTTGATGTTAGATTACTAACCTGATCAAGGAATTTAATTATAGACTCATAGTTTTAACTATAGATAGATGGATGACTAGCTGACTGGCTAGCTTTTTAGATAGGTGGGTGGGTGTAGGGTAAGGTAAAAGTATCAGGCTTTTCTGCCCTCCTGCCATTAGGATAGATGACGGAACCCTGCGGTCCTGAATGCATGCCTGATGGCGGTCACCTGGAGTAGGGTGTGGGCATAGGTAGATGGGATTCGACTGGGCTTTTAAGGGCAGCGTCACGGGGACACCAGCAGAAGCCGAGAGAGAAGCAAGAGAAACAGAAGCTGAGAGAAGGCCGGAGAGCTCAGAGTGAAGACCTGCTGGGGGCTGGGAGGCCTGCCGTGTACCTGGTAATCCCAATAAAAACCTTCAAAATCACTGAGGACTCTGACTCCTCCTTTACCCAGTCTGCTGGATCATATAAAATCTGCACTGTGTCCATTCCTGCCCCTTCAGTGGGTCTGTCATTAGGTAGGTAGATGGATGGATGGGTGGGTGGATACATACATACATATATACATACATGTATACACATAGATACATCTATTCCTAGTAACATCCACTAAGAGAATTAGAAGCAGTGATCAGCTGGAATCAATAAGCATACCTTAGAGTAGTAGCCATGAGTATACACAGCATCAGATCTTGGTTCCTACATATCACTCTTTACTAAAAAGAACAAAACCTTCTTAGACGAATGGATGATAATAAAGCTAGAACTATGAACGTACAAAATGAGCTGGGGCCATTCTCCTATGCCTGAAACTAAGGAATTGCTCAGAGAATTGATAGGAAAATGTCAAAAGGATACAGCTGCTGACTCGAAAGAGCTTATTCTAGCCAAATCTGGGGCACTTTGAGGATTCAAATAAATAATAATAGCAGTGAATTATAATCCATAAGGGAAAGTGAAAATCCAAGAGTCTTTTAAAGAATGATTAAATAAATTAATTAATGAAAAAAGAATTTATTTGGCAGCTATCATAGCAGTGCTTGTTTCAGTCAAGAATTATCAATGGGGGCCTCCCTGGTGGCTCAAGGAGTTAAGTACCGCACTATGAAGCAATCCACAGCCTCTGCAGCACAAGCTTGATCCCCGACTGGCCAGGGAGCAACCCACATGGCACAGCAGACCTCTCCTGTCTCGCCCATTGCTCCACTGCAGTGTATTTCAGTCATTCTGCCTGTTCTGTTCCCCACTCTGTCTCTGGTGAATCCTCTCACCCCCCGCATCTCTGGCCTGTACCCCGGCTCTTGTATGCATAAATAAATAAATCTTTAGAAAAAAAAGAATTATCAATGGCTGTAACTCTGATGGGAACATGTATTTACAGAATCTTAATATGTTTATTCATTACAAAATATCTACTTTATAGTAAGGAAACCTACCACATATCACTTTTATCAAAAGTCAATGTTAACTGTGATTAATGGGTGAATTATGCATCATGCTTTGTTATAAAACACTAAGAGAAATACAGCATCATTTTGTATTCTTGCCAAAAATGCACAATCTAAGCAAGACAAAACACAAATTGAGTGGCATTCCATAAAATACATAGTTTATACTCTTCAAAAATATCAATATACTTAAAACTTAGGGAACTCTTCCAAATTAAAGGATACTAAGAAGGCAGAACAATTAAATTCAAATTACACTCCTGGATTGGATCCTGGACCAGATTTGATTTTCTATAATAAACACTAAGGGTTAATTGGCTTAATTTGAATAAAATATTTTTTACATTAATGTCAATATCTTGACTTTGACAAATGTGCTATGGTTTCATTCTTGTTTTTAGGAAAATAGACTAAGTAATTAGTGGCATTATCACTGCAACTTACTCTCAAATGTTCCAGAAGCAATATGTAGGTATATATGTGTAGAGAGATAGATGACAGATAGATAGCAGACAGACAGACAGATATATATACACAGATACATAGATTTATAGATACATAAATATACACACACATACATACTTACAAATAATAAAGAATAACAAAGCAAATGTGTTAAAAAATGTAACATTTGGTAAATCTAAGTTAAGGATATATGGGAAAGGTTTACACTATTTTTTGCTCTAAGCTTGAAATTATGTGAAAATGATGCCAAGGTGAATATTTTCTTTCATGCATACTAAAATCAGTGTTATTTGTTGCACCTTTTCCTGGATAATTCTTTAAAAATATTGTATTTAAAAAATGTAAACATTTGATTCACCCGGAGAGGTGTTCTTTATGGAATCCAGTATAAAAGTTTGCATCCATTCATATGTTTTGAAAATTGAGTGTGTTTTTTGCTGAATGTACAGAGGAGAACTTAAAGAGACAGGACGTATAAAAGTCAAAACAGAAATGTATTGAGGACTGGTTGGAGGTTTTTCTGTCAGTAGGGAAGGGTATGGAAAACCTAAAATAATAAAGAACAAGGGTTTCAGTTTAAGTTATCCCTGGTTGTTTATTCTCCTTGTTAATTACAGTTGAAGCATGAAAATGGCAAAAAATCATTCAACTATGAAATTGTGGTAGTAAATCATTTGTATAACATTTAATTGCATAGCCTATGGGGGATATATGTTAAATGTTTCAGACAAAATATGGCAATGACTTGCAGTTTTAGTTAAAGTTACACAATTTGCTTAAAAACAATACTGAAAAATGAATTAAGTAAACTAAATTAAGTTTTATTGCTTAAAAGTTATTTTAGCCATTTCCAACTTCTTAGAGCTTTTTAGATTTTGTAAGCTACTCATAATCTAATAAAGAGCAATTTACAAATGGATTACACCATAATGTGGTAAAAGCACCGATGGAGGAACATAATAGGGAATTGGAAAAAAATCACTATATATTAACTTGTATGTGCACACCTACACATGTATGCATTCCTGAATGTGTATCTATGGTGGTTTTACAGAGAATGCAACATTTTATGCACATATTAAATAGTGTCAGCAGTTTGTGAGGCAGAGATTGGCAAGGAGAGGGAACATGTTTCAGCTCATGCAAGGATGCTGAGGTATGAAGGAACACAGACTAGTTAGCAACTAGTGAGTTATTTGGAAAAGCAACTAGTGAGTAACTGGATATATATTACCAACAACATTTTATGTTATCATTTATTCTCAGTTATTATAGTTATTATTATTCTTAATAATTATCAATTATTACGTTTTTCCCCATATTAATTCACCATTTTATCCTCTGCTCGAGTGCACTAATATTTGGAAAACTTATTTGTAAACAAATCATCTCAGATAATCTCAGAAACAGATGTTTTGTTTGATGAAGGTCTGTAAAGAACTCCCCATACCCCTGATGAGATTCACAGAAATCCTTAGAGATCACCCCAACACAGTTTGAAATTCATTATCCTAGGTCATCTGGCCCAATATTATTTGTATGCAAATTTCGCTCTAGTTTACATGTTTGTCACTGAGAAAGTCTGAGCTGAGCCATCAATTTTTTTTAATTGCATGTATGTTTACACAGAGTTTTATACCATAGCTGTTTGCAAATTAACCAGTGGTACCAGGCAGAGGTAGGTGTGATTATGTTTTTGTAAACTCAAGCCTCAGTGGTTTATCACAACACAAATTTATTTATCACAGATGCTACATGACACAAGGGCACTAAAGGAACTGCTCCCTGGAAACATTCAGGAACCCGCGCTGAGAAAGTGCCTTGTCAATGGCTTCTTCCATAACAGTATTTTCAGAGAGGACAAAGTTTAACATATCACTGCTTGCCTCCTAAATCTGCCACAGAATAGGCATATTTTTTCCACTTCACATTTTATTGGCCAAATAAATCCATATATTTATGCCAAACTTAAACAGTGTCAGGAAAATATAATCCTCATGTTTCTGAAACTGTACTTCTGACTGTTACACTACCGATGCCTATTCCTCTGACAGATGAACTTCCTCCTTAATTAACAGTATATTTAATTTATCTCCCTTTTATATATGTGATTAAGAAGAAACTCATGGCTCTTTTTTTTTTTTTTTTTTGAAAGAAGAGCTTCAGAGCTTGACAAATAGCAAAACAATTTGGCCTGGGCTAGGACTTTAAAAGCAGCAAGATTAACCTATGGCTGTTGATGACTAGCAAGAAGAAAATGAATCCAGTACAAGGAAAGGAAAATAAAATAAATAAAAACTAGAGAGAGAGACAGTCAATGTAACAGGAGGGTGCTTTTTTGTCAGTGATATACTTCCTAGTCTTTCCCATTTAACAGCAGGATATTGAATTCTGTATACATTTGGGTTCATTTCTTTTAACTATATCTCCCTGACAGTTTCTGAAGGTGATTCTTTCAATATTCATTTGAAAATTAAATTATTAAAAGTTTTGCTGAAAGAGTCCACAGTGTGTGTGTGTGTGTATGTGCACGCACGCATGCATGTGTATGTGTGAACACATAGTAAAGTTAGTCATAATTAAGTGCACAAAATTTATCAATATATATCTGGTGTAAAGCTTGAACTAATTCCTTTTGTTGTTGTTTCTAAAAAGGATGTTGGTGCTGCCTTATCCAGAAAGCACTGCAGAGTCTTTACCTAGATTGAGGTCTTAATCTTCAATTGAGGTCTGTATCTCTCACCTGGTGTAACTTCTATGTTTTACATTTTATCATGCTGTGCTAGTTGCTTTAGGCTATCAGAAATGTTAATTGTGGTAATTTATCAGTGTCCCTCTGCTTGCGCTGGCTTTCATTTCAGTCCTTAAATCTCTCTTCCTGGATATGGAATTAATCAACTGTACTACTAGGTCAATCAGTGTTACTACATCTCTTCCGAATTGCTGTTGCACTCGTCTGCATGATTTTGAAACTAATACTGCCACTGGAAACCAAGTGCCTAGTCTGTATCGCATCTCTCAATTACCCCTGTTTTTTCATAGATGTCCTTTTATAGGACATTATATAGGACTCTCACTTTTGGTTGAAAAACAGCTCATTTTCCAAAAGATATTTCTCCTTCCCTTTAAACAGTCAATTTAATAAGCATTTACAGATCACCTATTTGGGGAGATGCTGTGTTAAATACTAGGAATTAAAAAATGGATTAACTATGGCAGCTGCCTCTTTGCTCCCAAGGATCTATTAGGCATTCCAAACCAAAGTATCTAACAGCAGTTGAACAAGTCCCTTAAAAAAAAAAAAAAGCAGCAGGTTGGATATAAGTCAATAACAAATATAAAGGAAAATGGCAAACCAGGGAACACCTATCCATTATTGTCATGAGGGCAAATAATAAGAGATCTTCCAACTTATATGTGAGTTAAAATCTTGTATTTGGAATTCTTAAGTGTTGGCAATTGGTGTAAAAAATTTTAAACGCTATGAATCCAATAAAATATATCTGTGGGGGCCTTCCTGGTGGCACAAGGGGTTAAGCACCACACTACGAAGCAATCTGCAGCCTCTGCAGCATGAGTTCGATGCCCGGCCGGCCAGGGAGCAACACACATGGCGAGGCAGACCTCTCCTGACTCGCCCACTGCTCCCCTCAGCAGTGTATTTCAGTCAGTCTGCCTGTTCTATTCCCTACTCTGTCTCTGGTGAATTCTCTCACCCCCTGCATCTCTGGCCTGTACCCTAGTCCTTGCATGCATAAATAAATAAATCTTTAAAAAATAAAATATATCCATGGATTAAATAAAATCTTTAGACCTTCAAGGCTGATTTTGATGTAAATCATTTACATTATTGTTCTGTGCTTCCTAAGAAATGCTTGCTTTTATATTATTTACCCATAGATCATATAATCCAGATATCTCTCAGCCTAGTTACTAGAAAAAGAGTCAAGAAAATAATGAATTCAAAACCTGAGAAACAAAATATGGCTTGAGATCTCACAGCTAAACAAGATAACTTCATCTGAAACTAAGCAGTCCATGGAGGCATGACCATTTTCTCATGATTAGGAATTGAGAGCGAGAAACCAGGCAGCTTGGCAATGAAGCAGGAAAAACATCACTAATCAAATATATTCAATTTAATTACTCAATTCCTTCCGCTAAGCAAATATTTCTTAAGTGTCCTAAGCCTTAACAGCATTATGTTAGGTCCAGGGTTTACAAATATTAGCAGATAGAAATCTCTGCGCCTCAGCATAACAGGAAGGGAGACTTTTCAGCAAGATGGCTTATTAAGGGCGTGATCTCAGGAGAAAGGGAAACAAACTATGTCAGATGAAGAAGCTAGGCCAAGACATGGTTTTAGGAGCAGTTTATCCCGGTCTGATGGCATGGTATTGCACCACAGGGGTTTTCTAGTCTACAGACAAGGGATGAGGGGTAGGCTATTATACCCCATTTGTTAGAGATGCTGAAAGGGAGACTGTGACCTCTTCATTTCTTCAAGTGTGATGGCTACAGTAAGGCAAGACACTTCCAATGAAAGATAATGGAGGCCAAGATCAACATTACAACTCTGTGCTGGGCTTGGTAGAGGTAATCTGGACAGCAACGGGATGTTACACCCTGTGTTAGTGGAGAAAACAGCTAATTGTACAAATCGGTATGAGAGAGGATATAACTGAAATGGTTTTTAAATGCCACAGAACAATGTAGAGTGAGGAATAAGAAGGGCCCCTTCCAAGTTCACACTCGATTTGGTACTTTTCCCAGCCCTAGGTTAATATAGGAAGTTCTCTTATAATTGTTGTTTTCTCATAGCTTAATAATTATTTACATTAAACTTACCCTATTTAAATTATATTCTCTCTGGGCCCCTAATACTTCTTCCTATAAAATAAATGCTAAAAATTGCAGAAACCAGATCCCATGATGATACCAAGGGTCAATTGATATGACATATGTACAAGCAGTTTGTTATGTATAATGTGTAATATAAATGCAATCTATTTTGTTTTTATATTAAAGATAATGTTAAATGATTGCCTGTGCAAACTTAATATCTGATTATTGATACAAATGTTTGGTTAATTATGCCACCGCCACTCCTGATTTTGAAAAATGGTCTAGTTGTTTGTAGATTATTTCCAAATTATCGTTCTCACTCATGCAGAAAAGTTGAAAATGCAAGTTGTGATGATGAAATACCCCCTTCTCTATCATAAAATTTTACTTAGAGGGAGAATTCTGACTAAAGTGCCAAAAGAACATGATAAAGAGTCAAATACTGGGAGTGCAAAATCACCCAAGCAAGCTTATAAAGCTTAGAAATCCCATGTAGTTGATATTTATCACACAGCCAAATGCTAATGCATCCAGGAAAATAACCTCAGCTCCAGATGCAGCTATTAGGCATGTGCTATGGGACAGGTCATCTGTGCTTTCATCTGACAAATGCATCCTTTGAAGGGAGTGCATGATGAACTTTGGTGAGAACATGAATACTGCAGGGAAAATTTAAAAACCAATATTAAGTTTGTCTTATCTCTGAAAATACTCAGGCCCAAATACATTAACTTGGTGCTATTTTCCACTTGCTAAATGCTTTTGAATATTTTCAAGTTTTCAAATCAGTAGTATAGAAAACAATTAAAAGACACAACAAACTGAAATGCCAATCTTATTTTTGAATTGTACAAGAAAGTGATCTTGAAGTATTTCTAAGTGTTCCATTCTAAGGTATAGAAAAGAATAAAAGTAGTAAAATAAAAAAAAAGCAAACACTCAAATTCTGTTCCAAAGATACTTCCATTAACCTGATTGACCAAAATAGTATAAGTAATTTTTGTTAGATTTATCTTGTTACCAAACAAGTTTCAATGTCGTTTGTGGCAACTCAAGGAGAGTACAACTGTGAATACTGGAATGTTTAGCTTTGGAAATGTTGCAATTCCTAAAAATGCCTCTTTTAACGATTAATTTAGAATAAGTAATGATCAGATTTGCATATTCTGGGAGAGTATTTCACCAATCGAAGGGAATATAATGGTAAACATTACTACAAGTATTTCTGACTCTGAATTAAAATTGCTATTAAATTTGTTGTCCCAGGTTGGATTTTCCAGGACCAATGTCTGAGACAGTTTGGAGACAAAATAGTTATTAGAGAAGAGGAGTGGAAGCAATTGAACTGTGATGCAGGAAGCTCTGGAGTGAGTAATGCCTTTCAGAACATCTCATGTTTGGGCTGTAGTGGCTGGGCCTTTATAATCTTGTTTTGCTCAGTGAGAGGTGTGGCCTATTCTGGGGAGTATGTGGTCTCTGATGGGGAGGTTCTTTGAAGCTGAGACCCTGAGAGGCTGACAGCAGCAGACACCCCGCAGCTTCCTTAGAAATGGATCCAGGGGCCTCCCCTGGTGGCTCAGCACTTGAGCACTGGGCTGCAAAGCTGCCTGCAGCCTCTGCAGTGGTGGTTCGATCCCCGGCTACCGGCGAGGGTCCCACATGGCACGACAGACCTCTCCTGCCGCGCCCACTGCTCCCCTCAGCAGTGTACTTCGACGATCTGCCTGTTCTGTTCCCTGCTCTGGCTCTGGTGAATTCTCTCACCCTCCCGCGCTTCTGACTGTACCCAGTGCTTGTATAAATAAATCTTTTTAAAAAAAGAAATGGATCTGGCAGGTGGATCCCCCTATCAACCACAGCCCCCACACCCCATGCCACCTACATCCATATCTCTACGAGGGTTTGAGGAACAGCTCCTGCAAAATTCGAGTGTACAAATCTTTAAGAGGGGAAACTTGGAAGAAAGAGGTTAGTGAAAATAACCTATAGTCCCTGGTGCTGCAACTGAGCTCCGGGCCGTAATTGCTATTCATTTCCCTCCTCCACTGTCACTCTAGATAATCCTACCATCAGTTACCACGTATGTTGGCAAGAGTGGTTTACCTGCTGACGTGATGCAGACCCTCACCCCTGAGTATCTGGTCACTCTGACCTTCTAACAGGGTGTCCACACCTGTCTCTTTGGAGTCATCATTGGGTAAGAGGATACAAAGAAAACATTCAAATGAATCACTTGGGTTCACACGACATTTCTCTGTACTCCCACATGTAAGCAGCCGAATGAACATTCTCCTCATGATCAGAGTAAGTTACTCCTGCTACAACAGGTACCTTATAATTCACAGGGACTCTGATGTGTCCCTGGGGAAACTGTGCCCTCTTTTGAGAAGAGTTGCAGAAATAGGGAGCACAAAAGACCCCTCTGGGTCACTAGGAATAAAGATAAATGAATGCAAATTCCTGATTCCACTCCTTGGTTCCCAGTATGCTACCTAATCAGAGCACAATATCATATAACGATTGTTGATTTAGGGCATATACAAAATCCTGAGGGCTGAAGCATTGCTTTCAAGCTGGTGCTTCAGCTATGCCTTCATGGGTTGTTCCAACACTCTATCAGGAGCAGACATTCTGAATCATAAAATACATAATATGACCAGTGGTTCCCATGATGAGGAGCCCATTCTCACATTACCTTTGCTGTAAAAGACGACCCCTGGTCTGCCACCACCACCACGTTCCGTGCATTGCATACCAATAGATCAAACACTATTTAAGTCCTTGGAAAAGGTTCTGGATGAGGCCCTAGCTATTTTTTTTTAGATTTATCTATTTATTTATACAAGCACTGGGTACAGTCAGAAGTGCGGGAGGGTGAGAGAATTCACCAGAGCCAGAGCGGAAAACAGAGCAGGCAGACTGACGAAGTACACTGCTGAGGGGCGCTGCAGAGGCTGTCGGCAGCTTCTCAACCCAGCGCTCAACCGCTGTGCCACCGGGGAGGCCTGAGGCCCTAACTGTTCTTATGAAAATGAGCACTTGCTTTTCTAGGCTAGAAGGGTCCCGGCGTGGCCGACATGCCCACCTCTGTCACCATGGCTGTATCACTTCAGCACTGGGATGGCTGATGACAAAGGCTGGCTGATATCTCTGGCTGCATAGGTCACTGTCTGCCCTCTCTTTAGTGCCTCCACCATGGCTGCAGTTGGGTATTTGCATGTGATAATTAGCCCTTCTACTCACACTTTATGTCCACTCTTCTACGTACATCCAAAACTTTTTCCGAACATTTCAACCTCTCTCCTAATAGACCCCTAACACATTGGCTAGGCTACTTGACACTCTCCATGAATCTGTCTATATTTAAACTTGGGATATTTCTCTTCCAACACTAAAAAGATGACCAGGTGAATTGCCATAAGTTCAGTCTATTGGGTGGATTTTATAATATACATTTTTTATAACTGCCCAATAAGGTCATTGTTGTGTGAGGCTATAATTCAGCTCCCATCCACTTCTCAACTTGTGCCCACATATTATACCAATCCTTGTGTAAAACATTCTTGAATTTTCCCCCTCCTCCTTGTGCTCATAGCATAGAATTCTCCCACGTAGCCATAGCATGTGAGTGGGATGGGCTACCTGTCATACAGCTTCCCGTGCCCACTTCTCTTATTTATGCTGGATCCTGATTTACCACTGTGATCTTACACTGGAATTTGCTGGACTTTTCCAGTCTTATGATTTTGTGGTTCTCACATGCTTTAACTCATGATGAGCAGTTCTGGCCACATAGCACTTAGTGTCTTTTTTTTAATATTTATTTTATTTATTTATGCATACAAAAACTAGGGCATAGGCCAGAGGTGTGTGTGTGGGGGGGTGGGGATGAGAGGATACACCAGCAATAGAGAGGGGAGCAGTAAAGGTGGATCTACTGAAACACACTGCTGAGGGGAGCAGCAGGTGAGACAGGAGAGGCCTTTTGCGCCATGTGGGTCAGTTCCCTGGCTGGGACTCGAACTCAAGACACAGTGGCTGGTGATAGCTTCATAGCACTGTGTCTTTAACCCCTGTGCCACCAGGGAAGCCCCTCATTCGGTGTCTTATGGGCAATTATTCCATCTCTGTGAGAGGCCAGTAACACACCAGATGTTTTTCTAGAGGAATATAGTCACTTGTTGCTCATGGCAAGGCTTTGTTCCAGAACCCCAAGAGCCCATATAGTGACACTCTTACTAGGACTCACCACAATTTTCACACAGAATCTTTTCCCACCGTTGATATTTCCAGCAGGATGGTGCCTACCAAAGCTTATGGTCTAAGCAGAAAGGCTGCTTGCACAGAGGCAAAGAACTGCCTATTAGTCTCTGGTTCCTGTTTAAAGCTGGCGGCCTTTCAAATCACACAGGACTACGATTGGACTAATATTCCAACGTGTGGAAATCGCTGCTTTTAGAACCTGAAGAAACTCATTTATCTTTTACTTTGGTGGGAATATTCCACGTACTTGACCAGAGAACTTTTACAATTTTAAGGTTGTGGCTGATCCTAAATCTCTAGGGGGTTATCACCTTTCTCTGGAGCATATATATCTTTCCGAGGTCTCTATGAACTAGCCACCTCTTGCTTCTTTATACACTAATAAAGAAATTCATGGATCCTCACACCTGCCTTTCAGTGGTCTGCTTCTCTCCCTCAACCTCTTGTTATTTTGTAGTGCAACCGTGTTACTCTTTTTCCCCACAAGAGAAACCCCACTTTCCCAGGTCAGGTGGATATAATCTTTGAACAGTTTTATTGAGACATAATTCCTGTATCATTTAAAGACTACAATCCACAGTGTTTAGTATATTCAGTGTTATGCAACCATCATCATGACATAACTTCATAGTATTTTTGTCCTCCCAAAAGAACCACATATTAATCAGCATCAGCCCACCAGCTCCTACCTCCTACCCCAGCCCTAACAAGCATCAATTAACTTTCTATCTTTGTAAATTTGTCTATTCTAGATATTTGATATGAATAGGGTAATATAATATGTGGATGTGATTGGCTTCTTTCACTTAGCATAATTTTCTCAAGATTCACGTATTAGTACTTCTTTTCTTTTAATCTTGAGTAATATTCAATTGCATGGACATGTCACACTGTAGCCACTCATCAGCTGATGGAAATTTAGCTTGATCCACTTTTGGTATATGAATAATGCCGGTAGTAACATTTCTGTACAAGTTTCTGTGTAGACATATTATGTCATATATGTTAGGTATATATCTAGGAGTGGAATTTCAAGATCAAATAGTGACTCTATGAGTAAATTTTTGAGGAACTGTTTTCCAAAGAGAGTGGGTTTTTGTACATTTACACCAGCAATTATAAGGTTTCCAGTGCCTCCATATCCCTGCCAACACTTATTATTGCCTGTCCTCTTCACTATAGCCATCCGACTGGAATTAATTGGACTCATTGTGGTTTTCATTTTAATTTCCTTAATGACTAATGATGCTGAGCACATTTTCTAGGCTCCCTTATCCTTATATTTAATATTTTTTCCATAAGTACCACATATCTACTATACTGCGTCTGCTAGGACAGTCTCTTCCACTACATCCTCCTAATTCCCCTCAAAGTTTTAACAATTTAATAAGTACCTTGTGCTGAAAACTCACCATAGTCCTCTTGCCACCAGCAATCTTCACAGGAAGTTGAGCGGTGAGTGATTTGGTTCCAAAACACTATCTTATTGCCTCCTTTCTCAGATCACTCCTGGTGCCAACTGTTGCTGATTGAGTTTTCCAGAAGCAGATGTGAGGCAAAATTGTGATATAAGATAGGAGGAATTAACATCTGTTAAGAGAGATAGAAGAAAGATCAGGCTGAGGAAGAAGTCAAAATAAGATGCAGACCTGACAGACTTGGCTACCCCGGTGGGGAGCCCCAGAACAACACTTGCTCATCAGTGTCCAGTTTGGGGCCAGAATAGTCAGGTATTTAAACTCTTGCCTGACTCAGCCACCACATGTGGATTTCCCTAAGAAGAGTGTGCCTCAAATAAGGCCATCCTCTGCAGAAGGAACTATTAGCTGGGGGCAGTCTGCTGACTTTCCTCCCAAAAGCTAGGCATCAAATATTTCCTTCCAGAACAATCTGGGTATCACATCACCATGTCTACCACATAGTCCTACTTGGATGCAATTCAGAGGGCTTCCTAATTGTTATATTTTATTAAGTAACTTATGGTCAAGCTGGATAATACCCAAACACTAAATAATTAAAGAATGAACATGCAGTGTTGATAGATAACATATACAGGGGTTAAATTCCCCTTTCAGTTATTTACTTATCTGCATATATTTATATTTTGCTTCCTGTTTATCTTTCTGTAGAAAAAGAAGTATAAACTGATTTCACCTGATGAAACAAATAAAATTGTATAATCTGAGAGCTACCTGACCTGAACAAAAAATCTGTCTCTCTCTGTGTATATGTGTGTATGTGTAGAGATATACATACATACATATATATATATATATATATATATATATATATATACATACCCACACACATATATATAGCTACATTCAATTATACATAGGTATATAATTAAAGGATATAGCTTTTATTTGTTAAAATTCTTCTTAAATTTAGGGGCCTCTCCGGTGGCGCAGCGTGTTGAGCACAGTAGTGTGAAGCTGTCCGCAGCCTCTGCGGCAAGGGTTTGATTCCCAGCTGGCCAGGGAGATACCCACATGGCGCCACAGACCTCTTCTGTCTCACCCACTGCTCCCCTCAGCAGTGTTTTCAGTCGTCTGTCTGCCTGTTCCGCTCCAGCTCTGTCTCTGGTGAATTTTCTCACCCTCCCATGCCTCTGGCTTGTATCCCAGTTCTTGTATAAATAAATAAGTCTTTTAAAGAAAATTCTTCTTAAATTTAAATATTGCTTAAAATTATTTTTTCTCATTTGAAAACTCTTGTCTGCAATAATCACTTACTTTCATGCAAAATAAGTTTTTACAAAATGAAAAATAATGTTTCATCCAGAATCCCACAGGCTTCACAGAGAACCATGGACATATTTCTCACATTTTTATAGTCTTTTCTACAATCTGACCTTTTGATGTTAGGACATAACTCTTTCAATATTCAATTGTTACATTGCAAAATACTGATCTTTCGTGTCTTGAAATTCACTCTTTTGTGTAGAAATGACCAAAATGAAATGTAATACAACATGAATTTTGAAGAACCTAAAACAATTTAGGCAATTTTGCTACAAAGAAAGAAATTTACTTATAAAAAGCAAGTAGTATTAGAATTCCTACCTGAAGTAACAGGTACACTACCCATATAGAATGAATACAAAGTAGTTTCAAATATGCTAATGTAGGGATGAATAACAAGAACAAATACTTTTAATACACATTTATATATTGCTTTCTAGGCAATGACTTTCTCATACAATATGTATTTTTTTCCCTTAATAAGCAGACATTTCACTCGATTTGCTCTAATGGCTTCTGTATTTTAATACCTTGTATATTTATTTAGCTAAAGAGGGTCCAGTGACTGTCTCTTATTCTAAGTAATTTGTACTGGTTTGTGCTTTCAACACTTTAACTTATATATTCTGTATATTCTGTGAAAAATTTGAATTTCACGGAGATGAAAGGTAAATGAAAGTGAATTTTTAACAGGAGAAAGAATAGTTATCTTAATTGAAGTGCACACATATGGACACACACACACGTATGTCTATGCCCCATATCAGGACACCTGGGAATTTATTTTCTTTTTCTTCTCCTATACAGAATGTATCACAGTGGATGGGAGAGCCTGGAAATGGGTTGAAGTGCCCTTCTTAGCTACCAGAGTCATGGGATTACTTCTCATCCTAAATGCCTCAAAAAATATTGCCAAGAAATGAAATGGTAAAATTTCTATAGGAACACAGCTGTCTATACAGCTAGTGATTTTGGGAAGACATTCTTTAAATGTTTTTTCAGTCCTGGCAAAATCCTGGAGAGAGGTTATTCTTTTAAGTGAAATCTTATGACTTCTTGTATTTCTTCTTCTACTTCTAAGCTGAGATAAGAGGTGGACACAGCTTAAACTGAAATGATTATGTTCTTAAGAAAATAAGTATAAGGATAAATTCTACCTGTATTGTTTGAGACACTCCGGTCTTGTCAAATTATCAGTCGCTCATTCTTTCCCCCTGTTGTCATGTCTGAGTTGTTTTGCTATAGCACAAGATGACAACCTTGGTAGCAGAAACTATTGATGTGCATCTCTTTTATAGGAACTCCACGCAACACAGGAATATACATTTGGTTATGGGGGGAAAAAAACCTTGCTTTAATTTGCTAAAACCATGTTTCTTTTAAAGAACAAATATATATGTATATAATTGATTATATATGATTATATATCATATATATATGATTATATATGCATAATATATGTGTGCACATATATATGTGTGTACATACATACACAGGCATAAAACCAGAACTATATGTAACCTTAGAAAATTTTCTTACAAACTAAAGTTTACATCTTAAGGAGCAATACTTTGCTCCCTAAAATAATCTACAATCTTGCTTGATATGTTTTTTTTCAGATCTAGATTTTCTCTCCATAGAACTTTTTTCTTCAAATCCAACTTCAAACTTTTATCAGATCTGGTTTATCTCTGCTCACGGTAACATTTTTGAGAACTGTAACTTGGCCTTAGATTATGACATGAATCAAAATTTTGCCTTTAAATAATCTTAAGTACTATATTATCTAAATAAGTAATTCCTTCTTTCTGAGAACTGACACTACAAATATTTCTTTTAAGCCAGCACTGTAACTTCCACCGAAATTCAGTTATAACAGTAAGAAGCTAGATTTTCTATTTCTCTGTTTTCATGACATTTTTATTCAATGTAAATGCATGTGGAATAAGGACCAGATACATGAACTAGTTGACACTTGATTTCTAATTCTTCTCTTTCCCTCATATCTCACCATGTCTCTGGAACATAATATTCAACATAGTTAAGTTTGAACCTCTGCTGTCACGAATAGTTTGCTGCCTAGAAACCAATTCAATTCATCATCCTTGTATTAAGCACCCGTTATGAACCAGTCATTTTACTCGGAATTCAAAGATGAACAGGACATTACCCTTTCCTAATGAAGTTATATCAAACTGGCCTTCTGCCTACAGTTAAAAACTGACCCCAATCCCCCAAACATGTTCTTTTTTTATATTAAGAACTATATATATATTATGGGCCCTCAGCCCCTGTCTATTCTCAGATTCGAATCTCATTTCTGTTGTCTGCAGCTTGGATGTCTCTCCTTTCTTTCTGAACACCATATAGCCTAGATAGCTACAGACACCATTTTGCCTAAATGAGGTGATCACTTCATTTGAGTCCCAGCAGGCAGGATGCAGGTCTATGATATAATCACATTATCTCATATCAGGCAGGACTATGTTTTCAGAATCCGTGGCCAATATATTTTAAATGTTTTTGTACTTTTTTCTTGACTTGACTTTATTATTATTTGGACTCATTTGTCAGGGTCCATAAAAAAGTATTCCCCATTTTTCAAAAGTTTGCCTGACACCACTTCATTTTTATGAAAGACCTACATGCACACCTGTTTTCACTAATGAGAGAAATCCAAAGAGTATTTTTACTTTTACAAGAAGTAAAAGGCAGAAATAGTGATGAGTGTTAGTTTTACAGCAGCGGTTCGGCATGCACCCCACCCAGCCACAAGTGGTACAACAACTTCCTCCCAGGAACTACTTTATATAGGCTGTGTGTGTATCTTGTCATTCCTGCTTTTACTATGTTATTAGTATTACTTTAGCTTTTACGTGTTACTTGGTATGACTTGGTAGATTAATTTTTCATTCTGGGAATGCACAAAATTTTTCCCATATAAATTAATGGTGATTATTTCTTCATTTTATGCCATTTCAGCTTAGGAAAGATTTCATAGGGATAGTCTACACACTGCAGCCAGGGAAAGGCACTCCCACAAGAGAGTGTCTAACTTCAAGAGGTTGCATTCACAAAGACTGTTTAGAATCTAAATGTTTCATTCCAATAAGATTCTCTAATAAAAAATAGTGCAGAAATGACACTGACCATAGGAGGAAGTGTTTCCCAAAGTATGCAAAATAAGACATTCTTAATTAGATAAACCATTGTATAACAGAGATAGTGGATGGGGTTTTTGGAATTGAATAAAATGCTGTTATTAGATTGGTTTATTTTCTTAGCACCCATGTGATATTTCACAGGTTATTTAAACTTTTAGAACCTCCCCCAGTTTTGCTAAATGTATTATGTATGAAAAAGTTAGTATATGGAGTAAAGCAAAATATCTTTAGGCTTTACCAGATGAAAACAGTTAAGGTTCAACTTTTTGAAACCTAAAAATTTGGCCATGTTCTTATGATTCACAACCTAACATATAACTATAACTATATTTGTATGTCTATCTATATCTATATCTGGCACTTTGTACACGAAAGTCAATAATGAATTTTCAGCTCTTACTGTTTCTGTGGGAAAGCTGGTATGTTCAGAAAGTCCCCTTCCACCACACCTCCCATCATACCTCTAGAGACTTGAATGTGGAAACAGAGAATCTGCTCTGTCCTCATCATTCCTTTAAAAACATTCTGATTTTCCTAGCATGAGTTTTTGGGTGGTGATTCAAATGCATAGTTTATATAATTATATATCATATAATTATAAATATACAAAAATAATTATAAATAATTTGTATTATTTCCCTGTAGGGGAAAGGCTAAGAGATAAATAAGGGGAAAATAGATGGACACTGGTATGAACTAAATTTAGAAATAGGATATGATTTACGGTGTGCCAAGAATGAAAAAAAGAGGCTGGTATTGGGTGAGGAGAGGTTGGCATTCATTCATTTTGAAGATGCAACCAGTTGAGCAGGCTGGGATGAGTAAAATCTATTGGTTATTTTCACACTTATTTCTTGCTTTCACAACTGCTATGATGGTTGAAAATCTCTCTCTCCATTGGTTCACCCATCAGTGTTTTGCAGTCTAGTAAATTAATGGAAAAACTTTTATTTTTTTTTCCATTCCTATAACTCATCCTATAACTTAACACCAGGGAAGGCACTGAAGCAACCAAAAGGAAGACAGAAAGGCTATTCTATCAGGGGGAAATACAGATGGACATGGGGCAGTCCATTTGGCGGGGCCTTATATATGTTCATAAACTGTGACTTTTAAATATTCATTTAATGTACATTTGTAGTCTTCCCAAATAGAGTGTCAACAACCTAACGTCAGGGACCACATTGTGCATTTTTTCCTCCTCCTTTTCATCCTGCTATTATTTTTCCCATAAATGTAAAACAACTGAGTTAAGTAATAATATACTAACTCTAAAAACCAGTGAATTTTTTCACTTTTAAAATATCTGGTTTCAAGCTCTATGATTCTCTAATAGACAGAAAGATCCTACCCCTGTTTTATCTATTTTGATATGTCATTTCCTCTTGCTACAGTGCTTTCAAAGTGGACCACCTACTTAATTTCCTTCTCAGGGTATCTTCTTAAACACTATTAAGCTTGGATAGCTTCCTTTGTTGTGGCTCAATAGCCTGTACTCCTTCATTTTGTTCAGAGAAGTAATTTCCTATCATTTAATCTTTTCAGCTGATTTTCTCTGGATCCCTTCCAGTTTCTCCCATATATTTTTATAAATGGGAAGATTTAAACTTTGCTTCCAAAGATTTCCAGAAAAAAAAAAAAACCTGCATAATTATGTTTCTCTCTATCAAACTTCAACACCTTTCAGAGCTAGTAGAACAATGTCTGTTTATCTGTGCTTGGGTGTGGTACACTTCAGATTTGACCAGGGTATGCCCCTAAGGCTTTTGTAATCAGTGCTGGAGGCTGAAGTCTTCTGCTTTGGGAAAGATTATGGACTTGATTCTGGAGCTTGAACAACCTCTATCAAGGAAAGTGTAGGAAGTTAAAGGTGGACACATATTTTTTTGTGTGTTTGTGACCTTTCTAAGAGAAATTGAGCTTACATTTCACCCCCTTATATATGGGCTAGTCTGTGACTGCCTTGACCAATACAACATGAAAGAAAAAGAAAAATATCGGCTGGCTTCACTTATAGGAGGAATATAGCAGAACCAAATAAGGGATCGGGGAAAAAATAATAACAATTAAAAAAAAATCCAAAACAAAATTAACAGGCAACTATAAATCAGAGACATTCTGCAGGGGAGGGGGCAGGAGAGGGATCAAAACAGGAGATGGAAGAGCACAAGGGACTATGGTGATGGGTCTCAGGTGAACTAGTGGTGGGAATTCCACGGACACTACACCTGAGAGGAAAAAGCAAACACTGTACAAGAGCAATGTAAAATATAATATATATATATATAAAATAAAAAAAATTAAAAATGAATATGAAAGAAGTAATACTATGCTAGCTCTAGGCTATCATAGTCAGTTCAGGCTGTTTCACAAAGTACTCTAGACCAGGAGACTTAAACAGCAGACATTCATTTCTCATAGTTTGGAAATTGAAGAATGAGGTGTTGGAAGATTCAATTTTGGGGGATGACCCTCTTCTTAAATTCTATCTCACCATCCTTTGACTATACCTCACATGGCAGAGAAAGAGACCACACTTTCCTATTTTCTCTTTATTCATGGCCATTAACTCCATCACAATGACCTTCTTTATGCTCTAATCTAACCCCAATTACCTCCTAAAGATCCCAACTCAAAACGCCTTCTCATTGGGTTTTAGGGCTTCAACATATGAATTGGGGGGAGGGCACACATATTCAGTCTGAAGGATAGGTCTAACGTTTTAGAGGACTAGTAGTTACAACTTCCATCTTTAGCAACAACATAGATAGGTACAGAGTCCCATCTGAGCCCAGCCTTCTAAAAGCCAGGTTGCCAAGTGGGTAGATAAGTGGATAAAAGCATTTTGGTTCCTCCAGAGTGGTCCAACCACCAGCAATATATCATGGATTTGCCCTGTAAATGCCACAAGGAGCAGAAATGTTGTCTCACCAAGTCCTTTAATATTGTAAGAGATAATAAAGTGTTATAGCAAGTCACTAGTAGTATAATGATTTGTTATATAATAATAGATAACAAGAACAAGAACACAATTACCACTCCACATCACCATCTTTTCTATATGCCCCTCATTATTCTCTTAACCTGTAAGTATCTTTGAGAACTCTGGCTAAAATGGCCGTGGTTGCGGCTATGACCTCTGGGTTAATATAGAGGGTTTGGTTGTTATCATAGAAACAACACTAAGTTTTTCTCCAAGAAATTGGTTTTCTAGGCTTATTGACTATTGACTACCACACTGAGCTCATCCAGGGACAGTGAGGGAGAGCAAAACATGCATTTTTTCCCCCTCTTTATGGCAGTTTCTAGTATTTTCATCTTGGAACTCTGAGCTTCCAATTGAGAAGTATGATCACCCTGCTGCGGAGGCCAAGTGGAGATATAATGGAACTTATCCATCATCACAGGATTAACACACGCTCTATCTCAATATTTTCTAAGTCAAAAGGTAAGTGTTGTGTCTCATGTGTTTACAAGGAAGAATGATTCTTGATTTATTTTTGTTACAGGAATAAAGCTATAGTTAAGTAATGAAGAAGGTGATGGAATATGTATAGGAAGGGGCAGAACTGCAGTATATCCCAATACTCCACAGTCTATCCTTACGGGTCATGAATACTAATTTGTAAATTTAAGGGGCCTTGAATAGAAACAGAGATCTACTTATTGAAGATGCTATGGACATGTTATTGTCTTTCCTCATTCTTTTTCTCATTAGAGCTCCTACTTCACTTACATTTTCTGAAAACATTTGTAAGTCTCAAAGGATGGTATGAACAAGCAGATGACACACTATATTATTTCTAATCAATAAGAGGACTCAGTCCTCCTAAAATGATATACCTCTACTGGATTTGATCTTGATCTTCACTGGCCTATGTTCTTCATTGTTACTGCATCAGAAGAAAGACCTTATTTACCATTGGCTCACTTATCTAAGCTCAGGAAATCAAAAAAATTAGTTCCTATGGATCCAACTATTTAAAAAAAATATTTCAGGGTATGTCATTACAGCTATCAACACACTTTCAACAGTATCAGATTATTTTCACTTTAATTGCAAAAAACATAGTTCCTTTCTACACTCCTTCCCCATGTCTTAAGGTGTGAAAGTAACAGATGCTTTAAAAAATCACACACACACACACACACACACACACACACCCCAGAGTGCTGGGAAAGTTGACATGAATTCCTCAGTGTTTTATTTCATACTCTCTTATGCTGACTTCTGGCTACTCAGAGATATTTCTAGTATGATGGGAGTAATAGTACCCTGAATGAGGAACACATTTGAGTCAATCTCTCAGTCAGAGGCACCAAAGTAAGTCAATCAAGAAAGATAAGTCAATATCCTATACCCAGACCTTTAGTTAATGAGTAGATGGCTGGGATTGTGTTTGGGGCCTGGCGATCTGGCAATCACAAAATTCAGCAAGGGCAATTCAGTTGAATCCTTGGTGAGAGAAGTAAGGCTGGGATTGAAAATGAAGCTATTTTTGAGCTTTTCTGAATTAGTGGAAGAGATTTTCATCAATCTTTAAACATTTACATGCAACATGAAGGAGATACACTGAATTATGTGAAACATATTTGGAATGGACATTAATCACTGCATTTCAGGAGTCACAGATGGTTGAGATAGCATGGGATGGCTCTCTGAAGCTTACATGACCTATGTGCATGTATATTAAAATTTGCAAATACTTAAATCTGTGGACTTGAGGAGCCATTAGATTAGTATAAAGAAACATTTAAGTCTAGAGAGAATATAGGAGAGATTCTGAAAAATAAAGTTATATTACACATCGACAGTACAGGAAGAACAAATTGGCAGAAGCGTATTCTACATGATGCTAAGGAAGGTCTAACCTCAAGGTCATGCCCTTAATGATGACTTTTTCAAGGTCTCATATATCCACATGGTTAAGTGTTTTAAAAAATATGCAAAAGAAAGATTACCTGTCACATTTACCTTCTGTCAGGTGGTGTGGTCAAAGAAACTTCTGGGATAAGACTAAGGTGAAGGTGAGTTGAGAAACATTTACTTTGGATTTACTGGGATATACTTACATAGTTTTTCAGCCATACCCAAGTTATGTTATTTCTAGTCACCCAAATAGAAATGGCTTCCAGGAAAATGCGCATAGTTCTCCATTCTGTCTGACCCAGTGTTGTGACTCAGATATGCATTATTGGGATATGAATGTGTCCTAGGTGACGTAGCATTGAAGGTTTGTGGATGGGGGAGAAACTTGGTTTGAACTGTATAATACCAGAGCTGTCCTGTGGGAAATTCTTCCATTTATCTGTCATATAACATGGTAATGAGAGGATTTGGCTTCCATCGATGTTGTTGAAAGAGAAATTAATTCCAGTCAGAAAGATACATATTTGATAACACAGTGGATGCCATTATAAATGCACCACACATTTTTCCCTGTTTTGATGGGATTTATGTGAAAATAATTTGAATTCCTACTGGTGTGGAGGGGGAGGGGTCAAAACTTGTAGTATTATCACAAACATGGACTGGTGTTTGGAAAGTTGCATGCTTTATGCATCTAAAGCATTGGATTGTGCCTTACTGTGTTCATTGTGAGGAAGCAAAAAATCATTCCAAGTTTGTAGGAACAAATTCTGACAGATATAGATGAAACAGTTCACAAAATTGTCACACATTCAACAAGACAAAACAAAAAACAAGTAGTCTAGTGAAATTTCACCTAAAACTATTTCATTAATAAATAAAAGTATATGCAGTAATTTAAATATACATCAGCTTAACTCACCATAATGCAGCAGCAATTTGTAATGCATTTGAGTTCTTGATATGCGCTTTCTTCTTTGGAATCACAGACAAAGTTTAACCTGCATCTAAATTCCTGTGTGAACTTGGACAAGTCATAGAACCATTCTGGGTCTCTTTACTTTACCCTTAGAATAGAAAGCATTTTCTTTCCTCATCTGACAGGTTGAATTAAGAAAACTCTGGCAGAATATTTATTATACATATTTATACACTGGAAAGTGCTGTCCAGTCTTAGCAGTATCTCTTTAGTAGTGATGGTTTAAAGGGAAAAACTGTTTATTTCATTCTATTAACCCCCTGGATTATCCCCATTTCTGGAAAACCTGACAATATTTTGTCTCAACACAAAACAATGCTGCAGATTTATTTCTCAAGAAAAAAATTAAAATTTACTTCAAAATAGCAAAATCATGAAAAGAAAAACCACTTTTGAAATAAAATACATCAAGTTTGAGTGCTTTTCTTTTTCTTTCTTTCTTTTTTTTTATTTTTTTATTTTTGTGGGTTTTGTGGGACCCTCGCCGGCGGCCCGGGAACAAACCAGCGCTGCAGAGGCTGTGGGCAGCCTCGCAGCCCAGTGCTCAAACGCTGCGCCACCAGGGGAGGCCCAAGAGTGCTTTTCTTTTTTTGGAAAAAAAAAATCCTTCCTGGGTAATAGCAATTAAGTCTAAGCCCATTCAAAGAGGTTTTATCTATAGAAAAACACTGTCCATTATAAGAAAACAGTGAGTTTTCAACACAAGATTGAACTCAAATCTATCAGATCTCACCTGTGGATATTATCTTAAAGATATGTGAAAAGCGACAAATGACATTCTAACATGTAAGTATATTAACAGAGAAAAACTGGCTTCTAAAGGCTCTTACCCAGTGGAAATTCCTTAATACATTGATCATGATCCAGGTCTAGAAACAGTGTTGTCAGTGCTTTAGTGTTGATCAGAATTAGGGATGTTGGACCACGCTAAGCAATTCCCAGGATATTTCAGAGTAAACCTGAATGTCGATTTGTTAATTCACAATGAGGAACACAAGTGTCAACTTGATAGGAGAGTCACGTCAGCCAGACCAGTACATTCTCTCCCAGTGGAAAATCATCAAAGGAAGTTAATTATAACTAGAAGAGCTGGGTGAGGGAATTAACTGAATGACTCATATATGATAGTTCAAAGCAGCTATGTCTCTTGGTAAGGTCAGTCCATAGCGGGGTCAGAATGGACCTTGAATATATCTTAGAGAAATCAAAGAAAATTTTCATTGAGTTGTGGCTGTCAAGGACATGGAGAAGTAGGAAACCTCTTACACTGCTGGTGGGAATATAAACTGATCTGGCCACTATATAAAGCTGTGTGGAGGATCTAAATATGGATCTACCATATGATTCAGCAATTCCACTCCTAGGAATCTACTCAAAGGACACAAAAACACTAATTCGAAGGGAAACCTGCACCTCTATATTTATTGCAGCACTGTTTACAATAGCCAAGATAGGGAACCAACCTAAATGCCCACAAAAAGATACATGGATCAAGAAGATGTGGTCTATATACACAATTGAATAGGACACAGTGATCAAAAAGATACACTCATGCCATTTGTGGCAACATTGATGGAGCCAAAGGGGATTATGTTAAACGAAGTAAGTCAGAAGGAAAAAGAAAAATATCAGATGGTTTCAATTATATGTGGAACATAGAGAAATTGAACAAAAGATCATGAAAAAGACAAAACTTAAAAACTGTCCATAGATCTGAGGCATACAGCAGGGGTGGAGGGGTAATGGGTCAAAACAGGGGAGGGAAGAGCACAAGGGACTGTGGTGATGGATCACGGGTGCTGTGGTGCTGGGAGAACTAAGGGAATTATGCCTGAGGGGAAAAACCAAATGCTATAAAAATGAAAGATGTAATAAAATAAATACATTTAATTATACAAATAAGTATTGCATGAGAGCATTAAAAAAAACAAAAAGAGTTGTGCCTGGAACAAGAAACTGTTGGGAGTGTACTCTAACATCCCTCAGGAAAAGTGCAGAAAGAAGGCTAACATGCAAATGTTAGAATCACTGCATAATATAAAATACTAGGGCCTCCCTGGTGGCCTAGGGGTTAAGTCTCAGTGCTATCATGGCTGCGGTCTGAGTTAGTTCCCCAGCCAGGGAGCTCATGGCTCTCCTGTCTCACCTGCTTGCTCCCCTTAGCAGTGTATTTCAGTAGATCTGCCTGTTCTGCTCCCCACTCTGTCCTGGTGAAGCCTCTCACAACCCCCCTGCCCCCACACTTCTGCCCTACATCCCACTTCTAGTAAAATAAATAAATTTTTAAAATTACCGAAAAAAAAAGATATATAAAATAGTAAAATAATTTAAAACCAAGATTCATATATCAATATTAAATAAACAAAATAAGAATTGAGGAAGGATCAATGTGTAAATTCATAAATTAGAAATTCATGTCATTAAAGGAGTACATTTGTGGATAAACTCATCTTGATAGACTGTATAAATCGAAGTTCTAGGTGTGGGAAGGGACTTAAAAATATGATTATCTTACTTTAATACAGTTCAGCAGAGAGTAAAATTCTCTTGTGTAAGCATTTCTTGTGAATGTCTGAATTTTTTACTCATTTTTTTATTGCAGGAAACCCAATTAAGTCAATATTTTCACTTGTTAACATCTATAATCAAGAGATAGGGAATTATTTAGTGAAAACTACAAATGTGTGAAATCACATTTACATACTTAGCAATTATTTATTGGCCACTTATACTAATATTTATAATCTTGGCAATTTACTCATTCAACTTCCTGCTCTATGTCATAGTGATGATTCTCTGACATAAATAATTTTTGAGGTAAGGTCACTAAAAGCCACTCTAAAAATATTTTTATGGGAGAAATGATATGACAAAAGTTTTGACCAAGATCTTTCTAGTTTATGTCTATATTGGAGGAAAATGTCCTTTACAATAAAAACCTAGGCATAAAGGTTGAGAAAGGAGCTGAAAATGTTATTTAGGTCAGCATTTTTGTCTAGCAAAGCAGTTGCTAAGGGTGTTGTGAGGTCAGCAGATTTAGCATGGAAGAGAATGATATAACAGAACAAAAAGATCACTGATAATGGTTTTAAACTCCACATTACAACTAACTTTAAAAAAAAAAAAAAAACTGCCATGTGCCTTATTTGGGTGTAGTGTTAAAGAAACATACATAAAATTGTTTGAAAAGACTTAAAATAACTCCTCCCTTTTCAAACTCTCTACCTGTCTGAGGCCAGATTTATTCTTAAAGATCAGCTAAAACTCTATATTGTACCAGCATAAATGCAGGAGCAGATATAAATTTCCAGGTGTTTTCTTTTAAGCCAGGAATTACAGATTTTCAAGTATCAAGTGAATGTTAATAAATAATTATTAATTTGGGCCTCCCTGGGGTGGCAAGGGGTTAAGTGTCAGCACTATGAAGCTCTCCGCAGCTGCTGCAGCACAAGTTTGAACCCCAGCCAAGGAGCTACCCACATGGCACTGCAGACCTCTCCTGTCTCGCCTGCTGCTCCCCTCAGCAGTGTGTTTCAGTCAGTCTGCCTGTTCTGTTTCCCACTCTGTTTCTGGTGAATCCTCTCACCACCCCACACCTCTGGCCTACATCACAGTTCTTGTATGCAAAAATAAATGAATCTTTAAAAAATGCATATTTTTTTAAATTTCTCAGTTTTAATTTCTAACATGGTAATTATAGACAGTTATAATCCATACTAACAAAAGCTCTTCTGGATCCTTAATAATGTTGACCAATGAATTGAGGCTACTAGCGGGGGAGGTTAAATGGGGGTGGGAACAAAGGGGTGAGGGGGAAAAATAGTGTTTGGTAAAGGACTATGGTTGCTTGGAAGGTGGGGATGGGGTGGTAACATATATCTGAGGAGGTGTGAACCTGTTCTCCCAAATCATATATAGTATTGTAAATCAGTCACCTCAGTAAGGGAAAAAATAATTTTGACCAAAGAATAGGGGCCACAAGACCAAAGAGTCTGACAATAACTAATAGATGACTCAAATGAGCATGAGAAGTGGGAATTGTTAAATTTCTATTTCTTTTCCTAAAAGGCCCTTATCATGGAAAAACCAAACAGTGACAGGTAGAAAGTAACAATGGAGAGTTGGTTAATCAGGACTGTCTGTGGTCCAGATTTTGATGGAGAGAAATAAAAAAGAGGAATAAGAAGGGCATGTTCTCTGTCTCATTAGGATTTCTGAAAAGAAAGCAAGCTGGGGCTAAACAAACAGAGTAATAATGTTACTATTTCCCTGTGTCCCTTCTGTTCAATAGTCCCAAGAAACCGGGTGCATCTAGAAAGTGAAAGAATCTTTTACAACATTCTATCTTGGACACTGAGAGAGATGAATTTTAAAATGTCACATTAGGTCTGTCTCGAGGTGTCAGGTCCCCCAAAGCCCTGAAGGATTGCCAGGTTATAGAATCAGATATTTAGTAAGTTCTTAATCATGTTCCTCTGGAACATCATGTCTTAGAATTAAGTGCTTAATAAATAGTTGATGAATACTTCAATTCTGAAGTGAAGAGGTGGTGCCAGCGGAAATTTAAAAGGCAGTATGAATGTAAGAATAAATATTAAATAAATATTAAAAAGAAATGCTAGCGTTTTATGGATAGGACTGCTGAAAATGCTGCTTCCCCACTCAGCTCTCTTTCATCTTCTGCATAAGTCTGTCTATAGAAATGTCATACAAGCATAAATAAAATGTGTGCCATAGTAATTATGGATTTTCTAGAATCACATTTCAAACAGGAAAATAATCATGTGAAATTAATTACTGATTTTATTAACCCAATATATCCAGAATATTATTACAACATGTAAACAATAGAAAAAATTTAAAATAATTCACATTCTGTTCTTCATAGTAAGTTTTCATTTGACAGCTCCTTAAGGTTGGCTACTATGTTTTTTCAATGACCTCCCACTTTTAAAAACTACTTTATTGAAGCTTAATTAACATTAAAAAAGTTGTACATATTTACTAGCATTCAGATAAATTTTAGGATAAATTTTAAATCTCTTCAAGTATCATGCAGAGCCTTGCATGATCTCATGCTTGTTTACTAATTAGTCTCACTTTCTTTTATTTTTTAAGATTTATTTTATTTATACAAGAACCAGGGTACAGGCCAGATATCCGGGAGGGTGAGAGGACTGACCAGAGACAAAGCAGGGAACAGTACAGGCAGACCGACTGAAATACACTGCTGAGGGGAGCAGCGGGCGAGACAGGAGAGGTCTGCCACACCATGTGGGTATCTCCGGGGCCAGCTGGGATCAAACCCGCACTACAGAGGCCACGGACAGCTTAGCCTCATTTTCTATCACTGCTCATTCACAGATTAAACAAAAATGTCTTTCAGTATACTCTTACCAAAATATATATATATATATATATTTTAAGATTCATTTATTTATGCATACAAGAACTGGGGTACAGGCCAGAGGTGTAGGGGTGAGAGGATTCACCAGAGACAGAATGGAGAGCTGAACAGGTGGATCTGCTGAAATACACTGCTGAGGGGAGCAGCAGGGAGACAGGAGAGGTCTGCTGTGCTATGTGGGTCACCTCCCTGGCTGGGGATCAAACTCGTGTTACAGAGGCTGCAGACAGCTTCATAGTGCTGCATCTTAACCCCTTGTGCCACCAGGGAGGCCCGCTCTTACCAAAATATTTATGAAGAATTTCTACTAACATATCATCCACGTGTCTTTCTTATATTGAGATACATAGATGCATTTAAAGAATTGTAGTATAAAATTGTAAATCCTTAGACAATTGCCAATGAAAGAACCATACAAGAAGTTCCTATTTACTATATTTATTGATTTTATTTTATTATTTTTATTTTTTTAATATTTATTTATTTATTTATACAAGAACTAGGGTACAGGCCAGATCTGTGGGAGGGTGAGAGGATACACTAGAGACAGAGTGGGGAACAGAACAGGCAGACTGATGAAATACACTGCTGAGGAAGCAGTGGGCACGACAGGAGAGGTCTGCAGCACCATGTGGGACCCTCGCTGGCTGGCTGGGATCAAACCAGCACTGCAGAGGCTGCGGACACCTTTACAGTGCTGCGCTCAACCGCCTGTGCCAACAGGGGAGGCCTTATTGATTTTATTTTAGAGAAAATATAAGAGGTGCTGCATTTTGTAATGCAGCAATAATAAAGATGGAATCATAAAAGATGTTTGGGTTGGCTTTTGAAGAAAAGAATCAGGAGTCCTGTGGGGTGATTTCTAACACACTCTCCATCCCCAGCATTTAGAATCACTTTTGGTATAGTTCTCTTATATACTTTCAATTCAGTTCATTTGTACACCACAACTATAAATTGAAATGAGGTAGTTTTAAAAATGTACACATAAAGGAAAATGCAAATGATTTGGAATATTTTCATTTTATTAGCATACTCAATATTGTTGGAAGATTTCCATTCAAGAATCTAAAGCTAAAGTAATATGCAAAAGAATATATAATAAGAAGCTAGTTAGTGGGTTGACAAAGTGATTTCCCAAAAGGAACTCTAAGTGTATTTCTTTTTCACCATGGATAAACACACAAATGAAAATAGGAAGTAGTTTGAACTCCTACCCCTACAAAATGGTACTAAGGGCAGTGAATGAATCTGGACAATATGGGATCTATCCCTTAAACCATCCCTTGAACATGTCCAGAACACCATTAATCATATAACTAGCCAGCAGGACTTTATGTCCTGTGGGAGAATCTAAGAAACACAAACTATCTCTCTACCAAAGCAATTTGAATCAGGGTAACTATCACCAGAAAAGGGCATTAGGATGGGGAGAAGTTCATTTAATATACTCCCCACCCTCAGTATTTGGAGAACAGGAACCAGTGAGTCCCATTTATAAAAACTGAGAGTTATTTCAAAATATATGTATGAGGTAACTGATAAAAACTAGTAAAACATGAAATATTAGAACTGTATTTGAATATGGAAATTGAGATTCTCGCAAAATTCTCATTTTGTGAATTATACATACTGACTACATACAACCATGAAGTAAGAGGACAGGGAGTCTATCGCACCTACAAATTCTCTGACAGAAAAATGCACACCATCTTGCATATAGTCTTGTTAAATGGTGTTCTCTCTATGGAAAAGAAGTATCAGTTCGCTAGGTATTGGGAGTAGAACATAAGTTAAAAGTAAATAAAAAGTCACACATCAAAGTGGATAGTGAAGGAAAAAAAGACACAACTGGGCCTCCCCTGGTGGCCCAGGTGCTTGAGCGCCTCGCTGTGGGGCTGTCCACAGCCTCTGCAGCGCTGGTTCGATCCTGGCCGGCCAGCGAGGGTCCCACATGGTGCAGCAGACCTCTCCTGTTTCACCTGCTGCTCCCCTCAGCAGTGGATTTTGTCAGTCTGCCTGTTCTGTTCCCCACTCTGCTCTGGTGAATCCTCTCACCCTCCCATGCATCTGGCCTGTACCTCGGCTCTTGTATAAATAAATAAATCTTTTTTTTTAAAAAAAAGACACAACTGAAATATAGCTTATTAGCCATTTGGAAATTATTTTGTACAGTCTCCTATGCTGCACTGTATTTTAGTATTTGGGTTTATTTTTCTTGTAGGAATTTGGAAACTATTTAACTTTTTTTAAAAAGATTTATTTATTTATACCAGCACTGGGTACAGTCAGAAGTGCAGGAGGGTGAGAGAATTCACCAGAGCCAGAGCGGGGAGCAGAATAGGCAGACTGATGAAATACACTGCTGAGGGGAGCAGCGGGCACAACAGGAGAGGTCTGTCGCGCCATGTGGGACCCTCACTGGCGGCCGGGGATCGAACCGGCACTGCAGAGACTGCAGATAGCTTCGCAGTCCAGTGCTCAACCGCTGTGCCACCAGGGGAGGCCCTATTTAACATTTTTAATGTGAGCTATGACATAAACATAAAAATGGAAGACCAATGACATGGAGGATAATAGCAGCTATGGTCAGCGTGTTGCCTTTATCAATTCTGCACTCATTATTTTGGTTCATGCCAAAGCATCCTTAGAATGCATCAGCAACTCTCCACTGAGGACTTTCTCTCAACTCAAGCATGGGCAGGTCTGAAATGCCAAGGAGTTAATGTTTCTAGATGTAGCCCTCTGACAATGACAATCGGGACTTAAAGGGTAAACACCACAGCCACCTACTCCACAAATCAGGTTGGTGTCTTTCACACTGGCAAACATGTTACCACGTTGCAAAGTTAACACTCAATATTGTGGACTATTAAAAAAGAAAAAAAGAAAATGTCCGTAAAGAGGTGCATATCATATTGAAAAGCTGTTTATATGGCTATAAACGTAGAACCTGTTTCTTGGACTGGGAGACCTTTAATTTTAAGGAGATGAGGAAGAGAAAATAAGGTAAATGCATAGCAAGAAATGGCTTTGATAATAAATGTAGTAAGCACTTGCAATATAGGCATAACCATGGATATGATAAAATGCGCATTATTTCAAATTAATTCAATGTATTTGGTACATGCCATATTTAATCAGCTTAATAACATTTTAGTTGGACTTCTGATAGATTTTCCTGAAAATTTTGTAAACTGTGAGGAAAAATGAATGATTAATTTACTAAACACAGAAAGGAAACGACCAGGTCCCTATGTCTGGAATCATTTTATTTGAATTTTATCTCCTCATGATTTGCATATTAACAAAGCAACAGAGGGAAGAAGATTGATTTTGTATGTTTTCCAAAAAATTAAACTTGGCCCTAGGTGATGTTGGACTTGGGAGAAATAGAAGTATTTTAATCAAGATGTCACATAATAAAAGAATAAAACACTTGTATTCCTTCAAAAGACAATTTTTATTCATTTCTCTCTTTCAATCAAATTGAACCTGCAGAGTACATGAGGACCATGTTAAGCAGCTATTCCCAACTGATGACATTATCATATTCTATCACTACTAATATTCCCTTAATATTTATATTTCATCTCTTAACTTTCCAGACTGAATCAATGCATAAATAGGTATGAATCTTATGGAAATGAGCAGCACTTTCCATGAAAGTAAATATTAGGTAAACTAATCAAAACAATAACTGCCTCTAAGGTAGCAGTAGAAAACAAATCCTAAACCATTACTAGAATCTAAGAAAAAATATAGTGGTTTTCTTTCTTCAAAGTAGTGGAAACTCTAATGTCCATTAGCAAAATTTTATTAAAATGAAATTAGAGAGCTACAACTTTAGCCACAAATTTTGAAAATGCATTGTATTCAGATCACAGAGTTTAATAAAACATTGCGTAGGAATCCTTACCAGCTGATGGCATGGGGAGGGCTCACTTTAATGGCAAGAAGAATTAAAGATATTTATAGCTAAAGAAACAAAAAAGCTGAACACCATCCCCAAAAGATTTTTGGACGATATGATGTACACATGCAAAGCAGTGTGAACAATTTGATAATTCATAACAAATGCACTCATTTTAACACTTAGCTATGGGGGGTGTTTTTAGGGGGAGAAAGGATTGATTTCTTCTTGGAAAGACATCCCTCCAGTATGAAGACAAGTTATTGGTTCATCCCACTATGATTAAAAATTGCCTCAAATAATATTAGGGCAAAATAGTTTTGTTACTTAATTTTAGAGAATATTTTACAATTGCCTAGATTAAAATGATATCATTAGTCATTGATTATTTTCCCTTTTTAGGCAGCAAACTTCATTGCTAATAAAGCTTATTTTCTCTCAGATTTTCTATTACATTGAGTTTAAAATAGTCCTACAGAGTATAACTCAGATTATAAAGTTAGGTCAATATAACTCCTTCAATAATCAACTTAGAGATGGCTATTAAATGCATCATATGCATACATAATTTGATATGTTACATTATATCTTATTAAATATTTCATCAGATAAACATATCTGCCAACTAAAGTTTGTTTATTATAAATACTGATATTTGATGCAGAATTAAAACTACAGATACTGGTATGGTATGTGATTCAACTTTAACTTATATTATGAAAAAATATTTTCTTGGTATAGCTATTGACATTTATTATTATTTGGAAAAAATTTTTTGAAAAAGCTTGACCTTGTTTATTTTTTCCACAATATAGGATTTCTCCCCTCAGGCGGGGTCACCAAGGTTTCCCTAGCACCAAAACACCATAGTCCTCCACCCTAGCGCACTGTGCTTCTCCTGTCCCTACTGTTTTCTACACTCCCTCTCCTGTCCTAGTGTCTCAGACCTACTGTCTGCCTTCAAGGGTTGTCCTTACTGTTTGTCTTTTTCTAATCCTTTGCTTGGTTTCTCTAGATCCCACATATAAGAGAAACCATCCCGTATTTCTCTTACTCCTTCTGGCTCATTTGGAGTAATCCATTCTAGTTCCATCCATGGTGCTGCAAATGGCATGAGCTTATTTTTCTTTTTCTTTTTCTTTTTTGTGATCACTGAGTAGGATACTACTCGTCTGTTGACATTTAGAGTATGAAAATTCTTTTGTGTGATACTATCATGCAGACTACAGGAAGTTTAGCCTTCTAACTACCCACTCCCAAAACTCAGAATCATTTTACAGATATTGTGACAACCAAACACTCCCACATTTTCAACCTCCTCATTACCCTCATTTTCTCCATTTAGGAGACAGTTTAGAGTAGAGATTTAGAGGATTATGATGAGCTCTAATTTTATAAAATTAGGGAATATATTGTTTCTTCTTCATCGCTCCTGTTTTTCCCTTCAAAGAAACTGCTACTGAAAACACAATAACCAAGTAACATCCTTTTCCACAAAATTTTTAGAGCTAGAAAAGTTCTTATATATATATATATATATATATATATAATTTTATACAGTCATAGCATTATCTATATCAGAAAAGCAAAACATATATTAAATTTCTCCCTCTGGTAGATTAAAAAAAAAGAAATTATGGCTCAGAGAAATTAAGAAACTAAATATCTTGCTCTAGTGAAGTAGAAACTAGTGTTTTTGTCTTGTAACATTTACATTAATGTCTTTTCAACTGCATCTGACTGAAACTGTCCTCAAGAATACTAAGTTTAAGTGGTGAGACAATGATCAACATGGTTTTCTTTAGTCATGAATTTTACCACACACACTAATATACACATTTCCTACAGAAAAAGGTTAATGGTTTAATAATAATTATATGTTAAAGATATAACATGGATAATCTTATTTTACCACTTATTCACATAAAATATTGAAACCTGGTATTTGGAACTCAACTTAATGCAGACATAACTGCACTTAAGAAATAACTCAAAATGGTCTCAATAACAAAGGATATTTGAAATACAACCTATAAATGCTAATAATTTTTAAATAGTCAAATTTATGTTGCTTTGTTCATCAATCTACAATTGAAGTTGTACTCTCACATGGTCATTGATCCAAAGTTGTAATGTGGTAACTTTCTGAGCGGGCATGAGAGGTCTATTTCAAAGACAAATACAAAGCACCCTAAACTCACAATTATGACTACAATAATATGCCATACAATATTATGTGATAAACTAACCTACATATTTACTTATTATTATACAACTGACTTCTATTTACATGAATGTGGATAGATGACAAAGTAGTTATGTCTACTTCCTTGACCTGTGAGTGTAGAACCCATGTGCTTAATGACTGTGCTTGCTTGTATAATATTTCATGAAGGAATAGTAATGGGATTCAATTTTTAAAAAGGTAGGAACAGATGAACAAAGATAGTATTTCAGAATGTCTTTTTTGTTTACTTGTGCTAAAGGATCAGAACAAAATGGAGAAAGACTGATGTCTTCAAATAATTTGTTAAGTTTTAAATTTAAAATTTTTAATTTTTAAAAACATGAATCAAAAACTAAAATATTAGATGAAAATTCATAATAATCACCAGAACACTATAGACTATAATTATGCTTTGTATCAACAAAACAATTACAATGGGGATGAAATCTTTATCTTTGTTCAACTTGTTTATCAGCCTTGAACAAAAACAGGGAAAACTAGATTAAGCGCTTTCTTTCCCAAATGAAGATAAAGATGCTAATTATTTGACTAGAAGCTTAATGTGAAACCCAAGCAAAATCTGTCCTTGCAATTTAAACTTATGAAAGTTAGACATCATAAACTGGACTAACCAGGTAAAGAGACAAAAAAAATGATTACATGGTTTTTGAAATGGAGGGATTGTTCCATTTGTGAATGCCAGATTGCAAAACTATGAAAACAGAAATGCATTAAGATTAAAAACATGATGATTAGAAATCTGCCTATTCTTGTCAAAGCACCATGTTGGGTACACTAAGAGATGAATTATTAAGTACCTGTGGATCCAAAAAGGTGGATCATTGAAGAAAAATGGAAGGGGAAGCTTAAGGATTGTGGAGGACCAAAATGTAAGGCAAAGTTGTTTGATTTTCTACAAGGAATAAATACAACAGGAGTAAAAATGTGGCAGAATGTGGTATGTGTCCCCAACTATGCTGAATACTAGAGAGTTTCAGGGGAAGAAAAATGATGATGATCATTACAAGAATAAGGAAAAGATTTCCTTGGTTTTCTTCAGTCAGACATTGATTAAGCTCATCCCAAGAGATTCTGATTACACTGGGGCATACATCAAGAAGCTCAAAAGATTGATAGTGAAATCCCCTCTGCATAAAATGGGAAGTCATACGGAATTCTTTCCTCCTGCAGTACATCATGACAAATCCAGACAACATAGAGCCCATATTTTATTATCAAAAGCTACTATCAAAGAGTAATGGAGGCACAGAAGCCTAAATCAGCTGAGTTCCAGAAAAGGAGTCCTCTTCAGATAATAATAAGCCAAGGATGCTACTTGAGGCAAAATGCTATCAAACTATTAGTCCAGGTGTTAGCAGGCAGGACAAAATGAAATCTGAAAGACTCAGAAATATACTGGTAAATCACTCAGCCTAACAAGTGTTCCCCACCTCAGTTTTACTGAGGAAATGATTACAAAGGCAGAACTGGAAAGAAGAAATAATACTATCTTGTGGAGTCTTGTGCCTGGAACCAGTGGTCTTTGCACCAATTAATTCAGTGATGAGGCAGGACCCAATCACCTCCTGTCTTAAATACTTGGAAGAAGAAATCAGTACACATTCTCTCTCTCTCTCTCTCTCTAACATATTACTCACTCCATAGCCTTATTTCCATACATCCATTTGATCACTATCTCCTTTCCTTCCAATTCCTTCTATCTTCTATCTGGTACACTGACCTCCTGCATGGAATCACCAATCAATTGAGCTTCATGTTTTCCTTTTCTCTCAACTCCTGAATCATACTTTTATCCTTACACAGCTTAACTGCCCTCACTTACTTTCAATTTCCTTGGCTCCTCTCTTTTCATTTTACTTGCCTGATAAAACTTCAACCACAGCAAAATCAAATTCTCTGCCTATTTCATATCTGCACCTAAGCAACTAAACCTGAATGGAAAAACACATAAAGGTGCTAACAGGATCTCATTTTAAATGCATGAGTCCTAATGGAATCATGCCATATTTCCCTAATGCATTTGTTCTCCTGTTCTCCTTTATAACTATTTCATAGCTTCTCTATTCACAAAGTATGAATATTTGTTTCTCTTTATTTACTTTCAGTTCATGACCTTTCATATTTCCTGATGAAATAAAACATAACTGATAAAAGATTCCACTCCTACAACACATTTACCAACTTACTTTCATCTGGATCTGTATTCTTTCCCTTCCTTCTTATTGTTAACAACGATTGGTCACTGGGGTCTTCCTGGTGGTACAAGAGGTTAGGACGCAGTACTAGGAAGCAATCTGCAGCTTCTGCAGCACAAGTTCAATCCCCGGCCAGGGAGGTAACCCACATAGCGCAGCAGACCTCTCCTGACTTGCCCTCTGCTCCTCTTGGCAGTGTATTTCAGTCAGTCCACCTGTTCTGTTCCCCACTCTATCTCTGGTGAATCTTCTCACCCCCCACACCTCTGGCCTGTACCCCAGTTCTTGTATGCATAAATCAATAAATCTTTAAAATAAAACAAAAAAAACACAAAAAGTGGTCACGAATGCTATCCAATGCTCACCCTTACTCTTGTGAATTGACACCATTTTCTCTTCTCTACTCGAAGACATAGCACTCTATTTCTCTTCTCCCATCAGTTCCCTTTTCTCTTAGGTCTTTCTCACTAGCATATGAATGGGCTGTCCCTTCTCCTTCCCCAAACAAAACTCCCCACTGAATTTCATATCCTTCATTTTCTCTCCACTTCTTTATCCTCTTTATATCAAAATTGTTTAAAAGGCCATTTATATAGTCTTTCTCCAATTGTTTTGTCTTGTCCTCTTTTGAGCCCACTCCAACCAAGTGTTTGCCCAAACAACCACATCAAAACAGCTTTAGTGATATTTTGTCATGGACTTCATTTTGTGAGCTCCAATGATTAATTCATTATCTTTATTGTATTTGACCTGTCAATAGCATCTAGCACGATTGCTTATTCTCTCTTAGCTCAAATATTTTTTTCACTTGGCTTCCAGTAAAAAAAAAAAAATAAAAATAAAAAATCTTCGGTCTCCTTGGTGGCACAAAGGTTAAAGACAGTGCTGTCAAGTTATTGCCAGCCACTGCAGCACGAGTTTGATCCCCAGCAAGCCAGGGAGCAACCCCCATGGTGCAGCAGACTTCTGCCTCACCTGCTGCTCCCCTCAACAGTGTATTTCAGTAGATATGCCTGTTCTGCTCCCCACTGTGTCTCTGGTGAATCCTCTCACCCCCTGCACCTCTGGTCTACACACCAGTTCTTGAATGCATAAATAAATAAATCTTTTAAAAATCTAGCTTTTTTCCTGATTACAAGTGCTCTTTCTCAGTCTCTAAAGCTATATACTCTGCCTTTCTTTTCAGGCAGACTGACTGAAATACACTGCTGAGGGTAGCTGCAGGCCAGACGGGAGAGGTCTGTTGCGTCATGTGGGTAGCTCCCTGGCTGGCCGGGGAATTAAACTTGAGCTGCAGAGGCTGCAGATCGCTTCATAGTGTTGAGCTTAACCCCTTATGCCACCAGGGAGGCCCTATCCTGCCTTTTCTTGACTTCAATAATTGTAAAGGTTCAGTCCAGGGATCAGTATTCAGACTTTCTCTTGTCTCCATCTTTGCCCAACCTGTCACTGCTCATGTAAAACCTTATAGCTTCAAGCCCCATCTATGTGTTGATAGCTACCAACATTATAACCTGACATAAATATTTCACTAGAATTCTAGTCTGATCTAAATGTCTCATGTCTACATGATAAGATTTTTGTGGATGTCCAATGGACACTTTAAAAGTAACATGCCCAAATTCAACCTCCTGATTTTCGTCAATACTTTTCTAGTCTTTCTCATCTCAGTTAATTGCAATTCCATCATTTTAATTGATCAGAGTCTAAGTTTTGTAATCAGCTTTGATCACCTCTAATGTTCTTCCCACAGATAGATCTGTGTTTCATTCCCTTACTCTAGTGATTGCTACTTAACTTTCATGTAAGAAGAGAAGCCTTTTATGATTTCTATAGATTTTCGTCCTCTCATTTACTCCCTTCCATTACCCAATATCCTCTTCTTTATAGTACTTAATACTACCTGATATATTACATATCATATGTTTATCTATTTTTTGTGTCTCTTCCTAGCATGAGACAAAGACAGGGGTTTTGTCTTTTTAGCTCAATACTAATCGCCCGAAGTTTAGAATAGTGCCAGATGCTTTAAAAATGTTATTGAACCAAGACATCTATTTATATGAATACAAAACTTTATTTTCGAAATTTGTAAAAAAAAATCTTTTGACTAATTTTCTTTCAATTACACTTTGATGTCCCTAAAGGATTATTAATGTTTATTTTGTTAAGAGCAAATATATCTTTCTTTCTCATCTTATACTCTGGAATTAAGTTTTTATAGTTTCTCTTTGAATTAGATTGTATGGGAAGGGAGATATGTGGTTAATAGAGGTAAGAGAAATATTCTAGAGATATTCTTATTTCTTAAATCTTTCAAAATGAGAGACTACATTAATTTACATACCATCTGAATATGAAAAGGCCTAGAGGTGGTGAGAAGATAATTAAAACCAAGATATGACAGGCTTATAGAGGAACAAAGCAATTCTTGTTAAATTACTGTATCATTGTAGTCTGGAGGGGTTAGAGATATTAATATGATTATTAATATATACACATCTGGGGGCCTCCACGGTGGCGCAAGGTGTTAAGGCGCAGCACTATGAAGTGTATCCACAGCCACTGCAGCATGAGTTTGATCCCTGGCCAGAGAGGTGACCCACATGGCACAGCAGACCTCTCCTGTCTAATCAGCTGCACCCCTCAGCAGTGTATTTCAGTCGATCCACCTGTTCTGTTCCCCACTCTGTCTCTGTAAATCCTCTCACCCCCCCGTACCTCTGGCCTGTACCCCAATTCTTGTATTCATAAATAAATAAATCTTAAAAAAATATATATACACATTTGATTTAAGTGATTACATTGCTTAATGGATGAAAAGCACTATTTTTGCGATGAAAAGTTCACCTAGCAGCCATTTAATTTAATTTTATTTTTTTAAAGAATAACTATGTTTTTTTTTTAAGATTTATTTATTTATTTATACAAGCACTGGGTACAGTCAGAAGCACGGGAAGGTGAGAGAATTCACCAGAGCCAGAGCGGAGAGTAGAACTGGCAGACTGACGAAGTACACTGCTGAGGGGAGCAGTGGGCGGCAGGAGATGTCTGCGCGCCATGTGGGACCCTCCTCTGGTGGCCGGGGAGCAGCCGGGGATCGAACCCGCGCTGCAGAGGCTGCGGGCAGCTTCGCAACCCAGCGCTCAACCACTGCGCCACCAGGGAGTTCCCTTTTAGATTTAATGTAGAATTGTCTTATAAGAAAGATTAAGGCAAATGTGTCTGAACCAATATATGAAAAAATACCACAAAAAACAATTGATTACAAAGTAAAAAGCTCTCAATATGATTTAAATTATGTGCAAAATTATTCAAGTTAATTCTTAAAACTATTTTTTTTGAGTATCGATGCAATTGTGTACACTATTCATCAATTGTGTTTTATAGTTTATTTTCAACCTTTTTCAAAAGCTGTTTTCTGTGGGTATTACATAAGTAGTACTGCAGAATGTGCATAAATCATTATTTCTGCAATCAATATTCAGAGAATAATATTGTTGCCAAAAATTTTTCTGGGTAGCTAAAGTAATTGCATTCCTTCCTATTGGTATTAGAAAGGTGTTCTTGAAATATTTTCATGGTAAGAAGTGTTCATTCTCACTGCCTTTCCAAAGAACACTCATATGACACCACTTATATTTAAGAGTTAAAATGAACATATTTGTATTGAATTTTACATATTTAAAAGATAAATATAGGGCCTCCCTGTTGGCGCAGCGGTTGAGCGCTGGGTTGCGAAGCTGCCCGCAAGCCTCTGCAGCGCCGGTTCCATCCCCGGCTGCTCCCCGGTCACCAGAGGAGGGTCCCACATGGCGCGCAGACCTCTCCTGCCGCCCGCTGCTCCCCTCAGCAGTGTACTTCGGTCCTTCTGCCTGCTCTGCTGCCCGCTCTGGCTCTGGTGAATTCTCTCACCCTCCCGCGCTTCTGACTATACCCAGTGCTTCCATAAATAAACAAACAAACAAACAAACAAATAAATAAATAAATAAATCTTACCGAAAAAAAAAAATAATTCTTAAAAAAAAATAAATAAAAGATAAATATTGTCTAAGACTATTTCAATGTTTATATGTGTTTTCAATGATTATATATAATTATCTGTTTTAATTGAGATAATTTTTAACTGTAATTAAATTGGTAGAATGTATTTTCAATTTTTTAGGTGGTATAGGAAAAGATAACATGAAACTTTCATACTAACAGAACTTAAAAATTCTGAATTTTCAATTCTGATTTATTCCTAACTATATAATGTTGATGTCTTTTCCTTGCAGTGCTTGTAGATTTCTTTTGAGCATCAGTTTCACTCAGCAGTCAATTTATAATGAAGATTATGTAAAATGTGACAGATTAAAATCAGGCCAAATGTTAATGCTGGGTAAAAAGGGCAGAATAAATATAAAAATTATGTCTGCAAGGCATTATAGTGTGATTTACTTAGTAATGGAGCAAAGTAAATGATGAAAAGGAAAAACAGCTATAAAAGTAATGCATGTTTTACTGAAAACATAAGGTGTTTTCTCCTCTCATTCTCATACCATGGAAACAAGCTGACTCTCAATGAGAATGAATCGCATTCCACTTTAGACTGATGAACAATGCAATTCTTTATGCAGCACACAATCAAGCTGTGGAATTCAATTCTGCAATATATCATTGTGGTAAATAGTTTAGCAAAATCCAGGAAAGCATTAAATGTTGCTATGAATAAGAATGACATTTACAGCCATGCTAAGTAGGTCACAAAGTTTAAAGGGCTCTCAGCCCTCTAGCAAGAGGCGCAAGGAGAATTTGTGTGAAGGTCAGAAAGGAATGTTCTCTCCTCTGGCATTATTATATTGTTATATTACTATTATATTGTTATATTACTATATCATTGTAGTCTGGAAGGGCTAGAAATATTAATATGATTGTTAATATATGCATGAATTATGGGATGTTTATGTGTCTCTCTTTTTCAAAGCTGCAAATGAAGGGTATCTACTTGAATCTAAAGTAAATAAAAACTACTTAATTTTCTTTAAAATATTATTTTGATATTTGATATAAATTTTTGATTATGTTATTAACAAATGCAATAATTCTACAAGATATAATCAAAGGAAAATAAACAAAATATTCTCCCTATAGAGGAGTAAAGGAGTGGAAAAATCTGACAGATGTGGTAACTAGGGAAATTGAAAACAGTTGAAAAACATGATTACATTTTGGATGGAAAAGAATTTCCTTCTAAAACAGCAAAGTTCAATCATCCAATAAAGTAACCTGACTTTGTTGGATAATTACATAATCAGTATCTCTATTAAATTAGATGTTTAAACTGTTCTATGCTTAAACTGTTCCTCATATGCACTGAGACATGACACGACGATATTTATTAAAAATCGCAAAACATAGCTCACCCAAATTTCAAATCAAGAGTCGGATGGACAAAACATTGCATATTGCTATAAAGAAAACTAGACGGCAATGAAAACAAATAAAGAGAGCTGCATGCAGTAATGTCGACATACTTTAATATCATCATGTTAAATGAAATATCCCATGCAATAACATTTTAACTAAAAGAAAACACAAAATGAAGCTTAAGTATCTAAGAATGGTTACTATACAGTAAATCTATGCAGGAAAGTGAGTGGAAGATTAAAATGAATGACATGAGTGTGCTTATTTTTATGAGAGAAAAATCATTATAACAAGAAGTTGATAAAATAGACTTTTTTAGTGCTGCAGTGTTACATTTTTGATCTAGGTCAGTATTTACAGAGTGTTGACTTATGATGAATCACTGATTTGCATGCATTCTGTGTTTATTTCTCTCTCTAATATATTCAGAATAAAGCATTTAAAATAAAGTAAATGGACAAGAAGACATTGTGTGAATACTAAAAAATGTGTTTGATAAAAGTAAATTATTTTGTGATTGTGCAATATAATATTAGGCAAAATAATCTATAGTTCCTTCTTTTTAGAAACAACTTTCCTCTTATGTCAAAGCTATAGTTACAAAATGAAAGTTGCTTCAAAATTTGAGTTTTATAAAATAAAATATGACTATCTTAGCATATCATAAACTATAGCATGAAAGATTCATTTAATTTGTAAGGAACAAAAATGTCACACTATAGCTACAAGATCAAGACAGTGAGTAGATTTGAAGAAGTATCTCTGGAGCATGCCCTAAAAACAAGATCTTCAAAAGGAAGGGTTTATGACATAAGGGATCTTTCTAGAAAGTATAAGCTGAATAAATGGTCACAAGAAAAGAATGCAGAGTATCATTTGTTCAGACTACCCTACAGAAAAGCTAAGTTTATTTAGCATTGTGAGAATTGCAGAAAATAATTTGTCATCAGCAATAGCTATAGTGCTCTAAAAATAACTTCCAGAGTGTATGGAAATTTAAAAACGCTAAGTATTTTTGACCAGGTGGTTAACTGCTTGGTGAAGGAATATATCATATCACGGGAGCACATCAACTATGGAAAGTTCATTGTTCTGGGGGAAACTCTAATGAGTCAGTCATCCCTAGATAAAGTGCTCTAGAAATTTCAGCACGGTATTTACTATTTTCTAAGTTTATTTGGCCATAGTGAGTTGAAAATGGTGAAATAACTTTCTTTCTCCACTCTCCTTACTCTCAAATTCACATTCTTGCTCATACACACCAGTTATCTTTGACTAAAGAGGACATTTCTGCAAATAACAGGACTAGGAATGATATTAAAATATCACCTGTTTAAAATATATGCTCTAAGAGTTATAAGGCTTGAGTCAACATAAGCTCAATTTCAAAAGATTCAATTTCTGATGATTATTTACACTCAACACTCCCCCCGCCATGGGCACCACAAATCTTCATCCAACTGATACCTGGGACGGTATAACCTGGACACCCTAGCCTTCGACATTCTGGTAGGGTTTGTCTTATGGAAGGCAACAGTGAGAAATTGCAACACAAGGGGATAGAGGTTAATTTTTTTTTAAGATTTATTTATTTATTTTACACAAGAACTGGGGGTACAGGCCAGATGCGCAGGAGGGTGAAAGGATTCACCAGAGATAGAGTGGGGAACAGAACAGGCAGACTGATGAAATACACTGCCAAGGGGAGCAGCGGGCGCGACAGGAGAGGTCTGCTGCTCTGTGTGGGACCCTCGCCGGCCGGCCGGGATGGAACTGGCGCTGCAGAGGCTGCAGGCAGCTTCACAGCACGACACTCAACCACCTGCACCATCAGGGGAGGCCCATAGAGAGGTTAACTTTTTTTACTCCTCATGTTGCATTTACTGAGTGACAAAAATGTTAGTCTGTATGCGTTATTCTCCACGGGCAATATCAAAGACACACAGGTATTTTCTCTGCCCTTTTCTGCCCTGCTTACTGGTCTGAGAAGTTGTTCCCTATTGACTGACTGTTGCAGGTTCCCATCCCAGCTATGTCTTTATTGGAAATAGTTAACGACAGGCACAATCTCAATGAGTGATCATAAATTTGAACTCTAAGAAGTAGGATCTTTCCTATCCCATACTGATTGTGGTGTGACATTTCTTCCTTCCTCCCCCACAGTCACGCTTCCCACGGAATGATTTCTCCTTGGCACTAGGTCTCTCGGGGAGTCAATAATGCTATTTCCTTCCCTATTCTCTCCAGACTGAAGTGATAAAGACTTTCCGTGGGGAAAAAGCTTTCCTCCGTTGGTGATAAAGCGTTCCTCTGTTGCTAGACTGTGGGTCCTCTCGCAGTCCCTTGCTTGTTTCCTTGAATCTTTTCACACCTCCATAAGGAGACTTTTATTTTATGTCTCTTCTTTGGAACCCCATGAGGGAGATTCCATTTCCTTCAGGATTTTTACTGACATAAAATCTGTGAAGTTCAGGCATCTCATCAATAAATTAATTTTTAATGTAAAGCTTTAAGAATGCTTAAATAATAACAACAACAATATTAAAAGGTCTGTCTGGCATTCTGGGGCTTAATTCCCACAGTTAGAGTTGTGAGAAGCTCTTGTATTGCAGACTTTGGAGAACTGGCACAGAACCAGGTGACTGTCATAGTTAGTGATCACACAATAACCATCTTATCTATGTTTTGATGCTTACAAATTTATTTACAAGTCATTGAATTTGTTTTCCTAAAAAATGAGGCAATAAAAATGTAACAGGGTAAAGGTAAAAGCTAACAAAGATAATACTGTTAACTAAAGTTGGGTGGTCTAAAAGATAATAGGGGACCTCCCTGGTGGTGCAGGAGGTTGAGCGCAGTGCTGTGAAGCTGTATGCAGCCTCTGCAGTGCCGGTTCCATCCCTGCCAGCCACGGAGATACCCACATGGCAAGGCAGACCCCTCCTGTCTAGCCCGCTGCTCCCCTCAGCAGTGTATTTCGGTTGATCTGCCTGTTCTGTTCCCCATTCTGTCTCTGGTGAATCCTCTCACCCCCCACACATCTGGCCTGCACCCCAGCTCTTGCTTGCATAAGTAAATAAATCTTAAAAAATTATAAAATAAATAAAAGGTAATTGGGAGGAAATGGAGGAAAAATACACAAGTGTGCAGTATTATTGTCCATAATAGTAAATATTTGACTTTGATAAAGAAACGAAGGACTAAATGCAATTATATAAAGATGTTATTATAAAGCTAACCACTGGAACAAAAAAAATGTTTCTAAATATCTGATGGAGACAAAATTCACATATAGCAGAGTAAAATTTATATATGAGATTTTATATTTTTTATTATGAAATTTTATATCTTAATTTTGGAAGTACTATTTCACTTCTTAGAAACCATGCTAAAATGTTTATTCTTCTTTACTATTTATTATATGTATGTACATGCACATATTAATATATAGAGAGCAAACTTAAGATTTTATTGTGTATACCATTTCATAACTTAATTTTCACACTTAAAGTTTTATCTTGTATATTTAACCATGCCAGCAGACATTCTTAATGATAGTATATTCTTCTAAATGGTTGTATGAAATTTCATCAAATAGATTTATCATAACATCTTTTTTAACTGTTAATGTATTATTGGAAATTGAAAATCTGGCAATATGGATTAGGATTGTGGAGTGCGTGCATTTCCATAGCACTGGTAATTATCGTTTTCTCTTTTTTTAGCCATTTTTCATTCTGAAAAATCTTGAAAGCATAGAAAAATACAAAAAGCCCTTACTTCTCCCATGCAAAATCAACCACTAGTTATAATTTCTCATGTTCATTTTCTTGTTTTGAATGTAATAATAAGTTTATAGGAGAAGTTTCATGCAATTATCATGACTTTCTCATTTCGCCCCAGACATCCCCAATAGTACCTATTATTTTGTTCATTCCAAAAACATACATTGAGCCACTGCCAGCCTCTGTCTTTGGTGGTCTGAAGTCATGGATATAAACAACAGATAAAACATCTTCTCTCATGGAGTTTATATTCTAGTTGCTGGCCAAGGGAGGTTTAGATAGAGAAAAATATTAAAAATAATATACAAAAACTGTCAGATCGTGACAAGTGCTCTAAAAATAATATAGCAATGTGATAGGGTGAGCTAGAAGAATTTTAAATAGAGTTACCAAGAAAGGCAATCGGTAAAGGACAATTTTCATGAAAGTCAAATATCTGAAAGCAATAAAAGAAAATTAGTCACATGCATATCTAGGGCAAGGACAAGATATCTGGGGAAGGAGCGAGAAAGAGTGGTAGAGAGAAGACATGAAGTACAATGACCCTGAGATGAGAATGTGCCTGATGCAGATGCCAGTGTGGCTAGAATGGCTGGTGTGAGGGGGACAAGAATAGGAGATAAAGCAAGAGAGAAAGCATGGAGACTCACCATAAAAGGCCAGAAGGAGGTTGCACCCTGGCTTTTTACTTGTTACTGTGAGAAATGGGAAAAATTAGAATTTTGAGCAGAAGTATGACAGGGGAACTTATACCTGAAATTTTGAATTTGGAAGAGAGGTCTGGTTTTTCATCTTTAAAGTCATGACACACATTTTATCTATTTCTTTTCATATCCACTTGGTTGCATGTATATGTATTGCAAAAAAAAAAAAAAAAGGACTTTCTTAATAGGAGGTTAGAAAAGCATTCTCTATTTTTTAATTTAAGTCTTTTAGATACTTATCTAAAACTTTTTTTAATATTTTATTTTAGATAATTCTTACATCATTTTTCATTTTTGCACAATGTATGCATTTTCATTTTGGTTATATTTCCCATACAATTGCACCCCCCCCTTATTTTGACCCTAATCCTTCCTCTCCCACACCCCCACCCCCCATAGCGTGTCTCTGGTTTATAGTTGCTTGTTGATTTTGATTTTTACTTTGTATTAATTAGTCTTTTTCCTGGTCCCTTATTTAGGTTTTCTAAATTCCTGCTATGAGTGAGACCATCTGGTATTTTTCTTTTTCTTTCTGACTTATTTTGCTGAGCATGATCCCTTCTAGCTCCATCCATGTTGCTGCAAACTGCGTGTTTATCTTTTGTTGAATGCTGAGTAATATTCCATTGTGTATATGGACCACATCTTCTTGATGCAGTCATCTATTTTTGGGCATTTGGGTTGTTTTTGCACACAATACTAATGATAAAGGACGGATCACAAAAATCTACAGAGCTGATGAGACTAAACAAAAACAAAGAAAATAATCCAGTCAAAAAATGGGCAGAGGAGCTAAAAAGAAACTTCTCCAAAGAGGAAATGCAAATGGCCAACAGGTATATGAAAAAATGTTCAACATCACTTGTAATCAGGGAAATGCAAATCAAAACTACAATGAGATACCATCTTACATCAGTGAGAATGGCACATATTAAAAAAACTATCTAAAACTTTTGATCCAGTTCTTATTTATGTCCTTTAAGCCACCTGGAATGTATGTCTTTTCATCCCCAAATCCCAAATGGAGAGTCACCTTTTCCAACATCTTTTTGGAGTGGTGTTTGCTTTCTACAAGGTTTATGATAGAACCTCTTCCATATACCAACTGCCCATATGTGCATAGATCTGTGTATTGACTCAAATTCTCTTCAAATGGCCTATTGAATATTATTTTATCTTGTATCACTTTATAAATACATTTCTAAATCTGAAGGGTAAACTTCCCTATTCATGTTTTACTAAGAAATAGATAAACAGGGACCTCCGTGGTGGCGCCAAGGGTAAAGATACAACCTATGAAGCTAACCGCAGCCACTGCAGCATGAGTTCGATTCCCGGCCAGCCAGGGAGCAACCCACATGGCATAGCAGACCTCCCCTGACTGACCCCGCTGCTCCCCTCAGCAGTGTACTTCAGTCAGTCTGCCTGTTATGCTCCCCACTCTGTCTCTGGTGAATCCTCTCACCTCCCCCCCCCCACCTCTGGCCTGTACCCCAGCTCTTGTATGCATAAATAAATAAATCTTTAAAAAAAGAAAGAAATCACTAAACACACAATTTTACTCCCCCATGTACACTTACTCTATTCATTAGTCTGCTGGAAAACATTGCATATAGATAGAATTTTAAAGAAATTAAGAGATAATTAATATTTTTAGAATAGTATGCCTTTTTATCCAGGAAAACTGTAATCTTTCCATTTATTCAGGTCTTTATATTCTTCATATGTGTTAGGTAATTTTCTCTACAAGTGTTATGTAGTTTAGGTTAACAGTATTCCTAGGGATTTTAAAATTACATTGCTTTTGCAAAGGGTTTTATATTCTTACCACAAATGCTAGTTGGTTATTGTTCAGATAAAGTAATTATATTGATTTTTAAGTTGATCACAATACATAGCACGCTTGCTGAACCAACTGACTCATTCTAAAATTTCCCCATTAATTTTCTTTGATTTTTTAGGCAAATATCTGACACCTGGAGACACTGATTTTTATTTGTTTGTGCCTGTTATTATCTAAGGTAGATCACCCAGAACAATGATGGATTGTAGCACTAATGAATTTTTTTTCTTTTTCCTCTATTAAAACATGGCCTTTCTGTTTCATCTGTTAATATAGTGAATCCAAGTGATGGGCTTTTAAATATTGAACTCTCTCTGCCTTTCTGAGATAAAACCTATTAGCTCATGATTTTTACAGTATTATCAAATTTTATTTACTAATTTTTATAAGCATAAATATAAAATAAAGGCGTTTGATCAATAATTTTATTACTATTTATATTATTCTTTTCTGGTTTCAGTATCAGAGACCTATTAATTTTATAAAGTAAACTGTGTATATCTTTTTATTCAGTAATTGTCACCACTGGCTGGAAACATTTATATTAGAGCAGGTGCACCCTTACAACTGAAATGGTGAGTAGCAAAAATGCACTTAATCAGAATGTGTGGCCTTATTAAACAGTAATTTGTGTATCTGAGGTTATTATTCTATTCTTGGGGTTCACTACCCCAACCTTCTCTCCAGGAGAGGAAGCAAATTTTCCTCAACTTGTTATGTAGCACTGAGGAAACTGCTGTTATTCAGTGACTATAAAATAATAATTATAGTAACAATTATTCTAACAATGTAAATGAGGCTAATTTACAGCAATGGAAAGATCAAATAAAGGAATAAAGTAAAACATGTGCATGTAAAAATTTTTAATTAAAGATGATGCTTCAAAATAATATATCCACATAAATGAATATATACACATAAAAAATTTGGCTCTTATTTACTTACACATTCATATACACAGAGTAAGACAAATCTAGATTGATTTTTTTTTAAGATTTATTTATTTATGCATACAAGAGCTGGGGTACAGGCCAGAGTTGTGGGGAGGGGATAAGAGGATTCACCAGAGACAGAGTGGGGAGCAGAACAGGCAGACTGACTGAAGTACACTGCTGAGGGGAGCAGTGGGTGAGACAAGAGAAGTCTGTTGCGTCATGTGAGTTACTCCCTGGCCTGCTAGGGATTGAACTCATGCTGCAGAGGTTGCCTATAGCTTCATAGGTTGTGTCTTAACCCCTTGTGCCACCAGGGAGGCCCTAGATTGAATTATTAACAATAACTTTGGGTGATAAAATTATATGTAAGTTTTCCTTAATTTTCCCAACATTTTCCATATTGCATATACATTCCTCTTTGTCATGGTTAAAAACAACTAGCAGTATCAATGAAATGAAAAGGTTACCATGGGTGATTTTATTTTTTCTCAGCTCTGTTAGTCCTTGAGGCTGTACCAACTAAATGGTGATTAATTCTTCATTCATGTATTCTGTGCTAATCTGTCTTGTTTGAACTTGTAGTTATCAATTCAATCATCCCACCTAAATGTGTACAGTATTGGTCACATTACTTCCAATTTTGTCCTTCACACTATCATGCTAATTATCAGTACAGGTATCATCACCACTATCATCATTAGTGAGTTTTATTATTTCTTACTTTCAACTACTTCTAATCATGCATAGAAATAACCCAAAAGGGCATGCAAAACTATCAAAATCTATGGTACAAGACTTGTGGCTACACAGACATGACACATTTTCAGTTAGATTCTGTATTGTTGGTAACATATGTTGATCTGAGTTATGTTCCAACCGTTTTGGTTAAAAATGAAAGCTTCTGTGAAAATTTAACTGTGAATTTGCTGATCTTAAAGCAAAATAAACCTCTTAATACATATATTTTCTTTTTAAAATGAAATTAAGATTTTTATTTATTATCATGAGGGTCTTGACAATACATTTACAGACATAATTACTATGGGACTACAGAATGCAGAGACCCAAGGCTCCACTCTCAAAGAGATTAAAATAAAATTATTTGAGAAACTTGATGAATACAAAATGCATTTTATTTGTTTTCTTAAGTTTATTTTTGCTAAGGTGTTATATTTTACACCATGGAATCCTACTCAGCTATAAAAAAAAAATGGTGGCACAGCAGTTGAGCGCTGGGCTGTGAAGCTGTCACAGCCTCTGCAGCACCAGTTCAATCCCCAGCCACCAGCGAGGGTCCCACATGGCATGCAGACCTCTCCTGCCACGCCCGCTGCTCCCCTCAGCAGTGTGTTTCCTCGTCTGACTGTTCTGTTCCCCGCTCTGGCTCTGCTGAATTCTCTCACCCTCCCACGCTTCTGACTGTACCCAGTGCTTGTATAAATAAATAAATAAATCTTTTTTAAAAAAAGATGTTTTATTGCTACTTGAAAATAATTTTAACATCTACCATCACTGTAAGTTTCATAGAAATATAAAAAATCAAAATTAATAATCTTATTTCCCCATGTGCTTTTACTTTATTGCACTCCTATGTCACCAGGACATGACATATACCTTTACATATATTTTATCCTGGCAAAGTCAAGAAAGGATTTGTGCCCAATTTGTTGAAAACATCCCGGTGGACACTGAAGACAGAAGATGATGGGAGAGAAAAAAAGGGAAACATAAAGTTAAAAAATTTATACTTTTTATATCCATTAATATGAATGGAAGAATATGATGTATTATATAATCACTGCTTAAAGTTTTGTTTTGCCAAACCAAGACAAACTCTAGAAATATGAAGTTAATGAAGGTGAGTGTGAGGGTGGAATTGAAGTTAATGAAGGTGAGTGTGAGGGTGGAGAACAAAGTGTGGAGGGGGCCAAATGGGCTATCGTGGAGAACTATGGGTGCCTTGGTGGTGGGTATTGCGGTGTAACATATATCTAAAGATGTGAACCTACAACTCTGAATCACATACTGTGTTGAATACCAACAGAACTTCAATAAAAACTAATACAATCAAAAAATAACAACAATGAAAACATTGTTTTTAACTATTTTGCTTAAGGAAATGTGCTGCTCAGACAACAGAATTAAATACAATTAGGGTCATGGATACTGGTAATATAATAGAAGCATATTTAAATTGTATTCTCATTATATTAATGAAATTCTTTATGATTATATATAATATGCAGAAAATAGTTAAAAGTAAAGAAATATACGTAATATAAAGGATGGTAGTAATTTCATAAATTAAAATTCTGAATATTTTGTTGTATGTCCTTGTAGTTCCTTAACTGTTCTGAATTTTTTTCAGATTACTTTTACTTAAATGCAAATAATTTATTTCCAAATCACCATACAAAAAATTATCAGTTTCTTCCAAAAGCATGCCATAATCTTGTCATTTTCTAGAAACAGACATGGTGTCCTTTTGCAGGTCCAAGTCAATCGCTTGTGAGGCCTTGAACTCAGTACAAATAAAGGGCTATATATGCTAAGTGTCTTAATATTTTGAAGTTAAAACTCAGGCTAAAAAAAATAAACACTGCTAAAGTGTGCCATTAATGTAGAAAATATACAAAAGAGAAGATTTATATAAAGCTCTGGGTTTCATATAACTAAAATTCACAAAACAGCACAGGTAATAAAGCTTTAATTATTGCTATTACATGTGGTTAGCTTAGCAATGTTTAGATGAGTAATAGAATAAATACACAATAATTCACAAATTATTTTTTCAACTATTCTATAAAACATGTATCCTTGCCTTTATATCAGCAAAATTACTAGTTGTGTTGTTATAACTGAGTTTTCACAAAATTTATATTATATTAAGTGACATAAGGATTAAAAAATGTAATTGTGTTCAAAGTATAAATAATTTAAAATATTTTCCTTAAAAACATGAAACCTAGGAAATGTCAAGTTAAAATGACTTTCTTATGATTTAAAAAATAATTTTCTTCTAATATATTCAAAATTATACATGAACTAAACATTAAGTTTAATGAAACTCACACTTAAAATGGCAAAAATTTTATATTAACTTGAAAACAATTATATTTTATTAGGTATTTTTAATAATGAAAGTGTAAGTGACAGAGGCACTTAGTTGCCCTCAAAGAAAATGTTTGTTTGTTTTGTAATATTTGTAATATGGCCCCGGGCAGCTGTCCTCCTCTGGTTTAAGGAAAATGCAGTGTTTTAGTTTTAACTTTTACATTGTCATTAGTGAATTTTAACATTTTTATTATCTTACATTTATCAATTTTTTACATTTTCTATTGGAGTGGTTCCTGTTTCACTGCCTTGCTTTAAAGCTTTTTTTTGCTTATTTTTGAGATGCTGATGACAACCTTTCAAACCTTAGTGTACCATTTTACACTTTATTTTGGGCCTGTACGGACAGCTTAGGAATTTAAAGTGCCCAGGGACCATATTTAAAATGCATGATTCTAGTTATTCACTTATTCACCTTTAGATGCTTTTTATTCAACCAAAGTGAATTATTCATAGCCTGCATTATAAAGTTCAAAATGATATAAAATCACACAAAATACATTTGGAAGTTTTAATTCAAGGAAAAGGACAGCAGTTGTATATCATTTAGTGGCGATTTAGCCAAGAAGTTTCATAGAAGTAGAGGCAGCAATCATAAAAAAAATTGATATCACAGACTTACAACATGTATAAAGTGTATTTCTGAAGTACAGTGTGCTAGAACACAACTATTTCAAGACATATCAATCAACACTGATAGCCATAGGTACATATTTTTATTTTGTAGCAAATGTGTGCTGTTATCAGTTGGGGTTTAGGGGGTTAGGTAGTTTTAAAGGCTATAGGAATTTAAAGTCACTCTGTGACCATCTGCAATTTGTCACATTGGTTGCCAAGTTGGGAGGTTTACCTGGAAACACTTTCCTTACAATAGCACAGAACAACTAAGCAGCTGTTTATTGGCATTCAGAAAATTCCAGAAAGCTCAGAATGTTGGTATTTCCCAGTTATTCATTAATTGGCTCAATTTTTAATAACTCTACATGGGGAAGTTTTATGATGCTCTGGTATAAATATTAATACAGTAGTAGTATCAGTTTTATTAAACCCTACCAACAAAGATTCAAACGACATACTGCTTGCTCTCCACATTCATATTCAGGAAACAAATTTTTTCTATCCTCAGCTTTTCACACACTCACAACAACATCAACTATGAAGACAATGATTTGGGGAATCTGCTCTTTCTTTAGGTAGCAAAAGCATAACCACCTTGTATCTTTAATTGCCATACATAGTAGACTGCTCCTCCAGTCTACATTTGTAAATGAAATTCAATGTTTAATATTAACTTATGCAGTTTAGGGGATTAAGGTGCTAACCAAATAGAACACTTCCTAAGTGCATACTACAGTAGCAAACTATTTCTTGATTTATTTTTTTTTGCCATGTTCATACCTTGAACCACTAGTTTCAATTACCTTTACCCAAGACAGCACTGTTTCTTTCCCTCAGTAGCATGTGCCTGAAGGAGGCAGACCACACATCACATCTTTCACTCATGATATCTGTTCTTCAGTGCAACATTGAGGCATGCATATATTTATAAAGATTTATTTTTTATTTATACAATAGCTGGGGTACAGGCCAGAGGTGCGGGAGGGTGAGGGAATTCATCAGAGACAGAGCAGGGAACAGAATAGGCAGACTGATGGAAGACACTGCTGAGGGGAGTAGCGGGCGAGACAGAAGAGGTCTGCTGCGCCATGTGGGCATCTCCCTGGCAAGCCAGGAATCGAACCCGTGCTGCAGAGGGTGCAGACAGCTTCACAGCACTGAGCTCAACCCACTGCACCCCTGGGGAGGCCCACTGAGGCACGCATATTGTAGAAACTCTGTACATAAGTTGGAAAAGAATGAAGAACACTTCATATGTGATATAATTTAAGAAGCACAAGAAAAATAAAACACTGAACAAAAATCTTTCTCTCTAGTATAACAAAGCAGAGAATTTATTCAGCATTTTTTCAGATATATTAATTTTAAGAGAAATTGTTAAAGTAAGTGCAGAAACCTATCCTTTCCTCCACAAATATTCATTCCAAAATGGTACTGCATGCTTGGGGAGTATGGAGAATTTCCAGACATATATCTGTGAGGTAGTGGATGATGGAGGAAGAAATAAAAAGTAATCAGATGATGAACAAAGTTAGTGGAGAGTGCTGAGTAGTAGATTTAATGATTTACTCCAAGGCTAAGTGATTGTGCTGTATCATTTGCTTGCCTGAGCAATTTTGATAAGTGTGCAAATTAGGGCAAAGGAAGCCTGTTTTACCAGTATTTTTAGGAGATTTTATTTATGAAGGATTATAGAAAACTCCTACACAGCTTCCTTTAAGAAAACTTAAGAGTCAAGATATATATTGGGTCAAGCTGTCTAAAGTCAGATGGCTGTGATGCTGGACCTCTTTATATTTGAGTTATATTTGGTAGGCCCTCACTTGGGTTTTTAAACATAATGTGCAAAACCTTGTTCCACATATGAATATAATAAGCATTGAAATGAACCAAAGCCACATTATTCACTTTTATCATCCCACTCTCGCAAGGAAATTATTGTAAGACTAGTGGAATATTATGTTTCATAGGATGCAACCAATATGTGAATGATATCATTAACTGATAATAGAGAATGTCTGGTCTTAGATGAAAATGTTACCTGTATGGAAGCAACTAAATTAAAAAAAAGCCTGTGTGAATGTCTTCATGATATTGAAAATTAGTTGTTTTTCTTGTTAAAGTCATAGATAAGTGAGTAAATATATGATAAAGATATAAAATTTCATATACAATGTTAGTATTTTGTTATGTTATATAGTGTACTCATAATTTGAGATTCTGGGATTTGGAGTCTTACAGAATTCAGAAATATACAAGAATATCCCTCTATGGGGAGATCATCACTGAAACTGGAATATGAGTTAAATTCATCCTAACATTATCTACCAAAATAGCAAAAGTGCTGAGATCATCTACTGGATCAGAATAGCTAGGACAGTAAGACATTTACTTCGGGACATTATAGAAACTATACTGGACTAGTTTTTTTTTTTTTTTAGATTTATTTATACAAGAACCATGTTACAGGCCAGATTCGCAGGAGGGTGAGAGGATTCACCAGAGCCAGAGCGGGAAACAGAACAGGCAGACTGACAAAATAAACTGCTGAGGGGAGCAGCGGGCGCGACAGGAGAGGTCTACCACTCCATGTGGGGCCCTCGCTGGCCGGCCAGGATCAAACCGGCACTGCAGAGGCTGTGGGCAGCTTCACAGTGCTGTGCTCAACCTTCTATGCAACCAGGGGAAGCCCTGGACTAGTTTCTTGCAGGCAAGGGGGGGATATCTGAATTTTCACCACCAGAGGAGCTAACCAAGACTGAAGAATACAAGAGACAAGAACAGTAGTGCTCTGAGGGGGAAAAGGCAAACAGTGAGAACATGGGGCGGGGTGGGGGGACTTGAATGCAAACACTGCACATCTGTCTCTAACTTTGGAAATTAGATAAGGCCCTAGGAGGTTGGGGTTCACTGCACTTTTTTTTAAAAGATTTATTTATTTATTTATACAAACACTGTGTACAGTCAGAAGTGCGGGAGGGTGAGGGAATTCACCAGAGCCAGAGCGGGGAGCAGAACAGGCAGACTGACAAAGTACACTGCCGAGGGGAGCAGCGGGCGGCAGGAGAGGTCTGCGCGCCATGTGGGACCCTTGCCCGGCGACCAGGGATGGAACCGGTGCTGCAGAGGCTTCGGGCAGCTTCGCAACCCAGCGCTCAACCACTGTGCCACCAGGAAGGCCAGTTTCATTGCACTTTCTAACCCTTTCATTGATCACTTAGGTTCTTTAGCATTAGCATTGGTGGACACAAGACTGACTTACTTTGGCATCACCTTCTGAGTTCCTTGAGGGACATTCTCTGTCCAATAGAGGAAGTAAAGCAGGCATCGGCTTGATATAAACAAAATCACAGAGATCGTATGCTCTTCTTTTCGAAGAGATATAGAAGCATTAATTGTCCTAAAAATTTTGTAATGTGAGATGTATTACATGCATTATTATGGTGTGGAAGATAATCTTTAGAAAGTTTACAGAGAGGAAGTGTATGCAATGTCCAATTTCCACTAATATATTCCGGAGTTCAAATGTTTTGTATGACTTTCTTCTCCAAATTTTGGGAAGTTATTTCCTAAGTATTACATCATTTCTCTAGTTTTTTTTTTTTTTTGTAAATTATCCTAGTTAAGATAAGAAAATTGAAGTTCAGCATTTTCTGTGTAGTTAAAATGCAGTTCAGTTCCTTGTCTTTATGCACTTTAACTGTAGAAAACCTCCCAGATGCTGAAAGAGGGTCAATTTACTCACACGTCATAAAACATTTTATTTATTTATATATGGCACTTTAATTATAATATTTGTTTTTTCTGATTTCCCAAACTATAGTATATTGGAAACACTGAATTTAAGAATGGGGGGGGTAACTTCTTAGCCACACACAAAAAAAAAAACAGTGTAACATGTTTGACGGTTTGACAATATTAAATCTAGGATGGAGACCAGGAATATATTAAATAAGAGAATAAGATATATTCATATTATGTTGTGTGTACACACACACACACACACCCACACATCCTAAAGTGGATTGCTGGATCATATGAAGTCCTATTTTTAATATTTTAAGGAACACCCATACTGTTTCCCATAGTGGCTGTACCAACTGACATTCTCAGCAATAATGCACTAGTGTTTCCTTTTTTCTACATGTTTGCCAAGTTATAGCTTGTCTTTTTAATAATAACCATTCTAATAGTCTGTGTCCATCAATGTTAATTCTACAATACCTAAGGTATCAATGAAAGGGCTGGAAAGTACACCTAACCCCAGTCTATTAGGGGCTCATCTAATTTTAAGAGTTTGAGAAAAACATGCATTGTCATTTTGATTTGTGTCTTCCTGATAATGAGTGATGTTGAGCACCTTCTCATGTACCTCTTGGCTATATAAGTGTCTTCTGTGGAAAAATATCTATTCTTTTTTCAATGTCTATCACCCACATTTTCACTGGGGTATTCGTTTTGTTGGTTGTTGTTATTGAGTTTTTCATTGCTGCATTACTTGAAATAGCCAAGACAGGGCCTCCCTGTTGGCGCAAGGGCACAAGGGGTAGGGATGCACCCTATGAAGCTATCCACAGCCACTGCAGCATGAGTTCGATCCCCTGCCAGGGAGCTGCCCACATGGCGCAGCAGACCTCTCCTGTCTTGCCCTCTGCTCCCCTCAACAGTGTATTTTGGTTGACCCACCTCTTCTGCACCCCACTCTGTCTCTGGTGAATCCTCTCGCCCCCCGTGCCTCTGGCCTGTACCCCAGTTCATGTATGCATAAATAAATAAATCTGTAAAAAAATAGCCAAGACGAGGAAACAACCTAGTCTCCATTGATGAAAGAATGGATAAATATGTCACAAGAAAGAAATTTATTCTACCATTTAGACAACAAAGATGGATGTTAAGAGCAATATGCAAAGTGAAATAAGTCAGATAAAGGAAATGAAATATTGTACAATCTTATTTATACGTAGAATCCAAAAAAAAAATCTCATAAATAGAGAACAGTTTGGTGATTACTAGAGGTAGGAGTGGGGAGTAGCTGAAATAGGTGAAGATGGTCAAAAGGTACAGACTTTCAGTTGTAAGATGAAATCTTCAGTTATAAGATAAATGAGGTAATGTAGAGAATGGTGACTGTAGTAATAATGCTGTATTGTACGCTTCAAAGTTGCCTTAGAGTAGACCTTAGAAACTATCACCACACATAGGAAATTGCAACTATGTGAGGTAGTGAATGTTAAACATATTCTGTAATAATTTTGTAATGTATACATATATCAAATCATTATGTCACACATCATAAACTAATGCAATGTTATTTGTCAAATATACCTCAATAAAATAGAAAAAAAGAAAGTAATGCAAAATCAGTAAGGCTGATAATACTTTAAACTATGATGAAATACTCTTGCTTACTATGCTGTCTACAAAGACAAAGAGGGAAAATTAAATATCTTCGAACAGCTTACATCCAAACAGCAAACAAATAATAAGGGTTTGCTGTTGTTTTGGACAAGACTTCAACAATTCCAAAAACACAGAATTGTGAGGCCTGAATTACCACGAGATATCAGATATAATGAAGTATGAATTATCATCAAGTAATTTTTTCACGAATCCTTTCCTGTATCGGATACCCAATTTCCTCTGAGATTTGCTCTGCTATTTTCTAGAACAGAGCTTCACTGGTCTCAGTGGTTGTCATTATTTCTCATAGAATCTGCTAAGATGGGCTGAGTCTTCTGAACAAGATCTATGATTATTTAACAGAGAATTATTTAATCTCCAACTGGGCTTCATAGAGTTTTCACTTTGAATACTAACCTACCATGACAGAGTCAAGATCCAGCACTCTTACTGCATGTGAACCGTGGTATTTAACTCAATGGAAGTCACCCTCTGCACATATTTTCACAAATAATCATGATTTTCTTTGCTACACCGAATTTAATTTCTTTTCAAACTCTAGTATATCTTTCACAGCATTATATTTTCCCAAGCCCTATCTATTCCTTTAACTGCATTTTGTTCACTCTTGTTTGTATTAACCGCCCTTTTAATATTCTAGTAACTACACCAAGATAATGAATATAATATGAAATACAATTCAGAAAAAATGTTTGGGAACTTGAAGAAATCATTTAGCTCTTAAATTAACATGACTTAAAAGTTCTTTGTTCTAAAGGAAAAAATAGGTTATATGTTGTATGTAACAGATGATTTAATTTAAACCTTATATATTTTCCCATCAGTACATATATAAAGTTATATTTCTCTTAGCAAGAGCATTAACACATTTTTGAAGCAATGTTAATTCAGTTTTTGTTTAGATTTTAATTCAAAGACTATTTTGTCTCAGACTGCTAGCCACTGGGTAAGCTGTTAACAATTTATACTACTGTTTATTTCTCTGTGATTAAAAGTGCTTCAACCCTATAAAAATAATTAAACAATCTTTCCTTGCAGGAAAATTGTTTTCAAGGTTTCCACTTTCTCAGATTTAAAAAAAATAACCAATTAGGTAGATAATATTACTAAAATAATTTAATTCAGTCTTTTACATACCAATCATGCAGATGTTGATGTTATAAAAATATAAAATAGGAGCAATTCAAAACATCAATGCTGGTAAATAATAAAATCTGGTGAATATTGTTTCACTTTTTGCTTCAGTTTAATTTCTTTTGAGCACACAGAATGAGGAGTAACTCCAGTTAATTTGAGCAATGATGTGTCTTTAGAGAAAGGGTACTGGGATTTATCCTAAAATTCAAAAGGAGTCAGTCACTAAGGAGAGACAGGGGAACTACACTTTTAGTGGTGGTGTTAAGGTAGTGCATACAAACCTTCATTTACAATTATGCACACCTGAAATTTATATAAGGTTAAAATGCAATGCTACATCAATGAAAAAAATAAGTTACAGACATATAGATGACCCTCTTCCACTCCATTCTTTCTGCTTCTTTATCTGACTAATTCTCATTATCCTGCACATCATTTTTTTCTGTGACTTTTTTGCAAATAAGACAGGAGAAAATTCCTTCTTTAAGATTTATGTATTCCTCAGTTTCAGCATATACATGTCCTAGCTGCATAACAATTTCACAATCCTAGGGCAGAGAATTTGATTAAGTCAGCTCAGTCCTGTTGTCCAACACTGGCCCAGTCAATAGCACATAGAATAGTATTATGTACTGTTACCATGGTTTTAGTTGCTCACACAACTAGATATATGGGATTATTTTAAAATCAACTGATATTCCAAAAGTTATTCCAATACCTATGTTGTTATAGTTGTCAATCAGAAGTGATGATACTGAAGATTCAACAGGTATTGTTTCCTCCCTATGCCAGGATCTATGGTCAAAGTTTCCCATATATTATCTCATGTTTTCTCCACAAGATCCTTCTCTTTATTTTATAGTTAGAGAAACTAAATATTAATAGTGGCTAAATATTGTGCTGATGTGCTCAGAATGGTGTAGAAATATGCCATAAAGTTATAGGATGCAAATTTTCTAACAGAGAAGATATATAAACTTAGAAAAAGCAGAGTATAATACAAGATCCTGGAATGATTTTACTTCCCTGATCTCCCAAAGTTCCTAACAGGGAGATATAAAGTATGGAAGATACTACTGGAAATAATACTCCCATTCTCATAGTTTTATATCCTCCAGGTTCCTGGCAATAATGGACTATTCTGCAAACTCTAGCTACTTGGCAACCTATTCACCAACTAGAGAACATCTGGTCTGAAACAACCCAAATGAATTCTTGCATGTCCATGGCAAGCTTAGGTGAAGCAAAACCAGTTTTCCTAGTGTGACTCATGACAGGTCCTTCAAAGGCTGACAGTCCATTATCAGCATTTCCATTTGCAGGTCATTGAATTTCTTGCCAAATGAGTCTTGTTTTTTATTAGTTAAAGTTTAATACAAATGTCTAATGCTTTTAAACAAAATTTAGATAGCTACTTTTTTATAATAAGAAACCAAATCACTGCTGCCCAGTAAAGAATAATTGTTTCGAGCTTACACACTCACACACCCAAACCACCTTAAAATAATAGAAATTAGGCACCCCACAGCTGAACTTTAATTATGTTGTCTGATAGTAGATTGCTATATTTTGTCATCATTTCAATTTTGCTCTATCAACATAATGCTTTATTGTTCTCTATTATAAACCTGGTTCGTTATTTATTGTTAAAGACTCAATAGTTGAATTTACACTCTGTCACAATAAATCAGGCTCACCCAGCTAATGCAGCATTAAAATGAAATCAAGCTTGCAATATTGTTAAGCCATATGTATTAAAGTGTTTGGGTAGATCAGACATTCTAAAACTGTCTCAAATCACCCATACCATCAAAGACTATTCACTGAATGCCTCTAAGCTTCATGAGGTCATTGCAAGTTTTCTGAAATTATTGAATAAGAGAAAAAAAAACACATGCAAAATTAGTATGTATTCTTAAGATGAAATATCTGAAAAATATACATAAGAACCTACACCTATATGCCTATACAGTATTTGAAATTACATGAAGAAGTGCTCGGTATTATTTCTCTAAATTTAGTGTCATATCAAGTTTTATAATGGGCTTAGAATCCAGTTCAGGTTCTGCAAAGGGAACTTTATACGTACATATGTATATATGCTTATATACAGATATATATAGACATAATGGCTTTCAAAGTATATATAATAAATGCTTATTTTAACAGAGTATACACATACCATAACATTAAAAATATTTAATGGGAAAATAGTGGAGAGGGCTCTAGTTATATATTTATAATGCCATACTTCCTCTTGTGGGCTAGATAATTTGAGTTTAGCACATTTTCTTGAGGTGTTACAGTGGGAAAAAACAGATGGACGTTCTAAGACTGCTTCTCATCTTTGGCTAAGAGAGTTCATCGAAAGCACTAATAAACAGTATTTGGAGGGGATACTGAAAAGTAGCGCTACCTTTAATAATCTATATGCTATAAGAATGGTGGCCCCCATTGCATTTCTGTTTAATTCACCAGACCATATTCTGTAGAACCGGATGGATGCAGGAGGATGGCTTGAGACTATTGGAAATTTCACCAACCAGTACCCTTAATTGCAGCTGCTATGCTGGACATGGTATCATTGCAGATTAATATGGCCTCAGGTACATGGTATGGGACCATTGATTTGGAAAATGTGTTCTTTCTATTTTAATCGAAAAAGAAGATCAGTAACAGTTTGAATTCATGTGGAACAGACAAATGAATTCATTAACAATTTTGCCTCCGAGCTATGTTATCTCTACTCCTCTCTCCATTATAATAAAATGTAAAGAGCTCTAGACTATCTGGGTCTCTCACACAACATCACATTGGTTCATTATATGAATGATATGTTGATCAGGTGGGATAATCTGAGGTGACTATCGGAGTCCTTGATAAGACATGTGTGATCCAGTAGATAGGATATAAATCAGAGGAAGATTCAGGGGTCTACAATACCTAAATAATTTTTATAGACCCAGTACCAGAACATATTCTCCAACGTAAAAGAGAAATCTTTACATTGTGGACCTCCTATCATGAAAGTGGAAGTACAATGCCAGGTTAACTTACTCAGGTTCTATAGAAAAATATTCCATCCCTATAGTCACTGCTTGAGCTCATCATGTACTAGGTGATACAAAAGACTGAGCTACCAGTGGGTTCCAGAGTAAAAAAAAAAAAAAAAAATCTTCAGCAATTCCAAGTTGCAGTGTAAGAATCTGTGCTTTGTGGGGAATATGGTTTACTGCACTATGAAGTTGGAGGTATCAGTGATGGAAAATATGCAGTGTGAGAGAGAAAAAAGATATCATCTCCAAAAGGAAACAGAAGTATCATTATCCTAAAAAGGGAAAATGGAAGCCAGACATGAAAGAACAAACTGTGGAACTTACTTTGATTCAAACAGACCCTCTTGTCTCCAATTGCCATGTTGACACACTAGGTGAAAAGTAAGCAACCTGACTCAGCAGTCTGATTCAACTCCCTCCTGGCAACCATGAAAGAACACCCATTTCCTGAGTTGTCCTCAGCATGGCTATAAAAGAATAGCAACTCCCTATACTCTCTTACTCTGGGATTAGAAAAGAAACAGAACAGACCATCTACTGATTTTTACCAAAGACCCCACACTGCAGCCTCTGTCTGAAGACTGTTATCAACCAATTCAAAAGTGTCAAAATAAACGACCTAGATTTGGAATAATACTTTTCTTGACCCTTTGAAATGTACCTATGCCCTGACCCTGGCGGAAACCACCTTGGGAATGCCACACAGTAGTAGATCCGAAGAATGATTATTATTTTTGAATAAATGCTTTCTTGATTATATTATAGTCTGTTTATTTCCCAGTTGGCAAAACAGATATCCAATTTATCGCCATTGTAGTCACTGTAGAATTTTTGAAGAAGATTCTGATTCTTTATTTATTTATACAAGCACTGGGTACAGTCAGAAGTGTGGGAGGGTGAGAGAATTCACCAGAGCCAGAGCAGGGAACAGAACAGGCAGACTGACGAAATACACTGCTGAGGGGAGCAACGGGTGCGGCAGGAGAGGTCTGTCATGCCATGTGGGACCCTCGCTGGCGGCCGGGGATACTGGCTTTGCAGAGGCTGTGGGCAGCTTCGCAGCCCAGCATTCAACCACTGTGCCACCAGGAGAGGCCCAAGATTCTGATTCTTGATTGGTTTATATCTAAAAAAGGTCAATATTCACATGGACCAATGGAGTAGACTTGCAAGCCCAGAAATAAAACCACAGATTTATGGTCAACTAATCTATGGCAAAGGAGCAAAGGATATACACTGGAACAAGGAAAGTTTGTTCAACAAATGGTGCTGGGAAAATTGGACTGCTACACGCAAATGAATAAAACAAGACTATCTCACACCATGCACAAAAATCAACTCAAAATGGATAAGAGATTTGGATATATGGCCTGCAATCATAAAATATACAGAAGAAAGCATAGGCAAAACACTCTAAGATATGAACTTCAGAAATACCTTGAGAACTCATTTCCAGAAGAAAAACAAAGGAGAACATAAACAGCTGGGATGACATCAAACTAAAATGTTTCTGCAAAACAAAAGAAGACAGTATCTAAAACAAAGAAACATCCTAATGAATGGGAGAAAATATTTGCACACCATACATCTGATAAGGGGCTGATATCAAAGATCTACAAAGCACTCTCACAATTCAACAAAAACAAATTAAACAACCCAATGGAAAAACGGGGCAGGCGAGCTAAATAGACATTTCTCCAAAGAAGAAATGCAAATGACTAACAGGCATGTGAAAAAATGTTCATCATCACTTGTTATCATGGAATTAAAAATCAAAACCACATTGAGATACCACCTCACACCAGTGAGAAAGGTCCATATCAAAAAAAAAAAAAAACCCACAAGAAAAAGCACAAGGGAATATACTGATAGATTATGGGTGCTTTGGTGGGGGAGAACTATGATGAGCACACCTGACTAGAGAAATCATACATTATCCAAAAATTAACAACAATGTAAAAAAAAAAAACACTACATTTAAAAATTAAAAATGAATACAAATAAATACATAAATAAAAATGTCAACATTTTATCCAATGAACATTTGAAACTTTGGAACATATTTGAACAAATGAATGAACATAATTTTAAAAGCACCATTTACCCCTAGGATAGTAAATGTTTTTTAAAAAGTGACTACTTTTAAATTTTAATGTATTGGGCCTTCCCAGTGGCGTCGTGGTTGAGCGCTGGGTTGCGAAGCTGCCCGCAGCTTCTGCAGTGCTGGTTCGATCCCCGGCTGCTCCCCGGCCACTGGAGGAGGGTCCACATGGCGCGCAGACCTCTCCTGCTGCCCGCTGCTCCCCTCAGCAATGTACTTCAGTCCTTCTGCCTGTTCTGTTCCCTGCTCTGGCTCTGGTGAATTTTCTCACCCTCCTGTGCTTCTGACTGTACCCAGTGCTTGTATAAATAAATAAATAAATAAATCTTTAAAAAATAAAATAAAATTTTAATGTATTAAATAATTTATAAAGATGTCATAAAATTAAAAGATTTGCCAAAATATATTTTGAAATTTTTCACTGCACTCTGAGTAAACCCAGAAACAGGTAAAACATTTCATAGCAGATCACAGTCCATTTAATATGTATTTTTAATTCAAAAAAGTAAATCCCAAAATAGTTTGATTGATCCCCAACTTTGCAATTTAAAGTCTGCTCTATATGCTAACATTTCAGCATAATTTTAACAAAAATAAGTTTTGTTCATTACCACTTTTAAGCTTTACCTAATTAACTCTGAATAGAACCACTGAAAAATAGATCAGAAGAGAGTATTAAAATATTAAGTTCTTAAATCACTTAAGTCTGCAATATTGAAGATCTACAATGTCATTAAAACCTCTTAAAGTTTATGAACCTCAGAAATAAATAATAAAGTAAATGATACTAGACCCTTCATTTTCCTTCATATTTCACATGAAAATATCTTTTTATATTTGCATAAAGATACTATGGAGAGGAAAAGATAATGCAGACAGATAGGTGACATACATATCAGATTTGTAAAGAGAAACAAAATAATTGTCTTAGAAAACTGCATTAACATTTAAGGTAGAATATATTATAAAGGTAAACAGAATACATTCCTAGTATTCTTTTTCCCTTCTTAGGACAATAAAAATTGAATGTTTGCTTTATACTATATATATATATATATAATATTTATTTATTTATGCATACAAGAGCTGGGGTACAGGCCAGAGATGGGGGAGGGGTGAGAGGATTCACCAGAGACAGAGTGGGGAACAGAACAGGCAGAGCGACTGAAATACACTGCTGAGGGGAGCAGTGGATGAGACAGGAGAGATCTGCTTCACCATGTGGGTAGCTCCCTGGCCGGGGATGGAACTTGTGCTGCAGAGGCTGCGGATTGCTTCGTAGTATGGTGCTTCACCCCTTGCGCCATCAGGGAGGCCAATACTATATTTTTTAAATGAAAAAGTACACATGGAGTTTCTATAGAGGATTTTTGTAGTTGCTGGTACTATTTGCTCCTATTTCTGGTATTTCTGCATTATTAATATTCTCTGGTTTTGAAAAATAGTCTCCTCAAGTGTTGCAATAGTGTTCCTTTTGGCCTTCCCAAGAGTGAATCATCCTCTCTTAGAAAGTACATTCTGTTTTTTGTCTTCCAAATATCGTCAGTCATAATATTAGTATAATAAAAAGTACATCAATTTCCTAAAAATTGGAGATGTATCATTCTCTACGAGGATCAGAATAATTAATTCTGATAGCAAAAATGGAAATAGCAGATATTTTCATTATTCTAGTTATGTCTTCCTCACATACAAGAAAGAGTAATTAAGCTCGATTTAATCAAATATGGAAATTCATTTTCCTATACCAAAGAAAATGGACTTGAGTTCAGTCATAATTAAACACAAAGCTTATACAGTGTAATCCGTTTTTACTCTTTCTCCACTGTTGTGATAGTGTTTCTAATTATGGTGATTCTCTGCGTTAGGAGGAATTGCTGCTAGAAGCTCTAGATTCATAATCTATACCTTAACATCCCATGAACATGAGGATCTTTGTCCCTGATAGCTATAGGGGAAATTGCCCCAGAGAAGACTGACTGTACCTGCCTGGTCTTGCAGCATACTGGCCCAGGAGTTAGAGGAAGACAAAATTGAGGACAGAATTAATCTTCCAAACCACATGAAATGTAGCTCCAAAAAGGAAAAAAATATATTCTTCTAGAAGGAAGATAAAATCTTGGGCAAAATAAAAAAAAGTTATGCACTGCAATTGTGGATATACCATTTAATTTGTAATCCATAGAAGCATACTATTGAACTTTCAAGCCACACTGATTAAATACATAGGAGCAACACATCTGGAGGGTTCTGATAGTAATCTCTTTCCCCCTTTAGTATCTTGGAAGAGTGGCTCTATACTATAAGAACTTCTCATTTCTCACATGGCCGTTTCTGTGACCAGAGTTCCTCCTTTTTAGTTACATAGATTTCCCTTTCTTTTTTTCCTTTTTTTAAAATAAATTTTATTTTTATATTCCCCATACAATTGCAACCCCCTTATTTTGACCACAATCCCTCCCCTCCCCTCTTCCCCACCCCCAATAGAGTGTCTCTGGTTCATAGTGTTTGGTTGATTTTGATTTTCACTGTCTTATAGTTATTCATTTTCCTGGTCCCCTTTCTCTCTATTAAAATACATAATAGGCACGACAGACCTCTCCTGCCGCGACTGCTGCTTCCCTCAGCAGTGTACTTTGTCAGTCTGTCTGTTCTGTTTCCCGCTCTGGCTCTGGTGAATTTTCTCGCCCGCCCTCCCGTGCTTCTGACTGTACCCAGTGCCTGTATAAATAAATAAATAAATCTTAAAAAAGTAAAATACATGATATACATATAATATACATTATATATTGTATATACATTATATACACATACATATGATGTATATGTAATATATACATAAATATTATATATACATATTATATACAATATTATACATTATATATTGTATGGAGGTGCCATGTTCCCCACCCCCAATTACATGTAGCCTCAGTGGACTAGCTACTGGGAAGTAGAAGTGAGGCTGAGTGGACAGGCGCAGCCAGATAATGCAGAAGGCAGATGGGCTAAAGGAGCGCTCTCATTGCTGCTGCAGTCTGACTCGTCCCCTGGTACTGTTGACAGGGCACCTGGCAGAGTTACATGGAGAAGAGACACAAAGAGACACTTGGAAGAGACACGTGAGTGAGAGACACATGGGGAGGCTGACAATGGCAGCCATTATCTTGATACGGTATCTCCTTTTGTTCCAGTTTTCTGGGACCTGCTGCAGAACTGCTTCCCTATAGTTCCCCGGCAGAAGGTGCCTTAGACCTTGTGGCAAGCTCATTGGCCTCAGAAGCCTCACTTTGGGTCAACCTTGTTTGGTTGGGCATTTGCCCAAGAGGAGATGGGTAATTTGGGTGTTTCATTGGGAAACTCTTTATAGGAAGTTTCTTCTTTCTCTCACTATGTACACTAATTCTTTAAATATCTATCACACTACAAGTATGCTGCCTTTGTCTTTATGTGGTGGGTCCCATTTTAAAGCATGCTAGTTTGGGGGTCGCTGGCTGCCCCTTGGTTACATGCTAATAGCTAGATATCTAGAGATTTACATGGAAGATTCCTCCCGTGTAGTACAATGTGTGCTGACCTGTGCTCAGTCTTTCCTGTGGGGTAGGGAGTGCTCAGGGAGATTGTGTGTGCTCTACACATCTCTGCTTGTAAGTTTTCTCCCCATTAATGATGTATTATACCTGTGCTACATGGTGCTTTACTTCACATGGTTTAAACACTTTCTTTCATGGAATTTTAAAAGCAACAAATTGAGTCACATTATTTAACATTTTCACATAGCAGTCAACATGGTCCCCTAATTTTCTTACTCAGGATTATGATATATTTGAGAAACAAACACATTTTGATAAAGAACCTGTCATCATTTTATCTCTTTTTATTAGTATTATGCCTTTTTACAGCTTTCCATTTTTTTCTATTGTATACTAGCTAATGATGTTTTCATATTCCCCAAATATCCAGTTGTCTGCCATCTAGTGACTAGTCTACACATTTGTTAACTGCTAATTTATTAAATATAGTTCTAATTAGTCTTTAAAAAAAAAACACCACTTTTTTCATGATTTAAACAATAAAGGGCTCATAATCCTTTGTGAGATAAGAGAACCAAATAATTATGTCCAGAGACATTTATTAAAAAGTATAACACTACAAAAATAATGTGGAACATAAGTAGATACTATGTCAAAAATTAAAAAAAAAATGTGTGCATGAAACGTCTGTCATGTTTAACACATGACAGCATTCTATTTGCAGTATCTCATGGCTTAGAAACTTCATAAAGGATGCTTAGGTATATTTTATGATTTCATGATTTGTTTCAGTTATGAAGTTGATAGAAAAAACACCAGAGCTTCGAGACAACACAGTAAGATATGTGTAATGAACTTTCAAGATAAAATTACAGAATTAATTTTAAAGGACATATCTGTGTATATAGCAAACATTTGAAAAAATAATTTCTCATTTGTCACAGTGGTATCATAATGTAAATTTTAAAGAGAATACATTGGAAACAAAGAAGTTGCAGAGAATTACAAACATAACCCATGGTAAAAAGGGCAGTGTGTGGAGCAACATAGTTGAAGAAGACAGTCTGTTAGAAAAGAGATAAATGCAGCGTGGACTCAGGTTACTAGTTAAGGGAATATGTGTAGATTATTTATCCTCTTCCAAACACTATTTTCTTATCAGCAAAAGGGAAGTAAAAATAAAACCTTCAAAGACTTTTTAGGTGCACTGCACACAAATAAATATGATATCTTTGTTGGGCTCACATATAGACACATCTCCAGGTGTGCACAGCCCCAGAGTCATGCATCTTGAAGCACAGATGGAGCTTTTGTGTTAATGAGAAAAGTTGGACCTTACACTAGCAGATGCAGCTCTGCCCTGTGAAGCAAATGATGTTTAGAAGACTTTGGAATTGATTTCAACCCCCTCTTGCCCTCTTGGCTGGTTGTCTATGTAAAGTGAGCAACTGGAACATGTGTTCAGGGCGCAGCCCTCATGGTTACTGTGGGTTCATTAATACTAATGGAAAAGTGAGAGGCAAATTAATAGTGATTTGGCTTTTAGCTCTATTGATCATAGGCCAAAAGGAATAAACCTTTAGGGGAAGGTTTAGTTTTTTCAAACAAGAAACTATCCAGAATTTATGGCCTTTTTTGAAAACAGAAACACCTTATACTTCACTCTTGCCATTTCTGGGTATTTACTCAAAGAATGCAAAAACATTAATTTGAAAAGACATATATACCCCTATATCCATCATAGCATTATTCACAATAGCCAAGATATGGAAACAACATAAGCACTCATCAATGGATGAATAAGACAATGTGGTATATACACACAAAGGAGTATTACTCAATTGTATTAAAAAAAAGATGAAATCTTGTCATTTATGATAGCATCAATGGGTCCAGAGGGAATTATGGAGAAAGACAGACATTGCACAATTTTACTCATATGTGGAAGATGAAAAAACAAAACAAACAATGAATACCAAAAAAAAAAACCCTCTAGATTAATAAGAAAAAAATGACGGTTATGATGCTTACAAGAAGGGAGAAAACAGTGGAAGGGGTCAATTACATGGTGGTAGATAGAAATTAGAGTTTTGGTGGCAATCACAATGTAGTTTATACAAATGTCAAATTATAATCCTGTATACCTGAAGCTTAGATTATGTTATAAAACAATGATATTTTTAAAAAATGAAGTGAAATAAATTAAAAATGAAAAAAAATTGGGCCTCCCCGGTGGCGCAGCAGTTGAGCGCTGGGTTGCGAAGCTGCCCGCGGCCTCTGCGGCGCCGGTTCGATCCCCGGCTGCTCCCCGGCCACCGGAGGAGGGTCCCACATGGTGCGCAGACCTCTGCTGCCGCCCACTGCTCCCCTCAGCAGTGTACTTCGGTCCTTCTGCCTGTTCTGCTCCCCACTCTGGCTCTGCTGAATTCTCTCACCCTCCCGTGCTTCTGACTACCCAGTGCTTGTACAAATAAATAAATAATCAAATAAATAAATAATAAATCTTTAAAAAAAAATGAAAAAAAAATTATGGCTATTTTCCTTCGATGTTGAAAAAGACTGAACATAATTCTTTTATGATTAAACCCATCTTGTTTTGCTCAGCACATTATTTCAAGTTATGCGTAAAGTGCACACAGCACACACACGTATTCCACACAAATTTTAAATTTTATTTGGAAAACTAACTTTGACTTATGTATGAATCAATTTTAGTTAAGTGGTTTTAATAGTGAGGTAAACAATTATTGCAATTCTGTGATGAATTGAATTAGATTTCTTTATTCCAGAATGTGTTAGAGACTTTAATATAACATCTAATGTGAATCCTCAAACAGGGATAAGTCTTACAACATTTCTGCAAAATAATGTATAATGGAAATAATTTCTGATTCTGTGAGGTTTCAACCACAAAGTAAAACTAGTAAAAGAGTAGATACAGATAGATAGATAGATAGATAGATAGATAGATAGATAGATAGATAGATAGGCAGGCAGGCAGGCATATAAGTACAGGGTATTAGCTTTTGCAATTGTGGAAACTGTATTAATAATCTTATAAAGGCTATGTTTCCACATCTGACATTAGAATGTGAAGTTTATGGTGGAGGCAGTAAGGGAGAGAAGAACATGAGCAAACTGGCATAACACAAGCTGGCATAGGAATCAGAAAAAAGTGAAGGAAAATTCAAGGAAGGTGGAGCAACTGTAAGTTTAGATGTTGCTCTGTGCCCCTGAAGTGAGTCAGCAAATCAACATCAACTTGTGTAATCTACAAAATGGCTGCTGCTTCCCTTCCACTCCCCAACAAAAGCTCTGAGAAAATGATTCACTAATAATATGTCGAAACTCCTAAAAAAACAACTTTCCTAACTATAACTTGAAGTTCAGATGTAATAAAGGACAAATACATGAATTTAAAATTGAAGGAAAATTTCATGGACCTCCCCGGTGGCACAGCGGTTAAGCGCTGGGTGGTGAAGCTGCCCGCAGCCTCTGTGGCGCCGGTTCGATCCCCGGCTGCTCCCCGGCCACAGGAGGAGGGTCCCACATGGCACGCAGACCTCTCCTGCCGCCCGCTGCTCCCCTCAGCAGTGTACTTCGGTCCTTCTGCCTGCTCTACTCCCTGCTCTGGCTCTGGTGAATCCTCTCCCCTGCCGCGCTTCTGACTGTACCCAGTGCTTGTATAAATAAATAAACAAAAAAACAAGAGTTCTCCTTAAAATAGAAAAAAAATAAAATTGAAGGAAAATTTCATAGCAAAAAAAAAGAAAATAGTCAAAAATCAAAGAAAAAAATGACTATATTTGGAGAAAATAAGTATAACACATATTAAAGTTAATAACTGATACCTAATAAAGATATGTAAATGGTGCAACTTGGTAACACCAAGTAAAATATTACAGAAAATGGGGGAAAGACATGAATAATTTTAATTCACAACAACTTTAAAGCGACATATAAATGGTTTTTGAATTTCTGAAAAGATGCTAGATTCGCATATAATGAGGAAAATGGAAACTGCACTGAAAATTTCTTCCACTACATTATCAACAAATTAAGAGATCAGCAATATCATTTGTTCACAAAAGTGGGCAAGAGACACCCTCTGTGAGTGGAAATGTAAAATAGTACAGTCTTTATGGAGGAGAATTTGGCAATATTTAATGCATGGACTTAAGCCTTCGCGTCTGACTCAGCACTACCATGCTCATAAATTTAGCAAGAGGGCACACTCCAAAAAGGCCAGAAGAAGGAAGAGGATGAGAAAAGCAAAGAAAAAAAAAATCACAATTCTATTCACTATAGAATTTGTCTGTTATTGAACAATATTGGAAACAATGTAAGCGTTTGTCCAGCAATGACTAAATTATTTGTGGTACATACACACAGTGGGGTTCTTCACTGGAAGGTTTATTTTAACTGAGATAGAATGATTTCCAGGATACAATGTTGGGACGTTGGCGGGGAGCAAATGTATGAAGAGGAAATAAAAAGAATATAGACACCTATACATGCATCCTTTTATTTTTGGAAAAAGAAAAAGAGAGACTAAAGTAGAAACCACCCACATTGGATGAGAAAGTGATGGAGGAGTTGGAGGGAGGGAGTGCAGAGGAGCAACCTTCTGAGTACACCTTTTCTGTAGTTTTAACTCTTAGAACCATATTGAGAATTTAGGTACTCGAAATATAAAGTGAAGTGAAATAAAAGAATGAAAAATGAAATAAATAAGGATGTAAATAAATGAACTTAACTGTATTTCAAATGGATAATATTTTATACAGCATGTTGACTATGAATTTCAAACAATTATTGAATTCTAGTTAATAGGTTTGATTTTTTTTCCAGTGGTATAATTTTTAAACTATGTTCGACACATGTTAGGATGGAACAATTCTGTGAATATACTGCAGATAATGAAAGCCAGGTTTATCACTATTGGAAAAGGGAGTGACCAGTGTATCTAGAGAGAAGACTAGGAAGAACCACATTGTGTTGAGCTGAAATTGTAATTACACTGTGAATCGTGGCATAAGTATGTAGATATAGATATGGCTATAGGTACAAACATAGCTTTACAGATATAGATTTTGGTGTAAATACTGGCAAAGGTATGTGGAAATTGATGTGTATATGATGTGAATACAGATATAGATGTACCTACACACATGGATATAGTTGCAGATACAAATGTAGACAGATATTTGAGGAACTGAAAATAATGACACTCAAAGTAACAATGGGTAAGCACATTTAGAGCCCAAGGGTTGGTTTTTAAATAGCATTATTTACGAGAAGGGATTTGGGCTTCTGGAGGGAATGGTGAATTTTGCTCTGGATCAAGAAATTACAAGATGAGCTGGGAACATTTTGTTGTGATAGAAAGAAGGAAGTCTAGAATGAATGACAAAGACATTTCTAAAAGTCACATAAATACATTCAGCAGAGTTTGCGCTGGCCGGATGGAGGACAATTTTAGCAGCAACATAGATAATAAACAGCAAAACATAAGCCATTGAATGAAAAAAGAATCTTTAATTTCTTAATAATAATCTTTAATTTCTTAATAATATGACTGATAATTGAATAAAATTAAAGTAGGGGAAGGAAGGGCCTCCCCTGGTGGCGCAGCGGTTGAGCGCTGGGCTGCGAGGCTGCCCGCAGACTCTGAGGCTCTGGTTCATTCCCCAGCCGCTGGCAAGGGTCCCACAAAAAAAAAAAAAAAAAAAAAGTAGGGGAAGGAAAGTCCCAATACAATGCCAGCTTGTGAATATAGAAGGGATGATTATATCAGAAAATCATTATTTTAGTAATAATTGATTCATGAAAGAAAAAAATTCTGATACTAATAACAGTATGTACATGTTTGATAAAGGGATATTTACAGTTTCAAATTTTCCCGCAAATATTATTTATTAATTACAAAAGGGGAAATGTTTTTTTTAATTATTTATTTATACAAGCACTGGGTACAGCCAGAAGCACGGGAGGGTGAGAGAATTCACCAGATCCAGAGCGGGGAACAGAACAGTCAGACTGACGAAATACACTGCTGAGGGGAGCAGCGGGTGTGACAGGAGAGGTCTGCGTGCCATGAGGGACCCTCGCTGGCGGCCGGGGATCGAACTGGTGCTGCAGAGGCTGCGGGCAGCTTCGCAACCCAGCGCTCAACCGCTGTACCACCAGAGGAGGCCCGGAAATGTTATCTTTGCAGTGGAAATCCTTATAGACGATAACACGGTAAATCAAATGATCAGTGTTCACATCAACACCAATGATGGAACGGACAGACATCATATGCTTCTTGATATGAAATAACAAGGACACAGAACCACTTTCTATTATGCCAAACATTAGTATAACAGGAATATAATTATAAGGAAAGTTAGGCAAACCTAAAATGAGGGTCATCTACAAAATACCTGGCCACATCTCAATCCACATCAATTTCCACTAAATGCAATATGTGATACTTGACACAATCAAAACTTAAACCATGAATGAAAAAATAAATAAGGCTGTAAAGAGTATTATTAGCACAGTTGATGAAATTTAAATATGACTACTGCATTAGATAATAGTAATGAATCAATACTAAATTTTCTAAAGTTTGGTAATTAAATTATACTATGGTTGAGGAAAATAAGACTCTTGTTCTTAGAATGGAAACACATAGTGAAGCACTGAAGGATAAAAGAGGCCTAATGTGTAAAGTAACACTTAAATGATTCCCCTTAAAAAGTGAAAGCTGGAGAGGAAAAGGCTGCTGTCTGCTGCTATAATGCAAAATCCTAATCCCTTGCCCAGTTTCCAAAACTGACACAGACTCAGAGCCCTGTGACTGAAAGGGAGGCTATCACAGTAGTAGACAGCTTAGCAATACATCCGGGCATTGCATAAAGAGGCCCATGGCCATATAGCACCGGCAGTGCACTAGAGTTCCATTTTCTTCATGTACTCACTCACACATTATTTTCTTGTTTTTCTTTTTTTTAAATTATAGCAATTCTAGCAGGCATGACATGATATTTTGTGGTTTTGTTTTGTACTCCCCACGTGACTAATGATGTTGATCATCTTTTTCTGTGTATGTTTGTCATTTATGTATCTTCTTTGGAAAAGTGTCTATTCAAGTCTTTTGCCCATCTTTGAACTGGTTATTTATTTTTGTTGTCATTGAGCTATAAGAGTTCTTTATATATTTTGGATATTAATCCCTTATGAAATGAATGATTTATAAATAATTCCTGTCATTCTTTATAGACTGTTATTTTACTTTCTTGTGATGCACAAATTTCTGAAGTATAATGTAGTCCATTTAATCAACTCCTAATTTTATTGTTTTCCCAAAGACGCCATTTTAAGATTGGCAAAAGAGTTGGAATTATAAAAGACATTTATAATACATACATCAGATAAAAGACTGACTTCTTGAATAAATAAAAACTTTCTAAAAATCAACAACCTGACAACCCAAAAGAAAATAAGGGAAAAACTGAACCAGCACTTTAAATCATCCCTTCCCTGATAAATGATGCCCCCATGATCCATAAATATATACAATATGCTCAATTCATTAGTAATGAACAAAATGCAAACTAAAATTATAATGAGAGTAATGCTGGCCTCATAAAATTTTGGAAGTATTCCCTTTTAATCAATTTTTTGGAAGAGTTAGAGAAGCATAGGCATTAATTCATTTTTGAAGGTTTGGTAGAACTCACTACTGAAGCTGTCTGGTCCTGACTTGTTTTGGGGGACACTTTTATACCTGCTTTAATTTCCTTGCTTAAAATTGGCCTGTTCAGGTTTTATATTTTTTTATTTTTTGGATTCACTCTTGGATGGTTGCTGATTTCTGAGAATTTGTTCATCTTCTCTAGGTTACTGAACTTAATAGCATGCAAATGTTCACAGTAATCTCTTGTGATCCTCTGGATTTTGACAATGTTGTAACCTGTCCTCTTTCATTCTAATCCTTTTGATTTGAGTTTTCTCCATTTTTTTCTTTGCAAGTCTAGTTAGAGGTTTGTCTATTCTATTTTTTCAAGGAACCAGATTTTGCTTTCATTAATTTTGTTGACTTTTTAAAATTACATTTCTGCTTTAATTTTTAATATTTCCTTCCTTTTACTGGCTTATAGTTTTCATTATTCATCTTTCACTAGCTCCTTAATGTGAGAGTTAAGATTATCTGAGTTCTTTCTTGTGGTCTAGATGGGATTTTTCGGTTGATGGCTTTATTTTATTCCTTGATCTTGAAGGTCATTGAACATAAGTTCTCTACATGCGAGAGGACTGAGGTATAAATTCCTGCTTTGTACACTTTCTTCGATATATATCATATTTTATAATTAAATGCAATTAAAATGCAAACTAGGTGATTGAAACATAAGCCTCTACTATTTGGAATTGCTATAATCAGAGGAAAACAGTGTTGCTTACAACAAGGAACTAATAAATGCATTTGCAAATGACAGGAGACAGGCGTCAGTGACTGATGTCTGAAAATTGAACTCACTGTTGGAAGATTTTTGCTCATAATATACTTTACATTTCACACCACTTAGTTCTGGGCTACCAGAAATGGATGTTGGTGACAACAGGAGAGAGGAAGATTTCTCCCCTTGCCCTTCAGGGATAGAAAAACTCAGGAACCCTAGAATACACATTTTAGTATAAAACATTGCACAACGGCCTGAGTATGATTTCTTTTATAATGAATTCGTCACAGACTCTTTTAATAGAAAGAATATATCCCTGACACCACTTCTGGAAACTAGCAATGCAGATTTAAACACATATGAACCTGAAAGGATTAGATTTGCTTTCAGACCAGTTTCATTTTAGGTCTGCCAATCAGACACAGAACCAAGAACTAAAGTTGCGACAGTGAAATTGCTTCTTAAAATAAAGGAGGAAAACAATTTTACAATTATTTGAATATTCATCGGGTATCTCCTGCTAGATATTTTTTGTCTGCATTCACTTAAGTTACCTCATTCAATATTTATGATCAACCAATGGAATTGTAATTATTCGCTAAACTTTACAGATGAGATCTGAAACTCAAATTTTAAGTATCTTCTCTAGTCACACACGAAGAAAATGTTCAGATTCTAAACAAAGTTTTTCTCACCCTAAGATCCTTTGTTTTTATGTTTGCATGCTACTTTTAGATCCCATGCTGTCACGGTTTATCAGTCACAGTACAATCAGGAAAACAAAACTCATGTCAAGTAGTTCTGTGTTTTATATGGGAAGCGTGTCTCAAATTGTTAGAACTGACAAAACTACAGGGAGAGGGAAGAGATCTCAGAGTTTATCAAAGAGGCTGCGACCATTACTAGGACTGCAGGGACAACAGAAGGAGTTGAGGTGACCAGAGCTCAGGGCCCGAGTTCTCTTTCAGGAGCTGGTAACTTGGAGGAGGGGCTGTTTGAGGGTCAGCAGCGCTGACTGCCAGGGGTTATGTGCAAACCTGGAGGCGTGTTCCCCCTTAGCAGGAGCTGTCATCATAGAATGAGCGGCAAGGTAGGAACCGGCAATGCAGAGCAAAGTGCTTCTTGGAGACGCAACCACAGACACTCATAAAGATCCCTCCAGAAGCAAAGAGAGAGAAGATACTTTGGCATCTCACATCTATTCTCCAGCACCACCTCTAGTTAGCAAACCCCCAAAATAATCAATTTCACAGCGATCTGGGAAATGCAGTTTATATTATTTACCCTTCTGTGGTCTGTGATTACAATGCAGAATACAGGAAAGTGGGGCAAGGGTGGAACCGAATGAAGAAGAAAATGATGAAATCACAAGGCTAGCTTTGTAGCCTACCTCAAATTGACCAGCCTCAGAGGAGATGCTGAGTAGAAATTATCTGAAGTAAGGGGGGATCATGTTATAATAATTAATTCAATATGTAATATTTATTCTTTGTATCCCAAGAAAACAAATCATTCTGTAACTTGAAGAAATCCACACTTGCTGTTTCAGTTAACTATAAGTCTAAATAAGTAACACTGCACAAAAGGGAGAAGAGAGCAAGCTGAAATGTAAGAAGCAAAGAAAGATGCCTCTCGCACATAGGATTGATTAAAAGGCATAAAGTAGTTGAATGTGGTGAAAGAATCTAAAAATAAGGCTATGTCTTAGCATTGCCTGTTAATGCTCATAAGGGACATTGATTTGAATGATAATTCCAATTGTTGGTTTTGCTAATGTCTGAATAGTGCTTTCAAAAATCAATTCTTTTGTTATATAAAGTAGCAGCTTATAATTAGGGGGGATTCACATTTGAAACAAAAGAATTGATTTCTAATTCTAGGTGGTGGAAAAAATAGATAGCACCAAGAAATTCAAGACAAAAACGAAAAAAAGCAATGAAAGACAAATGTGAAAGAAATGGGGAATACATGGGAGCTTGTATTTCATTAGAATACATAAGTGATATAAAGTTTGTGTTTTCTTTCCTATTCTCTTTTTGTAATTATCCAAATCTATAAAAGAAAGACAGATACCAGGAACATCTGGCAAACATTTAGTATACTATTTTTCTTACAAGTAACTAGCTTGTGCTATCCAATAGAACTTAAAGAGGATGATGGAATAGTACTGTATTTGCTCTATAAATACAATAGCCTCTCTACATGTGATTATTAAACACTTGAAAAGTGGCTATTGTGACTGAGAAACTAAATTTCAATTTTGATTTAATTTTAATTAATCTTCATTTAAATTTAAATACATGTGGCCAGTGAGTACATTTTCGTAGTCGGACATTTTATAGACACATATTAAGAGATATGTGAGAAGATGTTCAACATCATTAATAGTTAGAGAAATGAAAATCTAAACCATCGAGAGGTGCCCCTTGACCTCCATTAGAATGGCTCTGACAAAAATCCAGAAGAAATAACAAGTGTGGCTATAATGTGGAGAAAAAGAAATCCTTGTACATTGTCAGTGGGAATATAAATTGGTACAGTGATATGGAAAACAGTATAGATGTTCCTAAACATTAAAAAAAAGAAATACCAGGGCCTCCCCAGTGGCGCAGCGGTTGAGTGCTGGGTTGCGAAGCTGCCCGCAGCCTCTGCAGCTCTGGTTCGATCCCCGGCCACCGGGTGAGGGTCCCACATGGTGCGCAGACCTCTCCTGCCGCCCGCTGCTCCCCTCAGCAGTGTGCTTCGGTCCTTCTGCCTGCTCTGCTCCCCGCTCTGGCTCTGGTGAATTCTCTCACCCTCCCGCGCTTCTTACTGTACCCAGTGCTTGTATAAGTAAATAAATAAATAAAAATCTTAAAAAAAAATAAATAAAAGAAAGAAATGTTTAAAAAAAAAAAAAGAAATACCATATGATCCAACAATCCTAGTTCAGGGTGTTTGTTCAAAGAAAATGAAAATTCTAAGTTGAAAAGACAGATGCATCCAGGTGCACTATAGTACTATTCACAATTGCCAAGATATGTGAGCAACATGCATGTCCATAAACAGACAAAGGGATACAGAAATTGTGCTTTACACAACGGAATAACACTCAACTGTTACAACATGGATGGGCCTTCAGAGCATTATGCTAAGTGAAACAAGTCTGACAGAGAATGAGCACTATTGCATTATCTCTCTCATATGTGGGATCTGAAAAACTAAAAAAAAAAAAAAAAAAAAAAAAAAAAACCACAAAGACAGTAGATAAAGAGAACAGACTGGAGGTTGCCAGAGGAAGAGGGTGGGGGTTAGGAGAAATGGGTGAAGGGGATCAAAAATAAATAAATAAAGTAGTAGAAGCCAGATAAAGTATTTTCCTTTTATAGACAGAAAACACGGTTTTTCCAGAGTCACATCTAATCAAATATTGTCACTGAATCATAAACTAATTCTAGGCTACAAAACCTAATGTAATCTATACTACTTGAGATTAAGTAGGGACTATATGTCTCCAATAGGAAAAAGAGATAAATAGCTCGTGACCGATTACTGCATTTTGGGTACCACAGACCAGTGCCATTGTTCAAACTGAATAGGAAGATGTCTTCCTTCCATTTTCTTCCACAATGAACAGCTTTAAAAAGGATAGCTTTGGAGTGTTGATTCCCTTCTATAACCAAAGCACCTAAGGATCCCTGTTGAGGTCACAGTCAAATTTCCCACATATTTACCTATCTTCTAAATCCCTAGTAAACTATTTTACAATTAGAGTGCAGATACTTCTAAGAATAGAATGGACGTTTTTTTGTTTTTTTTTGTTTTTTTTTGTAACTCGTTTTAGATCCCTTAATGTCTGAATGTCTGCTATGAAGCTGTGATAAAAAGTGGAAACTAAATAAATATTTTTTAAAGATTTATTTTATTTATGTATGCATACAAGAGCTGGGGCATAGGACACAGGTGTGTGTGGGGGGTGAGAGGATTCACCAGACACAGAGTGGGGAGCAGAACAGGTACATCTACTGAAATACACTGCTGAGGAGAGCAGCGGACAAGGCAGGATAGCTCTGCTTTGCCATGTGGGTCAGCTCCCTGGCCAGGGATCGAACTCATGGTGCAGTGACGGCCAATAGCTTCAGAGTACTGAGACTTAACCCCTTGTGTAACTAGGAAGGTCCCTAAATAAATATTTTTGATAACATTTTGAGGAACTTAGGAAACTCTATTAAGAAAACAAATAATGGGGCCTCCCCGGTGGCGCAGCGGTTGAGCGCCGGGTTGAGAAGCTGCCCGCGGCCTCTGCAGCGCCGGTTCGATTCCCGGCTGCTCCCCGGCCACCGGAGGAGGGTCCCACATGGCGCGCAGACCTCTCCTGCCGCCCGCTGCTCCCCTCAACAGTGTACCTCGGTCCTTCTGCCTGCGCTGCTCCCCGCTCTGGCTCTGGTGAATTCTCTCACCCTCCCGCGCTTCTGACTGTACCCAGTGCTTGTATAAATAAATAAATAAAAAATAAATCTTTAAAAAAAAAAATAATGACGTAAAATATATATAAATAAATTATATTGAAAAGATCTATAGTGGGGAATTGAAGACAAAATAAATCTGAAAGATATGTTGATTTTTTCCCACTCACTTCAATCATTCAGGTTATCCACTTCTCACTACCTCCGCTGCTATCACTTTGACTTTGGAATCATCATCTCTTGCCTAGATATTTGCAATAATCTCCTAATAGGTGTTCAGTATCTATCCCTCTCTTACAATCTCTTTCTCAACATTGTAGCTGGTATGATCTTTTTTAGATTTAATTTTATTTTATTTGATATATATGTATTTTTTTGTTTACTGAGGTAATACAGGTTTACAATACTGTGTATGATTTAGAGGTATATGATCACTCCCTTCAGATGTCATCACTACACCAATCCCAGCACAAAGGCACCCATAGTCTTCCACCTTGTTCTGGGACTCCCTCCCCCACCCCGCCCTTTGCTCCCCTCCCCTCTCTGGTAGAGTCAATCCTACAGTCAAATTTTTAGTGTCTGTTACATATTCCACATGAGTGACACCATCCAGTATTTGTGTTTTTCCTTCTGACTTATTTCACTTAGCATAATCCCTTCCAGTTCCATCTAAATGGTCTTTTTAAAGCAGAAGTTAGATCATGTCACTCTTCTGCTCAAAATATTCTTGTTCATATAGAGTGAAAGTCAAAATGTACATTAGTCTATAACTGTCAGCCTCTATACCTCTGATTTTATCTGCATTTCCCTCCCCTGTTCATTCTTACCTAAACACATCAGCTTCTTTTCTGTTATTCACAAACATGAGACACTCTTGGCTAAGGGTCTTTAAACTAACTGTATCCTGTGCTCAGGACATTGTTCCATCAGAGTATTTTCATCATCAATGCTGGTTTCTCTTCTTTGAGTTTTTGCTCAATTCTCACTTTCCTAAAGATGCTACTCTGACGACTCTATTTAATACTGCATCCTGTCCTCAGCATCTTCCAGACCTTTTGATTAACTTAACTTTGTTCTTGGGGGTTTCCCATTTTCTATAGTATCCATCATCTTTAACATACTGGAGCATTTATTTATGTATTAGGTTTAATTTTCATTTTCTACCTTCCCCTTGTAGAATGTAAACTCCAGGAAGGCAGCAAATATTGCTTGTTTTGTTCACTAATATAGCCCACATACTTTGGAAAAAACCTAACACACAACAAGCAATTTATAAAGTATATTAAATATATTAGAAAATGTTTACTAATAATATATGCCTATGTTTTATATGCCATGCATATATATGTATGCAATGGTTTTAATGAATTAAAAAATTGCGAATAAATAGATCTGATTATTAATATCACATGAATATTGCCAAGTCAGAATTTTCTTAAATGTCATAAAGTTTCTTTAGTAGTTGTTAATTTGTTTCACAGTGTTTTAATAGTGATATAAAATCCTAGATGTGTTCAATTGGGCTGAGATAATGATATTAGAGAAAATTCTAATTTTCTTGATGCTCAAGCCCTTCCATCTTTAACACTTACAGCATTTCATTAAAATGCATGTTGTATTTAATTTTCCAGGAAATTTCAGAGCATTAAAAAGTATGTATATTCAGAGCAGTTTCCAGTTAAGCTAGTTGAAACATTTTAAATGGAAGTCCATGTCTTTTTAAATAGAGCTTGTGTCTTTTCTAGATGAGAGACTGCTCTTGGCATGCTCACATGGGTCAACATAGCTCAGAATAAATAGTCAGAATACCTTTAACCTTTGCTCAGTATGCCTATTTCATAAACCCTTTATCACATTCATATCCTCTCTAAGTTGCTGATATTGATTTCAAAGTCCCAAAGCAGACATAGTATTCTCATAACACTTGACCAATGCTGACAGTTGTGGGAGGAAAGCTTGCTGTTTTTAGAACCTGGGCTTCAATGTACACTACCCATTTTCATCGTTCCTTTCCTAAAAGAATTATATTACTGACAAATTTAACTTTGAGCTCATAATAAGCTTTGGAATATTTTTTTTTCTGGCAACTGCTTCCAAGCTGGTTATTTCTGATTGTGTAGTCATGGAAATCATGTTTTATCCTTAAAATTATCCTGTACTTATCAATGTTAAAATTAGCGTTTTTTTCTCTCTACTTGTGAAGGTCAATTTTCCCTTTTGGAGAAGGCTTTTTCACAACCATTGTCAAAGTTGGCATTTACAGAAAATTGATTGTCTACTGTATTCTATTTCTATTCCCACGTGATTATGAATAAGGTTAAGGTTAAGGATAAGGTTAAGTCCCATTCCCTTTTGAATCCATATGGGATTTAGCACAAAACATGGGGTCCATTCCAGCTAGCACCAGCATAGCCTGCTCTCTCAATATCTCTTATGTGAACAAGGGTTATAACTCCTAACTAATCTTCCCTTCTCTTGTTTCTTCATAATTGACCTGGGCTATAGACATAGTAAATTATTTGTAAGCACTCTGGTTATAACCTGTTCTATCTACCAATATACATGTTCCTTCCTCTCCCTGAAATATCTTTCACCTATATTGCCCTGGCCCAATTCTGTATCCTTTCAGTTTCAGTCCACACCTTACCTTCCCTGCAAAGGCACCTCTGATGCCTCAAAGTGGCACAACAAACTTGTTTGTGGTTAAGGGCTCAGGTGCTGCAATTTGATGGCTGGGCTTGGATTGTTTTGTTGCTGACTATTTTTATAACCTCAGGAAAGTTATTTAACCTCTCTACCTCTGGTTCCAAAGTAAGGAAAACAGGAGCATCTATTTCACAGGGTCGTGATAAAGATTAAATAAGCTAATATATATAAAGAGCTTAGAACAGTACATATCTCATAATAAGCAGTCAATAAATGTTAGTTTTTATTAACAGATATATTGACATTGCTAGCTTGTTATCACTCTGGTCCCAATCTGTGAGTTTGGATTTTTTTTTAATCTTCCAGTTTCTAATATTATTTTTTTATTATTTTTACTCCTAACTAAATCCTGAGCTGACTGAGTAAAGTGACTTTTACTCAGTTTTATGCTGGTTGTAACACAGTGCTTAATATTCATTAGAGCACAATAACTGTCCAAGGAATTCATGATAATTTTGAAGTACCATGCATAAAGAGCTGTGTTGATAGTCAACTTTCTTTCTATTTTTCTTTCTTTTCATTTTTTTAAAAGATTTATTTATTTATGCATACAAGAACTGGGGTATAGGCCAGAGGTGCAGGGGGTGAGAGGATTCACTAGAGACAGAGTGGGGAACAGAACAGGCAGATTGACTGAAATACACTGCTGAGGGGAGCAGTGGGCAAGACAGGAGAGGTCTGCTGCGCCATGTGGGTAGCTCCCTGGCTGGGGATCGAACTTGTGCTGCAGTGGCTGCAGATAGCATCATAGGTTGCGTCTTAACCTCTTGCACCACCAGGGAGGCCCCCCTTTTTTTAAGATTTATTTATTCATGCATACAAGAACCGGGGTATAGGCCAGATGTTCAGGAGGGTGAGAGATTCACCAGAGACAGAGCGGGGAACAGAACAGGCTGACTGGCTGAAAACACTGCTGAGGGAAGCAATAGGCGAGACAGGAGAGGTCTGCTGTGCCATGTGGGATTCTCGCCGGCTGGCCGTGATCAAACCCGGGCTGCAGAGGCTGCGGACAGCTTCACTGCATTGCACTCAACCGCCTGCACCACACCAAGGGAGGTCCTGATAGTCAACTTTCATCAGTGTCAGGAGCTGTGTTCATTCCTTTATTCCACCATGTTTTCTTTTAAACTAATCTTATTAAACAGATACTGACATGAGGAAGTCAAGGCAAAGAAGAGCCAAGTAATTTTTCTCATCGCATAAAGAAACTCAAGAATATAACAAACACTTATTTCTTGCCAACTCAACATTCATCCAATTGGTCATTCTATTACCATATTTAACACTTACAAGATAAATAAAATGCTTCAATTATCAGTGTCTCATATTGAAAGTGACAATTTTTGAAGTATTATATCAATAGTTCTGGACAACAGTTAACACTTGATACATGTAAGCAACTTCTGTTAATGTCAATAGAAACACATTGTTTGAGATTTTTTCCAAGTAAATGTGCTGCACAAAAACCCACATGCTGAAATAAATTACTGTAGAGAGTTGGAGCCTCTACCTCATCTATGTCCATGGCCCCTTCTCCATGTTTAGCAACAATACGTTCCTCTGACCCTTGAAGATTTTATAATGATAGCTTATTATTGACCCCATTTAAATTATAACCAGTATCTACTGCATCTTAACTTAAATCAGCTGCTAATATTTAGTAAATCATCTCAAAATGATCCAAAACTGAAAGAAAACAAACTGTGTGTTCATTCATTTATGTAACTCTTTGGAAAATCAGACCTGTTTTCTGCTGACCATGAATAAAAAAGCATGCACCCCAATTGGTGCTAGCAGCTACACTGGTTTTAAAATTAAAGAAAAGGAATTGACAAATAGATACTGAGGAACCAGTTTTATCAGGCAGGCTGCATCACCTGAAACCACTTCTGGAATAGTAAATGGAGAAGAAATTAATGGAAAGGTCATTAATAACACAAATAATGCAGGGGCTAACTGGAGAACCATGCTCAGAAAATAAGGAGGAACCAAAGAATTGAGTAGTGTTGCAGAGAAAAACCTGATCTTCAAATGCATCTAATTCTACTGTCACCATCTCCTACACAGGACATAATCACTATATCTAGATGTAGGAAATCATGTGACAACTCTTTTCCTTCAGGTTACTGCTGAAGATACAAAATCCTGATGAGAGCTTCAGTGTTAATTCCCATGCTTTGACCACAAGGATATGGGAAGAGTAGATTTCTTTGGAGATGCTCTATCACCCACTGAGAATCACAGAGAGAGGGTTCTCTCAAACTAGAAAAGTTCTTCATTTTCTGACCAGCCAAAAATAGCAAATATACATGCAATATGGCCACATTCACATTACTCAAAAGTAAATCATTCAAAACACCCCAAACAGGCCACTTTTGGCATAAGGATTATTTTGAGCTGAAGGAAGCTGAGAATCGGCCCATACAGGAAAAGTTCTCTGCCCTTCCGTATCTATCTAAAAGCAGAGCATGAATGTTCCTTGGAAGAAGGTATTTTCTTTACTGCCCCCAGAACCATGGAGAGAAGAGGGACTATTGTTATCAGAGCGGAATTGATACCAAGATGAGCTTGCATAAACAGACCTTCCTAAAATAGCCCTTATCTTCCATTATTTCCCCCATATATTTCACAATGATCATCCCATTATATCATCCCTTGATGCCTAACCCTCTTTACTTTGTTAAAGTATATATAAGGCCTACGTCTACTTCTTTGAGTTTTGCTTCTTTTCTCTGAGCTCCTGCGCATGTAAATATTAATAAAAACTAAGTGTATTTTCTCCTGTACTTTATTAGTTTAATTCACAGGGTCTCAGGTACAAAACCAAAGGGAGTAAAGATTTTCCTCCCTACCAAGACATAGGTAGAATCTCACCTAAAGGTGTCTATTCTATATAATGTGATTACATGACTTATTAAATTAACCCCAGGCTTATCCGTTTGCTCCAAATCAATCTGTTGCATTTGTCCTACAGAGTTCTTTATTAGTATTCAGATTTTCTAGTTTTCTCCACTGTGGGGTCTAAAAAGTTCTCTACCTTAACTTTGAGGAATCAGACCTTTCTATTCCCCGCACCCAACTGTCATTATCCAGCTATATTTTGCTACTCAAATTGTCTGTTGACATCCACGTCACTGTCCACTGTCAGGCACAAGTCACTCAGGACCAACGTGTAACCTCAGATGGCACCATTCATATTGAGCAATCAGTTCGAGCTGTGGCTGCAGAGCCTGGGTGAAAAGATGAACATGGAGTCATGATTGCAGCCCTTTATATTTGCCCATTACTTGGATTATTTCCTCCCTGTTTTTTTGTTTTTCAGAAATTAGTTTTCTACAGTTTACAAAAATTTACATAATTCAAAATAAAATTTTTTTAAACTTATGAATAAAAGTGTACTCAAGATTTAAAGGGAAATGATTTGGCATATGAAACAGTCATCCGTTTTTCCTCAGCTTTCTAGCAACCAATCTGCAAAGTGGAAGTGTTCTTCTACACACGTAACATTGTCCACACTTTAAAAGCAAACCAGTGACTTATGGGGATAAAATAAATTCATGAGACTCAAAGTAGACATGATCTCCCCAATGTTAGTTCAGATACTGGGAGAAGCAGACACTGAGACAGGATAAAACAAGGCAGAGATTTATTGGGGAAAATGGTTATAAGGGGAAGGGGGAGGAAGCTGAAAAAGACTAGGACAACTCTCACCCACAATGCAATTTCAACTCCTGTGGAGGAGAGCTGGAAGAAGGAAGGCTGGGTAGGAAAAATCTTAGACTGCAGTGCAAGGCTGATGGTGGATCCTTGAGCCCAAGGTCCTTAGAGAAGTCCTTGCAGGAACATCCCTGCTTTAGTACCTCTGGTACATGCCACCCTTGGATAAGAGCAACCTGTAGGAAGTGCAGTGATGGATGCACAATTCAACAGTTGGGATCGCTGATTAATCATGGTGGCCCACAGTAAGAAATCTATGTGCAACAATTTCATGACTCTCATATCCCACCCTCACGTTGTGGGTCTGAAAAGATGATGACTAGAAATGTCAATGATTAACTTGAACTAAGGCTGGAACTCGATGTACCTTGTAAATTGACACTTCACAGTTATTTTAACCTTCATGACCAGCTGAATTTGCCCTTACCCAGATTCTGTTTGCAATGAATTTCTTAAATCTTGAAATATGAGAATCATGCCCCATGGAACTGGCATTTTAGTGAAGGTGATAGACTTGTCAGCATGAAATATAATACAAGGTGAAAGGAAATGTGTGATTAACAAAGGTATAAACAATGTATTGTGGAAAGGCAGGGAGGAATGGAAATTTCGCAAAGAGTTGGCATTTCACAAGGAACTTTACAGATGAGTAGTGTTCCAATGCAGATTAACTGAGAGTCACCCAATTCATTTTCATTATTGTTTGAAGTAAATGAGGGCTAATGAGTTAATGTAGATCTGTGATTCTCAAGCTTAAGTACATATCAGAATTATCCAGAAGGCCTGCTAAAACACAGATTACTGATCCACCCTCACCCACAGAGTTTCTGATTTAGTAGTTCTGAGAATGGGAACCTGACAATCTGTATTTCTATCAAGTTTCAAGTTGTTGCTGCTCTTGCTGGTCTCAGTAGCATGCCTGGAGATCCATCCAAGACAGTAATACAAGAAGAGTGTGTTTTCAGAATACAAGCTACCTAAATTGCTCTCATTCTCCTCTCTCTAATTAACTTTAAACATATCATCATAGGATAATTATTAAGAATGCAGGATCCTTGATACTGAAAGTCCATGATCCAGATTAGAATTTGTGGGCTTGTTTTTTTTTTTTTAATTGAGTCATTTGATTTTTTTTTTATTCATCACCTCCCATACCTAGCCATTGGCAATCATCCATCAATTTTCTGTCCCCATATACTTAACTTTTCCAGAATGTTACATAAATGGATCAACAGAGTGTATAGATTTTAGAGTCTGGATTCTCAAACTTACCAACATGTATTTGACATTTATCCATGTCCTTGCATTTGTAAGCACTTCATTAATATTGCTGAGTACTATCCCATTGTATGCATACATTGTGCTATGTCTATCAATTCATCGGTTGAAGGGTATTTTCATTATTTCCAAATTTGGCCATTATGAGTAAAATGGCTATAAATATTCAGAAACAGACAAGATGGGGCGGTATTCAGGGTGGTATGGCTGTAGACTGAACATAATCATTGTTGCTTAGGTAAATATATAAGAATGAAGTTTCTGGGCCATGTGGCAAGTATATGTTTAATTTTATAAGAGACAGCCAAGCTGTTTTCAAAAGTGGCTGTACCGTTTTTGTATTCCCACAGCAATGCATGAGAATTCCAGTAGCTCCACATCTTTGTTAGCACTTAATAGTGTCAATTTATTGTTTTAAATTTTAGCCATCTTAAGGTATCTCTTACAAAGTTACAAGGATAAGAATAATAATTATACATGTTTCTAAAGTAAGAAAAACAAAACACAATTATGCTTACATGAATATTAAGTACATGTTTAGTTTAGAATGTAATTTTTTCTAGGTAACCATAATTTAAAGAATTCTAAATAGATAAACTTCAATTTTTAGATCATTTGGAAGAGCTGTTAATTTTTGATGCAAGTGTGTTTGTCTTGTTTGAAGAACGACATTCTGTAAGAGTTGCCAGAACAACTGAACCCTTTTGTCTATTTTACTATGGTAATTCCTGTTGGCTCATTTTGTTGCAAAATATTTTGTAAGTCATGAAAGCAAATCCAGGAAGAACTCAGGAAAAGCATACTAGCAAAACGCATCACCTTGATTCATATATTTATAAACACTCTTCCTTGGGGAAATGCATTGATGCAATAAAGTACTTTTAAAGACATTACATCTGCACTAGGAATAATTCAAGAATACAGTTATAAACTTAGGTGGAGATACTGTGGTCTATACTGTAATCTTCTATTTTTTCTCATCAAATCAAGATCTAACTATTTGTAAGTATTTGTGCAGTATATGCTAGTGTGTGCTCTGATATATTTTTATTCTTAAAAAATTTAAGGAAAATACGAAAAAAACTTAGGCAACATTTCTGCAGTGTGAGATGAATTCACTGACACATTAGTCTATGAAGCAAAGTTATCATGCATTATTCAAAGAACTTAGCCACATTTTATAAGACTCATGTCTCCTCCGGGCTTAGGTATAAATAACATGATTTATTTTTTCAAGTAGTCTGAAAATGAAATTTTAAAGGGTTACTTTTTTTTTTTTTAGTAGCTGGAAAGCAGTAATTTCCAGATATTCGTTTGTTCCTAGAAAAGTGTATTGATTACATATTTGGAGCCAAAAGAGTGCCACATAACATAAGCACAAAATGCTGAGTCATTGTCTCTACTGCCAATTTTTTTTTTTTACTTGAATAAACTACAGATAAAACAAAACAGGACTTTGCAAAATGCTATAGTAAGAAATTATCTAAATTATATTAATTTACAAAAGAACTCTACCTAGAATTAACACATATCAAAGATCTTATTAACATCTTACATAAACCATCCTCATAAAATACTTTTTAGTAAGAAAGCCTTTTTTTTTTTTGGTCTAAATATTCAATTTATATTCTGGTTTACCTCAATGAAACTGTGTTTTAAGTAAATGCTCAGAGTACCAATATATGCTGTGTTTACATTTGTCAGATTTTTCAGGAATAATACCTTGACCTTCTCCCTGGGCAAAACCAGCTTTTATGTACTAATATCCACCATTAAATTTTTGCTTACACTACCAATGTTTTCTTAATTGAAATTGAAAAAAATATAAAGCAGAAAAGGAAAACACAAATCATTACTGTAAGATCCCAAATTATTGTTTTTGAGATATTGAAGACATATAGGCTGAACAAAATAAAAATATAAGTGTATAATGAAAGAGAGCTGGGATAGCTGACTAGGTTTGAAAGACTATGGAATGGTAATGCCACAGGGTATTACATAGCCATTAGGAATTAAAATCATGAAGGTTCTTCTAATGTCCGTGTTCTTGGGTGCTATACAATATGGTTAAGATGGTCTTCCAAACAACATCATAGGACTTAGTTCATGGTTCATGTGTCTATGCAATAAAGACATTTAAGGGAGAAGTGGAACTATGGGAACATAGAAGGGAGGGAGCACAAGGGTCTGTGGGTACGGACTATGGGTTCTTTCGTGGGAGGTGCACTCTGGTAACAGCGCCTGAAGGTGGGGATGTTACACGTCTATAATGTAAACCAATATCAACTCAATAAAAAAAATAATAAAGACAAAAAAATTTTTGCTTACACTAAAACACTCATCTCTGAAGCAGCAAGAAATGGATAACTGATCAGTTAATCAAAAGTGTCCAATACAGAGGAAATAAAAACAACAATAATTATACATGTACATATGCATATATGTTTAAATGTTTTAAAATATTCATTTAACTTAAATATCATTATATTCTAATTTATGGCTTTTTATTGTACCTTAAAATTAACATAACTACTTTAACCTGTCATTTTTTTTGATGTAGTACTAATACACTGAGTTTTATTTTGCAAACCGAAGAGCCACAGCCTTATGCATTATTACACATTCTACTTTTAGTTTTTATTAATAAGGTGGAAACCCAAAGATACCTAGAAAGTACTTTGTATAAAAATATTTCTAGAATATGATTTTCCTATTTTTTACAACTGTCTCTTCCACATAATTTTGCAGCTCACATATATCAAGTGTTTGACTTCGTTTTTATAGACAAAATCTATTTTAGCACTTTAACTTTTGCTTGTTTTTATTCATACTGAACTAAATTATGCAATTGAAATAAGTAGAAATGGCCCAACAAATTTGAGGGAATAAAGCATAACGGACTCTGAGAAGCAAACAACTCCACCAATGGGGGCAGAAGTTCAAGAGTGTAATAGACAGCAGTTTCCCAGTTAGGAGAATTCAAGGTGTCAGGAGCATCTGTCAGTGTGTTTTATGGATATATTGAGGATAATTGCTCAATCCAGTGAATACATAAAACTGCTTAAGAGATTGTCTGCTGTAAAGTATATCAGACATTCAGGTAATCATTTCAAAAAAAAAAAAACATTAGTGTATTTAATACTCATGACATGAGAACTCGACAGGACAGACATTATTATCTCATTTTTACAAATGAAGAAAATGATGTTCTACCCAAAGGTTCCAAGTTAATAGATATCAGAACTAAACCTGGAACCTTCTTCTAAATAGTGCTGCCTCTAATATAGCCTCCATCATATTATGTAATGGTTATAGCTGTGTATTAGCATCTGAGTAGATTAGTTATTCTTTTTTGGGCAGGACTATACTATCTGTCTTTCCTGATAGTATCCCCTGTGGGTAACACCAGGCTGGTCCACAATGTATGCACAGTCTTTTAGTTTGTTTGTTTTGTCTTTTGTTAAAAACATCTTATTCAGACACTGACACATTAATTTGATTTTTGATCTACTTGGGGACAGTTTTGAACAAAATACTTTTATCTCCTCTTGCTTTTTAACAATCCTCTTAGCAAATTTTAAGTGCACAATATATCCTATTTGATTACAGGTGCTAAGTGAAATAAGTCAGATGCATAAAGACAACTACTGCATGATTCCATTTATATGAGGTATCTAAAATAAACAAATGCATAAAATTAAGGATTGGAATGGTGGTTACCAGCAACTGTGGCGGAGGGATGTGGAGAATGGGGAACTATTAATCAACATGGATAAAGTTTCAGTTCTGTGTCTTGTTTCTAAAATTCGCTGCACTGCAGAATGTCTTTTTTAAGCACTTTTTACAGCTAAGAATTGCCCATTTTAAATTACTATATGCAATGTTTATTCAGTTATTATTCATATAACATTTCTTAAAAATCCTAAATTAATAAAATCTTGCATGTGAAACGATCTTTTAGAAAATAGATTTGGTTTATATAATAAAAATGAAAAAGTATATACACCTTAAAAAGGTGTGAACCTGTATCTCTAAATATATACTGTGTTGTAAATCAATGTGACATAAATATAACAAAATGATGCTATTATCTGATATAATATGATTTACTTTGATTTTTTTCATGGCAGCTCAAGTTCTAAGATGAAAATGGTGATAAACAGTTATACAAGTTATTTAGTCAATATAAATCATACTATATAACAACATAATTTTAAAATCTCTTTTTAGTGGAAGGGATCTATTAATGTTGAGTAGTAAAACCAGAGCAACCATTAATTAATATTTAATTCTGTTGGGAATTATTATAAGAATATCTGAATATGCAAAACTTAGGAATTTTTTGGTTTGCTTTTAATAAATAGCCATCATAGTATTTTATATAATTTGGGTTAGCTACTTCCCTTAAACACTGTGACCAGGTTAACATGAAATCAAATCTTAGAATAAGCTCTGTCTTAATAGAAACATTTATAAGAGGCAAAAATGGTTCCTACAGCCTTTTCTGTAAGGTTGAGGAAGTCACAGCTCTCTGTCATTTTAGGAACTTGGACTCCACAGGACAACACCCCATAACAGGACTCAGTTACTCTTTTAGCATTAGGCAAAAAAAAAAAAAAAAAAAAAAAAAAAAAATCTCCTAAACCTAAGGTAGGATACAGGGTAGTTAGCAAAGCAAGGCTTAGGCATCATCCCTAAGGATAGAAGCTATGAACCTTGCTCAATTTTTATGTCCTGTTTATTCAAGGGAGGTGGGTGTCTTTAGACTATTTTAGTAAATTCATGTAAGTTGAAAGCCTTTAGTTTGATCAGTTACCATCCATTTCTAACAAGTGCCATACTAATTAATAAACTAGCCTGTAATTTAATTAAAAAAAACATTTCTGACATGAAATATGGTAATGAGCAAAACATCTGGATATGATCAAAGATAACTAACGTGTTTGTAATCACTGCCTTGAAAGGATGGGTGCCCTCTCTAAAAAAAAGTAATATATGACTGTCCCTGGAGTGGGGATTCCTGGTTAGAATGCATAAACTGAATTATTTCTTAAGTAAATTATAATCATCATTTAAAGTCTTTATTATGATTACTAGTAATTCAGTTCCTAAGAAGTAGAAAATAAGACGGGATAAATGCAGAGAAAATAAGTTCATTTATATTCACTATCTTTAATACAATTATATTTTCTTTTATAAACCTAATGCACTAATTCACAGTATTGTTGACAATGATGTTATGACTGTTCTATCAGAGACCAGATGCATGATATTCGATGGGATGTACTCAAGTGATGAGGGAGGAGGTGGCTGCCATCTGGAGAGCTGAATAAGTCATATCCTGGAGGCTAACAGGCAATATATGCCTCTGCCACAGCCCTGGCAATTTGGTTTATTCAAACCACAACTCTTAATATTCGCTCACTTTTTAATTGGCGAACAAGTCAATTGTTATGTGCAAAGGTCAAGGGCAAATCTGCTTGTTAAAAATCCAATCTCTAAAGTGTTATACTGCACTCAGTGACATCAGTCAGACAATCAACTATTGGTTCGTACAGTCTTACTAAACAATCTAGCAACCCTCTATTGTTACTTTTAAAAGTCCCTATGGGATGTGGAGAAAATGGAACACTTGTGCACTGTTGGTGGAATTGTAAATTGGTATAGTCATTATGAAAAATGCTATAGAGGTTTCTCAAAAATATTAAAAATAGAACTACCACACGGTGTAGCAATTCCACTGCTATGTATATATCCAAAGAAAATAAACTATCAGCAGTGATATCTGCACTCCTATGTTTATTGCAGCATTAGTCACAGCAGCCAAAATCTGGAAACAATCTAAGAGTCAGATCCATCAACACTGTCAATGGATGAATTAATAAGGAATATGTGACATGGACACATGTGTGCATAATAAAATATACTCAACATTATTTAGCCTTTAAAAAGAGGGAAATCCTGCTATTTGTGAGCATGGATGAACCTGAGAACATTATGCTAACTGAAATAAGCCAGACACAGAAAGACAAAATGCTGAATGATCTCACTTATATGTGGAATCTAAAAATAAATAAATAAAAAGTTAAAACTCATCTAACAGTAGAATGGTGGTTACCAGAGACCAGGATGTTTGCAAAAAAGGAGATAATGATCAAAGAGTATAAATTTTCATCTATAATATGAATATTCCTGGACAACGATGTATATAGCATGGTGACTAGGTAACATTATTGTATTGTATACTTGATATTTGCTAAGAGAGTAGATCTTCAGTGTTCTCACTATTAAAAAAAGGTAACTATGAGATAATGTCTTCATCAGTTTCATTGGGCTAATCACAAATATCAAACATCAAATATCAAAACATCGTATTTTACATCTTCAATACAAATGTATATAATTTTTATGTCAATCATCTTTCGATAATACTAGGTAATAAAAATATTACATGAAGGTGAAAGGAAGAAGAAAAATGACTGTCCTATTATAGCAATTTCACGTAAAGTGGCTTGCCAAAATGAAATATGCCCTGTAATTGTACATAGTATACTTCCAAACAGGAGGTCAGGAAAATACACTTTACTCTAATCGTTTACATTCATATTACATTTTGGGTCCTTTCTATAGTGGATTTTCCTGCTGAGCACCTATATGTCTAAGCCCATTTCAATTCAGTACCAAATATAAATTGCAAATGTTACATATACTAATATAGTAATACATAACATAAGCATGATTTTGTCATAGCACATACAGCAATAATAAAACACACAAATTTTTTTAATTGTCCGTTTTCTTATTTTTTATTTTTTTATTTTATATAATTTTACATCATTTTTCATTTTTGCACACTGTATGCATTTTCATCTTGGTTATATTCCCCATATAATTCCCTTCCACCTCCCTTATTTTTGCCCTAATGCAATTTGCAGCAACATGGATGGAGCTGGAAAGGATCATGCTCAGTGAAATAAGTCAGAAATAAAAAGAAAAATACCGGATGGTTTCACTCATAGCAGGAATTTAGAAAACCTAAAGAAGCGACCAGGAAAAAGACTAATTATAATAAAGTAAAAATAAAAATCAACAAGCAACCATAAACCAGAGGCATGCCGGGGAATAGAGTCTAATTTTTTTTTTTTTGACGTAGTGTTATTTTACATCATTGTTTGTATTTTGGGAGTACAGGATCCTGCCAACTCCCTTCAAGTGTTATTACTTGAAGGGACATACTTGAAGTATATATACTTGAAGGGATATAATACTCCCTTCTAGCATTATCATAGTGAAGCCACCACCTTAGTCCATTTTGCTCCCTCCCCACGCTGTTCTTATTCTATCCCTTTGCTCCCGCTCTGGATTCTTTGGTTGTTTAATCAGCTTTACTTGGTTAGTTTGTAAGTTTGGTTTTATCTGTTCCTTTGATTAGTTTCTCACTACATTCCACTAACAAGTTACACCATCCAGTCTTTGACTTATTTTACTTAAACATAATCCATTCCAGCTCCATCCACGTTACTGCAAATGAGATGAGTTTGTCTTTTATGATCACTGAGTCGTATTACATTGTGTATATAGGCCACATTTTTTTTAACGATTTATTTATTTATACAAGCACTGGGTACAGTCAGAAGCGTGGGAGGGTGAGAGAATTCACCAGAGCCAGAGTGGGGAAAATAACAGGCAGAGTAATTGAAATACTCTGTTGAGGGGAGCAGTAGGAGAGGCAGTGGGTCGCTCCCTGGAAGGCGGGGGGATCGAACTCATGCTGCAGGGGCTGCAGATAGCTTCACAGTGCTGTGCTTAACCCCTTGTGCACCAGGGAGGCCCTTTTTTCATTTTAGTTATGGTTTCTTTTGCTGTGCAGAAGCTTTTCAGTTTTTTTTGGATTTATTTTATTTATTTATGCCTACAAGAGCTAGTGTATAGGCCAGAGGTACAGAGAAGTCACCAGAAACTGAGTGGGGAGCAGAACAGGTGGATCCATTGAAATACACTGCTGAGGGGAGCAGCAGGCAAGAGAAGGGAGGTGTCTGCTTCACCATTTGGGTTAGTTCCCTGGCTGGGGATCGAACTCATGCCATAGTGGCTGACAATAGCTTGATAGCACTGAGACTTTAATCCCTGTGCTACCTGGGAGGCCCGGATTCAAATTATTAATGTGCATAAACTCCCTAATTTCGCCTTTTTTTTTTTTTTTAGGCACATGAGGATATTCTATTTCCTTCTCTACCCATTGAAGTTAGCTGTGACCATGTGGTTATTTCAATGAACCATAACCATAAGGTGAAAAGTGTCATTTCAGGGTTTGAACATTTAATTATTGGTGCAAGGATCACCATAGTGGTTCCTCCTTTGATGTAATAAGTTGGGGAGCATGTGTGAATCCTGAGGCTTCATTAACCTTGGTCTCTATATCTACAATGAACATAGCTCCCCTATGAACTTGAGTGGTACATGCAGCATGCGGCAGGAAGAAACTTTGTTGTTTCAAACTCAGATCGGAAAAACAAACAAAGCAGCAAAAGTAATTACAATCACAAAAAAACAAAACAGGACAGAGTCAAAAGTACCTAAAACTTGTCCTTTAACAAAGAACAGATAACTCCTTTTTCTAGGTAAAGAGGAATCACCTAACTATATAATAGCATTTCTATAGCTATTTTCTACAGCTCATATAACTTCTCAATTAAACCAAAGTGGCCAAACGTTAGCAGAATACTCATTATTTCACAGACATAACTTAGTACTCTATATACTTTCAACTATATACTTTCTCTATATACAATTTTAAGGTTATTTCTTCACAGAAATGAGATAGTACTAGAAAATCAAAAGAAAATGTCCACAGAATTATCAAATATTGTATTGGCCATAAAATAACAGAATTATCAAATATTGTATTGCAGATCTTTTGCGTCACACTAATTGAGAATTAAATTAAAATTATTAAACTGGATTATAAAATGAAATTGCAATGAGGCACACATTTTTTATTAAATTTTACCTACTTTATTTACTATACACTTTTGTTTTCCTGAAAAAGTTATTGTTTTGTTTGTGCTAAATTTGAATTATACAGAAGTGTTATGGTTTACTCTTTTCCTAGTATATATCATTAAGATAACATTAATATGATTTTTAAATGAAACACTACTTATTGCTGAATATGAGAAATCTATTTTGTTGGAGAAAATATGTTTTCTCTCTTTTTTCTATATCATCTGTTCTATCCTAAATTCATCTACTCTAGAGTTTATGAGGTGTATATCCACTTACACACCTCAGAAATTCTAAAATTCATCTACTTGGAACACTCCATGAACTCCTACATTTTTAAATGCCCTGGAAAAACTAATAAAGACCCAGGAAAAATAACTGAGTGACTAATATCCACTCTGTGTACTGCTCATTCCAAAATGCTGTCATTATTAAGAAGATGAAATATGACACTTTCACCCCTAAGTCAGTTAGTTGGTCCATTTAAGAAAATTCTGGGAATACCATTTTCAAAAGACTGACTGAAGTCAAACTTTTAGGCTAGTACAAGAAGAATTATTAACTGTTCTTAAGTTCCAGAGTTAATAGTTATCTATATACAAGTTATCAGCAATGCATTGACTCCAATTATTCCTTCAGACATCTAAGAAAGACAAACCATAGACATAAAAAGCTCTTGCTCATCTGCATATTCATAATACCTCAGTGAATCACCAGGACTGGCACTAACGCTGCCTGAATATTAATGCAGAGCCAACAGCTGAGCTGAAGGGCAAAGCAATATATAGAAACAAACTGCAATTTCCCTCTGGAATTCACAATTTAATTTAATGGTGGACAGCTTTCTAAATGTTTTATTGTTATTATTATTGTTGTTGCTGTTATTGCAATTGTTATGATTATTTCTTCCTTTATTATAAGATTATTCTACGTTTCTTAGAGTATCTAGATAGATCTATTCAGGGTTATATTACATCTTTTATTTGCATTTTAAAGCGGACTTTATCAGTTGGTCTTCTTTTACATCAAACTTGCAAACTAGTCCAGCTGACATGCTAAATATCTAGGTAGTATATACCTCAAAAAAGGAGGGATTCAAGATGTATATTACATTCAGCTGAAGGACATTCTATTTTTACATGATTTTAAAAGCTTCAAATTTGTGAGCAGTTAAAAGTTTGGACACTCAAGTACCTCTGCCTTCAATTCTTCTCCCTGCTCTGCCCTTTAATTTCTTTGAAAAACCTCTGTGTCCTGATCCCACCCTATGTCATAGCTCAAGAGGATATTTCTGCCTTGGCTTCTGCAGAGAGCCACAGATTGAGGCTTCCGGAAGAAATGCTGCAATTCCTTCCGTGAGATGCAGCAGAATATTTGTGGAAGAATATGTAGGAGGAAGATATGTATTTGAAGTTTACATGTGTGATGTATTTGTAGCATCGCCATTACATTTATACATCTGTGATCACAAGATTGTTTATTATAGGATTCTATTTTCCTTAGAGAAGCGACAGATTAGACAAAACTTTCCCAAGCATTTGCATTTCCTTTTCCTGAGGAAGGTGCAGTCTGCCAACAGGGTTTCATAAAACAAACAGGAGTAGATACAACAGTATTTCTTTAAAAACCAACCTCAGGTTTAGAAAATGGAAGTTCTTTACCTTACTGATAATTATACTGCTTTGCTGTATTTATTTTTATTGGGCTTATATTTCAAGTGATGGTAAATAATAACCATAGCAATAACTAATCTTTATTGATCATACACTGTATCAGTCAATTTTTGCTGCATAACAAACTACCTCTAAAATCAGTAGTTAAAGCAATAAACTATGATTTTTATGTGTTTATAGATTGCCTGAAGTTTGGCTGATAAGGGGATAGGCGCAACTCTGCATTGCTAGTTCAGGCTGTGCAGGTAATGTGGTTCCACTTCTCACTGCAGGCAGATCTAAGGGCTGGCTTAAGTGACTTCCATTTGTCTCAAACCTTATTACACCTCTGTACACCTCTGGCTACCCAGTAGTATTTGACTCATGCCATTAGCAGAGGCACAAGGGTGCAAGCAGAACATGTGAGACTTCACGATTTAGGCTAGATCCAGAACACTCACTTCTTTATTGCTGGTTGAAGTCAAATGTCAGAAAAATATACATTATCTGTTTTGCAGGAGAAAATGAAAAGTCACATGACAAAAAGAGGAGTGAAAATTTTCCACCAATTTACTACCCACACTACAACCTAGGTCTGTTGTTAACATGTTACATGCATCATTTCAGGTAGGAATGATCCAGAGCAATCCTGTGTATTATGTAGTCATTATTTTACAAGGAAATTATATCCAGAGATGTTAAGTAACCTGTTTGGAAGCCACATTGCCAGCACATGATAAAGCAATAACTAACATCTAAGCAGATTTAAACTCTGAGAAATTTTTCTCAAATGTTCCATCCTACCTGGTTTCAAAAGATATTTCTATATTTAGTATAGAGATCATAAAGATTTGGATATAATGTTCAGTCATCATTATAATGATAATGAGTAAGGATAGAGTATAACAAAAATTCTGCTGGGATAATAGTATTTATTTCTAAGTCATTTCATCCTTAAAATTCACTTATACATGAGACAGAATAAGGATAATGTCCTCAGCAGGGAAGAACCACAGGCATATTAATAAATTAAATTTCCATTTATAGTTCTTTTGTGATCAATAATTATTCCTCAGAACAAGAAAAAGTCTCTTCTTTGATAATTCACATCACATATAAAATTATAATTGATTCAATTTCATTAAAAATGTGCACCACACAAATGTAATTTTTTTAGATTCAAATACCATTAATCAAAAGCCACAAATGGCTATAATAATTACAGAGAACTTCAGTGAATGAAAGTTAATTGTTTCACTGTCAGTAGAAATACAAGTACACTCCTAATTAAAATATTTTTTAATTGTCCTCTTGGAAATCAATAGTAATGTGGTCTTATGTCTATATTTGTACTGGTTGCTTGACTTTTCACATTTTCCTTTTTTGTCTAACTATTGTTTTCAGAAACCTGAAGATGTTTGGTTGAATGAAAAGATAAGTCTGTACCACAGGACATGGTGATGATTCTATATTTCATACTGTTCCTTATTGTATAAAGCATGGCTGGTGCCTTCCTGGTGGCACAGTGGGTTGAGCGCAGCGCGGTGAGGGTGTCCGCAGCCTTTGTGGCTCGAGCTCGATCCCCGGCCGGCCGGGGAGAAACCCACATGGTGCAGCAGACCTCTCCTGTCTCGCCCGCTACTCCTCTCAGCAGTACATTTCGGTACATCTGCCTGTTCTGCTCCCCGCTCTCTCTGGTGAATGTTCTCACCACCCAACACTCTGGCCTATACCCCATTTTTAAATAAAAAAAAAGATTGAAAAAAAAAGTGGGCCTCCCTGGTGGTGCAAGGGGTTAAGATGCAACCTATGAAGCTATCCACAGCCACTGTAGCATGAGTTTGCTCCCCGGCTAGGGAGCTACACTCATGGCACAGTAGACCTCTCCTGTCTCACCCGCTGCTCCCCTCAGCAGTGTATTTCAGTTAATCTGCCTGTTCTGCTCCCCTTTCTGTCTACGGTGAATCCTCTCACCCCCCACATCTCTGGCCTGTACCCCAGTTCTTGTGTGCATAAATAAATAGATTTTTAAAAAAAAGCATGGCTCATAAGCACCACAAATTGTTAAAAGAGCAGAGTAGTCTGAAATATACATAAAAACAGGGCAAACTTAAGTAAATGGGCTAACATAACCCAACCTTCATGTCACAAAATTCCTCCTCAAGATTCAACCATAGATACAGAAGAGACAGATTCTATTTGGGAGCAAGATAAGCATATATAGAAATCAGAATACCATACTAAAATATTGAAATAAATGTCTCTGTGTAGCTTGTGAAATATAGAGAATCTTTATCTTAGACACACGTTTTTCAAGATTAATAGTTGTACTGGATCTCATACTTGGTCCACTTCCCTTCACACGCCAAACATTTAAGAATGTTTGCAGAAAGGAAGTAATGTAATGCAGAAAGGCAGCTAGGAAACGGAGACCATTTCTCAGTGTTTTTGTTCTCCTGTGGAAAGTGCATGGCACACAATAAGAATTCAAATATTTTTTTTGAAGAGTGCAGAATCATGAGCTTTTATGCCACTAGGCTCAAAGAGAACTGGGTTCTTAAGAGTAGAATGACCTCCATTATGTCATTTAACACTGAATACCCAGTATTGTTTTGCTTCTATCTACAAAAATGAGGATAAAATCTACCTATGTCACAAAGTTGTTTAGAGGAGGAAATTAAATCATTTATCTATAACCAAATTCCCCAGCTTCATTATCTAGGGAGTTAGAATTGAGTCATATTATTAACACAGATTTTTAATAGTTCTGGCCCCCACCTGCTGAGGAAGAACATCAATTCTTTTCCCCTAGATCTCTCCAATTTATGTTTGATATCCCCGGGTGGTTCTTAAATGTACTAATCAATGACCCTCTCCCATTTACTAACCTCAAATCCTTTCACAGAAGTTCATGGCCAGTAAGGAGACTTGAGAATGAACTCTCCAATCACTCATCTGGAAATGCTGATGGCGAACCCTATGTTGCTATCTCTTGTCCCTGGTGTTACAACCCCTGAGTTACCAAAGTACACTGTTTTTGTGGGGTTCCTCACTGAGTTGGAGCACTTATGTATTCAATACACAAGTAGAAGGATCATCCTCACCCATTAGCTGATAGCAGCCCCGCATTCTCTAAAGTTTAATTATTTTTTTAAAGATTATTTATACAAGAACTGGGGTACAGGCCAGATGTGCAGGAGGGTGAGAGGATTCACCAGAGAAAGAGTGGGGAACAGAACAGGCAGACTGACGAAATAGACTGCTGAGTGGAGCAGTGGGCGAGACAAGAGAGGTCTGCCACGCCATGTGGGACCCTCGCCAGCTGGCCGGGATCGAACCAGCGCTGCAGAGGCTGCGGACAGCTTCACAGTGCTGCACTCAGCCACCTGCACCACCAGGGCAGGCCTCTAAAGTTTAATTATTAATCAAGTTGTTGAGCTAGTGGAAATCAATATCAGAGACAGAAATCATGCTTTTTCATACATTTTGTCAAGTGAATTTACATACACACACACACACACACACACACACACACACACCATTTGCTAGTCTGCCCAAGTCTCCTTCCCATTTTACAATGGATTTTGTAGACATTTACTTATTTCTTGTTGCCAATGACAACCCTTTGGAATGGACTACTTGAGATAAGACCATGTGTTGGCATATAGTCCAGGCATACCTGTGCATTGAGATGTGCTATTAATATGTATTTCATCATCTAGAATGGCTCCTTTAAGATTTCTCTGAATGTGCGACCAGAGAGCTTCCACAGTGATCACAATTTGTTTGGTCTGAGATGAGTTGCTGGCATACATAACTTTTAAAATACCCTAGATACTCCTAATGTATAATTTGGGTTAAGAACCACTGCTTCCAGAGAATCTGATGAATACCTTTTTCATGAGATAAAGTGTACATTTGCTCGTGTTTATAATTTTCATAAGATGTCAGTTGTCTTTGAAGACCCTGAAAGATACTTTAAGGATAACAGAGTCAATAAGTTGCTTCTCCATATAGGGGAGTAGCCACGGAGAACAGACTGCTAGAAATGGTATTAATGAGGATATGTTATAGAATGAAGCAATAATCAGCCCCATCTACTATAATGGGATTTTTACCTATTTATTTGTGTTTTCCCAATATCCCCAGTATTTATTTATTTATTTATTTTTAAAGATTCTTTTTTTTTTTAAAGATTTATCTATCTATTTATTTATTTATTTATTTATTTATTTATTTATTTATACAAGCACTGGGTACAGTCAGAAGCACGGGAGGGTGAGAGAATTCACCAGAGCCAGAAAGAGGAGCTGAACAGGCAGACTGACAAAGTACACTGCTGAGGGGAGCAGCGGGAGGCAGGAGAGGTCTGCGCGCCATGTGGGACCCTCGCCCGGTGGCAGGGGATCGAACCGGTGCTGCAGAGGCTGCGGGCAGCTTCACAACCCAGTGCTCAACCGCTGCGCCATCGGGGAGGCCCTATCCCCAGTATTTAATGTCATGAAAGCTCACATTACTACTGAAATTATGGAGATTATTTAAGCATGGTAAATCAGAATATGAATTATAAAAAGTGGAGTTACCCAGTTTTGTTTACCAGCCCATTAATATTGAAAACAAAATCTGTGTCCTAGATCCAGAGAGAGTATTAACTATTTCTCATTTAATAGAGGGAAATATCAGTGAGAAAGGGTTCATTTCCTGGGATGTCTGGAAACTTCCATGAGATTCAATTTTTATTTCACCGTAACAAAATCAGCAAGGCTTTTGTCTAGCTAAGATAAGGTGGGAAATCGACATTGCAATGAAGACTGGTTATGGGAATGATTGATTATACCCAAAAAAGAATGAATGAATATTTGTGAATTTTGGCAACTCTAAAATTAATAGCAAGAAATATTTAGTACATTTGCCACATATTATGACCCATTCTGGGGACTTTAACTATTGTTATGACAGGTCAAGTGAGGTAAAGAAAGGAGAAAGGGAGAGAGTGAAGAAACTATGGATTTATATAAAATTTAAAAAGCCTTTATAAATAAGACAAAAGATGATTAGTTCATTTACTGCCAGGAAGAGAGAGTGTGTGTGTGTGTGCGTGTAAGTGATGTGAAATGAAACATGGATAATTTTTAATTGTTTTCTCAATGTTACCGTCTAGAGTTTACCCCCAAATATTATATATGAACATGTATACATGCTATTTGATGTTTTCTGCACCCATGCACACACAAATCCTTTAAAAATGAGCAATGTCCATTTTAATTTTCCATTTATTATTCATACCTTTCATTGCCATTAAATATGTTCCACAGCATCTCTTTAAAAGCAGACACTGTTTCATTATCAAAAGCAGTACCAGGGTGTATATTGCTGTAGATTCATCTTTGTGCACACATTTATTATCCAGGGAAATTTCTAGATGTGGAACTATTGGCTCAAAATAAATGACTTAAACTGTCAGTTCAGAACACTTGTGATACTGTAACTAACCACCTTATGGAATGGTTATATGAATTTACAATATGTCTGAGCTGTATGTTAGTTTTTTTTTTTTTTAAGAGACATTATTATTATTTTTTTTGTGTGTGTGTGTGGGACCCTCGCCGGCGGCCTGGGAATGAACCAGCACTGCAGAGGCTGCTGGCAGCATCACAGCCCAGGGCTCAACCGCTGCGCCACCAGGGGAGGCCCGAGATATTATTCTTAATATTGTGTTGCAGAGAACAGGGGAAAAACTGATCTTGTGCATATTAGTTCAGTGTCTCTCTCATGAGCTTTTGTATGTGCCTGTGATGATCCAAGTCATCTAGTACCCAATAGCAATTACATTCTTATATGTCCTTCATCTCCAATTAGAATTTGAGTTGTACGTAGAGATCACTTTAATTGACTTTTGCATTCCAATTTTTCAAATCTACATCCCTCATATAAAAGACATTGAAATATTTGGTGAAGGGAAATTAGCAAGTGTCATATGAAAATTATCCTGGTCATCCCCAGCTTCAGGACATAGAGTGGGGTAATTATAACAGAAAAAGGTAATCTACTAATAGTTCACAGTGCTATCATAGACTGAAAGTAAAGCAAATATAACAACAGGAACATCAAAAATTCATTAAAGGTAGGGATTCCCTGTAAATATGTATTATTAAGGAAAAAGAAAAGCTTAACTGTGATGTGATCAAAATAATTAAATAATACAAATTTGTGATATCTGCTTCCACCACTAATTTTATATTTTATTGTGATTAACAAATATTAAAATTGTGAGTGTTCACAAAAATTGCTTATTTATTAAAATTGCAGCAAAAATAAGGACATAAACTCTTAAGATACATATAATTTTTGTAAAGCTGCTAAATTTTAGACATTAAGAATACATATAATTTTGTTTACTAAGGAGGCTCAGAGAAAACTGGAAGTTTTGTTTACACTCTTTCTTATGGAGAGGCCAGCATTATATTTGAATACATTTGGTTGTTTTTAGAGACACTTATTACTTAATAAAAGAATATAAGCAGCAGCCACTTAACCATACAAGTAAACAACTTAAATGATTTTAGGGCATATTCATCCAGCTAACAGATAACATAGTTTTGCTTGGATGGAAGAGGTTCTACATTGTAAAAGTATCAAGACAGTCTGAATAATTTAGATCTTCCTAACTCATACAAACCTTGCTGGTAATACAGCATATATTTGTTTTTTAGTATTAATTTGATTTGCATACTATATAGACAATTGAAAGATGATAATCTGTTTTTTCAAAAATTCTGGTTTAAATGATAATTTTTTTTTCTATGTTTCCATGTTACAAAACAAAAATCCTATACAATCTGCAACAGAATTGACTTCATGATGTGCCATCTTAACTTTGCCTTAAACTAATATCATTTTAAAAAGAATAGAAGCCCAGTGCTATTTCCTGCAAGTGTGGCACAGTAGGCACACAAGAGATGAAATGAGCTAACAGGTTTCAGTAATAAAGACGATAGAGCCTGTCCTCTAGACCAGTGCTTCTACTGGAGAATTTTGTTAAAATGCAAATCCTGATTCCATTAAGCCTGGGGAGGGACAAAAATTCTGAATTTCTAACCAGTTTCCTGATGATATTGCCAGATGTTGCTATTCCAAGGATTACATGGGCAATATGATTCAAGTCCAAGATTTGTGTGTGTGTATTTGAGAGGAGTGAGAGGGGAAGCAAAGGGATATTATAGGAAAGATTCACGTTAAATGATAAAAAATGTTATGACTCTCCCCTGACAGATACAGATATGGATCTAGTGAATTTTGTTCTGTGAGTGGTTACTTGTTTTGTTTTTTAATTATTAGATTATTAGGAATAAGTGAAAAAATCCCGTATTTTGTCTGGTAAGCTACAAAGAAGTTAAGTTGTACATGAAGTTCAGTGCACATATGTGTCAACCATCTTTTTAAATAACCTTAAAATAAATAAACAAAAGTACTAAGCGAAAGGAAAGAGGAAACTTAGATTAGTTACAGGAAACAAAGTAAGCCCAACAGTAGTTTCAAAGGTATGCTTTATAATATCAAGGAGAGTCAGGCAGAGAAGGACACGGTACTAGATGGTTTATGCACAGGAGTGAGAGAGCAAAGACAAACTGGAAGTCACAGAGTCTAGTTCAGCTAGAGCATATCAAATTCTGACAGACTCAAATATTTTGCTAGCAAGTAGTTGTCTGGGGTTATGGTTTTATAGTTTAAAATACTGAATAACAAATAAAATTGAAAAGGAGAGTATTTACTTGTCAAAATACCTAAAAATCATTTTTATTTTTCTGTATTTTATGTTATGAAAGAGAATTCCTAGGAATTCTTTCTTGAATAATCATTAAAAAACCTGTTAGAATATACTGTTTCACCTTAAACATTCCTGTTTGGTTGTACATAGTCTTCTATGGCATGAGTGACAGCTCAAGTTTATAAACTGAATTGGTAGAAACCATGATGCTTTTTTTTCACTGAAAGAGATAGAATTTGCAAGTCATATCTTATCAATCTGGAGTGGTCCATCTTAAGGTGATGGCTGGGGTTCTGAAAGCTTTCACGATAAGGAAGTAGTTCTAGTCAGTAAGGTTCCTTCCCAAGCAGAGAAAAAGGCTCCTATCCATGTAATCCGTCATTACACTTTTACCAATACAAAAATCACAAGATTACTGGACATGAAGAAGCGATATCCTTACTCAGAACAAGCAGCCTCCAAGAAATACTGTCATGAGAAAACACAAAATTAAGAGATTTAATCCTAAATATCGTCAGTCAGCCTATAGAACACATCCTATTTGGTTTTCTAAAAGCAGACAACCAGAAGAGAACTTGTGTGAAAGCAGTTTATGAGGAAGTCTTTTCAGTGAACAAACAAACAAACAATAGGTCAACAGAAAGAAGTGGGACAAGGTAAAATAAAAGGCTAAAAAATGAAAACAAAAAAGTGAAAATATCAAAAGTCCCACAGAGGGGCAACTTTGAACGAGTGCCTGTTGCCATCCTCTGGACACAGTGGTGACCACAGCAAGAGTTGTCTCAACCAGAGGACAAAGAAGCTAGACTAGTTCTATTCCTGTGATCTGCTGACCCATGTTCAGTCAGTAAGGACTGAGCCGGGGGATGATAAACAGCCAGGAAATTCTGAAACTCTCTCTGCTCGTGCAATTCAATTCTGCAGACCAAGTGTGTGTGCAGGGGGAGGAGGGCAGTTTCTAAACAACATAGTAAACATTTTTACCTATCTGGTATCCATTCCACCGTATTTTGATAATAGTTTCTCATCCTCAGTCAACCGATAATCTACTTTCGATAATATGCACTAGAAAAAGGAGAAACAAGGTATGAAGAGAGGAAAGCCAAGGTCCAAAGATATTTCTAACTTCATAAAAAGTCATACCTGGTCTTGGTATTTTCTCAAGACAGTGCGCTACTATTTGTTAAGGCTAATTTTGACTGTGTTCTAGCACTTTCAACTGAAATAATTCTAACTGAAATACACAATTATTCAGTCAGATTAATATATTTAGGGAGCATCGTTTTCAAAGTAAATCATGAATTCCATTCACTGAAACTTCAAAGCATGCCAATTTTTAGAACAATGATCCCAGAATGAAGTATTGAAATTTATGTTCTATACTAAAGAAAGTTTAAATTAAACTCAGAAGCAATCTATTTTAATATAGGACTAAAATCTTCAGAATGAAAGTGACTTTCTCAGAGAAAAAAATTATGTATACAATGTTTGAAACTAACATGATGCAAAGTATGTTGAAATATTATATGAAAATAATTTCAACATGTGTAAGATTTCACATCGAACAGAGTGTTTGCTTTGGGTTGAATTGCAGTAAAATAATTTGTTAATATTATTATTGTGGAAATGTTCTTTTACAGTTCCAGTTTGTGAAGGTCAGCTAAGAGGGTAGTCATGGAAATGAAAAAATAACAAAGCATAGGACCTGTGTTATTTGGTAATCACTTTTGAACACGCATTGGCTAGAGTTTCTAGTCTGTACTAATTAATTTTTCAGTGACATTCACATCATTTCCCCTGACTTGTGCTCAATTAAAGTACAACATCTGCCAAGCAAACCACTCAAGATGAAGAACACTACCTTTTCTCAAACACTACTAATATTACATTGGAGCAATTTCATTAGGTCTCAAACTTTCATTTTTAAGAAACTCCAAATTAGAGTTTTCACAGCTATTGCCTATTTTGTAGCTTCACAGAGAAAGGTGAGTATCACAATGTATTACAACTGAGGAGCCTAAGAAAGATAAATGGATTGAGTACTACTGCCAGTTAATCACTATGAGAAAGTGGCCTACACCAATAGCATGGTTGGCAAAAAGTTATTTTTGACTAGTGCAGTCTGAAGACATGAGCCCAAGACAACCACAGAGTAAAACTTCATATTTGATAAATAAAATTCCTCAATTTCAGATAAAGTAACTCATGGTTATTTCCTCAAAAAATCTCTCACGTTGCCTTTTCACGTGTCAAATTTGGATTTCCAGTTGGAGTGATAAGAAAAAAAAGTCTCTGCATATTATTTGAATTACTTACAAAGCTAGCAACTGCTTCCATACTATTTTAGATTGAAGAGAGTTGAAAGTTCTCCTCAGGACATCTTGACTTAAATATACAATGGAGGCCAATCAGGGTCCCCACAAGTCTCTGGAAAGTTTTGGGTAAATTCATTCCCTTTGCCCCATCGCCACACACACACCTACATACACGCAACACTCCAAAGTCAAGGCAGCTAAGAAGTATCATCATATATATCAGTTATATTTGTATGACTGCAATCTATTTTCCTGAAAGTTCTAAAGAACCCAAAGATCAACCTGTGCTTTAGATGAGACTTGGGAGTAGGAGTAATATTAGTAACAATAACAACAACAACAAGAATAATTACTAAGACTTTTCTACATGCCATGTACTTTTTGAGCCACTTGGAAATGTGATGTTACATAAACGCACACACAGACATACACCCAAATAAATATTATTATATGTATGTTTTCTAATTAATCTATTACATATTGACACATTTTATAGAAAATTAAATTGCTGGGCCTCCCTGGTGGCACAGCAGGTTGAGCACAGTGCTGTGAGGCTGTCCACAGCCTCTGCAGCTCAGGTTTGATTCCTAGCCGGCCAGGGAGATTCCCACATGACGTGACAGACCTCTCCTGCCTCACCTGCGGCTCCCCTCAGCAGTGCCTTTGGTCTGTCTGCCTATTCCATTCCCTGTTCTGTCTCTGGTGAATTCTCTCAACCTCCCATGCCTCTGACCTGTTCTTGTATACATAAATAAATCTTTAAAAAAAAGAAAATTAAATTCTTAAAACAAGGCACAAAAATGTTACTAATAACAAGTGGGAAAATATATCTGAGTAAAACTTGATGCTTTTAATTACTATGCTATCCTAACTCACTAAATAAATAGCTAATATGATTTTGAAAATCATCCATAATTGTAAAAGTGTGGATATCTGTGGGTTAAGATGGATCTAAGGTTGTGGGCTCCAGATGTGGTTTCCTGGTTTTATATTTAAAGAATTCTATTTTCTAAATTTTCAGTCTAGGGCAAGACATTTAAACACTGTGCTTCAGTTACCTTATCTAAAAATAAGGAATAAACGCAGAGTTCTCTCTTGAAGGGTTATTATGAAAAAATAAGTTATTTTGGCATATAGTAATGATGTAATATATATAAAGCCTGCAACAATAAAATAAATAGAAGAAAACAATGGCAATATGTTCTATGACATCAATGATAAAGATGGCTTGAAAACTCAACTGCTATGGCAAGGGAAATAAAAGCAAAAATAAAGAACTGGGATTACCTTACCTTAAAAAGTTCTTACACAGTGAAAGAAAATATAAGCAGGTTAAAAAGACATTGTACTTATTTGGAGAAAATATTCACATGTTATACAACTAACAAGGCATTAATATCCAAGGTATACAAACATTTGTACAATTTAACAACAAAAAAGCTAAACAATTCAATTTATAAATGGGCAGCAGAACTAAATAGACATTTTACCAGACAGGCTATCAAGAAGACTAGTAGATATATGGAAAAATATTCAAAATCACTTTTAATAAGGAAGATGTGGGTCAAAACTACAATGAGATATCATCATTTCACACTTGTGAAGTGGCACATATTAAAAAGATCCCACAGAACAAGTACTAGACAGAATGCAGAGAAATAAGAACCCTATTACACTGTTGATGGAAATAGAATCTGGTGCAGCCATTTTGAAAAGCGACCCAAATTTATCTTAAACAGATAAAAAAAAAAACCCAGCAACCCCACTTTTGTGCATCTATCAGAACAGTATAAAATCATCAACCTTAGAAAATTATATGCTCCACGACATTTATTGGAGCATTATTTTCAATAGCTAGGACAATGGAAAGAACATAAGTATCTCCCAATACAGGTAAGAACACGTGGTATGTCCACACAGTGCAATACTCTTCAGTCATAAAGAAAGATAAAATGCTGCCATTTACAGCAAATTGGAAAGAGTCCAAGGAAATGGTGTATAGCAAAGCAAGCAAAAATGACAAAGACAAATATTGGACATATACATCACAGATGATTCAAAAAAGCAAAATACTTATAAAGACTAGTGGACACTAATAAAGAGAAGTGTCTGAAGTGGGGTGAGGGTTTATAAAGAATGGAGGAGTGTAATTAAAACCTAGCACCTCCAAAATTTCAGGTCCTAAAAGAGCTGGAAGCAAGTGAGTATACCTCAAAGTCCCTGAAAGGTAAAAGCAGGAAAATGTCAAATTTTGTATTTTTCCTAAATCAAATAATATTTGATTATGAGCAAAAAAAAAGTTACAAGATATAGGATGCTATCAGATATGAAATATAAGATCTAAGATGATATGAGATGTAGATATAAATTTACTATCATTGTATCTTATCCAAAATGTCTGTGGGTAGAGCAGACACTATTACTGTACCAGCTGAGTACACTAAGTTGTGTGAGATGATTACCATTTTTTAAGTGATCTAAAATAAATGAATGAATAAGTACATAAAATGGGATGTGAGGGAAGTAACACAAGTAGTGGCTTTCCCTGGAAAGTCTATAAATAAGTGATGAAGTTTTTGACTCTGTGGTTTGGAGCCATTGTGCTCTCTCAATGTTTAGAAATTAATAAACAAAACTGGGACCTAAGTTATGGAAAAGAAGCAGGAAAGAATCAGGATATATTACCTATGCCAAACGGGCAATAGAGGAGCCCAGCACACAGCACCTCTAAAGAATCTATTGATATAAAATCCATAAATGACTTTGTTGTGTTTAGTTTCACAAAGAATGTGGCCGTTCTCCTATAAAGCCATCAGGAAAGAACTTTCCCAATTCCTTACTATTTATCTCTCCCAATGCTTTGACACTGGCAGAGAGAATTTAAGGAATCTGAGGAAGGAGAAGAAATATTTGGCAGGGGGAAAAAAAAAATGGTCCTGGCAGTAGAAAGATTTATCTACAAATTGAGATGGAAAGATTAAACAATATTTTGAACTGGGTGCCTTCACTTACGTAGAAATGTGGCTTTGGTTTTCACTTGGAATAACCACGTCAAAACTTTATGCTTAAGAGTAAACTAGAAAATCAAGGGTTGTGCCCTTTTTATATACTGTCTCCCCCAAGCAGGCTTATTGCTATTGAAGTAGGCAAACATGGAATTGTTTTGATGACTATTCCATATCATTCCTTGTTCCGAGTGTTTTTTTTTTTCCATTTGAAGTAAATGTTTGAAAACATAAAATATAGAACTTTAAAGAGTTATTTAGTAAATGTAATGTTAAGATTTAGAAGATATAGAAGACTTGGTATCCAAACTGCCAGGAGAAGTGTTCTCCTACCTCTTGGGGAAAGACACTCACAAGGACCCTTTTATCAACTATGGTTGCTTGCCTGGGTATCAACATCCAAATTCAGTATGGCATGAGCAGGGAGAACAGCGAAGCAAAGAGCAAAAATATTTAAAAAAACATTTAAGTATAAATATTTTTACATTTCTCAAAAACAACAAAAATCTGGCAAATGATGGAAATAAATTGTGAAAATACTGGATCAAAAAAGGTGTAATATATCTTTATATCAGACTGATTATTTTAAATATATTAATTTAGTAGAGGTTATACATCCAGTGTGTTAGTTGGGCAGATGGCTGAAGCTTTAATAGCTTTCTGGTTGACTAATATAAACTTGGATCTTGAATGCAATTATGTTAAGCCTTTAAAATGACATTGACATAGTTTCAAAGGTAGTCAAATATTTTAAGGGATAGGAACATTATGTGTTATATATCATGTAACCCAAATATCTACCATCAAACCCAAAGAGTATTGCTTCACTAAGGTCTAGAGTAAGATATGGGTGACAACAACACACAAATATTGAGAGACTGTCTTACTGGCTTTCTGCCAGGATGCTGGCAGATTGGCTCCCCCAGCTCCCTGGGATCAAAAGGTTACAGAAGGCAGCTAACCACCAGAAACAAGGTGGACACAGCTAATATGACAGGCAGCAGAAAAAGCATGGCAATCAGCTGTCAAAGGATGTCCTGACTTGCAAAGATCTCTGGCTATGCCTAATTAGTCCTAAGATACCTTAGGTCTGACTTACTTTGCATAATCAAATACAGAGCAAAATGAAATAAATTCTAGTCCTGCCTTAAGGCAACATGAATAAGAGTCAAGGCTTATCCTCCCATTTCCAATCTTGAGTCAGTTCCCAAGCCCAGAGCAGTGTGTTATACCACTGAAGTTTCCTCCTATAACAGCAGAAGTGAGTTTTTCTAGGCTTCCCAAAATGACTTCTACAATTTTTTAATATAATTTATTTATTTCTGTATATTTTACATCATTGTTCACTTTTTTAAAAAATATTTATTTATGCATACAAGAACTGGGGTACAGGCCGGAGGTGCGGGGGTGGTGGTGAGAGAATTCACCAGAGACAGAGTGGGGAACAGAACTAGCAGATCTACTGAAATACACTGCTGAGGGGAGCAGCAGGTGAGACAGGAGAGCTCTGTTGTGCCACGTGGGTAGATCCCTGGCCAGGGATAAAACTCGTGCTGCAGAGGCTGCAGAGGCTGCAGACAGCTTCATAGTGCTGTGCTTAACCCCTTGCTCCACCAGGGAGGCCCCACTGTTCATTTTTGTACACTGTTTGAATAGAATTCCCATCACCAATTCACCCGTGCACCATCACCATAGTCCCTTGTGCTCTTCCCTCCCCTGTTCTGATCCCTCCCCCTCCGCCTCCTCCACAGAATGCCTCTGATTTATAGTTCCCTGCCAATTTTCCTTTTTGTAATTACTTTTCCCCCCATCCCTTATTTGGTTCCCCTATACTCATCCTATAAGTGAAACTATCCAGTATTTTTCATTGTCCTTCTGACTTTTTCCACTGAGCATAATTCCTTCCAGCTCCATCCATGTTGCTGTGAATGGCATGAGTTTATCTTTTTTGATTGCTGAATAGTAATCCATTGTATATACATACCACATTTTCTTGGTCCTGTCATCTATTTTTGGGCATATGGGTTGTTTCCATAGCTTCCCTATTATAGATAGTGCTGCTATAAACATAGGGGTGCAGGTATCCTTTTGAATGAATATCTTTGTGTCCTTTGGGTAGATTCATAGGAGTGGAATTGCCAGGTGATATGTAGCTCTATATGACTTCTACTAATTAACCAGAGTCACTACCTGCTGGAAAAGGGAACTTCAAATATTTCAGGTATGACTGTAAAAGATATTGATTAGCATAAATATCATTGTAGTCTGGAACATAAGTTTTCAGTCTCAGATTTCAAAGGAAATTTCAAGGTGGCTCTATATGGTCTGATATAGAATATAAGAATATATGATATGTAAGAATGCATGCACACAATTTGCAGCAACAGGGATGGAGCTGGAACGGATCATGCTCAGCGAAGTAAGCCAGAAAGAAAAAGAAAAATATTGGATGAACTCACCCATAGCAAGAATTTAGAAAACCTAAATAAGGGACCAAGAAAAAGACTAATTATAATAAAGAAAAAATTCAAAATCAACAAGCAACTATAAACCAGAGACACACTAATGAGGGGAGGGGGTAGGAGAGGAGGGATTAGGGGCAAAATAAGGGGGATGGGTATTGTATGGGGAATATAACCAAAATGAAAATGCATATATTGGCAAAACGAAAAATTACATAGGAATAAAATAAAATAAAATAAAATAAAATAAAAAAAATGCATGCATAAATGTTCACTTAGTTGAAAAATAGCAGAATCTTAACATTGGTGCTTCGTTAGATCATGGAGTTTCAAGTAGAATACTTTGATCCTCTTATTTCCTGCCAAAATAGTGAATATAACATCCCTGAGAGAGTAGCAGATACTAGAGCCACTGTGAGTAAATCAAATGAAGCAGGAGTGGCTACTGTCTGTGAATCACCACTGACTGCAGTTGGTCAGGGAAGAACGTTGACAGGGCTTGGAGGACTGAAGATTACCATACCCTAAGTGAGACGAAGACTTCAACTCTAGCTGCTGTTACAGTTGTGTTTTCTTAACTAGAGGAAGCTGGTGTAGCTCCGGGCACTCAGTGTTCATCTGCTGAGTTTGTGAATGTATTTCTTACAATTTCAAGGAATGGAAACCAACTAAGTAGATTACATTTAGCAGGGAACAAGTTTACCCAGATCTGCTTTTCTTTCCCCAGACTTTTTTGTTTCTTTTAATTTCTTACCTAAACAAAATGCTTTCTTTCCTCTTCTTCTAGGACAAGGAAAGAGTGAGTCAACTCATCTACAAATGAAAGGGAACATAATTTGCAGGACTTTCTTAAAGAGAGGGATAGAAGCAAAACTGTGGACAAGGGTACGCAGCTAGTGAATTTGAAAGGTTTTGTTGAATGTGGAATCATAGCATTCAGTTCAACAAATACAACTGATCCCTAAATATGCTAGGTGTTGGGGATGCCAACATGAGAAGGCAATGTCAGGCCCTTAACTGAGAAAGGAGCTTGAATTCCCATGAGGGACAGAGCGACAAAAATCGATTCACTCATTTATCCCACAAACAATAACTCATATATCTCGCATCAACTTATCCATGCAGGACACCTGATTACCTATACAGTATTGAAGGTGGGTGGCCAAAGCCTGTGCTGTTGGCTGGGTTGGGAAAAGGAAGGAACAGCTGAAAACACCACTGTGGCAGAGTGCACAGCAGCAGCTGGTGTCCCAGAGTGGGAAATGAATGGAGAAGGGCCCAATTTGGGGGCACACAACTGTAGAGCTATTGCAAAGAGGAAGGGACCACATCTGAAGCTGGAGAACATAGTCAGATGTTGAAGCCCCATGTATTCTCACAATCCATGGCCCCTCTCTCTGTCCCTAGGAAAAGCAAGGAAATGTGTTCCGAGTGGGCAATGCCTCAAGCTCTACCAGCTGCCAAACCAGCTCTAATTCCCCAAGGATCCACTGCAACCAGACTAGTGCTGCCCACTACAAGGAACTGCTTGGCAGATGTTGAGGTGACACACCTGGGGCTTCTGGCATCTAGGTTGTCAATACTGAAAGGCATACAGCTCTATACTGCTTAGCTCCCAAGAGCTACCCATAAGCTCCCAGCCCACTGCAGACCAGAGCACTGTCTCCCTGCCTTCCCAAACAACACCGACTGTCAGCGGGTATGGAGCTAACATACCCAACATACCCAGGGCAGCAAGCAGCTAGCTTGGCTATCCCAAGGCACACTCTCCTCCTCCACCCAGACTCCTGGGGCTTCCTTGAGCTACTGGTGACAGCAGGAGGAGGAGATAGAAAGTGGAAGGGGGCTCACTGAACTATCATGCAGGATTATTGATGCTTTGGTGGTCGGCATGATGTGATAACATACATTTAAAGAGATATGCATTTATAGATAATATGCATTTAAAGAACCTCAGTGAAATAAGCCAGAATGAAAAAGAAAAATACCGGATGGTCTCACTTACAGCAGGAATGCAGAGGATCCAAATAAGGGATCAGGGAAAAAAAAACTATAATAAAGTAAAAATCAAATCAACAGGCAGCTATAAACCAGAGATATTCTGCAAGGGGGGGAGAAGGGAGAGGGATCAAAAAAAGGGTGGGAAGACCACAAAGGACCAAGGTGATAGTTCACGGGTGAGTGGGTGGTGGGAATTTCACGGGGACTATAATCAAGAGGAAAATGCACACATTGTACAAAAATGATGTAAAACTATATATAAAAAAACAAAAAGGTAAACCTATATCTGAAAACATATGCAGTATTGTAAACCAATGTTAGCACAATAAAAATAATTACAAAGAAATCTTCATGACAAATAATTATGTTATTAGTGTATCAACTTATCTATTGATATATATTTGATCATTCTTCTACAATTATTATAGAAAATATTTGGATAACCTATTCCTGACCATTGAAATAAACATTTACTTAGAAAAAAATGAAATTGTTAAAACAGCAAATTTGATGCTATGTGTTTTCCACAATAAAAAAAAATCAATATATAGCTGTGTCGTTCAGTCCAAAGTTAGAGTAGAGATGCAAATGAAGGAGCCATTGCTATATCTATGACAACTGCCACGTTTGACTCTAAGATAGAAAGTGGAGTTTAAAACTAAACATGATGAATTCAAATATTAATGATTATAGAGAGGAGGGCTGGTCTTCAAAGACAAAAGAAAAGGGATGACTAGAAATTTGAGAGGATGACAAAAAGAAAATAAGATTAGTGAAGTTATAGGAGGAGAATATTGCAGGAGTCAGTGCTCAATACTGTCTTGATGCTATTTGAATCCCTCTTGATAAAAGAATTCCATCTCAATTATTTTAAAGGCTCCTCCTGGGGATGGAGTTATAGTTGTTCTTTTTGCTGTAAGGCAGAGCTTGCTATAATTCTAATTTGAGCTTTTTTATTTCCTGCTTAATTTGTCATAGGGAAGTCCCCATCAGGCTACAGATGTGGTTCAAAAAAGAAACTTGGCAGGAGCAAAGCACACTGGAAGTTTGAGTCATCTGCATATGCAAATTTCTTGTTTTTAGAACTTTATATGGCTTGGTATGCATGTATATTTCCACTTGCTATTTAAGAATATCTGAATCCACAAGACTATATGCCTAGGTACAAATAGATTGTATCCAGCTTATGAGAGTGGTGAGGCAGACATTCCCATGGAACCCGGATTCTGTGAGCTGACACAGAGGTTCAGCTCAAGAAGATATTTACTTGGAAAAGCAGGCATAACTTTGATCCAAAAGACTTGGATCTTCCTCTATGATTCTTCATTCATGGTTTACAAAAGGCTCGGTAATGCACCCCAGCCTGTGTCTGGCAATTCAAGGGTCACAGTGAGTACTCCTTTATAAAAAGTATCAGTTGACAAAAAATTCTCCTGTCCTACAGCTTTGACCAGGGTTACAGTAAAATTAACAGACTTTTTTTTTTTTTGCTGTATCCCAGTAAATAGATCCAACTAGAATAAATGTGGTGCATTTCTGAAGTATCTCTACTGGTTCCAAGCATGTTTAGTGGTAAGGAAATCAAGATGTGTAAACACATTCTTTATTTTGTATCAGATCATTGAGACTCCAAGAAATTTCCTAGATAGTAAAAATCTGTCTCTCTCAATTTCCAGCACCATACTTAGGAATTTAAAACACTTCATTCTTCCTAGATTCTGGTACAAGAAGTTATCACTGTAGAGGTTCATCAAAACCATGGGTTAGTCAGGGTCCTTAAGGACTAAAAAGTAGCACAGAGCCCAGAGTGGGCAAAACTCTATATATTTAAACCTATCACAAGATTGTGAAAGTTAGCTCCTGCCTGAAAATCCCAAGATAGTAAAACTGTTCTACAGTGAATGTGGCTGAGTTAGGAAAAACGAATTTCATGAAACATATCAAACACAATTGGCAGTTATGCAGTCTTAATAGTAGTGTTAAAGTAAGCTTGAGGGGCTCCCCGGTGGCGCAGCGGTTGAGCGCTGGGTTGCGAAGCTGCCTGCAGCCTCTGCAGCGCCAGTTCGATCCCTGGTCGCCAGGCAAGGGTCCCACATGGCACGCAGACCTCTCCTGCCGCCTGCTGCTCCCCTCAGCAGTGTACTTCGGTCCTTCTGCCTGTTCTGTTCCCCGCTCTGGCTCTGGTGAATTCTCTCACCCTCCCGCGCTTCTGACTGTACCCAGTGCTTGTATAAATAAATAAATAAATAAAAATAAAGTAAGCTTGAGTGTGAGTGTATATGAGAAAAGATCAATAACACCTATAAGGAATTTCTCTTTTTTGTACAAAATTATAGGTAAACAATAATGAAAAGAATCTCTTAAATAATGGGAATTGTGTTCACTGATTCCTGGTGTTGCTTTCCAATGTTTTATGTCCATACATTACAGGCTATTTGCTCCCCCCTTTTATTTTTCTACCCATCCTACCACCAGTATCCAATTCCTCTCTGAAAGTAAGAAGTATCAAAATTCAATCATTTAGAGTAGTTGAACAATTGGATAATTGATCTTTCTGCATTACCTTAGCGAGAATTGGTACTTTAATGTTTTCAAAGGTAAAGTGAATATCTGTGAGCTATGTAAAGGAATTTCAGGCATTGCCAAGCAAGTGGAAAAACAAGATTCAAAAACTTGATGAATATAAACTTGATTTACTCAGTTTTAGATGGTTGGGTAGTGGGACTAGAAGGTTAAATCTGTATTCTCCTTGACCTAGAAATAGATCCTGGGGAGGTGAGGTCAGTAAGGGATGGCTTTGCTGAAGGTTAGACCCAAGATGTTGCTGGAAGAAATGCAAAAAGCTCTCTGAGCAAAGGTTATTGCACAAAGATAAGGTCCTGTCTTAGAAGAAGTAAATATCTATAGGTTGTCTAGTGCCCTTTAGAAGAGCGAACTAATAGAGTGGCCCTTGTATTCAGCAGTGAATAAAGAAATCTTTTCTGTGGGTAAGTTCGAATGGGAGTGACAAAGTTGTTTATAGAAAAGGCTGAAATTAAATTCTCTCTCTCTCTCTCTCACATGCACACACACACACGACAGTTACCAGAAGCCATGGATCAGTATCAGGTTGCAATAAAGGTAAGAGGAGAAATAGAATATTGGAGAAAGACCAATGGTAAAAGAAGAGACAGTAAGTAGGAGTAGAGTAAGTAGGAGTAGAGACAGTAAATATTCATGGTGTGATATTGTATCCCTAGATGGTGAAATGCTAGGTCTCCTTTCTTGAATGGGGTAATAAGGCAAGCAGATCATTAGAGCTGAACCATACTGAACTGTATTCACATTCTTTGGGAGGGCCATTTCAAAATTAAATTCCATTAACTAAAGCAAATTGAAGCAACAAATACTCTACTACACTGATTCAGTCAGATCAATCATTCATTATATGCCTCTTCATCATATAAAAATGTATCACTTGTTATTGATTCATTTTAATTAAAACAATCTGTGTATTTATGTGAATGGGTTAACATTATATAGTCACAGCTGAAATGGTACAACAATTCCTTGAACAATTTGCTAGTGGAATATCTTTCAGCAATAGTTTAAGCTTTAATGCTGAATCTTTCCTGGCCCCACTTTTTTTATTTGGTAAGGTAAGTGGTCTAAACTATATGATAGATCAGATACCGTATATTTTCAAATCTGAAATTCTGAGTCTATACTTATATTACAAAAATTAATTTACTACATATTATAAAAATTGAGTTAGTTATTCCCAGTCATAGACTACTACAGCAAAACTGAATCACGTTTTTCTAATATTAATTTTAAAAAGAGACTTGCCAAGTACTTAATAATATTTCAATTAGGTCAAACTACTGGTGTAATAGTAAATGCATTAAAGGAACTGTCTCAAAACGCAGCAGTTTCCTATAGAATTAGGGAAGGAAAAGACCAATATTGAAAAGATATATGAGAAAGCAAAATGCAATAATGTTTTTAAGATTGCCCAATAAAGATAGTTCAATGATTAAACTTTAGAGTAACTTATTTAGCTGAGGTTTAAATATTCTTGACAAAACTTTCCTATCTTTACTCAATGAGCAAATTTCTCATATTCATCATTAAAGCTAATTTATATATTGGAACTTTATGTTTGTAGTTGCAGTAATAGAGAGAAAATTTTCATATTATAATAGATTATGGGTCATTGTTATTCAGGTCAATGTAAGTTCACACTGATGGAAAAATGACTATTTTTATGTTGGTGAAGCTGCTGAGTCTTCCCAGAGTCCTTTATCTAAAGGAAGAAGACTGTATTTCTCAAGAAAAAAATCCTGTAAAGTTTTATGTACTTTATATTGACTTTTTGTCTTCATGACATTTTTAATAGTTGCTGTTAAAGCCACAAGATATTGAATGAGAGGTTGTGAGTAGGGTCACCACTCCATTTGAATAAACCTTTGAAGCTTTAGCCTTCAGGAACTGGCAGTTAATACAAGGAGACAAATCTCACATCTAACATATAAATATTTGTCCAAAGATAATTATAATTACATGTGAAACTTCCATGAAACTAAAGTCTTAAAAAGGACTAATTAGTAAATGAAGTTTAAGCCCATCTATATTTTGTCATCCTAGCTTTAAAAGCATGCCTAGCCCAGATTTTGATTTCATATCAGCAAAATTTCCTCTTTTTTTATTTTTTTTGCCATACAAGAAAAAGAAAATTAATTGGCTTTTCTGCTGCTTTGCCCATTGGTAGTTGTTGAGAACTTCAAATGACCTTTCCACTGTCAGTTCCTGCTTCCCACCCTAATGCTCCAGGTCACTCGTTCATCAGTTCAACAGGCATCAAGTGGGGTGTGGTAATTGTGGGATTCTAACCCCCCACAGCCAACAAGTTTGAGGAAGTAAATAGCATTTGTTTTCCATGACCTTAATTTCAGTTTCACCATCCTCATTAGATTTCTACAATTTTTGATAACAGAAAAAGGCAAAAAAAAAGTTTAGTAATCACATGTATACCTCCTGTATACATGAGGAGATTCAGCATGATGGAGTAACTTGCCACATGGCTTCAAATGCTACCTTAAATAGGTTAGTAAATACAAGGGAGCTTGGAGAGAAGAAAGGGGAAGATCAGTTTTCTTGTTTCTTGTTTATTTGTGCTTCTATCAGCACATATAGTAGCAACAACAACAACATATTCCCAATAGCTTATAAACACCCTGTGCCTGTTAATATTCCCACTCTAACACGATCCCTTCAAATCCCTTTTGGCCATTTTTTTTTTTTTGATACAATCTGTCTTCTTTTTCCTTCCAAGCACTAATACCAGCATGTACTTCTTTAGTCCTCAAGTTACTAAAGTCGCTTTTCCCCATAGATGTAAAGATTTTGAAGCATCTGGGAGTTAAAAGGCCCACCCCCTAGTGAGCCTTCACCAATGACTGAACAGTGTAGCCTAAGGAAAGTTCAGCAACCTGCGCTGGAGTAAGGATAAATCTGAGGTCTAATTTACTCCCCAGAGAGCCCCAGCAGGATCAGGCTGAAACTGCCATTGGAGGGACTTTTGCCAGAGGCTGCTGCATCCTTCCTTGGCTTCCACTGTCTTTTACAGGACACCCAGGAATAATTCCTTAAAAGCTTCTGACACAATCCTCATCTTAGGGTCTATTCCTAATTAAGACACACAGCAGGCATAGCTCACTGTCATGTGAAAATATCTCCTCCTGGTGGCAACACTAAGAGTGTCACAGTTGTTCTTCACAATCACTTGCATGACCTTTTTATTGAACACCTGTCCTGTAACAGGTACAAAGAGAAAAAAAAAAAAAAGACAATGACATTATCTCTATCTCACAGTGCTCGTGACCTCTAGAACCAAAAGTGTTAACAAATGTGACCACAGGTAAAATCTGTACAATGGTCACAGGGGAAAAAAAAAAAAAGAGGCAGCAGTGTGGGACGAGAGCAATTTTCTGGGCATCAGAACCGAAGAATCTCATCATCTGGAGCACATAAGACACTTCCAGTTTTTATCCCAATGTCTTTTATCCTTTAATGAGGATAAAGCAGAATTTTCCATATAATGAAACTCAATAAACAGTTGCAGATTTGAATTTCAAAGACTAGATTAAGCCCAGTGAAAGTAGACTACAGAATGGCAAAAATGGGTGAAGTGCACAGATGGACAACAAAAAGAAATGTTAAGAGACTAATCCAGAGACTCTCTGATAGAAAATAACCCCCCTCCTCCACAGATCGGAACCATAAACATGCTATCTTTAGGACATTCAGTATTGAATAGAGAAACCTACTATATAAGGTAGAACCATGCATCAATAATGCAGGTCAAAACGATAAAAAAAATTAAAAGTAATCAATGTCATTTGGGGCTATTGAATGCAATGTTTTACAGAGCAGCACATCTTTGATGTGAATTACATATATAGAATCGTATAAGTTATATAACTAAGTTATCTACCTACACAAATATGAATTCTTAGACTCAATTCTACAGACTTGCTTCCAGCATTTTAGTCACACCAAGCTCACTAATTCATGAGATTAGTGATCACTGGTGGACAATTAAAACACTGTAAATATCATCCACTAACCTACTTATAATACTGGTAGGTAACAACTGGATTTCTCTTCAATTTTGTCTTTTTAGATTATAAACTCATATTTTCTTTAACATCTTTTTTTTTAAAAAAAGGATGAGGACCATTTGATCGGATGTATTATCATTTATCAGCACTATACAGTGCACTTGTACATCATGGTATATAAAGGATATCAAAAAAAATTGATATCCTTTGAATATTGTCAAGGGTTTGACAATAATTTGGGGTGAACAAATAAATTGTATATGATAAGACTTTGTTACATAAGGCAAATTAATTCAATGACTATACACAGTAAGTGTATAAAGTAAATAAAATTATAAAACTTCTTGATCACATCTTCATTGTAAGCTTAAAATATCCTTAAACAATTAGGGAGAAAAACTGCTGAAGAATGAATAACACTGAATGAAGAAAAATACAAAGATATTCATAAGCTAAAAATTAAGATAGCAAGAAAAGTAACTATATACAAATACTCTATTTTTAAATAAAAAAGATAACAGCCATCTTTAAACTATATCTGCAGTATAATAAGTATAAAATCCACATGTTTCTAAAATGTGTAAAAATATAATGATATTATAGCATTAAGAAATTACTTTTCCATTTTAAAGGTATTTGACTTTAGTTTCCTAGGTAAAATTCTTATGAGTGTTTGGTTTGATTTGAGTCTCTACTTTAATAAAGAAAGTGAAGAAATTCAAGCGCATGCCAAAGAATTTATTAAAATACTGAAAGGGAGAAATCTAGTCTTATTAAAGACTAAAGGTTTTTCCTACTCAGAAAATGGAAAATAAATGATTTATTGTTTTTAAGTTGAGTATTTTTTTGTCTGCAGAGAATGAAATAAAAGGAAAAGGCTTACATGAAATAGGAAAGATTTCAGTCACACATGAAGAACTGTTTTATTATCTAATTGATAAAGAGTAAAATGGAGTCATCATGCTGAGATTTAGAATAATTTTTTATACAATTACACTTATAAATACTAGAACATCAAAGAAATATATGCGCATATGACCTATCTCCTTTCTTTCTTAAATCAAGAGGTAAAGACACGAATTAAAGTGTTTAATTTATCTGAGCAAGTCAATGGGAAATCTAGAACTAGAGCTCACAATTCTTAACTTCTTGGCTAGGCCTGTGATCTTGGATAAGCTCCTTAAAATTTATATGTATTAGTTTGTTTAGTTTTTACAATGTAAATAATAATGCATAAATCAAAAGGACAACTATGAATATAAAATAGTTATTTGGAAAGCATTTAGCATGATGACCATATATAACAGCTGCTCAAAAAGGCATAGCTATATTTTTTGTACTATTGTGATTATCGCCTAGTACTTTTCCTTCTAAAGAAATAGCATCTAACAATAAAAAAAGAACATTCTAGAGTAATCCCTTATGAGTCATATTTTATGTAAAAGTCTAGGACAGAACACTTTAAAATGTTAAAATATATGATTTTTTCCAATGGAAGGAAATGTATAGCCTTAAATTATACCAATGAGAAAACTGCCATTGAATTATTAACATCTAAGTACATTCAGTAAGTAACTACATGGAGGCCATTTTCTCATTTTCATTTGCTATTCTTTCTCAAACCTAAAGATTATTCCTCTCTTTGAAATAAAATTCAATTTCACTGAGGATTCAGTTCACTCCTGGCAACTGAGACCCCAGGCTGATGATCATAAATGAAAACACATTATTTTTCTGTATTCTAAATTGGTATTGCCTATTAGGAGTATAATTTGGCCATACCTATCAAATTAAAAAGTACAAATATTTTGATTTAACAGTTTCACTTCTAAGAGTTCATCTAAAGAATGTACTCAAAATACATTTATAACAAATGTTCTCACATATACTTATATACATATAAGAGGCAATGTTACATTACAGCCTTTTTTTTTTTTAAAGATTTATTTATTTATTTCTTTTTTTTTTTTTAATAGAGGCATGTTTTATTTATTTATTTATTTGTTTTGTTTGTTTTGTTTATACATGCACTGGGTACAGTCAGAAGCGCGGAGGGTGAGAGAATTCACCAGAGCCAGAGCAGGGAGCAGAGCAGGCAGAAGGACCGAAGTACACTGCTGAGGGGAGCAGCGGGCGGCAGGAGAGGTCTACGCGCCATGTGGGATTCTCCGCCGGTGGCCGGGGAGCAGCCGGGGATCGAACCGGCGCCGCAGAGGCCGCGGGCAGCTTCGCAACCCAGCGCTCAACCGCTGCGCCACCGGGGAGGCCCAAGATTTATTTATTTATTTCTACAAGCACTGGGTACAGTCAGAGCGCGGGAGGGTGAGAGAATTCACCAGAGCCAGAGCGGGGGACAGAACAGACAGACCAACAAAATACACTGCTGAGGGGAGCAGTGGGCACAGCAGGAGAGGTCTGCACGCCAAGTGGGACCCTCGTCGGAGGCCGGGGATCGAACTGGTGCTGCAGAGGCTGTGGGCAGCTTCACAGCCCAGCGCTCAACTGCTGCACCACCAGGGGAGGCCCACATTACAGCCTTTATAACCAGAAATTAAAAGACAGTTACTTAAATTACTGTTACTTGTGCTGTGGAATGCCATGTAGGCATTAAGAATGGGGAGGGGTGCAGAATAAATACCAACAAGGGACAATGCAAATTTACTCATTAGCACATTCAGCAAATATCTGCATTCATACTAAGTTCTGGGCTCTAGTCATATAGTCATGAAGAAGATAGTTTCTACCTTTATGGATTTTACAATTTAATGAGAGAAGCCATTTTTAAATGGAAAAAAAGACAAATACATTATGTACGTCATATAATATATGGCAATGACAAGTATGATGAAGAAAAATAAAAAAAATAGGAACACAAGTATAAATTATTCAGTAAAAATAAAAAAATAAATAGAATACTTATACTTTATGGCTCTGTTTATATTAAAAGTGAAGGGAATATACACATATCTACCTAAGTGCACGAGGTACATTTTGGAAAATGCCTAATACATGCTGTTGGTAGCAAACACCTCTGGAGAAAAGTTGAGGGACTGAATTATGGGAGAAAAATGTTAAAACATTAATATTACTAAATTCTAGTTTAATAACTAATTGTTCTGTCATGCAAATTGCGTACATGATTTTTCAATCATGTATATACTATTATCCAAATAACAAAACAATATAGATTAAAAGTGGCCAAAAGCTTTCTCACAAGTTATGAGCAATATGATGGTCTTCAATTGTTTGAATATTTTTCGGGTTGCAAGTTCAAATGCCTTGCAATAAAATAAATGTGTGACTCCAGCTGGCAAAAAAATACATGGGGAACTACAGAGCATGTGATGATCTAAAGGATGTATGACTTGATTTAATTTTTTTCAGACAAATAAATTTAAGAGTGTGGAAAGATAAAATTTTTCAGTTCTCTGTTCTCATCTCACTAAAATTGTCAGCAGTATTAACTAACAAGGTTTACCCACAAGATCTTTGTAAGCTGATCTTGATGACATGTAAACTGCATCAAACTGTTCACTGCTAAAAAAACAAAAAAACAAAAACAAAACAAAAACCAAAACGAATGGACTTTTACTACAAACACAATAAAATGACAGTTTTTTACAATGGCTTACAAAGACCTTTATAACCTGGCCTTGCCCAACTCTTATTTTTTTCACTCTGTGTTTCACTGGCTTTCACACAACAAACTGAGTTTTGCTCTTTCTCTCTTGTGAACCTGCACATTTAGTATTCTCACTGATACGAACGATTTACAACTCAATTGAACTAATATAAAAAGTCATTCTATTTAGAACCACTGATATCCCTAAAATATAACTAATTTGAAGTTTTTCTTGACTTAGATGGAAACTACAAATTGAGAGCATAAAGGCTCATGTCTATTAATATCCCCATGTGTCACCAAGTACCACTGGAATAAGCATTTTTTAAATGAAGGATGAAAACGCATTTCCCTGTGCCAAACAATTTTTCTGTATTTATTTGCACATTTACCTGAAACTTCTTTAGATATATGCACATTTATCATTCTATCAGAATGACATTTAATATATTAAGGAAAAAAGCTAACAAAATACCACCTTTAAGATCCAAATCAAATTGTAGCAATTTGTTAACTTCATGCAACTAACAAGGTTATAGCTGATTTTATACTATAAATTATTTTTATAGTAAATAGATGTTTTTTTTTTCCTTCTTCACTTATTTCTGGAAAGTTGCTTTAAAATAAATATGACTAGGATATTCCAGGTATCCTAAGCATTTATAGCATGAATTTAAATTCATGTCAGGATGTGGAAAGCTGCAATTCATAAAGAAATAAATTTTAAAATTTCTACCAAAAAAAATCCCTCATATAAGACAAAACTAGAGTATTGGTGGGAGGAATGTGATAAAAATACCAAAAAAAAATGAAAAAATGATAGCTAACTTTTACCGAGATACTTATTCTTGTGTCTTTGTTCAGTTTTTATTATGAGTATGAATGTCATTAAGATACTGGACTATGGAATATTCAAGGAATTTACACATGATAACTCTCAAGACAAGTTTATGATACAATGTTTACTGCTCCTTTGCTGTTGTTGAGTCCCTAAACATATCTCTAAGAGCAATATTGCTTATGTTTTATTCCATGTAATTTTTAGTTTTAGTTATTAAAACCAAATATTGGTGTCAAATAATGATCTTGTTTTATATTTTGTGTGTGGCCATCTAAGTTTTCCAGTGTAATTTTTTGATGATGTTTTCCTTTCACCACTGTATGCTCTTGGTTCTTTTGCCATAAATTATCTGTGCATGTGTTTTGCTTAATTTCTTGGCCCTCAGTTCTATTCCATTGGTCTATAGATCTGCTTTTGTTCCAAACCAGACTGTTTGACTACTAGGGTTTTGTAGTATAGCATGAAATCAGGGAGCACAATACCTCCATTTTTCTTCTTTTTTTCACAAGAATAATGTGGCTATTTGGGGTATTTTTGTGGAGCCATGCAAATTTTAGAATTGGGAAAGAATTATTTTAACCAGATCACTTATATATTTCATGTGTGAGTTGTATTATGAGCCATAAATAAGAAACCTTTCATTTTACCAGTATCTTGTGACACTAAATGGCCCTCTCCCTTAAAACACACACACAGACACACACACATATATTTGACAGGAGATTTTAAAAGATGTTTAAAATACAGGAAAATTAAACTCCCACATACTTTGTTTAATCAGTAGAGCTTTGGAACTCATTAACAAATAAATACAGAAACTTAGCTCCATAAATCAGAAAATCTATCAAGTGTAGCCACTGTTCATATCTGTAAGTGTCTGAATTAGCTAATGTTAAGTGGGGGGGATGTCAGAACTCCATATATTATTAAGCTATTTACTAGACTTCATATTGGAATCATTTAGATTTTCGCCTGCTGTACTTGACATATAACTTCCTTGCTAGTCCCTCCTGATTGAACTATAATTTTAAATAATTATTTTCAGTGGTTTGTTATTTTCCTGTTCACACAAAAACTTGCTCTACTATTTTATTATTATATTTTCAATAATTTCACCTTTTTATTTTTAAGTATCTCCATTTAATTATGCGTAAATTTATGTGAAAACCTTAGTGATGCTAATATTTCTATCACACTAAACTATATTCACAAGATAAATCTCAGATGAGCAATATTAATTATCAAGTACACTGTTCAATGTTAATGACTGTATGAAAAATGATGTTGTTAACTATTGTTTCTTTAAAACACATAAAGTCATCACTACTGAAAAGTTAACACTGAAATTTGAACTACTTAAAAAGATTATCTTTCTCACTACCTAATTAATGAACCAGGGCACTACACCCAGAGAGTTCCACACTACGGGGCAAAACTGGAACACCCCTTGGAAACCAGAGACCAACACAATTCATTCTCCACCCCCCTTTTTTGTGCATCATTAAATCTTTTACTATAAAGGGAAAGCAAACACAAATTTTAAAATAATATTCTACCAATAACTTTTAGATATGCACAGATATCAACTAGGTTATAGACAGGAACATACATTATTCTTGTCACATATCTTTGAGGTTTTAAGCATGCTATATTAGCCTTGTTCCTCACTATTATGACAATGGAAACATGACTTTACTAGAAATGTAAACATGCCTAGTATAAAAACACCCCAACTATATGTATCCCATTTTCACTCAGGAAGGACCACCTCTTAGAGTTTGATTCTGCCTACATAATGACTTTTAAATTGCTCTTTTTCCCCCCCTCCTTTTCTACTTCACCGTCACCAGTTTGCACAGTATACAAAGCAGGCAGAGAGTTTGAAAATTTGGTTTTTGGACAGTGCCCTCTGTGTTAGCTTACAGCTTTCTGAAATTTAATTGCTTCATGATCCTTCCCATTATTAGGTCTTTGTTTCCCCTTTGTGAAAATTATTGGTATATATTTGATAAGCTCTAATGATCTTTCTTGCTATAAAATTCCTTGTT